>NW_026782072.1:0-1224009 GCF_031769215.1 Ylistrum balloti
GCCAGCTCCCAAGGCTTAGGTATGTCGAGATAGAACTTTATTACTTATTTGTAAAAACGAATTCAGCATTTAATTATTTGTCTTCGATATTCTTCTGATAATAATAACTTAGGTATGTTTCAAATTTAACAACATCCCTTAGCTCGGTATAGTTTGCAAAGGCAGATGATCTTATTTTGAAAACATAAATATGACGGTTCCAAACCAGATTAATCCTTTATATTATCAATCATGAGCTTTATTGCTATCGATGTGTCTCACGTTTGAAAACAAATTATTTGATGAGATTTAATAGCCTTAGCTTATATAAAAAGAACATGTCTACATATCATGTTATGAATTGGATTCTTACTAATGTATTATTGTAATTACATAGAAACGTTGACGGCAGTTTCTTACAATATAATATACAAATTGTTTAACTTGAGGTATGGTGTATTTACATTTCAGCGGCTAAAGGTACTACCTGTCCTGATGGAATATGCCAACTTGGACGCGAGTGTGAGTGTGGCGACTCTTGTCAGTGCAGTGACGGGATGTCAGTGTCCTCAATGTAAAGCCGGATGCAAAAGTGCAGGTAGAGTGTCTCATTTGTTATGCACAGTTAGCTTTAATCAGGACAATAAAAAGAAACTCACACCAGGTAGTCTTTAATTACTAGAGACGGAAATTCTTCGATTGGTGAGAATTAGTTACTTGTAACTGCGCATCCGGTAAATGTATGATTTTTTTGTTTTTTTTTTTTTAAATAGACTTATTTATACAGTTATTATCTTGCAAATATGTTAGAGTATCATAAAGATCGAGTGCATATGAGGATAAGAAATTTCTAAATATTTGTAAATGAAATAATGATTTTTTTTTCACAAATAAGACAATTATTTCCCTTTTATGCATTTATTTCAATCAATTTACTACCGGGTAATCAAAACATCTGCCCCATTTCTAATATAGTATTCAAAGGTGTAACAGGATCATGCTGTTATACGGATGTTATAGTTTGATTGGTGACCTTTAACGTACTTGCCTGTTGTCTGATTTGTTCGACAATAACTATCTATATAATAACATAATATTTATAATTTGGTCAAATAAGGTATTTATCGACCTTTTCGTCCATTAATTATTTTCTATATCTGCGTAATAGCTGTGTCAGACACAAGCTTTATTTGTTCACCTCCATTTTACTTTACTCTGTCTCCTTGTTTTCTCCCTTCTAATTCAATCATTGTTATCATTCTGAAGATTTTATTGATCAGAGACCGGATAGTTCAATTCTGCATTTGCTACTGTATTCTGCGTTATGATGGTAAACAATTTTATCAATGCTGTATTTGTACATAAGAATTTACTCTTATCAATGATGAAGCAATTTGATAAACAGACTACATTAACTAACGTTCCTGCATATTAACTTATTTCTCCTGTAGCCGTGTACTGCGCCAAGTGTCCTGGAGGGAAGTGTGGTTGTACTGGTGCAGACTGTTGTACCAAAAACTGTAGATGCCCCGGATGTAAGAGCGGATGTGGATGCTTCCGTGAGTTGCTATATGACATTAATATATACAATTTCTTCATTTTAAAAGATAATTATCGGTAGCATGGTTTATATTTGATAATAGTGTCTGAAGTTAATTCAATAACAATAAATATCTTATCCTTAATATAGATATTACGACAGTGTTCAAATTTCTCTAGTGTTTTTTCCATGTCAGGATAATGCGAGGATGTTTTATCACATATATACCGCTTTGTATAGATTTTGTAAAATGGAAATTCAGTCATGTTATCAATCACTATTTATCAACTAAATTTTTGATAATCTTCTTTTCATATAGCGAAGAAAGGTGGCTTCTGTCCTGGTGGACAGTGTCAGGTCGGACGTGCGTGTGAGTGTGGAGATTTCTGCACGTGCAGTGACACTTGTGAATGCTCTGTCTGCAAGGCTTGCTGCAAGTGTGGAGGTAATGTTGTTTAATGGTAGTGTACACTTGTATTAAATGTTAATGCTATCTTCACATTAGAGGTTTCCGTATCCGTTACACGACTAAGTAGCAGTAGGAACGAAAGGGATGGGACATTTTATAGCATACTCCTTGGCTGTGTTGCATATCATTTGATACTGCGAGTAGTAACATTGAAAAATTGAGGGGTTTGTCACTTGTTGCATATAAGGATTTCGGGTAGATATATACAAAGACTTAGTTGTCAGTAGTGATAGTTTGGATCTCTCCCAACTGTATTCATTATAAAAATACATAAAGTCGACCAAAGTGGTTTGCAAATTAAAATTTCTCTAAGTCGGTTGGTAAGCTTGGTTGTTCTACAGATAAGATATAGAGGTACTCCTTTGCACATGTCCTCAGGTTGATATTTTAATGGGCGATAAATCTTACCAACATATCCATTCGCTGATTCTATTATTCTTACATCCCAGGTGCCAATGTTGTATGTTCTACGAACTGTCAATCAGGACAATGCTGTGAAACTAGTGCTTGTCAGGGCAGGTGCAAGTCGGCTACAGGTAAGTACTCTTATTATATTAGACGCCACAATTTGAAAACAACGAGTATATTTCTATTTCAATGCCATGATTTATCGAAGTATATTCGATCATTAAGATTCCATTCAACGTTCTGCCAACATCTTATTTCCTTCTAACATATTATATTGATTATATCATGTTAAACAAAGACAATATGACTAAGAATGGTTACGCTACGAGTAACGAAATTGCTGTCGATTACCAGAATTTTGTTAATATTTACTTCTTTCACAGCTGTGTTCTGTGCCAAATGTCCCGGGAGGAGGTGTGGTTGTACTGGTGTGGATTGTTGTACGAGCAAGTGTAGATGCCTCGGATGTAAAGTCAACTGTAGATGTTTCTGTAAGTTGTGACACCACTTAATTTCAATAATCATTTTGGTGAAAAGACTCTTCATACCCTCCTTTTTTGATAAGTCCATGATATTTTTCTGCAACTACGCCTTAATATCACTGGATATTTTATCAGACGTATGATCTTTTATTATTGTAATTTTAACTGATTACAGTGTAATAATAAATATTAAATAATATTATTCTAATTCAGCGGCTAAGCGAGCTACTTGCCAGGATGGAGCTTGCCACAAAGGGCGTGCATGTAGGTGTGGCTGCAAATGCAGTAGCGCATTCCAGTGTCCATCCGGCAAAGCTGGGTGCAAATGTGCAGGTAACATTGTTATATATTCATTTAGGTGATTTAAAATCGCTATTTGTTCCTTTCTGTTCTATGAAAATATACGTAGTTTTGATGAAACACATATAAATCGTTATCAACAACAAAGTGTTCGACATACCTATAAAATGTGCCCCATGTTAATGTGTTTTAATATCCACTCTTTCAGACTGCAATTTCGTGTGTTCTGCAGAGTGTGGATCTAGGCAGTGTTGTGGAACAAGTGCATGTAAATGCAACGGCAAATGCGCATGCCAGAAGTGCAGATGCACCTGCGCATCTGGTAAGAATTTCAAATAGTGCATGTCAATAAAAACAAACAGAGTTTGTGCTGTTAAAACTGGATAAGAGTTGTATTTTTAAGCTTTCCTGAAGATGTTGTGTACAATATGATTTTAACAGCTGCACAACTACTTTAACTAAACTATTTGGCTCATCATGTCAGTTTTTTCCACAAAAACGGTGTGTGCTTTGTTTGTTTATTGTTTTCCCCCCTCTTTTTAATTATAGATATACATCTAAATTTAATAGAAAGATCGCAGTAGTTTCCACGACTTCTATAGCCTGAAGATACACTGAACTGTAAAGGATGATCCTCGGTATTTGCTTTTTTACTAAGCTGTAAATTAATCACTTAGACTTAATACTTAAACCATATGTCTCATTTTAGGGAATTGCACTTGTAATAGAGGATGTACTGGACCCTGCACTTGTAAATGTGTTGCAGAGTGTGGATCTAGGCAGTGTTGTGGAACAAGTGCATGTAAATGCAACGGCACGTGCGCATGCCAGAAGTGCAGATGCAACTGCGCATCTGGTAAGCATTTCAAATATTGCATGTCAATAAAGACAAACAGATTTTGTGGTGTTAAAACTGGATAAGAGTTGTACTTTTTTTTGCTGAAGATTTTGTGTACAATATGATTTTAACAGCGGCACTACTACTTTAACTAAACTATTTGGCTCATCATGTCAGTTTTTTCCACAAAAACGGTTTGTGTTTTGTTTGTTTATTGTTTTCCCCCTTCTTTTTAATTATAGATATACATCTAAATTTAATAGAAAGATCGCAGTAGTTTCCACGACTTATATCGCCTGAAGATACACTGAACTGTAAATGATGATCCTCGGTATTTGCTTTTTTACTAAGCTGTAAATTAATCACTTAGACATAATACTTAAACCATATCTCTCATTCTAGGGAACTGCACTTGCGATAGGGGATGTACTGGACCCTGCACTTGTAGATGTGTTGCAGAGTGTGGATCCAGGCAGTGTTGTGAAACAAGTGCAAGTACATGCAACGGCAAGTGCGCATGCAACAAGTGCAGAAGCAACTGCGCATCTGGTAAGCATTTCAATTATTGCATGTCCATGAAGACAAACAGATTTGATGGTGTTAAAACTGGATAGGAGTTGTACTTTTTTGCTGAAGATGTTGTGTACAATATGATTTTAACAGCTACACTACTACTTTAACTAAACTATTTGCCTCATCATGTCAGTTTTTTCCAAATAAACGGTTTATGTTTTGTCTGTTTTTTTTTTTGTTTTGTTTTGTTTTCCCCCTTCTTTTTAATTACAGATATACGTTTAAATTTAATTAAAAGATCTCAGTAGTTTCCAAGACTTATATCGCCTGAAGATACACTGAACTGTAAATGATGATCCTCGGTATTTGCTTTTTACTAAGCTGTAAATTAATCACTTAGACATAATACTTTAACCATATCTCTTATTTTAGGGAACTGCACTTGCGATAGGGGATGTACTGGACCCTGCACATGTAGATGTGTTGTAGAGTGTGGATCTAGGCTGTGTTGTGGAACAAGTGCATGTAAATGCAACGGCAAGTGCGCATGCAACAAGTGCAGATGCAACTGCGCATCTGGTAAGCATTTTAATTATTGCATGTCCATGAAGACAAACAGATTTGATGGTGTTAAAACTGGATAGGAGTTGTACTTTTTTTGCTGAAGATGTTGTGTACAATATGATTTTAACAGCTACACTACTACTAAAACTAAACTATTTGGCTCATCATGTCAGTTTTTCCCAAACGAACGGTTTATGTTTTGTTTGTCTGTTTTTTGTTTCTCCCCTTCTTTTTAATTATAGACATACATTTAAATTTAATAGAAAGATCGCAGTAGTTTCCACGACTTATATCGCCTGAAGATACACTGAACTGTAAATTATGATCCTCGGTATTTGCTTTTATCATAAGTTGTAAATTAATCACTTAGACATAATACTTTAACCATATTCTTTCATTTTAGGGAACTGCACTTGCGATAGGGGATGTACTGGACCCTGCACTTGTAGATGTGCTGCAGACTGCACATGTAAGCAGTAAGTGGTGACGTCATTGGATGGATAGTCCCACTTTTTCTCAGTTTCTGCGGACATCATTATTGACATTTACGTATTCAACGTGTTATTCAGAGTTTTATTTGTATTTAAACGGAAAGTATATTACCTGGTGATTTCAATGTAATCGTTCGCTTAACAATCAATTGTATTCCCAATCATTGTCATATCTCGAAGTTGTGTTATTACAGACGAATTTAAATAAAATATGGCTTCTACTTTTTCCGGTGTTGATAATTTATGTGTATGTTCTATACCCTGATTATCTCCTAATCCTTTTTACAGTAAGATCTATAGTCTTTACATGTTTAGAAACGATTGAAAATAGGCGCCTTCCTTTTATTTCCATTGTCTACGTACAAACCGACGACGTTTTAAGTAAAGACTTTATAATCAGCCATACCAACATCAAGAAACTGAGACATTGACTGGAAACCTGTAGTACCTGGTTATCTTCTCAATGGACATATTGACTGGCAACCTATAGTACCAAGTTATCTTCTCAATGGACACATTGACTAGTAACCTGTAGTACCAGGTTATCTTCTCAATGGACACATTGACTGGTTACCTGTAGTACCAGGCTATTTACTAGACTAGTTACTTGCAGTACCAGGGTTGATACCCAAGGAAATTTCTATTTGAAAATTAGGAGGTGACTGCTGAAAATCTAATTTGACTGAGAGAAAGATCAAAGTCTAAATGGGGAGGTGACTAGCCCAATAATGACATCTAGTTCATCATTTCCATATATATGATAACGTAAGGTGTATACAGAAATTAAGTTACCTAATCTACTTTCACAACACTTGTTGGGTATAACGGAAATATTAAAACGACTCAATATTTATTCAATATTTACTTGACTGACCTCAATATGAACATCTGAACTGATCTACTATATATGTTATAACTGGTCAATAGCAATGAGAAATGCTTTACAATAATTGTTAACTGATTATTCTACCTGATATTCATCTGATTTTTCTTGTCCGCATGGAGTTTTATTGTCTGAGAAAAACCGAAGTATTAGAAGGAAAATTTACGTGGTCCCCACACTTTCCATGTTATGTCGTAGAATCGAACCCTAGACGTTTAGGTAAAATGAGCGTGTGTTGCCTTTGCACCACCCGATTATCCAAAGCATTTTTCACATGTTTATTGGAATATTTGAACTGTAGCAATATGAAGAGAGACGCTATTGATACAGTGTTTCCTATTTCAAATCACATACATGAACTGGTGACATAATAAAAAATACATTCACAATCGTATATACCCATCATATTTATAAATCAATGAACAATGATTGAATTTTCACTCTTGTGAATTTTCTATTTACTGATATTAATATCCTTTGTTCACCTAGGGTACATGTCATAGCTGAATGAATATTCAATGTCGTGTTCAAAATATCACGATATTTGTGTAAGATGTCGACAACTGACAAATACACAACACCGGTTTCAACAGGTGCAGGCTGTTGAAGATAGTAAGTCTCGCGGTCATTACAAGGATTGCAATTCCGTTTTTGCTAACTTTGTTCTCTTTTTGAAATGTGACATATTTTGTTTTTCGGGAACACCTGCTCTTATTCTCCATGGTTTCCGTGCAAAGCTTGTTTTTGTTCAAGTTTTGCCTTAGTGTCATCGAATTTGAGATTGAGTTAAAATGATGTTAACATGTCTGTATTTTCTTTGCTTTTAGCATTATTATTTATTTGATGCAGCACTTCTTAATGTCGCTTGACTTTAGAAAAAAATAGTTTATTCTATATTGAAACTGATGCATTCCTCTCTTGACATACATGTATAACTGGTTACCTTGGGGCAGGTCATTTTTTATAGTAATATTCTGATCATAAATATATTGGCATCTAAAAAGAAAAAGCACTTGGTTACGTCGGAGTACAGTGTAAACAACATAATTGATGTTGAGTTTGAAAGTTACTTGTCTTTTTATTTTAAATGCAGGCAAACACATCAGTTATTTCAGTCAGTTGTCTTATTTTCTGCTTTCTGGCTGTAAGCAAAGGCACTTTGATGAGTATTACAAGATTATAAATGAATATGACGCGTTCTAGGAACTACACGTTTTCTGAATAATTTATACCTCAAGGGAAGTAACTCTTTACGACACGGTTTTTCCATGTGTGCACGAAAGCTCAGATTTTTTTTAAACTTAGTTACTCTGAAGTAGAAATATGGAAGAATGGCCTTCCAAATAAACTAAATGTTGTAACCTTTTTGTTGTTCAAGAAAGAATTACAAGCATATATTTTGCTTTAGGTATGGAAAACGCCTCGTAGTCAATATTTGTACTCATTTTATCAGGTTTGTCTGTGTGTATTTTACAGAGTGCATGAAATGCAACTAAATGTTTCCTGAAACGTATACACATTTATTAGTTTCAAAATCTTGTAATTAGATTTTATGTATTCTTAAGTTTAATTATTTTATTAGTATATGGTTTTTATTAACATTGATTTATTTAATTTAAGGGTAATGTCATAGCGAACTATTCATATCATATAAATGGGTTAGGTATTATACTCCTAACAGAGAAGGTGTGTGTGCATATGTATGTGTTAACCATGATATCCAGCTGAGATATATAAATTGCCAACATTGTATCTAAAGGAAGCTGACTGATTGTTAGTATGTATCAACGTGGTGCAAGCAACTGAAATATGATTAAAAAACGATGATAATGTTGTTTATTTACAATGCCAAACATGGGTTATATATGTATATACAAGACTCGCTCGCAAACACATAATCACTCACTCCTATATCAAGAAATACGAATGTTAATGTAGCTAAGCATAGATCCTGAATAATATTCTAATACACCTTAACTCATTAACAAGGATGTAAACACTCCACTCAAATATGTTTTAAATAGGTATTAATAATGTATGGCTCGAGTTTAATTAGGAGATTACATTGAATTTCACACCTCATGGTTTCAATACATTTTCCACCCGCGCGCGTACCCACTGTGTTCAACACTATGACAAAAGAGACGTTAAACGCACGATATAGACTACATAATTGCATATTGAACAATCAAGTATGCATTTATCGCCCTTATACAATAGTAGAACATACATACTTTATGCATAAAAATTAGCATAAAAACGACATGAATAGAACTCATTTCACCTAAGTAATACACAATGATCTAGGTTGTTTGACCCGATGGTAACACTGTACAATGCAATATCAACTAAAATAGAAAGTTAACTTACCACAGTCTGTCTTTTGTGCCTGTTTCACATGCTGTAAAATAGCGATAAATTCTTATTGGATGCACGAGGCAAATAACAACAGCTCACCAAGTGCACGCCTGCCCGTGACGCATTTCCACCGATGCCTAATTATTAAGGTTACTTACCTCGGCAGTGATAAAAACAAAATACACAATCAATTCAATATACATGTACTATCAACAATAAACGTGCTTGCGTGGTAGTATATCTGTGTATAACTTATCCTTTAAGGGGACCATTTGAAAGATTAGTATAGTTGCTACCCTCGAAAAAATTATTATCATGTATGTGCATAAATTGTGTAGACAATGTGGATGTATTTTACATTGTAGACGTAAATAGTATTGTGTCAATTATCAGAAAGATAAACAGAAAAATATGGCATACCTTTGATTGACCTTCACATAGTAATACTTTGTTTGAACGACCTCTGAAATGACGGTTTTGGTCTAAATTAGGTAGAATACCAACAGGAGAGTCGTCATGTTATTTTCTTTGAGATTTCGTATCTCAAGTGATAACATCCAGACCATAGGATTGATGTAATATATATATATATATATATATATATATATATATATATATATGTAAGTCACGCCTAGTAATTGGAGGCTGAATATATACGTCACTTAGAAATAAAGATATGATACATACATAATCAACTAAGCATCGTGTGCAAAATTCCCTTCTTACATTCTTTTGATTTGCACACGATACGGTTTTGCATACGGCTGCCTTCACATGTATTTTGTACGATTCACGTATACCTCCTTTAATGCACACGATTTTGGTTTGCTCACGCAATGTCCCTATAACTAGCGTCATATTTTTTTATCAATAATGAGCTGAAGAGACACATTCAGTCGTTTTCAGAGCGTTGAAAACTTTCCTCATGAGATGTCCGAAGGCATATATTATTCGTTTATTATAAATCAGTTAAATAAATATATCATTTCATTTATCTTTTTATCTATTTTTGTTTAATTTTTTTATTATTTATTTAAATAAATTAGACAATTATCGGTGATTAGTATTTCTATGTTCACATATGGCCTTGGATTTGGTGTAGAATTTTCCTTAAATTTCAGTGACTTCTAAACTGCCTGTCTGCATCAGAGACATCATACAAGTAATGAACACTTTGGTTGCAAACAGTTTAGATCAATAAACTGAACTGGATTTTTGGTAAAATGACCATTGCAAATAACTAATATTTTTAGTTAAATGTAGTCGGTATTACCGTGTTAAGAGTACCCGATTGGCCATTACAGAAATGAATTAAATAAAGACCTGGGTTCTTTCCTTATATCATAAACGTATGTAATATTTTATTATTATTATCTTAATAATCATAATTATCATAATCAAAGTCTAGCATTATGTATTAATCTGCCTCTTCCTTTTGATTATTGGTCTTATTCCTCTATCATATTTTAATTTAGCTTCCAGAAGTATGTACTCCTTCTGTTCCAAAATGTACATTAATGGATATTTATAAAATTAATTTGTTTAAAACGGCTATTTTTTCCGTTATCCTGCACTTCACTTCACTTAAAATGACAGAGCAATCCGTTTAATTAATTTGTTCTAAAATTACTTTTTTCTTGAGTGGGTGGTAATTATAAATATGGATCCATTACACAAATTATATCAGGTACGGAAACAGAATTTAGAGGAGAAAATATTTACAAATTTAGGTTTTTATTTCGTATTCAGTCGTGTTCTTTGCCAAGTGTCCCGCTGGAAGGTGTGACTGTACTGGTGCGGGCTGCTGCACCAACAACTGTAGATGTCCCGGTTGTAAGGTCGACTGTGGATGTTTCTGTAAGTTGGAAACAAAATTCAAAAATTCAAAATTAAAAACAAATTTTCTCTTGTATTTGCTAAAGAACCAGTCTGATACTTTGGAAAGTATACTTAAACTTTAATGACAAGACGTTGATGGCTGTGATCTTACTTGATTCTGAAGATGAAAGCATTACACCATCATGTCAATAACACTGGACAACAAATTATATTGAAACCAATTAAATAAATTACTATGTAGCACATGTATATTTATAGTATAAATTGTATCTTTGGTTAAGTCGCGAGGGCTGCTACCTGTCCTGACGGAATCTGTCATATGGGAGTTGCTTGTATATTAGTATCAATAATCCGCTTTTGAGTTAGTGACAAACCTTGTCGATACACCATTATTTAACCTGTTATATATCGATACCAATAGATCAAAAATATTTTAAATGTTCATTTTATTTTAACGAACAGGTAGAAGTATAATGATGGTGTACTTTTGATAATAATGTACATTTCTTCACGTCTTTAGTACATCGCTGATTAAAATCGTTGTGTATCAAAGAAAAAGATATATTTCAAAATGAAAACCCATATAAAAATAACTAATCTTGTTCGAGTATTGACTAAATTTACCAATATAAAAGCTACTTCTCATGTTTTCTTTGTCAGGGGCTAACTTAGTGTGTTCCGCGGACTGCCAGTCTGGGAGGTGTTGCGGTACTAACGCCTGCCATTGCAGTGGTTGGTGTGGATGTCCAACGTGCATAGGCAGCTAGAACTTGTAGGTGTTCTGCAGCTGTTCGTGTAAGTAGTAAGCGGCTACGTAATCGAAAATCCAATTCCGATCTTGGATGGAATGTCCTACACTGCTCTCTAACTGCCTGTTGACAAATTGATAGATACAATTAAATTATTTTGTTGATTCAAAGAGCTTTATATATTTTTCAAGCTGTCTTAAAACTTTATTAACTTTATTTTATTAACAACTAGATCTACATTTATATTATAAATAATTTCTGTTCTCTTATTCCTAACATATTTTCAGGATGTAAAAGTAATAAATATGAAAAAAAGCATAAAATTTTGAGTTTTGCTGTATACTTATGAACCATGGATTTGATAACAAATAGTATGCTAAAACAACAAAGAAAATACGCACATTTCAACAGAGCCTTAAGTCGTGAAATTATGACAAAATATGACCAAAAGAAAGATTTACACGCAGATCGAAGAAGTGAACTTTTAGCGGGGCAAAGACTAATGATGTTTGTTAACGAATAGCTCAATCTCAATACCGAATCATAATCAAAAACATGCAATATCTGGCATTGAGTGCCAAGCTAGGGCTTTGCAAAAGATATGTGTCAATCATATCATATACCAAACCTCCATTAATATTAGGTGGAATGAAGGCTTAGAAGTCAATAAAAATTACAGAAAGCGTTTTTTTCGAGGTGCGAGAAGGACACAATGGAGTGCAATAAGATCTTAAATCTTGGAAATTATACTTTTTACGATCAAGACAATTGATAGTTGAACTTTGATAGTATAGTGGTTTTTTTCCATGTTCAATAGTTTACAAAACTTTGTGGTACAAACATATTCAGTTTCGGTAAAACATAGTTCTAGCAATTGATACACATTAATTGTGTGTCCCCAATGTTCGACCCGCTGCCAAAAAGTGTTTATTACTCATGAAGATATTACAACCTTTGTTTGCACTGTGACATTAGTAATAAAAGACCTTTGCATGTGATGCAAATTGATTCCAAAGCATCCATGATCATTTATTTTCATCGAATAAATTACGTAGAAAATAATAACCAAATTATCCTTTTCAATGTAGTATCTCTCAGCATGATTGATATAAATTATAAATACACTTACATATGTAAAACAGAAACAAGAGAACAGAATTTTAATTCAAAGCACATATCGATGGACAGGGTAAAAATAAGAACAACAACAAAAATACACGAAGACGCTATAAAAGGAACCATTCTATGTTCAAATATCATTAAAAGGACAAACAAATGAATCCCACATTTTAATGAAATTCAGAGTTAGATACAGTGGATCCAAATAATGAACAAAACAGCATTATAGGGTTGTTTCATGCTTCTTTGACTTTTGAGTTATGCTAAGGGTCCAAGTTTGGAAGTCTAGATGGCGACTGAGAAAAATCCAAAGTGACCTAAAGTAGTCAAAATGTCGACGGGGAGGTACTCTAGCCTCATAAGACAATATATTTCGTAATTCTCATTTATCTAATTTTAGAAGAACATCAAATACATGTGTATATTCTGAACAGTGCCACAAATCGATTGAATTAAAACTGGGCATACAGTTGAGGACTAATAGTCCTCTAGCAATGTCTACCACATGCAATCTCGAAGATTGTACCAAAGACACAAAAATTAATGGCACATTTTAATAAAATTTAGAGTTAGATGCTGTAGAGTTGCATATGGTCTGTAAAACCTCAAACGTAGGACGTTCCAATATTCAGTTAGTGTAAAGATTCTAATTGAACCACAATATTAATTTGATTTTCATCAAATTGCCTTATTGGCAAGCCGGGTTTCAATTTGATTAACCATCTACTGCAATACAGTACATCAAAGCGAAACGATACAATATACTGTACATGTGGATACTTGTAATTATGCTGTTAAAATAATCCGTAGTTACATATCAGCTACATCGAAGTAGGTACTGAAGAAAATCAAAATTTGTCGAAAGAAATCTTAAGATTTAGATGGAGAGGTGCACTAACTCCATAATTCAATAACTTTGATAATATTCTCATCTCGAATGATTTGATAGGAACGTCAAGCACGCGTGCATATTCTGACCGTATTACTCTTCATATCAAAACATGTCATACAAGTTACAGTGGGGTGTTCTCTGAATGTAAACATTTTTATACAAGAATGTGTTGCTTTATGATACAATGGCAAGTCAATTATATACTGTTTCATATAGGATGTATTTCTTCACCTGGATTGTTACCTGATATTTACCGGTTCCTCACAAAACATTTCTTCATATTTGATGTATTACAATTTTAAAAAAACATTGAAATGTTGTTATCAAAGCAATTTAGATGTATGAAAAATGTTGATATAAAAATGTGAATAATTAAATTTGACAATTCAGCACTAAATTATATTTGAAAACATCGAACTATTATATTGGATGATACCGTTATATACAACACACTATAAATTTAATTGTTTTTTTTATTATTATTATTATTTAAAATAAGTCATTGAATCAAAGAAAAAAGCGCATAATAATGTTGTAGGCTACAAGCACGCATACCGGTAATAATACTGAACGTCAAGACTTGTACGTATTGTAATTATATCCAACAAAAAGAGGATGACTTACATATTTAATCATAATTCAAAATTTAGGAGTTACTGTTAGGTTTTTAAATAATTTACCATGCTACATGGTTGATCGAGAACTTGACATAAGCAATTCCACTTTTAAATGATACAAAAAACAGGAAAATTGAATAATTGATTAAGATTCTAAAGAAAGACGGCATACTGTTATAATTTATAATGAAGTATTTATATATGATTAAATAAAATTTTAGTGTTCAAAAAATTTCGGTTCCATAGAAATATTTTTAAATAAAATTGTCTGGTATATGCAGGATTTTCAATTTTGAGAAAGTACAATAGATAAAACTTGGTAAGCAGATATTACATTTCGATTTTACATAAATTGAATAGCGATTTTTTTTAATTTTTCGATATCAGTTTGCTTTAGATTACATGAAAACGCATTGTGATTTTAAAAAGATACTTTGATACTATTAAATAATCACACAAGAAACTTACTTTGTATTTAGAGCAAGTAACCATTAATTCATAGTGGAAACTGGCAAACGGAATGATGCAGGATACCAAAATAAAATTGTCTTCATTTTTAATCAAATGACATATATGTCCAAATATATCAAGTTGAAAGCTAATGTCAGTTATCAGCTGAACATAAGAAAATTATGAAAATACCACTAGATATGTCCAAATGCAATTAAGTTGATAAAACTCAGGAATTTCAACCATAACAAAACCTTAAAATAATGATAGAACATGAGATGTGAAATGATGCATTTGATTTCTCTTTATTTCATATGGCGAAAAAGAACAAAAGTATTCATTTTTTAACATATATCCGAGATATTTAGGTAACACCAATAAAAAAGTATCTCAGGTTGTGAACGTTACGGTATTATGTGATTAGTCCTCCAAAAATAATTATCACTTTCAAGAACACATTATTGATGGACATCTCAACAGTAAGAGAATGTATCAATAGATTATCAAAACATCATCTGCATGGAAAGAGAAGTCATTTCACTCTCTCTGTCCTTATTCTTAGATATAATAGTAACGGTTCATAGTTGTAACAAGCAACAGTAATATTGAAACATAGTATTACATTTCCAAAATACACAATATAAGGAAATTATAACTTTATATCACAACATATACTAGATAATACGAAAATAGAGATCCGCTTTGTTGTATGATTAAAGTTGAACATTAATTTTAAAACATCAGAGTCGGTAGTTGAAGACAAAAAAAATATCTTTATTGATATCTGGCGAGATTGCATAAGCCTTACAAAGTTACAGCTGATGATGAAAAAGTATATGACATTTATGTAGAATGTCATTACCGGGAATATACACACACTATATTTTAACAGTACATATATGTTGCACACGAACATGTAATGAGTGCACACGATGATACACAAGCATCACTGCACACGGTTGATTTTGTATTACGTATAAACAAAATACATATCTATTTTTAAAAAAAAACAATCGTGCTATCTCCTATTGTTTCTATCTCTGAAATAGGTTGTAACAGACAAAGATTGTATAATTATCCATCAGGAAGTATTGACATGACAGGGGATTACATCTTTTGGGTGTGTTTACATATTCGGAAAACATATGCGTCTTAGCTTACGTCATTTATACCGACATAATGAAATGTTGCATTCAGTCTAATCATGTCGAGTTACATATCAGTCACTCCAACAAAGTTGACAATAAACACGTTGTAACATTAAGTATGTGGTGTTACAGGCAAACGTACAAATCTCTAAATGATCATCCCGAAAAAAGTCAGTATGATACTTCCTTATATATCTACTGTAGTTCACGTCGTCGCTTAATAATTTGATAATCTGTAACACTCCTGGTTCATTTAATATCTACTATATTTTTTTTATATTCTATTGTAAGTGGTTGACTTGATAATGACTACCTTTTATATATCTATGATCGAGCTCTAAAATTAGTAATCACATATTTTACTTGGCAACGAATGTAATTAACGTAAGTATAACACTCCTATTGCAGTTATAATAATTTCCTTGTCATCGCTGCACACCACCCTGGTTTTGCTAAGGGCTATCTTCACATAAATATTTTGCGCGTGGTTCTACCTATTCATGTCAATTCACACGATACTTAGTTTGCACACGCATCGTCCCATTTTTGCACACGCATCGTCCCATTTCCTATAAGTATTGTCACATTTTGCAATTGGACAATACCCTGACAATTGATCTATCCAGTAGCGCTGAGAAGATTTTCCGGTTCTGAAGGTACTCTATAGAAGATCTGAAGGTACTCTATCGAAGCCGAAATGTCTGAAGGTAAGTAGAGTGTTTATGTCATGATTACGAACGGTTTCATGTTAGTGTTAAAGTAAATAACATATTAAATTGGTAGCTCTTACCATTGTTTTGGAAAGTACAAAACGTAAGAATATAAGTACGTTTGATAATATAATTTCCAAAAATCGTATTTCCTCGTATTGAGACCAAAACTTGTAGTTGAAATTCATCGGTTGTTCGCTTAAATCTAGGAGTTGAAATTTTGTGATACCTAATTTTTGTAAGTACTTCTCCCGTTTGATTTTTTCACACATTTTTGACATTGATAACCGCATGGTAGTGGTAGGTAGCTATTTTTACTTTGCCTGTCTGCAATTATCATTGTAGATAAACAGGTAGTTGATTGCTGATGGGCCATCCGTCTCAGATATAAACCCCAATTTTCACCGAAAACTGATTTTATTTCCGTTTTCAGCATTCCACTATATTTGGTGATCTTTTTTCAGAATGCTTTCGAACAATAAGACATCGACTTTTCTTTTACGTCTTATAAGAACCCTCGAAGAGTACTGAACGATCGATATGATCATACGGTGCGGTGAAGATGTTTCTACATCTTAATGAAATGTGGAGTATAAAATATTCAGTAAGGGTAGTTAAACATATTAGTAGTATCTGACGACATGGGGATTTCTGTTCAATAGTCTATTGAAAAAGAAACATTTTCCTACCCAACAGTTGCGTTCTGTGCCAAGTGTCCTGGTGGACAGTGCGGCTGCACAGGTGCTGGATGCTGTACTACGAGCTGTAGATGCCCCGGATGTAAAGTAAACTGTGGATGTTTCTGTAAGTTAAAAGTGAATAGTCTTTTATAATAGGACAGTGGAGGTTTCATGAAATACCGACGCTAAGAATAACAGGAACTGCAATCCTACAAAACATTTAAAATTCTAATTGTGCTTTTCTGTGTTACTTGCTTGTTGTATTTGTAACAACGTTGGGGCGATATAGATCTGTACTATGGATACTGTTCAGTTAGATCACTTTGTGATATCATGGTGACAAAAAAGTATCTGTCACTGTCCAAGGCGCTGGGAACAAGCTGAAGGATACATATATCACGTTAATACTGAAGAGGACTTAAACTGATTTACAATACTTTATGTTTCTAATTTAGCGGCAAAGGCCTCAGTTTGTCCCGACGGAATCTGTCAGATGGGAGTTGATTGTGAATGTGGCTGCAAGTGCAGCAGCGCATGTACGTGTCCCAACTGCAAGGCCGGATGCAAATGTGCAGGTAAGTACATTTAACTTCCTTCGCATATAATCATAATCATAGTTGTCAGAGTTACCTTTCTCGCTTTATATTGTCAGTTATACTCCGTTATACCATAAAGGATTGGAAGGAATCCATCAGATTTTATCTGGTTAGTCTAGAAAACATTTTGTTATAAAAGTGAAGCTTTTATGTGTAGAGTTTATTTTTGTATATTTTACTGACAACTTGATTTCATTTCAATTCATTTCACAAATAAATAAGGAACATTATACATGTACAAATAGTAATAAATGTATTGCCTATAATGTCTCAACTTTTACTTGGTGGTACTATTTCTTGTTTGTCAGGTGCCAACTTCGTGTGTACCGCGGACTGCCAGTCTGGGATGTGTTGCGGTACCAGGGCCTGTCAGTGTAGCGGCAAGTGCGCATGTCCAAAATGCAAGTGCAACTGTGCCTCTGGTAAGTACCGGAGTTCTTAGGAACAGGACCTGTCATTGGCTGTTACATAATACCCTATTTATTTAAGGCAAATAGCATGAAGAGTACAAATTCCTGAGAACTTCAGTTGGTACAATGATCCAAGAGTCATGTAATATATCTGGATATATTACTCCGTTGTTTAAAGTTGTATATCTATAGAAGTTACAGTTAAACACAAAAAAAAATTTCAGTATTCAAAAGTGCTTAAGTTATATCTTTACAGGATAAATTTGAAAAACATGTGAAATTTTCTCGTCAGTTTTTGATATCGTTATTTATCAATCAATCATACCTTACAGGGGCATGTGCGTGCGGTGTGGGCTGTACCGGACCTAAAACATGCAGGTGTGGTGCTGGATGTAGGTGTAAGCTGTGAAAAATCACATCTTTGGAGAATATGACACCATACCGGATGGACTGACCAATTCTTTATCAACTCTTTACGGATATATTGATTAACATTTAAATTTGAAACTCCTGCTTGAATCCCTCGTTTTGTGATTGTCAATGACTTTATTTTGGTTATTTTACACACAATTATCTTATTCTAATATAAAATGATTGTTGACAATTGTCATCTTGTTCTCTATCCTTTGGAAATCTTTGAAATGTAAATCTAATAACAATAAATATTGGTATCTGCTTCAATGAGAGTTTTGTAGATTTATTTATGGACATGATGTTATTTTTGTCTTTAACCTCTGAATCCTGCAGGACTAATAGATTGGTCGAAAGAAATGTTTAGATTTAGATGGCGAGGTGCACTAACTCCATAATTCAATAACTTTGATAATATTCATATCTCGCATGGTTTGATAGGAATGTCAAACACGCGTGCATATTCTGACCGTACTACTCTTCATATCAAAACATGTCATACAAGTTACAGTTGGGTGTTCTCTGAATGTCAATAAAAGAAGAATGTGTTGTTTTATGATACAATGGCAAGTCAATTCACCTGGATTGTTACCTGATATTTACCCGTTCCTCACAAAACATTTTTTTATATTTGATGTATGACAATTTTTAAAAAACATTGAAATGTTGTTATTAAAGTAATTTAGATGTATGAAAAATGTTATTATAAAAATTGGAATAAAGAACTTTGACAGTTCAGCACTAAATTATATTCGAAAAACAATTTACTATTAAATTGGATGATACAGTAATATGCAACACAAAGAAAGACTATAAACTGATGTTTTTTCTCTAGAATAAGGGAACAAAAGTAATTGAAACAAAAAAAAGCGCATAATAATGTTGTTGGTTACAAGCACGCATACCGGTAATAATACTGAACGTCAAGACTTGTACGTATTGTAATTATATCCAACAAAAAGAGGATGACTTATATATCTAATTATAATTCAAAATTTAGGAGTTACTGTTAGGTTTTAAAATAATATACCACGCTCCATGGTTTATCGAGAACACGACATAAGCAATTCCACTTTTAAATGATACAAAAACAAAAAACAGGAAAATTGAATAATTGGTGAAGATTCTAAAGAAAGACGCCGCACAGTTATAATGCATAATTAATTATTTATATATATCATTAAATAAAATTTAGTAGTCCCATATTTTGGTTTCATACAAAATACTTTATAAAAATATATATTAAATAGTTTTTAAAAAGATATATTAAATATTTTTTTAAATAATAAGTGAATTTGGTCTGATGTATGTAGGATTCTCAATTTTGAGAAAATATCGTACTTCGGTGATTAGAACTTGCTAAGCAGATTTCAGTTTTACAAATATAGAATAGCGATATTTTTCTATATCACTTTGCTATATTCTATATTAAAACCTATTATAATTTCTTAAAATTACTATTAAATGATCACACAAAAAACTTATTTTGTACTTAGTAACCATTAATTCATAGTGGAAACTGGCAAACGGAATGATGCAGGATACCAAAATAAAATTGTCCTCATTTTTATTATAATGCCATAGATGTCCCAAATATATCAAGCTGAAAGCTAATGTCAGTTATCAGCTGAACATAAGAAAATTATCAAAATACCATTAAATATCTCCAAATGCAATTAAGTTGATAAAACTCAGGAATCTCAGTCATAATAGAACCTTAAAATAATTCAGCAACGTATGATATGATAGAACATGGGATGTGAAATGATGCATTAGGTTCCTCTATATTTTTCATGGTGAAAGAGAACAATTTTTTTTTACATATATCCGAGATATTTAGGTAAGGTTATTGAACAATTATTATAATGGAAATCAGCATTGGAAATTTATTTATAAACAATTATTTGAAATCTGATAAAATCAATCAATCAAATAATATTTACGAAGTCAAAATTTGATTTTAAGTTTTAAAGGTAAACTTAACTGCTGGAATGGAAACTAATTAAGGGAAAAGATTATAATCCCTGTCAAAACTAATTGCCCTGTAGGGAAATTCCAAATGCTGGCTTTCAGAGATACTCCTCAAACCTGGGGAACCACTAGGAGAGTCTCCGACATGAAGTCTCAAAAATTTGGAACCACCTTATATAACTACTTAACCTATACTGAGAGCTTGAGATGTCTTATCTGTTGAAGGCCGAAGGCGGAGTGGATGTGAAATAAATACGTATATGAATAAAAAAGAACAAAGCATGTCCTATGGAAATAAAACAGAGCGTTTTAAAGTGTCAGAACATTACACTATATTGCGAGTGTTGTCCTGTTATCATCTATCTTATATTTCAAATACAGATCTACAACAATCCATTTTTCTTGTTTCACCAATAGCTGAAATTGCATCAATAAATAACTGTTAACAAGACGAAATAAAATACACAAAGCACAGTTCAAAGCATGGAATGATGGGTGATTTCTGTTCTTAAGTGTGTATATAGAATATACTTTATATAATTACTAATTCACTGTATAATCATCCCGTGTTCGTGATATAACAGTCTTGCCAACATGAATCCCCATAACAATACAATGACATTGCAATTATGTACCTTTAACCATATTAAAGGATGCTCGTTTGCAATAATCAAGGGAAGTGATTAATGCTCTTGGCAACTGATGTGCTAGTGATCAAAACATTGCGTGCCAATATTACTGTACTTAGGTCTCTGGTTCGGTGACTATGCTCATATGAATTTGGCTGTGAAAAAAACTGTCAAAATCTGCTAATCGAGTCCTTAATTTCTCAGGTACCTATTTTAATGTTGTATTACCATATGACACTTGGATAAAATAAATTTAAAATACCTATAAATGTCAACAGGTTGTGAACATTACGGTATCATGTGATAAGTCCTCCAAAAATAACGATCACTTTCAAGAACACATTATTGATGGACATCTCAACAGTAAGAGAATGTATCAATAGATTATCAAAATATCATCTGCATGGAAAGAGAAGTCATTTCACTCTCTCTGTCCTTATTCTTAGATATAATAGTAATGGTTAATAGTTGTAACAAGCAACAGTAATATTGAAACATAGTATAACATTTCTAAAACACACAATATAAGGAAATTATAACTTCATACCACAACATATACTAGATAATACGAAAATAGAGATCGTCAGACCCGCTTTGTTGTATGATAAACGGTGAACATTAATTTTAAAAATTCACTGTCGGTAGTTGAAGACAAAAACATACATTTATTGATATATGGCAGTTGTTTCGGCAAGATTGTATAAGCCTTGAAACTAATGATGAAAAAAGCAAATGACATTTATGTAGAATGTCTTTATCGGGATTATACACACACTATAGTTTAACAGTACATATATGTTGCACACGAACATGTAATGAGTGCACACGATGATACACAAGCATCACTGCACACGGTTGATTTTGTATTACGTATTAACAAAGTACATATCTATTTTTTAACAAAAACAATCGTGCTATATCCTATTGTTTCTATCTCTAAAGTATGTTGTTACAGACAAAGATGGTATAATTTTCCTCCATCAGGAAGTATTAACATGACAGGGTTTTATCTTTTGGGTGTGTTTACATATTCGGAAAAAATATGCGTCTTAGATCACGTCATTTATACCGATATAATGAAATGCTGCATTCAGTCTAATCATGTCGAGTTACATATCAGTCACTCCAACAAAGTTGACAATAAACACGTTGTAACATTAAGTCTGTGGTGTTACAGGCAAACGTACAAATCTCTAAATGATCATCCCGAGAAAAGTCAATATGATACTTCCTTATACATCTATTGTAGTTCACGCCGCCGCTTAATAATTTGATAATCTGTAATATTCCTGATTCATTTAAAATCTACTTTATTTTCTATATTCTATTGTAAGTGGTTGACTTGATAATGACTACCTTGTATATATCTATGATCGAGCTCTAAAATGTAGTAATCACATATTTTACTTGGCAATGCATGTAATTAACGTAAGCATATCACTCCGAGTGCAGTTCCTATAATTTCCTTGTCATCGTTGCACACCACCCTGGTTTTGCTATGGGCTATCTTCACATAAATATTTTGCGCGTGGGTCTACCCATTCATGTCGATTCACACGATACTTAGTTTGCACACGTATCGTCCTATTTCCTATAAGTATTGTCACATTTTGCAATTGGACAATACCCTGACAATTGATCTATCCAGTAGTGCTGAGAAGATTTTCTGGTTCTGAAGGTACTCTATAGAAGGTCTGAAGGTACTCTATCGAAGCCGAAATGTCTGAAGGTAAGTAGAGTGTTTATGTCATGATTACGAACGGCTTCATGTCAGTATTAAAGTAAATAACTTATTGATTTGGTAGCTCATACCATTGCTTGGAAAGTACAAAACATTAGAATATACGTACGTTTGATAATATAATTTCCAAAAGTCACTTCACGCCAGAGCGTGTTTGCTAGTAGTAAGAACAAAACTTGTAGGTGAAATCAATCTGTTGTTCGCTTAAGGCTATGAGCTGAACATTTTTGATACCTGATTTCTGTAAGCACTTCTCCCGTTTGACGTCTTCACACATTTTTGACATGGATGAACGCATGGTAGCGGCTATTTCGGTTGGCATGTCTGAAATTGTTATTTTAGATAAACAGGTAGTTGATTGCTCATGGGCCATCCGTCTCAGAAATAAACCCTAACTTTCACCTAAAGTTATATTTTCGTTTTCAGCATTCCTCTACTTTCGGTGATTTTTTAAATGCTTTCGAACAATTAGACGTCGATTGTTCTTTTGTGTCTTAATAGTACCATCGAAGAGTACAAAACGATCGATATAACAACAAGGTGCGGCGAAGATTTATCTAATATTCAGTAAGGGTAGTTATATTAGTAGTATCTGACGACAAGGGGATTTGTGTTCAATAGTCTATTGAAAAAAAAACATTTTTCTACCCAACAGCTGCGTTCTGTGCCAAGTGTCCTGGTGGACAGTGCGGCTGCACAGGTGCGGGATGCTGTACTACAAGCTGTAGATGCCCCGGATGTAAAGTAAACTGTGGATGTTTCTGTAAGTTAAAAGTGAATAGTCTTATATAATAGGACAGTGGAGGTTTCATGAAATACCGACGCTAAGAATAACAGGAACTGCAATCCTACAAAACATTTAAAATTCTAATTGTGCTTTTCTGTGTTACTTGCTTGTTGTATTTGTAACAACGTTGGGGCGATATAGATCTGTACTATGGATACTGTTCAGTTAGATCACTTTGTGATATCATGGTGACAAAAAAGTATCTGTCACTGTCCAAGGCGCTGGGAACAAGCTGAAGGATACATATATCACGTTAATACTGAAGAGGACTTAAACTGATTTACAATACTTTATGTTTCTAATTTAGCGGCAAAGGCCTCAGTTTGTCCCGACGGAATCTGTCAGATGGGAGTTGATTGTGAATGTGGCTGCAAGTGCAGCAGCGCATGTACGTGTCCCAACTGCAAGGCCGGATGCAAATGTGCAGGTAAGTACATTTAACTTCCTTCGCATATAATCATAATCATAGTTGTCAGAGTTACCTTTCTCGCTTTATATTGTCAGTTATACTCCGTTATACCATAAAGGATTGGAAGGAATCCATCAGATTTTATCTGGTTAGTCTGGAAAACATTTTGTTATAAAAGTGAAGCTTTTATGTGTAGAGTTTATTTTTGTATATTTTACTGACAACTTGATTTCATTTCAATTCATTTCACAAATAAATAAGGAACATTATACATGTACAAATAGTAATAAATGTATTGCCTATAATGTCTCAACTTTTACTTGGTGGTACTATTTCTTGTTTGTCAGGTGCCAACTTCGTGTGTACCGCGGACTGCCAGTCTGGGATGTGTTGCGGTACCAGGGCCTGTCAGTGTAGCGGCAAGTGCGCATGTCCAAAATGCAAGTGCAACTGTGCCTCTGGTAAGTACCGGAGTTCTTAGGAACAGGACCTGTCATTGGCTGTTACATAATACCCTATTTATTTAAGGCAAATAGCATGAAGAGTACAAATTCCTGAGAACTTCAGTTGGTACAATGATCCAAGAGTCATGTAATATATCTGGATATATTACTCCGTTGTTTAAAGTTGTATATCTATAGAAGTTACAGTTAAACACAAAAAAAAAATTTCAGTATTCAAAAGTGCTTAAGTTATATCTTTACAGGATAAATTTGAAAAACATGTGAAATTTTCTCGTCAGTTTTTGATATCGTTATTTATCAATCAATCATACCTTACAGGGGCATGTGCGTGCGGTGTGGGCTGTACCGGACCTAAAACATGCAGGTGTGGTGCTGGATGTAGGTGTAAGCTGTGAAAAATCACATCTTTGGAGAATATGACACCATACCGGATGGACTGACCAATTCTTTATCAACTCTTTACGGATATATTGATTAACATTTAAATTTGAAACTCCTGCTTGAATCCCTCGTTTTGTGATTGTCAATGACTTTATTTTGGTTATTTTACACACAATTATCTTATTCTAATATAAAATGATTGTTGACAATTGTCATCTTGTTCTCTATCCTTTGGAAATCTTTGAAATGTAAATCTAATAACAATAAATATTGGTATCTGCTTCAATGAGAGTTTTGTAGATTTATTTATGGACATGATGTTATTTTTGTCTTTAACCTCTGAATCCTGCAGGACTAATAGATTGGTCGAAAGAAATGTTTAGATTTAGATGGCGAGGTGCACTAACTCCATAATTCAATAACTTTGATAATATTCATATCTCGCATGGTTTGATAGGAATGTCAAACACGCGTGCATATTCTGACCGTACTACTCTTCATATCAAAACATGTCATACAAGTTACAGTTGGGTGTTCTCTGAATGTCAATAAAAGAAGAATGTGTTGTTTTATGATACAATGGCAAGTCAATTCACCTGGATTGTTACCTGATATTTACCCGTTCCTCACAAAACATTTTTTTATATTTGATGTATGACAATTTTTAAAAAACATTGAAATGTTGTTATTAAAGTAATTTAGATGTATGAAAAATGTTATTATAAAAATTGGAATAAAGAACTTTGACAGTTCAGCACTAAATTATATTCGAAAAACAATTTACTATTAAATTGGATGATACAGTAATATGCAACACAAAGAAAGACTATAAACTGATGTTTTTTCTCTAGAATAAGGGAACAAAAGTAATTGAAACAAAAAAAAGCGCATAATAATGTTGTTGGTTACAAGCACGCATACCGGTAATAATACTGAACGTCAAGACTTGTACGTATTGTAATTATATCCAACAAAAAGAGGATGACTTATATATCTAATTATAATTCAAAATTTAGGAGTTACTGTTAGGTTTTAAAATAATATACCACGCTCCATGGTTTATCGAGAACACGACATAAGCAATTCCACTTTTAAATGATACAAAAACAAAAAACAGGAAAATTGAATAATTGGTGAAGATTCTAAAGAAAGACGCCGCACAGTTATAATGCATAATTAATTATTTATATATATCATTAAATAAAATTTAGTAGTCCCATATTTTGGTTTCATACAAAATACTTTATAAAAATATATATTAAATAGTTTTTAAAAAGATATATTAAATATTTTTTTAAATAATAAGTGAATTTGGTCTGATGTATGTAGGATTCTCAATTTTGAGAAAATATCGTACTTCGGCGAATAGAACTTGCTAAGCAGATTTCAGTTTTACAAATATAGAATAGCGATATTTTTCTATATCACTTTGCTATATTCTATATTAAAACCTATTATAATTTCTTAAAAGTACTATTAAATGATCACACAAAAAACTTATTGTGTACTTAGTAACCATTAATTCATAGTGGAAACTGGCAAACGGAATGATGCAGGATACCAAAATAAAATTGTCCTCATTTTTATTATAATGCCATAGATGTCCCAAATATATCAAGCTGAAAGCTAATGTCAGTTATCAGCTGAACATAAGAAAATTATCAAAATACCATTAAATATCTCCAAATGCAATTAAGTTGATAAAACTCAGGAATCTCAGTCATAATAGAACCTTAAAATAATTCAGCAACGTATGATATGATAGAACATGGGATGTGAAATGATGCATTAGGTTCCTCTATATTTTTCATGGTGAAAGAGAACAATTTTTTTTTTACATATATCCGAGATATTTAGGTAAGGTTATTGAACAATTATTATGATGGAAATCAGCATTGGAAATTTATTTATAAACAATTATTTGAAATCTGATAAAATCAATCAATCAAATAATATTTACGAAGTCAAAATTTAATTTTAAGTTTTAAAGGTAAACTTAACTGCTGGAATGGAAACTAATTAAGGGAAAAGATTATAATCCCTGTCAAAACTAATTGCCCTGTAGGGAAATTCCAAATGCTGGCTTTCAGAGATACTCCTCAAACCTGGGGAACCACTAGGAGAGTCTCCGACATGAAGTCTCAAAAATTTGGAACCACCTTATATAACTACTTAACCTATACTGAGAGCTTGAGATGTCTTATCTGTTGAAGGCCGAAGGCGGAGTGGATGTGAAATAAATACGTATATGAATAAAAAAGAACAAAGCATGTACTATGGAAATAAAACAGAGCGTTTTAAAGTGTCAGAACATTACACTATATTGTGAGTGTTGTCCTGTTATCATCTATCTTATATTTCAAATACAGATCTACCACAATCCATTTTTCTTGTTTCACCAACAGCTGAAATTGCATCAATAAATAACTGTTAACAAGACGAAATAAAATACACAAAGCACAGTTCAAAGCATGGAATGATGGGTGATTTCTGTTCTTAAGTGTGTATATAGAATATACTTTATATAATTACTAATTCACTGTATAATCCTCCCGTGTTCGTGATATAACAGTCTTGCCAACATGAATCCCCATAACAATACAATGACATTGCAATTATGTACCTTTAACCATATTAAAGGATGCTCGTTTGCAATAATCAAGGGAAGTGATTAATGCTCTTGGCAACTGATGTGCTAGTGATCAAAACATTGCGTGCCAATATTACTGTATTTAGGTCTCTGGTTCGGTGACTATGCTCATATGAATTTGGCTGTGAAAAAAACTGTCAAAATCTGCTAATCGAGTCCTTAATTTCTCAGGTACCTATTTTAATGTTGTATTACCATATGACACTTGGATAAAATAAATTAAAAATACTTATAAATGTCAACAGGTTGTGAACATTACGGTATCATGTGATAAGTCCTCCAAAAATAACGATCACTTTCAAGAACACATTATTGATGGACATCTCAACAGTAAGAGAATGTATCAATAGATTATCAAAACATCATCTGCATGGAAAGAGAAGTCATTTCACTCTCTCTGTCCTTATTCTTAGATATAATAGTAATGGTTAATAGTTGTAACAAGCAACAGTAATATTGAAACATAGTATAACATTTCTAAAACACACAATATAAGGAAATTATAACTTCATACCACAACATATACTAGATAATACGAAAATAGAGATCGTCAGACCCGCTTTGTTGTATGATAAAAGGTGAACATTAATTTTAAAAATTCACTGTCGGTAGTTGAAGACAAAAACATACATTTATTGATATATGGCAGTTGTTTCGGCAAGATTGTATAAGCCTTGAAACTAATGATGAAAAAAGCAAATGACATTTATGTAGAATGTCTTTATCGGGATTATACACACACTATAGTTTAACAGTACATATATGTTGCACACGAACATGTAATGAGTGCACACGATGATACACAAGCATCACTGCACACGGTTGATTTTGTATTACGTATTAACAAAGTACATATCTATTTTTTAACAAAAACAATCGTGCTATATCCTATTGTTTCTATCTCTAAAGTATGTTGTTACAGACAAAGATGGTATAATTTTCCTCCATCAGGAAGTATTAACATGACAGGGTTTTATCTTTTGGGTGTGTTTACATATTCGGAAAAAATATGCGTCTTAGATCACGTCATTTATACCGATATAATGAAATGCTGCATTCAGTCTAATCATGTCGAGTTACATATCAGTCACTCCAACAAAGTTGACAATAAACACGTTGTAACATTAAGTCTGTGGTGTTACAGGCAAACGTACAAATCTCTAAATGATCATCCCGAGAAAAGTCAATATGATACTTCCTTATACATCTATTGTAGTTCACGCCGCCGCTTAATAATTTAATAATCTGTAACATTCCTGATTCATTTAAAATCTACTTTATTTTTTATATTCTATTGTAAGTGGTTGACTTGATGATGACTACTTTGTATATATCTATGATCGAGCTCTAAAATGTAGTAATCACATATTTTACTTGGCAATGCATGTAATTAACGTAAGCATAACACTCCGAGTGCAGTTCTTATAATTTCCTTGTCATCGTTGCACACCACCCTGGTTTTGCTAAGGGCTATCTTCACATAAATATTTTGCGCGTGGGTCTACCCATTCATGTCGATTCACACGATACTTAGTTTGCACACGTATCGTCCTATTTCCTATAAGTATTGTCACATTTTGCAATTGGACAATACCCTGACAATTGATCTATCCAGTAGTGCTGAGAAGATTTTCTGGTTCTGAAGGTACTCTATAGAAGGTCTGAAGGTACTCTATCGAAACCGAAATGTCTGAAGGTAAGTAGAGTGTTTATGTCATGATTACGAACGGCTTCATGTCAGTATTAAAGTAAATAACTTATTGATTTGGTAGCTCATACCATTGCTTGGAAAGTACAAAACATTAGAATATACGTACGTTTGATAACATAATTTCCAAAAGTCACTTCACGCCAGAGCGTGTTTGCTAGTAGTAAGAACAAAACTTGTAGGTGAAATCAATCTGTTGTTCGCTTAAGGCTATGAGTTGAACATTTTTGATACCTGATTTCTGTAAGCACTTCTCCCGTTTGACGTCTTCACACATTTTTGACATGGATGATCGCATGGTAGCGGCTATTTCGGTTGGCATGTCTGAAATTGTTATTTTAGATAAACAGGTAGTTGATTGCTCATGGGCCATCCGTCTCAGAAATAAACCCTAACTTTCACCTAAAGTTATATTTTCGTTTTCAGCATTCCTCTACTTTCGGTGATTTTTTTTAAATGCTTGCGAACAATTAGACGTCGATTGTTCTTTTGTGTCTTAATAGTACCATCGAAGAGTACAAAACGATCGATATAACAACAAGGTGCGGCGAAGATTTATCTAATATTCAGTAAGGGTAGTTATATTAGTAGTATCTGACGACAAGGGGATTTGTGTTCAATAGTCTATTGAAGAAAAAAAAAATTTTCTACCCAACAGCTGCGTTCTGTGCCAAGTGTCCTGGTGGACAGTGCGGCTGCACAGGTGCGGGATGCTGTAATACAAGCTGTAGATGCCCCGGATGTAAAGTAAACTGTGGATGTTTCTGTAAGTTAAAAGTGAATAGTCTTTTATAATAGGACAGTGGAGGTTTCATGAAATACCGACGCTAAGAATAACAGGAACTGCAATCCTACAAAACATTTAAAATTCTAATTGTGCTTTTCTATGTTTGCTTGTTGTATTTGTAACAACGTTGGGGCGATATAGATCTGTACTATGGATACTGTTCAGTTAGATCACTTAGTGATATCATGGTGACAAAAAAGTATCTGTCACTGTCCAAGGCGCTGGGAACAAGCTGAAGGATACATATATCACGTTAATACTGAAGAGGACTTAAACTGATTTACCATACTTTATATTTCTAATTTTAGCGGCAAAGGCCTCAGTTTGTCCCGACGGAATCTGTCAGATGGGAGTTGATTGTGGATGTGGCTGCAAGTGCAACAGCGCATGCCAGTGTCCTTACTGCAAGGCCGGATGCAAATGTGCAGGTAATTTTAACTCTCTTGGCATATAATCATAATTACAGTTGTCAGAGTTACCTTCCTCGCTTTTTATTGTCAGTTATATTCCGATATGCCCTAATGGATTGGAAAGAATCTATCAGATTTTATCTGGTTAGTGTGGAAAACATTTGGTTATAAAAGTGAAGTTTATTTTTGTATATTTTACTGACAACTTAATTTTTATTTCAATTTATTTCACAAATAAATGAGGAACATTATACATGTACAAATAGTAATAAACATATTGCCTATATTTCGCAAACAGAGAAATGTTCCAACTTTTACTTGGTGGTACTATTTCTTGTTTGTCAGGTGCCAACTTCGTGTGTACCGCGGACTGCCAGTCTGGGATGTGTTGCGGTACCAGCGCATGTCAGTGTAGCGGCAAGTGCGCATGCCCAAAGTGCAAGTGCAACTGCGCATCTGGTAAGTACCGGAGTTCTTAGGAACAGGACCTGTCAGTGGCTGTTACATAATACCCTATTTATTTAAGGCAAATAGCATGAAGAGTACAAATTCTTGGGAACTTCAGTTGGTACAATGATCCAAGAGTCATGTAATATATCTGAATATATTATTCCGTTGTTTAAAGTTGTATATCTATAGAAGTTACAGTTAAATACAAAAAATAAATTTTATATATTCAAAAGTGTTTATAGTTATATCTTTACACAGATAAATTTGAATAACGTGTAAAAATTGCTCATCAGTTTTTGATATCATTATTTATCAATCAATCATACCTTACAGGGGCATGTGCGTGTGGTACGGGCTGTACTGGACCTAAAACATGCAGGTGTGGTGCTGGATGTAGGTGTAAGCTGTGAGCGATCATGTCTTTGGAGAATATGACACCATACCGGATGGACTGACCAATTCTTTATCAACTCTTTACGGATATATTGATTAACATTCAAATTTAAAAGTCCTGCATGAATCCCTCGTTTTGTGAGTGTCATTGACTTTGTTTTGGTTATTTTACACTCAATTATCTTATTCTAATATAAAATTATTGTTGACAATTATAATCTTGTTTTCTTTGCTTTGGAAATCTTTAACATGTAAATCGAATTGCAATAAATAATGGCATATGTTTTTATGAGAGTTTTGTAGATTTGTTACGGACATGATGTTATTGTTGTCTTTAACTTCTGAATCCTGCAGGATTCGGTTTCAGTATGAAATGTAGACGCTCAGGTTCTTCCCTAACCAGTTTGGTGTACTACAAAAACGTACAATAAGTACAATGTGCACCATTTAGACTATTACCTTTGTATTTTGGTGTAATCATAGGCGAGTCCATAAAGGAGGAGAGGGGCACCTTCTAAAACTTGTAAGCGATCATCATTTGCAAGAACAGTAAGCTTTAATTCCATTTCAAATGCAGAGACCTATGGCACTTTAAATCACATAAAAGTGAAAACATTGTCTATGAGAAAATAGACGTTGGAAAGTAAATTGTAATTAGCATTACCCTTGAGTTATTTCGCTGACAAATCTTAATCAACCGTATCGTAACGTATATGCATCACAGTCCGTTTAGTTCTTGAATTTATTGGTAAACTTACCGTATCAAAATTACTCTACCTTGTATTTTTTAAAGTTCTGGATATTGTCCTCCACCACTGTGTACAATGCAATCGGTGATTATTTGTTTAATTCGAAGCTAGTACGATTATCAAATGTATATGTATATAAATTTGGAATACAAAAACAAAACAAAAAAAGCAAATGGAATGGAGACTGTACAAAATACAAAGAGGGTTATTTATTAGTTAACGAAAATATGTGAGTCGTGTAATCCGAAATCCCTGGTCCTCGCTTTTTAATGTTGTTAAATCAGCCATAAACGAAGAAATGGGGTGTCGATGGAAAAGCTGCGTAAATAATGACAGCCTACATAGCGACTTTTAACCAAATTGTAAGATTTTAAAAAGTTTGATTGTGAAAAAGTGTCATGTTGACTTTGAAAATACGTCTGCATGTACGACAACATTTTACATGGGATATACAAGAAAAAATTACCATTGTTATGTGATATCTGACGATAAGCAGCACACACACGCCACCACCACTACCGCCAACACCATTACCACTACACACACCACCACCACCACCACTACCGCCAACACCATTACCACTACACACACGCACATAAACAAAAGAAAGAAAAAAAATCATATCACAGACTTCATATTCATATGAAATGTTTTGTCAGTTCTTCTCCAAATACGACATTTTTTACAGAAATCATGCCGTTGAAAAGAGTGGCATTCAAGCTCATTGGAAGAATTCCGGAAAGTTTTGACTTGATTTAAATAACGTGCAGATGATGAACTTTTCATACACATACCTAATCAGGGGCGTAGATATCTAAGTCCCAGCCTGAATAAAATACATAGCCAGTGGATATAGTTCATAGAGTGGTGGTCAGGTGCAGAGGCATTCTTTACGGACCCCAAAACAAATAAACACAACAAAACCGTTGGTCCTCCTTCTATTATCCAATGAAAGTTTTTATCTTCTAATGTATGCGGTTTTTCTGTGAAAAGTCAGTTGTACGTGGAAAACTCTGTCCATATTGTCTTCTGAGAACTATATATCAAATTTTTAACCAACTCATTCTTCGCCTTTTGCGCAAAATTTTACGTGTATTCCTAGGACTTAAACTATTTTAAGTCCGTGATGTTGCTTGTAAATTATCTGTCAATATCTATATAAAGTTTTATATTTGATCATTTTTACATAATGTTGCGTAAACAATCATGTTACGGCATGATTAAGATTCTTTGATGATGCCATTATTTTTCCCCCTCGTAATATTCCGGACACCGTTCACCGTTTCCTGTACAAATATTATAAGCAATATAAAAAAAATCGGTGTCACTTCCGTGTTTGACTCGCACTACGAAGTTTACATGGATGCCTTGATAACAACCGTCAACAATGTGTCAGCTCTTAAGGTTTATCACATGATAAGGATATTGTTTTCTTTGCACTAATGAAAACCAGGGTAAGGTCATTAGCATGACAATTGAATATGATTTGATGTTAACAGTATTATGATCACATGTGCGGTCTTAAAAAGGTGAAATATACGTGATGCACTAAAACCCGCTGCCTTGTCAAGTCAACGTATTCTAATTCTAATGTGTTTTATCAAACGATAAATCTATATCTGATGAATGTAACTTATCTAGTTAGAAATGTTACTTATAAAATAATGTAAATTAGAGGTCTTTGTCTTCTCTCAGTTACGTAATGCCAAATATGCGTCATAGATTACTTAATACTATGTGTGGAAGTTTCGTGATGTCAATACATTGTAACCAGTTAACGGATCAGGCTTCGACGTCTTTGACTCTGTTGGCAGGGATCACAGATTATCATTATAGACCATGCTTGGTTCCAGTTTGGAACGACAAATATCTATCTTACCCGTCCTGTCACAGATCATGACCAAAAATCGACTTATGTCTACTCATACAGTGGGTCTATATAAAAAAGAACTCCTGTATGTATGCAGCTTGATGTAAGGTCCTACATTGTGATCTATATCAACATTAAGTTTTTTATTACAGCTTAATAAGTGTTACAGCAGCAGTTCATTGTAGCTTGTACATAAATGCAGTCTCCATCACTCACCTGGTTCTGTTGACAGTGTCATGGATTATCATCCCGGAGACCCAGGTTCAAATGCACTTAGCAGGAATATGTTTTTCCCTGCTTTTTCACATTAGTACCCATTGAAATCCCACAGGTTGTGTTGCTGAGAGCCTTGGATTGAGATTTAGACAATCTCTTTTTAAAAACACAAACGGGAGGTGTATAAAGAGTGAGTAATTGTGACTCTCAACTGACAGAACATGTTTTTTTGCTTAGTTGGAAGTGCTGTGAATTATAACATCAGACATCTTCGTTCAATTTTGACTGGGGCAGTTTGAAGGAATGTTTTTCCCTGTTGTGTCACATCGACACCAACAAAATCCTACAGGTGGTGGTATTTTGAATCTCTGGTTGAGATTTAGATAATCTCAAGAAAAACAGGGGGAGTAGTATAAAAGAAACAGGTCAGTGTGATTTATACAGTGATAAATAAGATATATGTCACTCACCTGAGAGAGCATGCTGATTTACCTCAGTTGGCAGTGCTGAGGATTCCTGCTGGGAATTTGATAGGAATATTTTTTCCCTGTCTTTTCACAGAAGAATTAAAACAAGGAACTTTCAGACTTCAACGATGTCTTTGTATGACAAATATTTTAACAAAGTTATTTTTTAAATGTGAAACATCAAATAATCACATTCATCCAAAACTATTAATTGATAACCTAAAACCAAATTACAAAATAAAGGCCAAATTGATCCTGTAGATTCTCTGACATGGGAAAGACGGAAAATAATATGAAAACTTTGGGATTGTTTTTTTTATTGAATTTGACAGTTGTTTTCTCAAAACGGAAATGCTTCATCATTAGACTTATCAAATGAAATATCAATTTTGCTTTGTCTTTTTGTTTAGATGGAGTAGAGAAGGGAAGGAAGAGGGCTGTCTCTATGGTGAGTCACAGCTATTGAGATGAGTACAAACGGCACAACACCAGCAGCTGAATCTGATGGTAAGAAGTTTTTTGACAGATTGTTTTGATGTCTCAAAAGTAATTCTTGGTGAAATGTTTTGCAAAAACATAAAAAAGATCAATATCTCATCATATAAATGCCGTGCTTGCAATAAATATATTGCCTTATTGTGTTCTGTTTAAATATCTCAATTAATACATGTAAGTTTTTTTCAGCTGTGGTGCTAAGTGGAGGCGTGATATTTATCATAATATTTGGTGCCACCTCAATATTCTTCTTCTCGATAATGACAGTTGTGTGTGTGGGAGAATTTAAGGAGTATAGGTCAAGACGAAGAAGACCTTCAGGGCCTGTTGAGGTTAGTGAGAAAAAATATTCAGACAATTTTGTTTTGATGAGTTCTTGACAATGATTTCATATGAAAATTAGTTACAATCTAACTCTTCCGATCACAATAGCTTTCTTGTGGCTTTTCGCAACAGATAGGAAATTTGTAAGAAAATCAAATCTAAAACAAAGAAAAAAATGACAAACACATTTGGGATGGATGCTATCCTTTTGAATAATGCATAATGTTTGAAATTAAGGTCATTATCTAAATATTCTGATAAGCTTGTTATTGTTATCTTATTTATTTTAAAAACTGTTTGTTACATCCTGAGTTCATTATGGAATGGACTGAAATAAGTTAATTAACATTCAGGGCACATATCAACCATTGACTAACATGTATGTTGATATCAGAAATCCTTTTTTTTCATTTTGAATGTTTTGTAAACATTTATCATAGTTATTCTCTTTTTCTAACAGAATATAGTATTTATCAGAAGTTTAAACATACCTTGAGGAATATTTGTTTCCAAACATATCGCTGGCATTAGACTTCTATTTTTTTTTTTTTTTTTTATCAGACTGAGCGAAGTTACATATAACATTTACTTTTTTCTCTGAGAAGTCACTAGAATGAATGTATATATTATTGTTTGTATTGTTCTTTTTAACAGAATGGTAATTATCCTAGACAACCACCTCCACTTACTGTGCCCCCAGTAACTAACCCCACAGTTCAGGGAGCAAACTATCCAAGGCAACCAGGTTCAGGGGCAGATAACCGTAGTGACAATAATTCTGTAGGGAGACCAGTAGAAGAAATTGTAACATCTAATCAACCAAATGCTGTGAATAAATCAGTGATAGTGAGTGAGGAGGGAAATCAAGGAACCAGCACAAATGGAGACATAGTTGTACTTCACGAAACACCTAAGAAAAAACACACTCAACTGAAACCACTGGAACTGGCCAAACCAGGGACAGATAACACTAACCCAGAGACTATATTTTCACCAAGACCAACAACAATGGATGGTTTGAGTACAGTGGCCTTTATCCAACCTACACCTCCCCTACCATCCATATCTTCCAACATCAGCCAGTCAGATGTCACCCCTGTTGTCAGCTCCTAGAAGTTTTGACAAAAATACATTGGGATCAATGTCACTTAAGTGTTTGATTTATTTAAACCTATACCATATATGTCATTATTTCATGTCATATTTTCTATATATAGGTGTCCTTGTATTGACATCAGACTTTATTTCATTTAGATGATTATACAAACAGTTGAAAATGACATTACTTCCATTATAATTGAACAAAATCAGTAAGATGTGGTTTTGTGGAAGGATTTGATTAGTAACTGATTGTGTTTTATTGAAACCTGATTAGTATGATAACCTCTTCAGGTATCAGCACTACCACGCACCATAGTAGGTGTAGATGTCCTTGTACTGAAGCAGATATTATGGTAGTCTGCAGGGCATATGCTCCTAGACTGTAGGGGAGATTGAGGTAGACAGAGGGACACTTGTCCCTGTACTGTAGTAGAGATTTAGGTAGTCCAAGGGACAGTTGTCCCTATATCATAATTGAGACTGAGTAAGCTGGAGGGACAGGCATCCCTGTAGGGTAGTAATGATTGAGGAGGTCAGGGTGACACTTTCCCATTTACTTATGTGGAGAGTTAGGTAGTCAAAGGGACACTTATCCTTGTACTGGAATGGAGATGGAGGTAGTTAAGAGAAACAGTTTCCCTCATACTTTAGTGGATATTTAGGTAGTCAGAGGGACACTTGTCCTTGTACTGTAGTGGAAATTGGGTATTCGGTGGGGCACTTGTCCCTATAGTGTAGTGATGATAGAGGTAGACGGAGCCACACTTGTCCCTGTACTGTAGTGGGTATTGAGGTAGTCAGAGGCACACTTGTCCCTGTACTGTGGTGGGTATTGCGGTAGTCAGAGGCACACTTGTCCCTGTACTGTAGTGGGTATTGAGGTAGTCAGAGGCACACTTGTCCCTGTACTGTAGTGGGTATTGAGGTAGTCAGAGGCACACTTGTCCCTGTACTGTGGTGGGTATTGAGGTATCAGAGGCACACTTTTCCCTATACTACAGTGAAGATTGAGGTAATAGGAGGGATACTTGTCCCTGAACTGCTGTAGTCTTTCCGGCAATCCATGAAATACAGGTATTCAGGTGTGTTATTGCCATGTTGTGTTTAACATGTTTTAACTACTTTTTTAAGATACAGCTATTAGCAATTTTGACCTGTTTATTAAACATTCCAGAGAAGAATGATTATTTGTATAAAACAAAAATTGTTGTGTATGAATATTTTAGTCTGTTATCCACTTTATTGCTCATCAGCAGCAGATGGTGAGCTTTTGATTTTGATAATAATCAGAAAAGAATTGGTCAACAGGGGACCATATTGGATTTGGCAGTTGAAGATTATAATTGCTATTCTATTTCTTGTAAGGAATTTTCAATTTCTTAGAATTAAGTACAAAAAAAGAGTGAGGAAAATGAAAGAAAATGCATGATTCTTTTAAAGAACATATAAAGTTGAAACGATGGTGGGCACCAAGATCTCTCTGGGATCTCATATTTTAATTTTAGGTTTCTAATCTTTCCTTTATTTATCCAAAGTTTGGGTACTGTGATATTAGAATTCTATTATTGTGAACAATATTCATTTGTGTGTCTGACCATCTTATATAATGCATAATAATTATGAATATGAAAGATAATTTTTACTATGTTTTTCCTTTTAATTTCTTCAGAATATCTTGTCTTGGTAGAACTTGTGGATGTTCTTTCCAGTTCTGTCATAAGATCATGTGAAATCAACTATATTTAAACATTGTTTAAGAATAAGGTCCTTTAAACAACTGCAATGTATTTTGGAGAACAAGGTCCTTTCCACAACGACAGTTTATGTTTGAAAATAAGTTCATTTAAACAATTGCTGTGTATGTTGAAGAACAAGGTCCTTTAAACAGCAGCATCGAATGTTAGAGAATGAGGACTTTTAAACAATGCCTCTGTATGTTAGAGAATAAGTTCATTTAAACAATTGCTGTGTATGTTGAAGAATAAGGTCCTTTAAACAATGCTGGTGTGTGTTGGAGAATAATGTCCTTTCAACAAAGGCAATGTATTTTTGAGAATAAGTTCATTTTAAAAGTGTCTATGTATGTTGGCAAATTAGGTCATTTAAACAATGACTATGTATGTCTTTGAATAAGGTCCATTAACCAGCATCAGTGTATGTTGGAGAATAAGGTCCTTTAAACAGCATCTGTGTGTGTTGGAGAATAAGATCCTTTACACAGCACTATTGTGTGTTGGAGAATAAGGTCCATTAACCAGCATCAGTGTATGTTGGAGAATAAGGTCCTTTACACAGCACTATTGTGTGTTGGAGAATAAGGTCCATTAACCAGCATCAGTGTATGTTGGAGAATAAGGTCCATTAACCAGCATCAGTGTATGTTGGAGAATAAGGTCCTTTACACAGCACTATTGTGTGTTGGAGAATAAGGTCCATTAACCAGCATCAGTGTATGTTGGAGAATAAGGTCCATTAACCAGCATCAGTGTATGTTGGAGAATAAGGTCCTTTACACAGCACTATTGTGTGTTGGAGAATAAGGTCCATTAACCAGCATCAGTGTATGTTGGAAAATAAGGTCCTTTACACAGCACTATTGTGTGTTGGAGAATAAGGTCCATTAACCAGCATCAGTGTATGTTGGAGAATAAGGTCCTTTAAACAGCATCTGTGTGTGTTGGAGAATAAGGTCCTTTACACAGCACTATTGTGTGTTGGAGAATAAGGTCCTTTAAACAGCATCAGTGTATGTTGGAGAATAAGGTCCTTTAAACAGCATCTGTGTGTGTTGGAGAATAAGGTCCTTTACACAGCACTATTGTGTGTTGGAGAAAAAGGTCCTTTACACTGCATCAGTATGTGTTGGAGAATAAGGTCCTTTAAACAGCATCTGTGTGTGTTGGAGAATAGAGTCTTTTAAGCATTATTGTATTTTGGGACATTAAGGTCATTTAAGTATTGATAGCTATTATTTATTAGATTTCCCTGATGAAATATTGTGATTGGTTTTCTTAGTAGTGGATGTTTCTTTCTGAAATTGCATTTGTAGGGTCCCCTTGATCTTTAAACAGCATGGTTGATACACAGCTATCATGGATTTGATAGAAAAAGATAATAATTTTTATATTTCTAAAGTGGAAATTTTAAATGTCATATCAGTAAAAACAAAAACAGAGTAAAAAGCAAACAAGAAGGGAGAAGATCCTATTATTTAAGAACAAAAAATATGAAACAAATGTGGTCACTAAGATCTTTCTGGGATCTCTTATTATACTTAAAATTCTAAGCTGGATTGTAATTCAATATTTCCCATGGAGCATCGTCGGTATGGATGTTTTGGATAACCTGATTTCCTGTTAAAAGGTTTGAAATAAACCATAGTGTTCAATATTTCACAAACGCTATTTAAATTGAAATTCTCCCTCCACATCAAAACCAATATCTAGTCGGAGGAGGATCAATTGATCTTGTTAACCTGATATTGTTACATTGTAATACACTTTATTTGAAAGATTTTGCTGATTTCTCATATATTTACAATTGTTCATCTCTTTACTGCACTAAATTCTGATACAAACGGGACTTGGTATTGAAAATATTATATTAATTTTTTAAATGTTTTTAGTTGATATTGAAATTTGATATTAAAATCCACTTGGCTTTATCGATTATTTCATTCCTGTCACTCTTCCTGTACATTGATGATGGACTATTTACCATTACAGTGTAGTCTTGATTTACTTGTGATGTGAGAAATGATATGTGTGGGACTAGAGACTGTAAGAGATTTTGTAAATATACAATTGGTAAATTATATTGTCAGTTTAATTGTTTGTTATGATATCAACCTCTCCTGTAAAGTTGTTCATATTTAGAAATGGTTTATCAGTGTTATAACATGTTGGGCTAGTAAATTAGAGTATAAGGTTTCTTTTTGCGTGTTAATTGAAAAATTTTGAGAGCTGTAATCTACAATATATACATTTGTATATATACATATACGTATACGTACCATAATCATGTGTCCAAGATACATTTCATAAATATGTTTGTATTTAATGTCTTTTTTACACCATTTGTTAAACTGCTGGGTTGAAAGTACAAGTATTTCAAAAACCTTGGATTTTATCTAGAGTGGATAGACTGCATTGGTTTTGATGTTACCAGTTGTGATAAATATTAGAAAGTCATAAAGATGAATTAGTTCTCATGTAACTGGAATGTAAGATGCACATGGCATTTAAAACAATAAGTCGAAAGTCTATAATTCACTTGCTTCCTTGGTGATGAGCTGTTTCATTAAGCAAGGTTAGTCACATACTGAATGGTACCTGGGTTATTGTAACCACATACTTAATGGTGCGTGGGTCATTGTAACCACATACTGAATGGTACCTGGGTCATTTAACCACATACTGAATGGTACCTGGGTCATTTTTACCACATACTGAATCGTACCTGAATTATTGTAACCACATACTGAATGATACCTGCGTTATTGTAACCACATACTGAATGGTACCTGGGTCATTGTAACCACATACTGAATGATACCAGGGTTATTGTAACCACATACTGAATGGTACCTGGGTCATTGTAACCACATACTGAATGATACCTGCGTTATTGTAACCACATACTGAATGGTACCTGGGTCATTGTAACCACATACTGAATGATACCAGGGTTATTGTAACCACATACTGAATGGTACCTGGGTTATTGTAACCACATACTGAATCGTACCTGAATTATTGTAACCACATACTGAATGATACCAGCATTATTGTAACCACATACTGAATGGTACCTGGGTCATTGTAACCACATACTGAATGATACCAGGGTTATTGTAACCACATACTGAATGGTACCTGGGTCATTGTAACCACATACTGAATGATACCAGGGTTATTGTAACCACATAATGAATGATACCTGGGTTATTGTAACCACATACTGAATGATACCTGGGTTATTGTAACCACATACTGAATGATACCTGGGTTATTGTAACCACATACTGAATGGTACCTGGGTCATTGTAACCTTATACTGAATGATACCAGGGTTATTGTAACCACATACTGAATGGTACCTGGTTATTGTAACCACATACTGTATGGTACCTGGGTCATTGTAACCACATACTGTATGGTACCTGGGTCATTGTAACCAAATACTGAATGGTACCTGGGTCATTGTAACCACATACTGAATGATACCTGGGTTATTGTAACCACATACTGAATGGTACCTGGGTCATTGTAACCAAATACTGAATGGTACCTGGTTATTGTAATTGCAAACTGAATGATACCTGGGTTTTTGTAACCACATACTGAATGGTACCTGGGTTATTGTAACCACATACTGAATGGTACCTGGGTTATTGTAACCACATACTGAATGGTACCTGGGTTTTTGTAACCACATATGAATGGTACCTGGGTAATTGTAACCACATACTGAATGATACCTGGGCTATTGTAACCACATACTGAATGGTAACTGGGTTATTGTAACCACATACTGAATGGTACCTGGGTCATTGTAACCACATACTGAATGGTACCTGGTTATTGTAATTGCAAACTGAATGATACCTAGGGTTTTGTAACCACATACTGAATAGTATCTGGGTTATTGTAACCACATACTGAATGGTACCTGGGTCATTGTAACCAAATACTGAATGGTACCTGGTTATTGTAATTGCAAACTGAATGATACCTAGGGTTTTGTAACCACATACTGAATGGTACCTGGGTTATTGTAACCACATACTGAATGGTACCGGGGTTATTGTAACCACATTTGTATGGTACCTGGGTTATTGTAACCACATATGAATGGTAACTGGGTTATTGTAACCACATACTGAATGGTACCTGGGTTATTGTAACCACATTTGTATGGTACCTGGGTTATTGTAACCACATATGAATGGTAACTGGGTTATTGTAACCACATACTGAATGGTACCTGGGTTATTGTAACCACATATGAATGGTACCTGGGTAATTGTAACCTCCCTATATCCAGAATGAAGTCTAATGCATTTCACAGGCGTACAGATAGGCCTAAATATGAAATAATTTTACAGAGCATTCATATATCAGTTGATGAATACATCCATTATGCTGGAGAACCAAAACGTATATATGATAAATGTTATAATATTTTACGTTATTTTTTTTTACATGTTACAACAACATGGTAGTTTCTTTTATATTATGTGTTCTTTTTAATTCGTTGTGAAACAAAAACAACCACAACAGACATGCTTTTGAAATGATGTCAAATACTGTTTGTGTGGTATCCAAATATATCCCGTAATTTAAAGGAATATATATATTTATGCCATATTGTAGTCAGGTTGATATACAAATTGATTCAGTCTTCAATTCACAAGGTACTTTAACATTAGAATTGCCGGTCAAATTTCATTAACTTACCTTTAAGTGGTAGCTAACTTACAAAATACTTTCTACAACAACTTTCGTTTAAGTCATATGGCCGAATGGGATGTTACAAATCATTTTATTCCTTGCTTGACCTTGAGTAAATATAAATTCTTACTAAATCTGAGGGAATTTCTGAAGGGGTCTTAAACATAAAATAAACAAGTTTTTGATTATGGTCACATCGATAAAGAATTATTTCATCTATCAATAAGTACAATTATTCATGCTTAGTTTTAAAATAAAACAGTTGCAGAATTTGGCATTAGAAAAAATCGTTCTTATTTGGAAGTTGTTAATCAATCAGATTAAACCTTCATTACAGTTGATCCCTACTAAGAGATCCCAGTACTAGTAATTTGTCACTAGTATGGAGAACATAATTAGTCATTCTTAATGATTAGCACTTAAAAAGCTGATCATATGAATGAGATGTAAATCATACAATATTATAGTATGGCAGACATCCAAGCATATCACAAGGAAAAAATCCAGTAATTTTACTATGTAAAAACATCCCATTATGTTGATATGAGACAAACGTTAAACGATGTCACTAGATGAGATAATCCACTTGTATCACTAGATAAGCTTTTAGTTACATCACTAGGTCATAAACATCGAGTCATACCGTTTTGTGAGAAACATTCGATCATATTTATATCTGTCTAATTATGTCACAAGGTTACAAATAACATTCAATCATATCATTAGGTAACACATGTGCAATAATATCACAAGGTGAAAAACATCCAAACATATCACAAGATAAACATATCCGATCGCATCACTATAGACGAGACACCCAATCATATCACAAGGTGAAAAACATCCAATCATATCACAAGGTAAAAATATCCAATCGTATCACTATAGACGAGACATCCAACCAATTCACAAGGTGAAAAACATCCAATCGTATAACTATAGGTGGAACATCCAATCATATCACAAGATAAAAACATCCAGTCGTATCACAATAGGTGGAACATCCAATCATATCACAAGGTGAAAAATATCCAGTCGTATCACTATAGGTGGAACATCCAATCATATCACAAGGTGAAAAATATCCAGTCGTATCACTATAGGTGGAATATCCAATCATATCACAAGGTGAAAAACATCCAGTCGTATCACTATAGGTGGAACATCCAATCATATCACAAGGTGAAAAACATCCAGTCGTATCACTATAGGCGAAACATCCAATCATATCACAAGGTGAAAAACATCCAATTATATCACAAGGTGAAAAACATCCAGTCGTATAACTATAGGTGGAACATCCAGTCATATCACAAGATAAAAACATCCAGTCGTATCACTATAGGTGGAACATCCAATCATATCACAAGATAAAAACATGCAGTCGTATCACTGTAGGTGGAACATCCAATCATATCACAAGGTGAAAAACATCCAGTCGTATCACTATATGTGGAACATCCAATCATATTACAAGGTGAAAAAACATCCAGTCGTATCGCTATAGGTGGAACATCCAATCATATCACAAGGTGAAAAACATCCAGTCGTATCACTATAGGTGGAACATCCAATCATATCACAAGGTGAAAAACATCCAGTCGTATCACTATAGGTGGAACATCCAATCATATCACAAGGTGAAAAACATCCAGTCGTATCACTATAGGCGAAACATCCAATCAGATCAAAAGATAAAAACATCCAGTCGTATCACTATAGGTGGAACATCCAATCATATCACAAGGTGAAAAACATCCAGTCGTATCACTATAGGTGGAACATCCAATCATATTACAAGGTGAAAAACATCCAGTCGTATCGCTATAGGTGGAACATCCAATCATATCACAAGGTGAAAAACATCCAGTCGTATCACTATAGGTGGAACATCCAATCATATCATAAGGTAAAAAAAATCCAATCATATCACGAGGTGAGACATGTTAAATCTATGTGTTACTACTTTTATACCAGCCGGCCAGGACATGGTTGTTGTCATTACTACATGCAGGATCAGTTAGAAAATACTGGTTTCAAGCAAACTGAATTTGTGTATGTTATTCTAATATTTCACTTAATCACACTGCTATTCAAATACCAGTTGTTCATGCCAATATCTAGGTACAGATTAGGAAGTCGATTCTAACACCAAACAATAGCAAAGTAATCGAAACATTTGTATGTGGTGACACTAGCCATATGTAAAGTGATATACAGAACGTAATTAGGGTTTGGTTTCGATAATATCGCTTGCTTAGAAATGTTTGAAATCCCATTGCAGGTTGTTCGTTTACATGAAATCCTATGGTCAGCTTTATGATGTTAGTATTATAAGACGTAGTCACGTGTACGCCGACATGAAACCCCATCGCCAGGTGTGCAAAATGTTCTAAAACGTGACCAGGTGTGCGGTAACATGTTATCACGTGGCCAGGTAAACGGTGCCATTTTTTCTAGTAGCAATTTCATCAATTATAAGAAATGACTATTTTTGTGATTTAATTTTCGTAATCTATATCAAATAAATTGTGAAAAATGTACAAATGTGGTTTTGTTATTTGTTTTAAATTATGAAAATTTTAGTAAGATTGTTCAAGAGACACGTGTTTCAGACACTTTTCTAGTGTTTGTTGTGTTTGTGTTGTTTTCTACTTTGTCGTCATTGTTTCGTTGCTTTATTGATATGATTATTTTTACAAAAACAATTCTATCCCTGTTGTCACAGTTTGATAACTAATTATTTACTTTCACCTGTTCCCAGTACATTTCTAACACCTCACGAACCCTCTATTCCGGTGTTCGATTTTTGATTTCTAAAAAGATACAACACTTAAAGTAGGCTGTACCTTAGTAATCTCGTTTTCTACTCATTGTGTCATTTTTTAACAGGCTGGGGGGCACTATAGTAGGCTGTAAATAATCTAAATCTTACTCTGTGTCTAACGGGCAGGGGGGCACTATAGTAGGCTGTAAATAATCTAACTCTTACTCTGTGTCTAACGGGCAGGGGGGCACTATAGTAGGCTGTAAATAAATAATCTAACTCTTACTCTGTGTCTAACGGGCAGGGGGGCACTATAGTAGGCTGTAAATAATCTAACTCTTACTCTGTGTCTAACGGGCAGGGGGGCACTATAGTAGGCTGTAAATAATCTAACTCTTACTCTGTGTCTAACGGGCAGGGGGGCACTATAGTAGGCTGTAAATAATCTAACTCTTACTCTGTGTCTAACGGGCAGGGGGGCACTATAGTAGGCTGTAAATAATCTAACTCTTCTTACTCTGTGTCTAACGGGCAGGGGGGCACTATAGTAGGCTGTAAATAATCTAATTCTTACTCTGTGTCTAACGGGCAGGGGGGCACTATAGTAGGCTGTAAATAATCTAACTCTTACTCTGTGTCTAACGGGCAGGGGGGCACTATAGTAGGCTGTAAATAATCTAATTCTTACTCTGTGTCTAACGGGCAGGGGGGCACTATAGTAGGCTGTAAATAATCTAACTCTTACTCTGTGTCTAACAGGCAGGGGGGCACTATAGTAGGCTGTAAATAATCTAACTCTTACTCTGTGTCTAACGGGCAGGGGGGCACTATAGTAGGCTGTAAATAATCTAATTCTTACTCTGTGTCTAACGGGCAGGGAGGTACTGTAGTAGGCAGTAAACAATCTAACTCTAACCTAAAGGTCAAGGGAATGACTGGTCGCAGTAAGTACAAAGGTGTTTTTTTGTGCTGGTCATGAATTTGACCGTCCTATGAAAAAAACAATTTATGTATCAATTACAGATTTAAAAAAAGGATGGAAGTTTCCACAGGAATTGATATGTACATTTGTTAAAAACAGTAGTAAATGATTCATATCACGGAAATAATAATAAGAAGAAAAATCAGTTCACTTCGTTGGCAATTTCTAGGTAATTGTCTTTGTCTCTTTGTGATTGATAACATTCTACGGAGTAGTAAAGAGTGTTTTCAAAATTGATATATTCTTCGGACGTCTGTTCACCCCTACCTAAATGAAAACATGTTCCGCCATCTTTACTAACAGACACAACACAACAGCTCCCACACGACGATTTAGCATACCTTTAACAAATCGTACATCGACTATCTTGATAAGAAACTATTTAAAGTAATATTAGTGTACCGAAATTTATGTTTACCATGTTACGGCTATTTATGGATATACTGGTTAACAGCCTATTATAAATGAAGTTCCGGGTCAGCACCAGTTGAACAGTATATTAGTATATCTCTGCATAAAACTGTACAGGTTTGTCGTCATATATTTATAAAGGGAAAAATTATTGTTATAATATTAATAGCTTACTGATAATGATATATCGAGTTATTTTGTTGATAGTCTCTGTAAGTTGAGGGTCAATATGTAGTATTATCCTAATTCATTGTAGGGAAGCTATCAATCCTTCTAATCCCTGATCTGTTCTGCCTAAAATTCTGTGTGTGATCTTCTGTTTTTTAATGATAGGTTAACATATAGACTAAAACGTATTCCTTTCTAACATATTGTCAGTGCAGCTGAGGGATTGGACTCGAACAAATGAGTTGACAGTCCTACAACACAACATTAAACAATACATACGATAACACGTGATCATTATTCATTTTAAATACTGATATGAAAGAGAATGAGGAAAAGGAGAAAGAGAGGGGGCGGATGACAGGATACCAGCGTTTAGAAGACTTCATTTTTTTAAAAAATGATATGCATCTTCATTACAATTACTGCATGTGCAATGGTAAATAGGTGATAGGCATATACACTTGTGTCTGATGACTGAGAGAATCGGAGACATTTAGGTAAGATGGGCTGTTATGGCGATATTTTCATACTAAATAAATGCTGAAAATGAAGATTTGTATTTCAGAATTGTCGAGTCTATTCAACAAGCTAATTGTAGAGGGGGAATGATGTTTAAATACCTCTAATATTGGCAGTTGGTAGTTAACTGGATGAAGGGGCTGACGACTTCTAACTGGACTTGTTCCAATTTAATATGTATATGTGGCATTACGAAACAAACCTGGTGTCTTATCATATTTGTATCTCGTATCAGTAAAATATGTCTATCATAAAAGTATACCCCCTTATAGTATTTGTATAACCCCTTGAGATCAATAATATACATGTAACTCCATCTGTTTTACAGATTTGCTCTATATAAATTGGGTTGTTGGTCAGTCAATTGGTCACAAATACCAGGGGTACAGGACCGACAGCTAGACAATCTTTATTTCCTCTTTGCATAAATTAACATACAGAATGCCTTTTAAATACATTGAATATATATATGTTACATTAATATAGTAGAGATTTCTGTGACTTGCACTGGTACCAGGTCAGCAATATTAACCATCATTGAAGCCCACTTGTCTCACTCAAGATGTATATTATTTTCCTTTCTAAGTAAAAAAATTAACATGTCTTTCACCTGATACGTGATCGAATTAGAGTACTCTGATACCTCTAAGAAATTTAAGAAATCAGAATGTAGTATCTAGGGAACAATTATCTTGTGTATGAGGGATACGTTTATTATATCCATCAGAAAAGTAATTAAGGGACGATTGTTTGATATATTAGGTGATACATGTTGATGGCCAAGAGAATAGTATCTAAGGGACGATTGTCTAATATATGTAAGGTATACATTTATGATGGTCATCAGAATAGTATCTAGGGAACAATTATCTGAAATATTAGAGGGATACATTTATGATGGCTATCATAATAGTATCTAGGGGACAATTATCTGATCTATTAGGGGGGTACATGTATGATGGTCATCAGAATAGCATCTAGGGGACAATTATCTGATATATTAGGGGGTTACATTTATGATGGGCATCAGAATAGTATCTAGGGGACAACTATCTGATATATTAGGGGGTTACATTTATGATGGGCATCAGAATAGTATCTAGGGGACAATTATCTGATATATTCGGGGGTTACATTTATGATGCTCATCAAAATAGTATCTAGGGAACGATTGTCTAATATATGTAAGGTATACATTTATGATGGTCATCAGAATAGTATCTAGGGAACAATTATCTGATATATGAGAGTGGATACATTTATTATGGACATCAAAATAGTATATAGGAACAATTGTCTGTTACGTTATCTTTGTAATCGTCTTCCTCAAATTAACCTTGTACAATATGAATTGGAAAAAAATGCTAAGGGGGATACAGATACTATAAGGGGGATACTTTTATGATGGGGGACATAAATACGATATGACACCAGAACAAAGTACTAAACAGAAGTAGAACTAGTCGTTAGGATTTTTAATTAAACCTGAATATTTGGATAAGCTTTAACATTAAAACTCCTAAAAGGCAAGAGAATGACCGCAAGAGCTTACCGTTGTTGATGTAATAGAACAAATTTATGCAAATGCTACCAATAAGTAGGTATTTCTCTCGAACACTCATTTCCTGGCTATATAACAACATTTCTAAATTAAACGAGTGATTTCATTTAGAGTTATATGTGTGATAATTTTATTTATATTCTTTTGAAGATTGTTTACCGAATGGCTACCATTCAGACCCCATGTCTGCCCTTCTGTGGACCCAGGCTCAAACGAACAGTATACTATGGTTCAGACCCACAAAATGCATTGTAGGTCTTCTGTACAAAGAATTTGCTATCATTATCACCAAGACCACAAGACCAGGAGAGGCGGATTTCACCTGTCTACCATGTACGTTTAATATTTTCAATAGCAACTATGCTGCATCAGCTTCTAAACGTGATGAAATGGGGAGGGGTAGAGTGTGTGAATTAGTCATGCATTATACACATTTAAAATTTACTAAATTTACTTTTGACGCATAGTCTTACAATGTTGATATGGATAAGACTTCAAATGAATTGTCTATAGCAATAGAGAAATACCTTTAATTATTAGGAATATTAATTTTCTATAAGATATGATTAGTGTTACATTTAATCGCTATAATGTTCTGACGATGTGTTTCGACTTCAATATGAAAGCCAAATATAACGAATATGAATACCATTCCATACAATCTTAGAAAGTGTTGAGTAATAACAAAGTGAAAGTAAAAACTCTCTATGATAGACATTTTGTGTTGGTATATTTTGTACACAGCTACAACGGACATTGCTCTGGTAATATCACGACATGTTCTAACTTCGAATGTAAGCGGTCCTGTGTGGACGGATATCATCGTGATTCTAACGGCAAGTGTGTCAATACAGGTAAGTCAACGAGTGTGTATACACAGGTTAGTAGTCTACAGGAGTATTTCTACAGATATGTTACCAGGTACAAAAATTGTACTAATGTAAATCTAAACGTTCGGTGGCAAAAATACGATCAAACCTCAAGTAAGATACAAGAGAAAGTTTCTTCCTTTTATTAGCTGTAAATAAACATATTGTTTTCTGACTATCAAATTACAGAAATACTGGGATTGTCATTAGTACTTTTTTTTTGAAGTCGCACTGACGTGTTTCAATGGTGGATCACTTAATCTTAACTTGACCAAATGTGTTTGTCCTGCCAACTTCACTGGCGACCAGTGTGATATCCGTAAGTATAACAAGGTTTTCCTGAGATATTTTTTGAAGTATTGTGTGTATTTGGTCAATGTGACATTACTGTAAGCATTCTTCTGATGGTCATCATCAATTTTGAAATTAACATTAAATTTTTCTATTTGACAAATTCATACTTTTACCTAATAGCAATCTGCAGTCCAAGCTGTAAGAACGGAGGAGTGTGTTCCCTGCCTCCAAATTCTAGGTGTCACTGCCCAGACTACCTTACCGGAACCAGATGTGAAATACGTACGTCCACCTGTCACCAGAACCATTACTATCATTTTCACGTGAATAAACAACAGAAAAGGTTTACAAAATCCTACAGTCTTCGGTGATACTTTTTTATGGACTCAGTTATGGAAGAATACGTCATTATTGCTTAATATAAGTGTCGAAATCAAAGCATTTAACATCTAGCATATTTTCAAACACACATCTCTTAATTTCGTGATTAAGACTCCTTAATATAAACTTGATATGATTTACACAATATATCGACTTGTCATGTGATATTTCCCATTGTCTTTCTAGCTTTGTGTGGCACAGGCTGCCGGAATGGGGGAGAGTGTGTCTTCACAGGGATCACCTCTCAATGTGTCTGTCGTCCCGACTTCACCGGGCATCGCTGTGAAAGCTGTAAGTACTAGCAAATAATATGCATTCCTCGTCCGAGCTACACTGGCTAATGGTGTAAATAAGTACTGTACTGGAAAGACCTTGAAAGGGATACTGGTATGGCAAGCCAAATAGAAAATACGATACTGTTGGATATTTCATTGCTGGCTTGCCATATACTTTAATATAACGTCTTTGGGTGACGTCATGGAATATTCTTTATTTAAATGGCGAAAGTGCTAAAATAATCGTAAAAAAGACACACACCTAAATGAAAGTGAAGTAAAATAATGAATAAAACCAGAACATACAGCATATATGTCCTCCTAGGACTTGTCAGTGATGCTGTGGTGCAGAAACCAAGGGGACGACAAAAGAATGTCAAAACTTCGAAAGAAATGTCATTATCTAGATGGGGAGGTGGATTAACCTTAAAATCAATATAAATTTCATGATTATCAGTATCAAATACTTTCAAAAAAACGCTCCTATAGAGCTCATGTATAGCTGAATATACTATTCAAATGAACTATATAATTACGGCAAACCTCGGGGACATCAGTCCAACAGCAATGTCTAGCACCTGCAATCTTAACGATTACGCAAAAGACACGAAGGCGAAAATAATCTTTCAATACATATTGAGAATTAGAAAGGTGATTATTGAAACCAATTCGGGTGATAGATTCTGAAACAGGACAAAGTAATTGTTATTTATATCATGTATTGTTATTACGAAAAATGTGTATGATACAGCTTAATTCACTGTAAGGCCCTGGTGTGTGCTGTAGCTACCTCTAAAATGTTATTAAAATATGCTGTTCAATTATGCGTCTTTTGTACAATTTTCAAGATTGCAGGTGGTAGGTTTGCCGTCACCTACATGTCACATTTAAATTACTAAAATTGAATGGTAGGGCTTGTGCATCTCGCCTTCTAAAGTTTGGCTATTCTAAAGATTCTTTAAAATTTTCCTCAATCGCCTGCTAGGATTCAAAATGTAGACCCCCTTGCATCACTGACGAGTCCTAGAAAGGCGAAAACAATGTGTGATGCTGTTTAATTGCTTGGAAGCAAGTACGTCATAAAGGTGTACATATGCATAACGGTTGGATATGTACAGATACATCATAAAGGTTAGAGATTTACGCGTACATTATAAAGGTTGGAGATGTACAGATACATCATAAAGGTTAGAGATTTACGCGTACATTATAAAGGTTGGAGATGTACAGATGCATTTTAAAGGTTAGGGAAGTACAGGCACATTATAAAGTTTGGGGAAGTACAGGCACATTATAAAGTTTGGGGAAGTACGGATACATTATAAAGTTTGGGGAAGTACAGGTACATTACAAAGGTTGGAAATGTACAGATGCATTATAAAGGTTGGGGAAGTACAAGGTACATTATAAAGTTTGGAAATATAAAGGTACACAATAAAGGTGTGATATGTTCAGATATATTATAAAGGTTGTGGATGTACAGATACATTATAAAGGTTGAGGAAGTACAGGTACATCACAAAGGTTGGAAATGTACAGATGCATTATAAAGGTTGGAGATGTACAGATACATCACAAAGGTTGGAAATGTACAGATACATTATAAAGGTTGAGGAAGTACAGATACATCACAAAGGTTGGAAATGTACAGATGCATTATAAAGGTTGGAGATGTACAGATACATCACAAAGGTTGGAAATGTACAGATGCATTATAAAGGTTGGAGATGTACAGATACATCACAAAGGTTGGAAATGTACAGATGCATTATAAAGGTTAGGGAAGTACAAGGTACATTATAAAGTTTGGAAATATAAAGGTACACAATAAAGGTGTGATATATACAGATATATTATAAAGGTTGTGGATGTACAGATACATTATAAAGGTTGAGGAAGTACAGATACATCATAAAGGTTAGAGTGTACAGGTACATTATAAATATTGTTAATGTACAGGTACATTATAAAGGTTATGAGATGTACAGATACATTATACAGGTGGTGGATGTACAGATGCATCACAAAGGTTGGAGATTTAAAGATACATCATCAAAGTTGGAGATGTACAGATACATTATAAAGGTTGTGGTTGTACACGTACATCATAAAGGTTGGAGATGTGCAGATACATCATAAAGGTTGGAGACGTACAGGTAGATGAGATAGGTGTGGGATATTTGTATTGTTTATCAATAAATCCTGTCGTTATGCGAGTTATATCAGATGCCAGATGAACTTTGGACATGCTGATAGCAATTGTTTATTTACAGATAGAACAGGAACAAACAGAAATACTATTGATCCCAAGTCAGGCCTAATCTTCCTTCATACTCAAACATTATATCGTAGAGTAGTTTGGTGACGCCCTTGCATGTATATCTAACTTATTGTTCTCGAGGAAATAAGAAGCATTTTAGTCTTCTATATCAGTTTCTCTAAGGCGACGTCAAATTACTGTCATAAATTTCGAAAAATATACGAAATCTGAAATGATTTTCATTACATGATTTACTTTGCTCTCAACATAAGGCAATGATTTATTCCAGACAATGACTACCTGCAAGAATGTGCTGCTAGTGACGAAGTTGATAATAGCACCATATGTTTCACCGACGAGCAATGTGGTGGCCTGGGATACTGTTGTAGTTTGTCCCCCAGGTCATATTACGGACATTGCTCTATGCCCGAGAACAACATCACATGTATTCACTCGGATGGAGCGGTGGTGGCCAAAAATGACATCTATAACAGTGTGCGCGACTGCGAAGTGTGTGTATGCAGCGCCCCGGTGAACACTTCAGCCGAACATGGAGATATCCAATGTACATCCAGCGGCTGTTCTGGTGATTTCTTGTCCAATTCTATATGTTGTCCAAACACAACAGGTAGGTTCCGGGTTATACCATGGTAGCAAATATTAAGGATATTGCTTTCCATTTCTCAATGTAAATCATTAAGAAATGGGATTTCTATTTGAAATTGTTCAAAAGTATCAGGAGAGTGTATGTATTTAGCTCAGTATACAGATCCTTGACCCCATAAATATTTATGAAAATGACAACAATGTCAAACGGTTGTACAAGCGAGTTAAGAACTTGGTATTGTATTTTGTAGAAAGCCAACCGGAAATTATAGCTACTGGAAATAACGACGGTGTTTACGTAAATATATATTTAAGTCTGTTCTTGGGTGTTCTTTGGGTATTGGGTTAGAAAATAATGATTTTTCCCTATAAAAAAAATGCCATGAATATACTAATTAACCATTTATTTTTTCTTCTTCAGACAACAAGCCTTGCCCACGTGAGTATGATATGAGCGATATAATGAGGAGAGCTGTGTGTGATTACAATATTGATACTCATAATTTTCATAAAACTATACAGAAATACTTGTTGGTATATACTTGTTCTATATTACTTTATTTGATTGTATAAGCTGTATTAAGCATGGTACAATTTCTATATTTAGACATCCCTACTGTTTTCACAGCCGTTCTATATACTGTCTATATGATGCTTGGTACGTACATCTTTTTGCATTTTTTGTCTGTCACTCCTCCACTGGTGTTTCTTGCCTTCATCTTGACAATGATGGCCTTTGTAAAATCTAAATGACATATGTATTGCTACATCTTTATAACTCCTGTCATGTACTTACAATGTATTTCAGCACCTGTCATCAAAGGTTGTCCTGATAAAGATGAGATCCTACCCGTGGTGGTGTCGTCACACTACAACAATGCTCTTCTCGTCAACAATTTCGATGCACATAATTGCCTGGGGGACTTTTTACATGTCAAACTGGACAGAGTCTACTTTTCAGCTTGTGAATGTAGCACCCCGAGTACTTACACTGTAACAGCAACGTCTGAGAGGGACTTCAACAACAGACAGGGGACTTGTGACTTCCGAGTTGTTGTTAAAGGTATGATATTCTTGATTCTTATGAATCTTGGTTTATATAAATCAATTGTAACATGAAAGAATGATTTTCGGACTCATGTTCAAACAAAAATACGGCATCAAACATTAAGTTGTTGGCTATAAATCATGCGATTCGTCTCATCTTGAATGTATAGATATTATGTTTATGTGATACTGGTTTCTGGGAAATGTGAGCATTTATTAACTCCACGCATGAATTGATCGGAAATGCCATATTACTCGCGGGCAAAGCCCGAGTCAAATATGACATCTGATGTCGAATGGAGCTTCATATTTTCCTTTTACCAGAACCATTTATAATCAAACAAACGCTATGAGTAAATAAGTGTTTAATAAAAAACAACATGATTAACATTTGGTTTATGACGGAGTCCTGCTATCCAGGGCTGCGATAGCTCAGTCGGTTAGAACAGTGACCTACGTAACTTCAGGTAGCGATCCAAGGAGCGTGGTTCGATTCTACCTACAGTTCGGTTACGTCTACCAGCTGATGCAAGAAATCCCTGCCTCTTTTCATAGTATTTGGGTGTCCTTGTTTTCCAACATCGCATCGATTCCGTTTCCTCGTTAGCTCGTCTACCATTTATGCGAACAAATGGAAGGGAGGCAACTCCGCTGGATTTTGACGAAGACTTATGAATGGAGGCACGTGCTAAAGGGGTTACGATGATTGATGTCACATAAACAATCAGTGGCACCATTTCATGGACTAACTATAAATCTAAAAATGAAGTCCAGCAACTCGATTCTGTACGTTGTTTTCCTTTCAGATATTACACCCCCGATTTTCATTTCGTGTCCTGCTGATATCTACATCCGCCAAGGGGAGACGGTGAGCTGGAACAAACCGAAAGCAGCGGACAATGTCGGGATTAAACAGTTGAATCTCTATAATTCTAACATAAAAAACAACAGCATGGATGTCGGTCCAGGGGTGTATTTCCTCCATTACACAGCCATTGACTGGCAAGATAATATGGCCTTCTGTCGCTTTAAGGTTAATGTCTACAAAAACGGTACGTATTGCATCATGCAGTATCAACAATACCTATACAGTAAGTGTTTGTATTGGATACTTCATAAATATAAATTACGACCACCTTTGGGATGGAAAAAAGCGCCATAATGGTGGGTTGGTCTGAATAACGCCCAAGACGTCCCTTATAGCCACGTTTATCTATATTACACATTCATCAAATTATCTTTTTTTAATATTAAAAATACAGCAATCGAGTATACGAGTAGCCAGTTTGACATCAAAATCCGACACCTTTTAAACGTTACAATACACACCAGGTTACTTTGTAAATGGTTCGTACTCTGATAAATCAGGTGAAATTCAAAATTAGACTTCAGGACTTTTTGAAATAGGTCTCAATTCCGAAGTGAATACAGGGTACTATCTTGGGAAAATATGTGTTCTCAATAGTTTTAAAAATAATGCCATATGTAAATCTACGTCTAGATCTAAATTATTTTCCGTTCTGACCATGTGAATGGACTTACGTAACCAAGCCATGATATGATATGTGTGTTTCACGGTGAAATATATTTGCCTGATTAGCATCCATTGCTTGAGGCACTACCTTAATTTTCGTAAGCTTTCCATGAAAATTGTACTACTTAGAACTCTGAATAATTGGATCAATCTCATAGGGTCGATAAGAGGAAAGGTTTCAAGAAATAAATGGAAATTCAACAGTATGAGCATTACATTATGATGAAGATCGATGTGAATAAAGCTGATGTATAAGAATCTGGAAAGGATATATGATGATCATGACCAATAATTATCACCTTATTTGAAAACATGCCATCGTTAGAAGGGGCACAGCTTGTATATTTCGGAATGTTACCAAAAATCTTACAAAAAATTACAACACTGGTAAATCTTTCTTCATATCGTATAGATTTTATTGGTGTTTTGTATTAATTGTTCTGTTGTGGATCCTGTTTCAGATGATTCTAAATACCCTCTTGAACTTAAAGAAAGGAAGACATCCGTATCCCCTGTGATCATAGGTAAGCTATTATATATCATATATAGGTGTCGTAGATATGTGTTTTGTGTGTACTGCATCAGAAATTAGAAAGTGATATATATAACTGACGGTGACAAAACACTACGCTAGATCCTATGATTGTCCACTTTCTGTGTATTCACCTACTGACAGACACTTCTCTACATTTAGATACGCAAACAGTATATCATCATATAATATATTATCATACTGACAGTAGGAGTTCTCTTAAAATTGTTCAATAAAGCTATTTTCTTAGTGATTTTGTTTTTACCACAACATGATTTCAGTATTGTAAATAAAGTTTATTAACTTGTATTTCTTTCTTAATTGCTTAAGATGATTTACAAAATTTTACCGATTTCTTGACTGCCATTGTTGTATTTGGTTTGTTTTTTCTGATGTTTTGACTGTTATTGTTGTTGATTGTTAATTTCCTTGTAATTTCATTGTTATTGCTGTAAATGGTAACGTTTGATTGTAATATATCTTGGTGCTTCCAATGCTTTATTTAATAGTCGTGGTTTCTTGGTTGTGTTTATTGTCGATGATTTATTTGATTGCCATGATATATCTCGAGTGTGATAGGTGTAGATGTTTGTTTAATTGAACTAAATTTTTGACTGTTGTCCATTCGACCTTCCACTATTTTGACCTTGAATCATGGGAAGTAAATAATTGGGATATTCTGGGCTCACTTTGATGAAACGTTGTGTCGTATGTCAAAAGTAGGTCATTGTAACCTATATTTAAAATTTGACCTTCATCAAAGAAAAAGAATGTCTGAGCCCTATCTCTTGCACTACTTATCATGAAAATTTCATACTTGATGTATGGAATTATCCCAGTGAGGCGGTGTGTAGAGGGACTATAATTCGCCTTAATGCCTTGTTAACTGTGTTTCTTTCTCTCCTTTGATTGTTGTTGTTGTTGGTTAATCAAATTGTACCAATTCTGTCATTGTTGTAGTTGGTTTATCTAATTGTATTTTTCTTGCAGTCGGTTTGAGTAATTGTACCTTGATTGTTTAAGGTGGCACTGTTGCTGGAGTACTTTGTGTTACTCTGATTGCTCTCGTGATCGCCTTGGTAAGAGTTTGGCATATTCGAAAAAAGCGTCTTCAAGATGTTCAGCGACGACAGCAACAACTCCAGCCTGTCGACATATTTAGTATCTATACTAACGATCCTCCACCATATGAAGTTGCTGCCAAGCACAAACTCCCTGAATACAGCGCTTCAGACAATCCTCCTACATATGATGACGTCACCAAAGAAGCTTACGATAACCCATCATACGCTTCAACAGAAGAAATCGCTAGTACGTCAGAAGGCATGCGCAGTGAAATGAGAAGTACGGGAAGCAAACGTGTAACGGTCGTGTGATCAACTACTTTTTGAATGGACCATTGGTGCAAGATCTACCTTGTATTGTAAATTTGTATATTGTGTGCAGTGTTTTGATGATACATATAAAACAAAAATTGCACAGAAGTAATAAGTATGAATCTACTGAGAAATGTAAAACATATTTCGTTACGATTATCCAAACTAATTTACAATCATTAACAATCACTAACGTTTTATCGACATTCGGACACAGGCGATACAAACTATTGTTCTACAATTTGCTGGTGAAGTTGTCTACTACAGATTGGCAATTGTGTGTTTTCGATGTAAGCGTGCCCTTTAATTGGTATTGAGTGATACGTATACATGATTATAGTAATATTTGGATATCTAATATGGCATAGTTAACAATGATGACTATCTTGTTCTTTCGGAGATTAATAATTTATCATTATAATTTATTTTCGTTCATTGTAATTATTTGTGTCTTTGTTTCTATCGGTATTTGACAATGTTGTCATATTCGATCGTTAATAATTCGTTATTAAAAAAGTAACATAGCAAAACATATTCGACCTTGTCATTACACAAGATTGATATAAACCGTCATCTTTAGTTAGAAATCTAGTTTCAGTATTATTCTGTAGACATACTGATCTTTCTTTCCGCTAGCTTTAGGTCATCTGACTCGAAGGGTTAGGATGATAATTGCTATCGTGTTTCGTTCGTTACCATTTGCGCAAACGACTTTTTCTCAATAACCAAATGTCCCAAGGTACTGATATAAGGCCTGTAGCAGGATGGGGAAAAGGGCAACCAAATTTATTCATATGAAGAAACCTTAACCAATTTTAAAGGTCTTAAAATAATTAAACAACTTTGTTTCAATAACCAAATGGCGAATGATGCCGATGTTGGAAATTAAGCTCGCTTGGATGAAGGGATAAAATGGTTTCAATATCACTGGGGTTAAATGCGTTAAGAACTTAAAATTTCTAACGTTGACAAATGATAAGTCCAGTGTCATGGCATTTATTTGTGCATGAGAGATAATATTTTTCAAGTGTGCAGATATTGACTTCATATTCTTCATAAGTAATTCAGGGTCATTCGCTCTCTGACATATATCTGTATTTTAGTCAGATGACCATTAAAGCCTCTTTTTATGCCCCCGCCATTTATGGCCGGGGGCATATAGCGTTGCCCATGTCCGTCCGTCTCGTCCCGTCGCGTCCCGTCGCGTCCCGTCCCGTAGCGTCCCGTCCCGTCGCGTCGCGTCCTAAATCAGTATATACCACCTAACAACTTCATTCGGAAGGCAATTTTCATGAAACTTCCTACAAATATCAAGTATGGAAAGACCTCATGCAGTGTTGAATTTCTCGGCATTCTAAAAAAAGATGGCCACCAGGGGGAGATAACTCAAAAAAGAGGAACATCATCTTATTTCTACATAATTTGGTACTTGTGGGATTTAAGGCATAAGGAACTAATATACTCCCTCATTTTTTCCAGAGAACAAAATTCCAAATTCATGTACGTTAAATCAAATTGTCAATTTAAGTATGAAACTTAAGTTGTACATAGTTGCATACAAATTAACAAAATCATCTCTTTCAGACCTTTCATTATTATTTCACATGAAGGGGGGGTGGGGGGGGGGGCGGGGGCATTCATGTCTTACAGACATTTTCTGGTTTCAATGAGCGATGAGTCAAAGTATACTCAACTTTGATGTACTGTCAATAATGTTTAAGTTTAAGCATTACGACAGCTGTACAAATAAAAAGAACCTGAACATCGTAAAGGAAGCAAACATCTTTTATTTTCACAATTTGAAATTTCATCTTCTTTCACAAAGAAGGATATCTTTGTTCCTTATTAAGGTTTCTTTCCACTTTTTGGTTAAGCCATGCAACTCTATTTTACTACTGATTAAAAAGTTAACGTTATGCTATGAAGTAACAAACTACAAGCATCACACAGCTACAAAAATAATTACGTTTTAAGCTAAAAAGATCACAATCAAAATTTTGTCACTTATAATTTTGTAATTTTAATATCAAGTCACTGCATCTTGATTATAAATCATAAACACTGCTATAAACATGGTAACGAAAGGAGAAAAGGGGATAACAAATATATGTCAATTCGCGTATTAGATGGACGTCATCAATGTTCCGGAGACATATGGTCAGTCCATATTTCTAATGGAATTCCCTGCTGGTCAGTGTTAGCGGGGTATAGTTAGTCCCTCTTTTAAATGTGGCAAGTGGTTGCGAAGTATGGTCATTCCCACTCTCGATTGCAAATTCTACCATATGCTGGAGATTGGTACGGGAAATGGTCAATGCCTCCTCCAAGCGCAGCTCCGTGCTGATCAATGTTAATTTATTGTTAATCTCTCCTTCTGGTGCTAATCCATACCAGCCAGAGGCAAATTATGCCAGTCCCTTCTAGAACAAGGTCTTTCTGATTAGTGGTATGGAATTGCCAGGCTGTTCTTTCATATCAATAGCATGATAAGTGTCAATGTATGGTTTTCCGCTTACTCGCATGTGAATTTTGTATCTTATGATGAAACAGTGTGTTCATATTATTTTACAAAGAGAGATTAAATATCAAATGTCTAAATGACTGCATCAACAACGTGTTAAATATTTTATTTGAACTGGATGTAATCGTTTGTCAGTACAGCGATCCCCTGTGTATGATATAAACAATCTTTACTGGTTAAATAGATTGAAAAAAGAAAATGGTTACAATTGTACACGTAAATAAAAATGACTACTCCGTAATTGATTATATGAACAAACTACATAATTTTCTACGTCGTTTTCCCCTGATTCGGCTCATCGTAGACGACTTTGCTGGCCACAGATTGCACGTCTAACTGTTCATAGTGGTCGGGACTGGTGGGGACGCCACTGAAGGAAGGCGGAGGACTGTTTTCTCCCTCGCCCTCTTTGTTTGAGAGGACGGAAGCGGCTGGGATAGAATGGTACATACTTTCATCCATGTATAACTGGTTTTCAACACCGCTAGTCACAGACGACACTGCGATACTTTCGTAGTCTGGCGCCGTGCTATTGGCCCGATAGACGGGAGGTGGAGTTCCAGGTTTATACGAGGGAGGTCCGCCCTTCTCTCCCTCGAAAGCGATGTTGTCATAAGGTGGTGGACGCACACCCTCAGAGTAGATTCCATTGTCGAAAGCGTTCGCCGTTTTGTCCTTTGTGACGGGAGCCTGTTGAGGAGGTGAAGATTTGCGGAGACTTCTGCAGTATAGCATCCCCAGTAATAGCAGTAACAACAGTACAGCAGCTCCTACACCTACACCTTGATTAAAAAGGGAGATAACAAGAAAGTGAAAAAAGGAACAAGCTAACATGCAATAACAAAAACACTTACATTTTATTTTAATTAAAACCCAAAATGACGAGATGAGAGCAAAATGTGAACGAAAGAAAGAATTACAAGGTGCCTTGAAAAAATCTAATAAGAATACTTTCAAAACGATTAATCAACCTGTATTCCACACAGAAAGGTTGATAAGAAATACATCCTCTATCAAATAGTGAATGTTATCAAATGTTCTTCATAAAGATAATTAACCAAAAAACTGAAGCTAATTTGACATGACATACAAACCTATGTACAAGTTGTGCTTGCTCCTGTCGGTCGACGACATTCTCATGCCGACCGGTAGTGAAGGATCGGTAGTACCTGATACATTCAAAACAAAAACGTGTGTTTAGTAACAGTGACCACTTCAAAGCTAAACGTTTACAATACTGATTGTATGTCTGCACAGACATCTTAAACTCAAACGTGGAAAAGTCAAATAAAATCACAAAAATAGTCCAATTTAGTCAAATGGAGTATAATTTAACAAAGGTATATATATATATGGACTTGAACATATCTATGTAAATATATATAAGGTATATCTATGGGCGTGGACGGACACTTACTTAATAAAAGTTCATCTATGGACTTGGAAGTATACATACTTAAGCGAAGGTCTCTCTATTGACTTGAAAGTATAAGTATTTAAACTAAGGCCTATCTCTAAAAATACAAAACAAAGGTCCATCTATGGACTTGAATATTATATGTGCTTGCGAGTAAATATAATCCAACAATGGCCTATCTATGGACATGGACGTACATATACTTCAATAAAGGTTTATACGTTAACTTGAACGTGTATATATTTCAACAAGGTTGTACCTATGTGTTTTGACGAACGTTTCGGTCTCTAAATATCTACCCTACCTCTTCTATAGAACTAGACAGGAACTCATACTATTACTTTGATATTTATGATGGATCATCAAATGATCTACTCATCGCTTCGACAGTTTATCATCGGCACATACCAGTAAACATACAAATAACCTGCCTCTGGTTTAACTGTCGGTGTCCAACTTATCAGTCATTTCTGTTGATGTCTAGGACCGGATTCCATAGTCAAGGGAAACTTAAGACATATATAACGTACCTCTGGTATAGACTGAGACGGGGATACGACAGATAGCGACGTTCTTATGAAAGTCCTTCGCGTAGTACTCAACATAATGTTTTCCTTCCGGAAACATGGTGTTGTTGGCATATTTAGCCCTGAAATTCATCTCCCGGACTCCGACGTTGTCAGAGACTGCAGGAGATCGCCATATTATTTTCTCGTCAGTGAAAGCGCTGATCATAGAAGGACAGTGACTAAATCTGGGAGAGTGCACGTCTGTAATGGAGATAAGACTTATTGTATCAATATAAAATTTACACCGGAGAGAAAATCCAGACTGCGAAAACAAAAATGACTGACGAAAACAAGGCCATGATCAGCTAAAAGAGCGAAAACAAAAAGGACAGGAAATACCAGGACACAGTTACACCATAGACTGAAAACAAAAAACAAGGAAAGGCAACATATATGGCTGCGAAAAAAAGGCAGACAAAAACAAGGACAAAGCAACACCAAAGACTGCTGAAAATACAAACGATAGACAAAAAACAAGTATAAAGCAACATCAAAGACTGCTGGAAACAAAAACGACAGACAAAAAACAAGGACAAGGCAACATCTAAACAAGTATAAAGCAACATCAAAGACTGCTGGAAACAAAAACGACAGACAAAAAACAAGAATTAAGCAACATCAAACACTGCGAAAACGAAAAACAAGGACAAGGCAACATCTCCGGCTGCGAAAAAAGGACAGACAAAAACAAGGACAAAGCAACACCAAAGACTGCTGAAAATACAAACGACAGACAAAAAACAAGAATTAAGCAACATCAAACACTGCGAAAACGAAAAACAATGACAAGGCAACACCAAAGACTGCTGTAAACAATACAGGCAAGAACAAAGACAAAGTAACACCAAAAACTGCTGAAAAAGCACTGAGACATAGTGAAATATAAAAAATAAAACAAAGATAAAACAGAGGGAACTGGAAAAGATTGAATAAAAAAGAAAAGAAGACATAAAACGAAAAGATTCGAAACAAAAAGAAAATCAACATATCAAAACAAAAAGGGAAAACGGCAGACGGAATTGAGAAAAGAAAAAAGAGGTCTAATGAAAAAGGAACGAAAGAGTGAATAGATTTAATTGATTGCAACATATAATGATTTTGGCCCTTTAGGTACTTTGCATGTCTTACGCACCAATGACCTTGACAGTGAATGAGCAGTAGGCCACTCTGCCGTAAGTGTCCGGTTCTGATACGACGGATATCTGTTGAATGTCAAGTTCGGTGTAGTTACAGGCACATGATCTCAAGTAAACATGGGAGAAGGTCACCTTCAAAACATTCATTTTGTGGTCAAGAGCGTGGATACTCTTAAACCTCTCTGCGACGTTGATCATGTTCTTATCTGCTTGAACTGCTAACTCTATAGTTTTAGTTGGACAGTCAGAAATTTGTGGTTCTGTGGAAAAAATACAAATCTTTTAAAATGTCGGCATTCTGTTTTTTTCTTGATTAACCAAATATCCTTCTCTTAAGCTAAATGACAACAAATTAGGGTATGTATACTAACTGGCGTATCATACCATTTCTGTGAAACAAGTACCATTCAAGGATGATCAAAGTGATTTTCCAATAACGTTGATAAGTCAAATAATTGATATTTGACTAAAGTATGAGTGCAACTATCTTTGATGTCTTAGACTTTTAATCTCCTCACACAAGTAGCAGTGTGAAGGGGCGTGAGCTCCTAGTCATAAACAGATCAGTAAATCGATAGAAAGTGAATATAACGACTTTATAACTAAATAATCGATGTTGTATCGGGTGTAAATCAACGTGAGTATACTTACCACGCGGGAGTTTAACTGTGAACAAATAATACATAAAAATAAGTGTTCATGAAACTTCTGACAGGGTTATTGACGGAAAACTTTTTTGAAAGTGAAATATCAATAAGGACAATTAAGTATTGCATAAAAATTATCATACATTGATTGATCTGCTAGGCAAGACTATTTCATTCTCCATAGGACTGAAAGATAGAGTTTAATGTGTATATTTCAAAGAGCCTAAAGTTTTCAATGAATATTTGTAAGATGAAGGCGTTAGATTGTAATAAAACACAATACTTCTATACTTTGTATGATATGTCTTACCATTACACACGGGACAGCACTTGTCTTTGTGATAGATATAATCTGTACAGCTGAGAGGTGGACAGTCAATAGTGTAGCAGGCAAATTCATCATCGTTCTGGTGGAGGATGGACGGTCGGATACACGTACACTTCTCACAAACACCTCTGCTGACTTCCTCGCCCGCTTTGTAGTGCTGACCGTCATGAAGACAAGTCGGTGTGCCAGGGGTCACACAAAACTTGCCGTATCTTGAAGGGCAACATTTGTCGCTGTTTGGACAATGGTCATCAAAAGTACAGCCCCTATGTGTTGATCGGAGATCTCCCATGTCCCGAATGGACGGGCACGTTCCAGGTCGCACCCCTGTTCGGTTTAAACACACGGGTACGAATTAAGGTCTAGAGGTATCGCAAGAGATCAATAGCGAGTGTTTTAGTGGCACCCGTTGACCATAAAGGAAAAAATAATAAGATACTGGAAAAAAGACAAAGGCATTTGGGATCTATACATCAACCTTAATTGGCAAATTAATGCTGATTACTTTTTTGCCAATTGTTTCAACCCTTACATGCTAACAAAAAGTGGCCTAGTTTATCAAATATAATTGAACCAGGGAAACTTCAAAGAAGGGAAACCCACTCTGAAGCAAAGTTTTGCGGAGTTTACCAAGTTAGGCTTCTTTCTTACCAGCTGTTTTAGTATAACATCTTCTACTTTATCAACAAGAGTCGCAATGTAATTCTAAGTCAATCCAAGTAATGCAACCCCTCAATAGGAGAACCGTGATAAAAACACCGAACCAATAGGCTTACCTACAAATTCCGAGCAAGGCTGAATCACAGGAATAATAGGTAATTTACAATATTAATGAACTCAAGATTTACAAATTTACAATTTACAGATTTTTGAAATGTGTTCATATCAAAACTAACCCGTACTGTACTACTAAGCTCCAATTATGGACAATGTCTAACTCTAAAGTGTACACCATATCTAACCGATCACTCTACAGTGTATATCATGTCTAACCGATCACTCTACAGTGTGTATCATGTCTAACCGATCACTCTACAGTGTATATCATGTCTAACCGATCACTCTACATTGTATATCATGTCTAACCGATCACTCTACATTGTATATCATGTCTAACCGATCACTCTACATTGTATATCATGTCTAACCGATCACTCTACAGTGTGTATCATGTCTAACCGATCACTCTACAGTGTATATCATGTCTAACCGATCACTCTACAGTGTGTATCATATCTAACCGATCACTGTACATTGTATATCATGTCTAACCGATCACTCTACAGTGTGTATCATGTCTAACCGATCACTCTACAGTGTATATCATGTCTAACCGATCACTCTACAGTGTGTATCATATCTAACCGATCACTCTACATTGTATATCATGTCTAACCGATCACTCTACAGTGTATATCATGTCTAACCGATCACTCTACAGTGTGTATCATGTCTAACCGATCACTCTACAGTGTGTATCATATCTAACCGATCACTCTACAGTGTGTATCATATCTAACCGATCACTCTACAGTGTGTATCATATCTAACCGATCACTCTACAGTGTGTATCATATCTAACCGATCACTCTACATTGTATATCATGTCTAACCGATCACTCTACAGTGTGTATCATATCTAACCGATCACTCTACAGTGTGTATCATATCTAACCGATCACTCTACAGTGTGTACCATATCTAACCGATCATTCTACAGTGTGTATCATATCTAACCGATCACTCTACATTGTATATCATGTCTAACCGATCACTCTACAGTGTGTATCATATCTAACCGATCACTCTACAGTGTGTATCATATCTAACCGATCACTCTACAGTGTCTATCATATCGTACCGATCACTCTACAGTGTGTATCATATCTAACCGATCACTCTACATTGTATATCATGTCTAACCGATCACTCTACAGTGTGTATCATATCTAACCGATCACTCTACAGTGTGTATCATGTCTAACCGATCACTCTACAGTGTATATCATGTCTAACCGATCACTCTACAGTGTATATCATGTCTAACCGATCACTCTACAGTGTGTATCATGTCTAACCGATCACTCTACAGTGTATATCATGTCTAACCGATCACTCTACAGTGTATATCATGTCTAACCGATCACTCTACAGTGTATATCATGTCTAACCGATCACTCTAAAGTGTACACCATATCTACCCGATCACTCTACAGTGTATATTATGTCTAACCGATCACTCTACAGTGTATATCATGTCTAACCGATCACTCTACAGTGTATATCATGTCTAACCGATCACTCTACAGTGTATATCATGTCTAACCGATCACTCTACAGTGTGTATCATGTCTAACCGATCACTCTACAGTGTGTATCATGTCTAACCGATCACTCTACAGTGTGTATCACGTCTAACCGATCACTCTACAGTGTATATCATGTCTAACCGATCACTATACAGTATGTACCGTGTCTAACCGGTCACTCTACAGTGTATATCATGTCTAACCGATCACTCTACAGTGTATATCATGTCTAACCGATCACTATACAGTATGTACCGTGTCTAACCGATCACTCTACAGTGTATATCATGTCTAACCGATCACTCTACAGTGTATATCATGTCTAACCGATCACTCTAACCGATCACTCTACAGTGTATATCATGTCTAACCGATCACTCTACAGTGTATATCATGTCTAACCGATCACTATACAGTGTATATCATGTCTAACCGATCACTCTACAGTATGTACCGTGTCAAACCGATCACTATACAGTATGTACCGTGTCTAACCGATCACTATACAGTATGTACCGTGTCTAACCGATCACTCTACAGTATGTACCGTGTCTAACCGATCACTATACAGTATGTACCGTGTCTAACCGATCACTATACAGTATGTACCGTGTCTAACCGATCACTCTACAGTATGTACCGTGTCTAACCGATCACTATACAGTGTGTATCATGTCTAACCGATCACTCTACAGTGTATATCATGTCTAACCGATCACTCTAGAGTGTATATCATGTCTAACCGATCACTCTACAGTGTATATCATGTCTAACCGATCACTATACAGTATGTACCGTGTCTAACCGATCACTATACAGTATGTACCGTGTCTAACCGATCACTATACAGTGTGTATCATGTCTAACCGATCACTCTACAGTATGTACCGTGTCTAACCGATCACTCTACAGTTGATATCAGTCTCTTTATACACCCATACCATTACACGACAATTTTCCAGAACGTATAGGGCTGTGTTATGAATAGCTACAGCAATAAGATGTTTCTTACTGTGTTCACACGCCATGCCTGAGAAGCCCGGAGGACACTGACAAGCAGCATAGTACCCCATGGATACACAGGAACCTCCATTTTGACACCTCTCGGGACAAAGAGCTACAACAGATAAGTCAAAATAGTATTTAACAATGCAAAGAAACGCTAATTAATAACAATGTGATGGAAGTTAATGAAAGTTATTAAGACATGCAAAAAAGCAATTGAATCACAATACCTAACTTTGTCAAACCTGGGTCGTAATCTAGCATCATCATAGGTTAAGTAACCAACAAAAGGCTTTTGCTTTTTCTGACAAACTAATTCAGACAAATTTTATATTTGACATCATTAGCTTTATTTTTACAGCCATTGACAAAGTTAACCTACCGACACGACTAGACAAACTCAGTAAACAAGGGAAGGACACGCCATTTCTGACTGCGTTAGTGGATAATATCGGATGGTCGGTACTCACGCTGTTCACATTGTGTGCCAATGAATCCTTCTGAACAGAGACAAATAGAATGTCCATTCTCTGGGATACACTCCCCGCCATTGTCACATGGGGGATGACACACGGCTGAAACAGAAATGGGAAGTAGTTAAACAACCAAAGGGGGCTACACACTTCTGAAACAGGAACGGGGACTACGTTCGGCTGGAACAGTTATGAGGGACTACACACGATTGAAACAGAAACGAGGATTACACACGATTGAAACAGAAACGAGGATTACACACGATTGAAACACAAACGAAGACTACACACGGCTTAAACAGAAACGGGGACTACACACGGCTGAAACAGAAACGAGGACTACACACGGCTTAAATAGAAACGCGAACGACACACGGCTTAAACAGAAAAGGGGACTATATACGGCTTAAACAGAAACTAGGACTACACATGGCTTAAACAGAAAAGGGGACTATATACGGCTTAAACAGAAACGAGGACTACACACGGCTTAAACAGAAAAGGGGACTATATACGGCTTAAACAGAAACTAGGACTACACATGGCTTAAACAGAAACGAGGACTACACATGGCTTAAACAGAAAAGGGGACTATATACGGCTTAAACAGAAATGGGACGACCTTCTGCTGAAACAGAAACGGGTACTACACACGGCTGAAACAGAAACGGGAACTACACACGGCTGAAACAGAAACGGGAACTACACACGGCTGAAACAGAAATGGGGACTACACACGGCTGAAACAGAAACGGGAACTACACACGGCTGAAACAGAAACGGGAACTACACACGGCTGAAACAGAAACGGGTACTACACACGGCTGAAACAGAAACGGGAACTACACACGGCTGAAACAGAAACGGGTACTACACACGGCTGAAACAGAAACGGGAACTACACACGGCTGAAACAGAAACGGGAACTACACACGGCTGAAACAGAAACGGGAACTACACACGGCTGAAACAGAAATGGGGACTACACACGGCTGAAACAGAAACGGGAACTACACACGGCTGAAACAGAAATGGGGACTACACACGGCTGAAACAGAAACGGGAACTACACACGGCTGAAACAGAAATGGGGACTACACATAGGTAAACACCAAACGGGGAAGTAATATCACACTTAAGTGTAATATTTCAACATAAATTACAGTATCCGTATTTCAAACATTCTCCAATATATAACACAGTAGGTATATTACTACCCTGATAGTTAAATCAGGTTTGTTTTCATGTGACTGTACCTGTTTCGCACTGTCTGCCCGTGAAGTCATTAGAACACAGACAGTGGGCACTGCCTGTAGGGTCCGGGGTACCGCCATTTTCACACTGTATCTCAGGAGGTGAAGCTGAAAGTAAAGAATTTTGAAAAAACATAGAACATGTCCTAACCAGAGATGTTTAGCTGTATGTAGTAAACTCTTCAAATAGTCTGATGTTAATACGTTGATAGCATAGGTGAAGCTTATTTTGTTATACGTTTACTTAATATATCACACCATCATCATCATCATTATCATCATCATCATCAAATTTTATTTCCTCTTAAAGGAGATATTACATTACAAAAGAAATCGACAAACAGTTAAGACGACATTACAAATGTTTTATATCGTGCACGCGAAGGGTCTGTACATGCATTGAGCTTCAGTACTCTAAACGGACATCAGAAAGAGAGCGCGTGGGGCTGACAACGTACCGCACTGCCTTCATTAAACAAAGTTTCAATAAGGAGCCATCCTGGAAATGGAAACCCGAGATTTCACTAAACAAAGTATGGGTAATAGTAATATTATTCTCTGGTCTACAAAAATTATGCACATCAGGGCCAAACTCGGTAAGAATCCCATGGAGAAAATCTGTACGGAGGGCACTTGTGTGCTCGCAGATCGTGCACATATGAGTTTACTTGTACGCTTACTTAATATATCACACAATCTCCACGTGTGGATGTTTTCAAAATAACGCATGAATCAACGTTTAATCTAATTACTTCTATTTCTCCTTATTCAAACGGACAAAGACCTGTTATATTTAAAGCAGAATATAAAAACACATTATACTGAATTGTAGATAAAACAACGGATCAATCAAACACGAGCGATAGTATGAATAAATTATCATTTTAAGTAATATTTCATGAAACGCGTCTCAAGTTTTTACTTTTGAGAGCCTTGGGGTTTTAAGTCAAAATGTGGACGACAAAGTTATCCGGAGGCAGCCATTTTGTTGTGCCATATTCAATCTATTATATAACGCCATTAACCATATCCTGACATCACAATCGATTACTGATTGTCACAACCAATAAAAGACGATTTAGGATAAATTACAGTTGTAACATATGAAAAAATATCGAATGGGGGAATTCCCTGGATAACAGGCGGATTAAGTGACAAACGTATATATAACATAGCAAAATGTTTATATCACAACTCGACGCAATTACGAAAGGACAACAGGATATTCAGTCAAGATCAAAATATGTTTAAAGGGCAAAATCATATAGATAAAATAATCCTCACATTGTAACGTCAAAGGGTTTAGGACACGATTTTATAGAATTCAATACTTTCCAACTAGCAATGCACTGCCTTCATCAGTAACATAGGCTGAAAAACGATTTATTGGCCTAATTGTTTGACACTTTTAGAAATGAACAAAATAAGAACATAGTACATGGAAACTGTCCAGCTTTATCAGTTGTTATTTCCCTGCAAAATCAACTCTAACAAAGCATAACAGATATGAAATAATACTCACGAACTGTACAGAGGCCATATTCATCCCTCACCCACCCCTCACAGCAGACCTTATAACACACTGTGATATTCACAATGTACTCCATCTTTTTGTAACATCTGTTGAATAAGATAGAAATCACTATGAAAAGTCACACGGATAACACTACAATGTGATGGCCAATATTTCTTGTCTAATGAAATTAAACAACAGACAATTCGAGTCTCTGTTCTGCATAAGCGCCCCATATAAATGAAATGCTGTTTTCAACTATGTTGGAATATCGCTTTTAGCAATTTAGAGTGGCGCAGCTGTTCTTTAGCGTTATCAAAACTTTGGACCTTAAATCTTCTTTTTTTACTTGATACAACGTTATCGTGATGGTGTTCTTACATCGGTTCTTCCCGATAGCTCCTTTCAGTCCGGCCATCCTCGGATCCATTACAGGGATGTTCTACCCATTGGGTCACGTTGATCATGTGGTTCACGTAGTTGCAGCACACATTATTATTTCGGCAGCCATCATATCTGTCGTCATCATCTCTGTCGTCATCATCTATATCGTCATCTTCCCAATCGTCATCGTCTCTGTCGCTTTCGTCACTGCGTTCAGCACCATGGTTTCCTCCCCTAAACCACAAATACCAACAGAAATATTATCATTATTTCACAGCTATTTCATCATCGAACCACAGCTTTTTCCGAACTAAATAAACAAGACAGAATTTCTCATACTGCCACAACTAAAGGTGCCACCTGAAAATTAAATGAAAACGACAAGAAAATTCCAAGATTTGATGAAATATTTATTCTCAGTAAAAATTCTGAATCTTAGACATAATATAAAATGAATGATTTCCATGAAGATCTGTGAAATGTATAAGGAGAATAAAACAAACGTCTTTCGCATTTGGAAAAAACGCAAAAACAAAAATCAAATCGCATTAATTTTGGGACAAGCTCGAACTAGTTCGTTTTTTTTTCAAAATGCATCAAGCTTTAGGCCAAGTCTACGCAAATTGAAAAACAAATTGAATGAAAAATTGGACCAACAAAGCATTTTCTGCTTTTTCGACGACACACACCATGTAAACCTTGGTAAATACAAATAACAGGCACCGAAAACATTTAACTTCATACCATAGAAGGGAAAAGAACATTGCCAAATGAGATGATGGTAACGACCATATTTTGTCAATAATCTTCATCAATCTGCATCTCTCGAAACTCCGTATTTGTTAATTTACCTGTGAGTTTTCGACATAGTTTACTTGTATTGGGAACAACTGCAACGCCATTAATTCTGTTGGTTTGGGAAGAAGGAAATTTACTATTGGGAAGTATAAACAATTACGACATAATCCAGCCAAATTATCAGATAGACAAAGAGCAACATGGAAATTCTTATCATACAGCTTAGTGAAAAGCTGTCCTTGTTGGTAGTGTTGAAGACAAGATCAAGGTAAGTGAACTACGCAAATGAGCGAGTGCGATCCAGGACTGGGGGTTATATGTGATAGACAACATCATTAGTTATCTAAAAACATCATCAATATACAGAAAAGTCAAATGGAAGACAAGTTTGTTCTTATTTGTTAAGATGAGCTTTTCTTTAAGTTGAGTCTGGTAAGGAAATAAAAGCAAGCCGGACAAGAGAGGGCACTTTTACTTCACAGTATGCCACCAAATTAAACGAATGTTTTTTTTTTCAATCAAAGATTTAAACATTCACGAGACTTTTTCCTCAATATAGTTCATCTTCGAAAGTATTTCGAAAAGTAGGACGAAAAGTAGGATCTAGTAATTGAATTTTTTAGTGACAGAAAATGTCTCGCGAGTTTTATAACCGATCCCTACCATTACCAAATAAATCGCTTGCAACTTAATACCTTAAATGTTCTATTGATATTCAGTTCGATATATATGTTTCCTCTGTCTAAAGTCGGTGTTCTCTAGTTGGGCTGGGGCGGGGAGGGGGGGGGGGGTACATGCATCTCTATGAGAAAATGGATATGATTTTCCCTATCCTATATACGAAGCCTACACATTATACGCCAATGTCCGTGTGACCTACACATTATACGCCAATGTCCGTGTGACCTACACATTATACGCCAATGTCCGTGTGACCTACACAACACCATGATTTACCACGATATCATCAGTTTATCGTATACTGTAATACATTCCCTATACATTATAAATTAGCACCGTATGATGGAAGATTAAACCGCCATTCAATTATTCATATTACTTTGATGATTCATATCCATTTGTCTCCTATCTTACAAATATCTTGTCTCGATTATCTTACATTTATTGCCCAAGGGAAAGGCTAGTACCGTCATTCATCTGTTATATAATAACATTATCTGGCATTTTTTTTTCAGTAAGATTATCTGGTATGCTTACAAGTATTACGTCACTATCTGTTCTGTACTGGTTGGAATGCTTTTTTTCACCAACCCCTATTAACTATAACTGAGTTTTAAGCAACTTGTGTCTGATGTGTTACCAAGTATTACGTCATCGTCAGAATGTAGATATCTAGTGTATTAGCTAATATGACGTCACTAACTGTCCTGGAATGTAGATATCTGAAAATTTATCTAGAATTACAACACTGTGATTCCCTGGAATGTAAATATCTGGTAGGTTATCTAGAATTACGTCACTGCCTGTCCTAGGAATGTAAATATCTGGTAGGTTATCTAGAATTACGTCACTGTCTGTCCTAGGAATGTAAATATCTGGTAGGTTATCTAGAATTACGTCACTGTCTGTCCTAGGAATGTAAATATCTGGTAAGTTATCTAGAATTACGTCACTGTCTGCCCTAGGAATGTAAATATCTGGTAAGTAATCTAGAATTATGTCACTGTCTGTCCTAGGAATGTAAATGTCTGGTAAGTTATCTAGAATTATGTCACTGTCTGTCCTAGGAATGTAAATGTCTGGTAAGTTATCTAGAATTATGTCACTGCCTGTCCTAGGAATGTAAATATCTGGTAGGTTATCTAGAATTACGTCACTGTCTGTCCTAGGAATGTAAATATCTGGTAGGTTATCTAGAATTACGTCAATGTCTGTCCTAGGAATGTAAATATCTGGTAAGTTATCTAGAATTATGTCACTGTCTGTCCTAGGAATGTAAATATCTGGTAGGTTATCTAGAATTACGTCACTGTCTGTCCTAGGAATGTAAATATCTGGTAAGTTATCTAGAATTATGTCACTGTCTGTCCTAGGAATGTAAATATCTGGTAAGTTATCTAGAATTACGTCACTGTCTGTCCTAGGAATGTAAATATCTGGTAGGTTATCTAGTATTACGTTTCCATCTCTCCTAGGGTGTAAATGCCTCGAGTATTATCAAATATGTCGTAGAATGTATTGATCCAAATTTATGGTCCTTCGATAATCCCATATACCTCCAATTTCCAGATAAATAAGACAATCAGTAACAATTGACTCCTTTGGTGTTTTATAATTATCTTTTTCAGCAAAATAGTTACACCATCTACCTATAAATACAAAAAATATTTTTGATGTTAATTTCAGTATTAATGACACTATTTCAAAACCTTATTACACCTGCGGTTTCAATATGCATATATAATGTAATAAAAGCTGTCATAGCTTTATGAAGAGTAGTGATGTCACAGAGGAGCCGTCTCATAGTGTACACCACACAACATTTCTACTTCCTGGTTGCACTAAGGTGCTATTTAAACGGTGTACCATATCATCGAAAAAGTCAATGTTCTGCCTTTCATAACGAATACAAATCAGCTGAAACCACGTGATATTCTGTTAACGACACGTGTAAAACTTGAAAACAAAGAAAATGAGTGAAGAATAATCTTGTGAGGTGATCTCAGTCTACGGTCTCAGACTTCCATAAGTTTAGAGTAGAAATAAAATTGTACACATGTGTTATCTATTAAATTGTTTCATATATTGAGTTTTGATATCCTGTGTTTCAATTGTCTGCAGGTGATATAATTTCCAGTCAGGAAAATTGTCTTTGAATTTACCATTTACTGTGTAAAATGTGCTGCTATTTTTGATAGAATTATTCCGGTGTTGTACTGGTAAGAGAAAAAAAAAACAATACATAGGATATACCATACTAGAAACCTTTAAGTACCCTTAGTCAGGTTAAAGGCTATCATCGTAACATATGTACCCGGTCAGGTGACGTACTGGTAACGAACTATCCTTTCCCCTAGACGTCCGCGGTTCGATTGTATCGCTGTATCACTTTCCTCTGAACCATACAATGGTATGTCCACTACCTCCTCTTCTATTTTTGTCACTCTGTACTGTAGATCATACAAACAATGTTATATACCGTTAAGTTAAAGGAAAGATTAACTTTATCGAAGCCAATAAGGAAACAAACATTGAGTTAAAGAAAATACATCAACAGTGTAATCCAATATGTATGTAACCAGCGAGGTAGGAGATTACGCTATTGTTAACCTGGTATTATCTAATTTAGTGTCTCCGTTGGAAATAGACTCGTTATCTAAATACGGAAAGTTTTCATTATTGACATTAACTTTAAGGCGATATTGTGTCTAGTGTATATTTACAGTGTGTTTAAAATGTGGACATTGCTATATACATATATTATATTTCGCCATCTGCACCTGTCATTTATGAAAAAATGTAAATTTTTAAACTTTATAATCTTTAAGTAGTGGGTTAAACCATTCAAGATGCACACATTTCAATCAAAATCATTGTTTAATTATATACCTGGTCCAGTGTTTATATCACACTGGTGTTCGTTTCGCCTAACCCCCGTCTTTAAAAGGAATAGTATGTAATTTACAATGGTATCTGGATGAAAATAATTTCAGTTAGTAAAAAAGGTAATGTTTAATGATAATCAGGAAGTGGAGCAAATGTGCTTGTGTATAATTAGTCTAGTTGTTCACCGTGAGAAAAACTGGTATTGTGAAGGCAGGTCTAGTTGTACACAGTGAGAAAAGAGTGAATAAAGGGCCGCTGGTTTAGTTGTACACCGTGAGAAAAGATTGTATAATGGGCCGCTGGTCTAGTTGTACACCGTGAGAAAAGAGTCTATAATGTACCGCTGGTCTAGTTGTACACCGTGAGAAAAGAGTGTATAATGGGCCGCTGGTCTAGTTGTACACCGTGAGAAAAGAGTGTATAATGGGCCGCTGGTCTAGTTGTACACCGTGAGAAAAGAGTGTATAATGTACCGCTGGTCTAGTTGTACACCGCGAGAAAAGAGTGTATAATGGGCCGCTGGTCTAGTTGTACACCGCGAGAAAAGAGTGTATAATGGGCCGCTGGTCTAGTTGTACACCGTGAGAAAAGAGTGTATAATGGGCCGCTGGTCTAGTTGTACACCGTGAGAAAAGAGGGCCGCTGGTCTAGTTGTACACCGTGAGAAAAGAGTGTATAATGGGCCGCTGGTCTAGTTGTACACCGTGAGAAAAGAGTGTATAATGGGCCGCTGGTCTAGTTGTACACCGTGAGAAAAGAGCCGCCTAGTTGCTGGTCTAGTTGTACACCGTGAGAAAAGAGTGTATAATGGGCCGCTGGTCTAGTTGTACACCGTGAGAAAAGAGTGTATAATGGGCCGCTGGTCTAGTTGTACACCGTGAGAAAAGAGTGTATAATGGGCCGCTGGTCTAGTTGTACACCGTGAGAAAAGAGTGTATAATGGGCCGCTGGTCTAGTTGTACACCGTGAGAAAAGAGTGTATAATGGGCCGCTGGTCTAGTTGTACGCCGTGAGAAAAGATTGTATAATGGGCCGCTGGTCTAGTTGTACACCGTGAGAAAAGAGTGTATAATGGGCCGCTGGTCTAGTTGTACACCGTGAGAAAAGAGTGTATAATGGGCCGCTGGTCTAGTTGTACACCGTGAGAAAAGAGTGTATAATGGGCCGCTGGTCTAGTTGTACACCGTGAGAAAAGAGTGTATAATGGGCCGCTGGTCTAGTTGTACACCGTGAGAAAAGAGTGTATAATGGGCCGCTGGTCTAGTTGTACACCGTGAGAAAAGAGTGTATAATGGGCCGCTGGTCTAGTGGTACTCCGTGAGAAAAGAGTGGATAATGGGCCGCTGGTCTAGTTGTACACCGCGTGAGAAAAGAGTGTATAATGGGCCGCTGGTCTAGTTGTACACCGTGAGAAAAGAGTGTATAATGGGCCGCTGGTCTAGTTGTACACCGTGAGAAAAGAGTGTATAATGGGCCGCTGGTCTAGTTGTACACCGTGAGAAAAGAGTGTATAATGGGCCGCTGGTCTAGTTGTACACCGTGAGAAAAGAGTGTATAATGTGCCGCTGGTCTAGTTGTACACCGTGAGAAAAGAGTGTATAAAGAGTGTATAATGGGCCGCTGGTCTAGTTGTACACCGTGAGAAAAGAGTGTATAATGGGCCGCTGGAGTTGTACACCGTGAGAAAAGAGTGTATAATGGGCCGCTGGTCTAGTTGTACACCGTGAGAAAAGAGTGTATAATGGGCCGCTGGTCTAGTTGTACACCGTGAGAAAAGAGTGTATAATGGGCCGCTGGTCTAGTTGTACAAAGAGTGTATAATGGGCCGCTGGTCTAGTTGTACACCGTGAGAAAAGAGTGTATAATGGGCCGCTGGTCTAGTTGTACACCGTGAGAAAAGAGTGTATAATGGGCCGCTGGTCTAGTTGTACACCGTGAGAAAAGAGTGTATAATGGGCCGCTGGTCTAGTTGTACACCGTGAGAAAAGAGTGTATAATGGGCCGCTGGTCTAGTTGTACACCGTGAGAAAAGAGTGTATAATGGGCCGCTGGTCTAGTTGTACACCGTGAGAAAAGAGTGTATAATGGGCCGCTGGTCTAGTTGTACACCGTGAGAAAAGAGTGTATAATGGGCCGCTGGTCTAGTTGTACACCGTGAGAAAAGAGTGTATAATGGGCCGCTGGTCTAGTTGTACACCGTGAGAAAAGAGTGTATAATGGGCCGCTGGGTACACCGTAACTAGACCAGCGTCTAGTGTGCAGTGGTGGACCTTTTGGTCTCGTTGTGTATCATTACAAAGACTTGATTTGTTTTCGCTTCTAGCACCTGATATTTCTTTTATGTCAGTAGACATATTCTCACAAATATCGAGTAGGTACTCTTATTTATTTAACACTATTTATATAAGGGAAATTCAAATATGCCATTATACACTTTAAATGATTCATGTGCTCCTTAATTTAGAAGTGAACCGATTTATTTTCTGAGAATCTGTAAATACCTTGATGTTGTTACCCTTAATGCACAAACTTCCTGGTCAGAGGCTTGTGGCCATGGTGTTGTAAAGATTGTTCGTGGTATTGCCTGATCTGACGCTACTTTTAACAACAGCGTTACAACGCGACTGTTTTTGCTTTGCGTCTTATTGAACCAGAATGTCAGCTTTATTTACAGTTTAAGCAGTATTTTGTATCTATACATATGCTTTTTGATATACAAATCCAAGTAGCAAGTTTTAAGATAGTTTAAGTTATTTTATAATCATCTTATATAAGTTTAGTCATGAACGATATATAAAACACGTTAGTTTCATTGTTGTTTGCGTGTGAAGCAGACCTTGACGCAATGGTCACAAGTTCAATGTCTATCTACCCGAACAGGTTTGTCACGTTTCTTTAAACCAACAAGAAATTACAGCTGTAAACACCTTACGAAATAGTGTAAATTGGACTATTGCCAAAAGAGCATGACAAGCATCAATCAGGAAGCTCCATACACACTCTATTTCATAGCTGACTCAATCCACGACCGTCGACAAGTTCGTGAAAGTTTGATGTGAAATAATATGTCGCATGAATCAAAGGAACAGATGACACTAATTTCAGAGCTGTACACTGTACCCCGAGTAACGATCGATTTACAACAGTTTTATCCTGATTATCAGGTTTTTGTGAAGCCATAATGTCATATTATCAGTTATTATATCATACAATAGAAGCGGCATATACGAAACCAGAAAATGGAAGCACACTTTTTTAATATTTAATGACAAAAGATGATTTATCAGAATAACAGATACAAGGAAACCATTGAACGACCATTCATACTAAAACAGATACCAGGGATGGTGGGAGACCATTGAACGACCATTCATACTAAAACAGATACCAGGAATGGTGGGAGACCATTGAGCGACCATTCATACTAAAACAGATACCAGGGATGGTGGGAGACCATTGAGCGACCATTCATACTAAAACAGATACCAGGAATGGTGGGAGACCATTGAGCGACCATTCATACTAAAACAGATACCAGGAATGGTGGGAGACCATTGAGCGACCATTCGTACTAAACCAGATACCAGGAATGGTGGGAGACCATTGAGCGACCATTCGTACTAAAACAGATACCAGGAATGGTGGGAGACCATTGAACGACCGTTCATACTAAAACAGATACCAGGGATGGTGGGAGACCATTGAACGACCCTTCATACTAAAACAGATACCAGGGATGGTGGGAGACCATTGAGCGACCATTCATACTAAAACAGATACCAAGGATGGTGGGAGACCATTGAGCGACCATTCGTACTAAACCAGATACCAGGAATGGTGGGAGACCATTGAGCGACCATTCGTACTAAAACAGATACCAGGAATGGTGGGAGACCATTGAACGACCGTTCATACTAAAACAGATACCAGGGATGGTGGGAGACCATTGAACGACCCTTCATACTAAACCAGATACCAGGGATGGTGGGAGACCATTGAACGACCGTTCGTACTAAAACAGATACCAGGAATGGTGGGAGACCATTGAGCGACCATTCGTACTAAACCAGATACCAGGAATGGTGGGAGACCATTGAACGACCCTTCATACTAAACCAGATACCAGGGATGGTGGGAGACCATTGAACGACCGTTCTTACTAAAACAGATACCAGGAATGGTGGGAGACCATTGAACGACCCTTCATACTAAAACAGATACCAGGGATGGTGGGAGACCATTGAGCGACCGTTCATACTAAAACAGATACCAAGGATGGTGGGAGACCATTGAACGACCGTTCATGCTAAAACAGATACCAGGGATGGTGGGAGACCATTGAGCGGCCATTCGTACTAAAACAGACTGCTGTAGAACACAACGAATCACGCTTAAACAGTGTTGCTTTAAACAAGGAAAAAAACAGATTAAAATAAAGATAGAAAAGGGTTTTCAGAAAAAAAAGTGTGTACAGATAATTCAATTGTAGGATAAAATTACTTTTACATTTTTATTGTTATGATAAGCAGAGCTGTTGTAAATATATTAAAACAAAACGTGACATAGGTCGTCAGCACAAAGCAAACAGCAATTACCTATTCAAACATTTACTTTTCTATAATTTACACTATACTCTCTGATATTTATAGTAACATCTACTGAAAACGATTTTATTGGTCTCTACAAAGGACTTAATCTCAGGGATATAAAACAGAACATACTATTATACCATTTTTATATACTTATCTAATTATAGAAATTGTACCCTTAGGTATATTGTGTTTAGTTAAGTCATTTGTACCTTCATGCTCTCACTGGGGTAAATCGTGATACAAGAACTTCGTCACACTCTAGTTACAACACTAAAACACGAGTCGGACTTGAAGGACCAGTTTACACCACTACACCATCTAATAACAAAGTGCCAAAGTAAATCTTTACGTCATCATCCTGACACTTATTGTGGTTTAACCGAAGTTCGAAGTTCGTTAGTGTAATATGTAACCAGGATGTTTACTGATCCAGAATTTCAGACACGAAATAAATCAACATGGCGGACAACACTTCCTCTATATAGTACACTACTGAGGATGAAAGCCTTATTTATCAAACAATGTTATAAGTATAGATGTGCTTGAATACTTTAAATATAATGAAAGAAACAAATAAAAGGATTAGACAGTCCTAGTGCTGTGTTATCACAGATACAAAGCTGTTTGTAGATTAAAAGACGAGATAGTATACAGCTACAGAAGCGGACATACCTGGTTAACACAACAAAGACATCCGAACTTATAACAATAACGAAAATTTTTAATGAAACATCAATGTAAAAATGATAGGAATGAAATACACACAGATTTTCTAAACCTTTGTTTTGAAGTTTTCATGTAACATTTTACATTTTTGTGACATTTCTTTAACATTTGCCTGCCAGACAGAAGGGGATTTTGTCAAACCGTTACTCACTAGCATTACTAGCATATCATGACGTCATATTTATAGCCGTAGAGACGAAACAGCGTCAAAAACAGTGTTCCTTCCACAGAATCTTGAAGTCGGTAATCGACAACTTGTATCAGTTTGATACTATCAGAATGTATACCAAAAATATTAAACATAAGGAAATTTAAATGTAATTATTGGACTGCCTTGTAATGGCATTCATAAGCTTATTAATGACATAGCTAAGAAGACAAACATCATGTCGCAATATAATGTTTGCTTGTCATGTATCACATTGACAAACGCATATAGGGGTTGGTTTGGTTTTAGTTTGATTGTTATTAACGTCTAATTAACAGTCATGGTAATTTAAGGGCGTGCATGCGGCCAGTACCTGGTGAATGCCCCATGTAGGCCTCGAACCCGCGACCAAGAGATGGAGGGCTATTGTGATAAAGACCCTCAGAGGCCTTAACCATTTGCTGCGACGTGCTTAGTGTATAGCTAGGGCTATTGACAGGTCAAGGGGTCATCTTCAAAATTATAGTTTAAGAACAGGTTAGATAGTAAAGGCAGCCCCTCCCTATAGCTTCCTTTTTTTGCCTATCTACTCATTTTCCTAACTTTCCTCGTCCGCTGAAAGACCAAAAGGCCGTAATGATGAACTTAAAACCCGTTAAATACACAGATTGATTTACCACTTGGCCACTGCGGCTTCATCAAGATTGACCAATGTTTAAATAATCGTTGTTCTTTCGTTTTATGACAGAACTGACCACTGTATTTCGGTTAAATGGATTCGTGTTCGATGCTTTTGTGTAATAACAGAAAGTAAGTATAATTGTCAAAAGCCGCGAATTGCTAATGTCAATAACTAATTACCAGTAATAGGAACATACAAACGCCCCGTCATAAAATTCATGCATGTATTTTGGTAACGTCAATAGCTATGTGGATTTTGGTTGTAGTACCGTTCAATGACTGACCTATGTATTAGTAACACTGGGTATGTATTGTATATTTTACAACAGTAGAACCTGTGATTACGGACTCTATCCCGACAGTTACACGACAATAAATCAATACAGATCCGGTTTTCTCACCTTAATAAATAATTGATGAATAACATATACCTGTGCCTTGACAGACATTTTCACATGTACATTGTGTATCATCTCTCACTAGAGGCAATCGCTTATAATATAATTTAAATCTTTTAATGACGTCAACTCAATTCCAAAAGGAAAGAGTAACGTATGCTGGAACACGCCCCCTTTCAGCTGTACTAACTCGAATTGTACGACCTCAAGACATCCCCGCGTGTAATGTAACGATGTAATATAAACGTAAAGGTTTGAAGGCTTAGGCTGCTAGAGTGTTCAGATATAACACTTCTCAGATTATAATCTGATTTGAATATTCATGGCTCATTGTGGTCGCAATATCTTTATAACGAAATCAGGCATTTTGCTAAGATGGTTGACGTCTTTTCTATATTAAGATTTAAACGTCATGATTTGAGCTTGAACACAATGCAGTAAGTCTACGGACCACGACATATACACTCGATCCTGTATTGTCACCACATTTTAACGAGTACCTGCTGATGAATGGACAGATTATATTACTGCTACTCAGTATAAAGCTTTATCTTACCTGTAACAATATAAGATACTAATTCTAAAGGTATCCATCAGCTCTATACTCTGAAACACACTTTATGTTTCGTGATACGTCTTTTGCTACTTGGAATAACTTGTTCTGTTGTACTGATCCGGCTCAAACTGTTTTATTTACGTTTTCATTTCGATCTCACTAAACGAAAAAAAAAAAATATAAACAAAAACACCGCACAGTAGATTAACCCTAACTCTTAATATAATCAGCTATTTCTCAGGTAATCTCGACTTCCCGAGTAATTTTACTGAAATGAAAATAAATGTAGGGTGACAACGACGTGAGCGAAAACCGAAATCAGTATATCATTATACACGGTATTTCCTAAAGGGATCTGATTGCTGATCAGTGTCGTACAGCTTTTACATTAACACAGAGAACAGGACCAACATAGTGAACCAGACCAAGCCGTTCTAATATTTTCATGCTCGTTTTGAGTGATAACTACATGAACTATCATATGTTATAATATTTCATATTGCACTTCATTTTTTCACTAGTTCTGACTGTAGAAGAGAAAACATGGATTGATCCACCAGTTTCTAGATGATGTTTTACTTTCCCCTGTTAAACATCGCTGGAATAGTGAGAGAAATATCCCCAAAGTCAGACGCGAGTCGAAAGTATAGATGTTGTCTTCGATTCTCGAGTGTCAAAAGGATGGAAAGACAAAGATGAAAAGACAGGAAAACCTTTATGTTTAATGGAGTGATGTCCTTCTTAAAAGTATCGGTCGTATCTAAATTATACTTCTATGACGGTGGTCGTGGTGTAATACCGTAACTCAAAGTATACAAGTTAAAGGAATGTATTCTAACTTAACCTGAAAGTAAATTGAAGTGAAGGACGGTTCTTTGTCTTATTTTGAATAATGCAACAAATGAGAAACATCCCGTGTAATACGTGCAGGATAGTTTACAGAAGTTATGGTGTACATAACAACAAAAATAGTGTCCTAGAGACAAATTTCGACATAAGTAATAATACTAGATATATACCTGGTGACAAAGTTCGATAAAAGTAATACTACTAGAAATATACCTGGTGACAAAGTTCGACAAAGGTTATTCTACGAAATATATACCTGGTGACAAAGTTCGATAAAAATAATTTTACTAGTTATAAACCTGGTGACAAAGTTCGATAAAAGTAATTCTACGAAATATATACCTGGTGACAAAGTTCGACAAAAGTAATTCTGCTAGTTATAAACCTGGTGACAAAGTTCGACAAAAGTAACACTGCTATATATATACCTGGTGACAAAGTTCGACAAAAGTAATTCTACGAAATATATACCTGGTGACAAAGTTCGACAAAAGTAATTCTGCTATATATATACCAGGTGACAAAGTTCGACAAAAGTAATTCTACGAAATATATACCTGGTGACAAAGTTCGACAAAAGTAATTCTGCTAGATATATACCTGGTGACAAAAGTAATTCTGCTAGATATATACCTGGTGACAAAGTTCGACAAAAGTACTACTACTAAATATATACCTGGTGACAAAGTTCGACATAAGTAATACTACTAGATATGTACCTGGTGACAAAGTTCGACATAAGTAATACTACTAGATATGTACCTGGTGACAAAGTTCGACATAAGTAATACTACTAGATATGTACCTGGTGACAAAGTTCGACATAAGTAACACTGCTATATATATACCTGGTGACAAAGTTCGACAAAAGTAATTCTACGAAATATATACCTGGTGACAAAGTTCGATAAAAGTAAAACTACTAGATATGTACCTGGTGGCAAAGTTCGACAAAAGTAATACAGTTATATATGTGCCTGGTGACAAAGTTCGACAAAAGTAATTCTGCTAGATATATACCTGGTGACAAAGTTCGACAAAGGTTATTCTACGAAATATATACCTGGTGACAAAGTTCGATAAAAATAATTTTGCTAGTTATATACCTGGTGACAAAGTTCGACATAAGTAATACTACGAAATATATACCTGGTGACAAAGTTCGACAAAAGTAATACTACTAAATATATACCTGGTGACAAAGTTCGACAAAAGTTATTCTACGAAATATATACCTGGTGACAAAGTTCGACAAAAGTAACACTGCTATATATATACCTGGTGACAAAGTTCGACAAAAGTAATTCTACGAAATATATACCTGGTGACAAAGTTCGACAAAAGTAATTCTGCTAGTTATAAACCTGGTGACAAAGTTCGACAAAAGTAATACAGTTATATATGTGCCTGGTGACAAAGTTCGACAAAAGTAATTCTGCTAGATATATACCTGGTGACAAAAGTAATTCTGCTAGATATATACCTGGTGACAAAGTTCGACAAAAGTAATTCTACGAAATATATACCTGGTGACAAAGTTCGACAAAAGTAATTCTGCTAGTTATAAACCTGGTGACAAAGTTCGACAAAAGTAACACTGCTATATATATACCTGGTGACAAAGTTCGACAAAAGTAATACAGTTATATATGTGCCTGGTGACAAAGTTCGACAAAAGTAATTCTGCTAGATATATACCTGGTGACAAAGTTCGACAAAAGTAACACTGCTATATATATACCAGGTGACAAAGTTCGACAAAAGTAATACAGTTATATATGTACCTGGTGACAAAGTTCGACAAAAGTACTACTACTAAATATATACCTGGTGACAAAGTTCGACATAAGTAATACTACTAGATATGTACCTGGTGACAAAGTTCGACATAAGTAATACTACTAGATATGTACCTGGTGACAAAGTTCGACATAAATAATACAGTTATATATATACCTGGTGACAAAGTTCGACAAAAGTAATACTGTTAGATATATACCTGGCGACAAAGTTCGATAAAAGTAAAACTACTAGATATGTACCTGGTGGCAAAGTTTGACAAAAGAAATACTGTTATCTATATACCTAGTGTGAAAGTTCGACAAAAGTAATACTGCTAGATATATACCTGGTGACAAAATTCGTAAGAAGTAATGCTGCTACAGCAGGTTCAATCAATATCTAGTGACAATTTTCGAAATTTATGTCACACTGCTTCTTGTGTGCATATACTTGACATTATAACAGATGTAGTAAACAAACAAACATACCTATGTCCAGTTGATATCGAAACTATTGCTGCCAATGCCAGCATCAGCAACAGGTATTTCCAGCCATCCATGTTTATAGGAGGACAATAGGTACGGTCGTACCGACAGTCCACCAGACGTCCCTATTATAATGTAGGTATACCAATGTGATATATCAGCTGTGTTTGTTTCTATCGACATGCGCACTCCAGCTCCACCTGAGAAGGCAGTGGAGCTTACCATGGATTGTCGCCCTAACCCAATGTTGGCTAGTTTTCAATGGTGAATATATATTTCAGTAGTTGACTTGATTGTGATTTCTAATATCGAAATCAGTTAACTAGTTTATTGAATAAAGTTCTTTTGATCATTGACGTTCAAGCTATACTGCCGTGTAATGCTGGTTAAATTAACCTGAACTACATGTACCTACCACATGTATATACATTTCCAATAGTGAGTTAAAATACACTCACATTTCGACACTGAACAGGTTACAAATCCGTGATGGTTCTGATAAGTAATTGACAGAGTGTTCGGTATAACTAAAAATGTAATGATATAACGGTTTAAACTTAGAAGCAGTCGTCTATTCTGACAGGATATAAAATATTCAAAACTAGAAAAAATGAAATGATATAACGGCTTCAACTTAGAACGCAGTCGTCTATTCTGATAGTTTATGAAATATTCAAAACGAGATAAATGTGTAATAATATCACGGCTTCAACTTAGAACGCAGTCGTCTATTATGTAACATTCAGAACTAGAAAAAAAATGAATAATAATATTATGAACCAGACTAAACCCTCTGGAGCAAGGATACAAGATTGGAATGAACAAAGGAATCATTGAAGAAATACATCTAGTTATAGTAAATCAGAGTGTAGTTATTACACATTTAACGAAACAAATTCAACTTTAAATAAGCTTAAATGAAATTTAAAACCTTACTTATCCAGCTGTGCTTGTTCAAAACAAGTTGTCAATATTGTCTATTGGTTTTCTAATTTTTTGTCTACTATTGTTTACACCTAATGGTTTGTCTACTATTGTTTACACCTAATGGTTTGTCTACTATTGTTTACACCTAATGGTTTGTCTACTATTGTTTACACCTAATGGTTTGTCTACTATTGTTTACACCTAATGGTTTGTCTTCTATTGTTTACACCTAATGGTTTGTCTTCTATTGTTTACACCTAATGGTTTGTCTACTGTTGTTTACACCTAATGATTTGTCTACTATTGTTTACACCTAATGGTTTATCTGCTATTGTTAACACCTAGTGGTTTATCTACTGTTGTTTACACCTAATGGTTTGTCTACTATTGTTTACACCTAATGGTTTGTCTACTGTTGTTTACACCTAATGATTTGTCTACTATTGTTTACACCTAATGGTTTATCTGCTATTGTTAACACCTAGTGGTTTATCTACTATTGTTTACACCAAATGGTTTGTCTACTATTGTTTACAACTAATGGTTTGTCTACTATTGTTTACACATAATGGTTTATCTGCTATTGTTTACACCAAATGGTTTGTCTACTATTGTTTACAACTAATGGTTTGTCTACTATTGTTTACAACTAATGGTTTATCTGCTATTGTTAACACCTAGTGGTTTATCTACTATTGTTTACACCAAATGGTTTGTCTACTATTGTTTACACCTAGTGGTTTATCTACTGTTGTTTACACCTAATGGTTTGTGTACTAGTGTTTACACCTAATGATTTATCTACTATTGTTTACACCTAATGGTTTGTCTTCTATTGTTTACACCTAGTGGTTTATCTACTATTGTTTACACCTCATGATTATCTACTATTGTTTACACCTAATGGTTTGTCTTCTATTGTTTACACCTAGTGGTTTATCTACTATTGTTTACACCTAATGCTTTGTCTACTATTGTTTACACCTAATGCTTTGTTTAATATTGCTTACACCTATTTTTTTCTACTATTGTTTACACCTAATGGTTTGTCTACTATTGTTTTCACCTAATGGTTTATCTGCTATTGTTAACACCTAGTGGTTTATCTACTATTGTTTACACCAAATGGTTTGTCTACTATTGTTTACACCTAATGCTTTGTTTAATATTGCTTACACCTATTTTTTCTACTATTGTTTACACCTAATGGTATGTTTAATATTGCTTACACCTAATGGTTTGTCTACTATTGTTTGCACCTAATGGTTTGTCTACTATTGTTTTCACCTAATGGTTTGTCTACTATTGTTTACACCTAATGGTTTGCCTACTATTGTTTACACCTAATGCTTTGTCTACTATTGTTTACACCTAATGATTTGTCTACTATTGTTTACACCTAATGGTTTATCTGCTATTGTTAACACCTATTTTTTTCTACTATTGTTTACACCTAATGGTTTGTTTAATATTGCTTACACCTAATGGTTTGTCTACTATTGTTTACACCTAATGGTTTGCCTACTATTGTTTACACCCAATTGTTCGAATCCAACACATAAACATTACGTAGTGAATGATTAAACTAGGGCTATCAGAAACGGGTTATGCTTTCCAAGTAGGACAAAATTAATGTATGGAAAATAACAAAGGCAATAAGGGAGTTATAGATCTTGTACACTGCTCTCCTACTTGTCAAGATCTACCTACCCAGGAAGTTTCATGTTCATATCTCTTACAGTTTTAGTGAAATGGTCCGGGCAAAATTAAAGTATGAAAACTAACAAAAGGCAACAACTCCTAAATAATGCAAACGAGAGTAATGATCGGGTACACTGCACCTCCCCTTGTTGAGATATTTATCTACATCTGAAGTTTTATTAGTGTTACGCTCCGGACAAAATTATGAGAGACTGAGAGACTGATAACTTTTCTATGTATAACAATTTTTCACATCTTCATCAAAAATGATTGAAAGGCCAAGAATAAGTAAGGTGATCTTGTGAAATAGACAGCCTCCATTGCAAGACTTCTTGTCATGTCATGTTGTATGAGAGTTTAATAGACAGCCTCCGTTGTAAGACTTCTTGTCGTGTCATGTTGTATGAGAGTTTAAGTCGGAATGGTTGTCCGTTCCTGAACGATAAAGTTAAAGACCAAGCCACTGACCATCAAGTGAAGAAATAAAAATGTTCGTATAAAATTATGTTGAGATGACCTTCAAAGACAAGTAAGTTAGCATATGACCTTTCCACGAAGGGCCAAAAGTCTCCAACATCCAACATGGCCGCCAGACGAAAATTATCCTTCACGTCTTTCCTTACAAAAACTGATAACAAGCTATGACGGTCAAAATCCAATAAGGTCGCCTGTCAACCATTTTACTTTTCGCATCAGACCCAATATAAATCTTCTACAGAAATAGCGATAACGATCTTCTTACAGTAAAACTTCAAGATGGTCGCCTATCAACCATTTTCTTTGTCGTATCAATCCCAAAATGAGGCAATGCACAGCTAGTGACAAAGGGGAATATACATGTAAATACGAAATTTGAGAATTATCAATTCAGCAAAAAATAGCGATAACAATCTATTATTGCCAAAAGCAAAGACGGCCGCCTGTCGATCATCCTGCTTTTCCAATATGTTCCAAATTTGTCTATACACAACTAGGGAACAAGGAAAACTAACGTACGAAATTTGAAATAGCGATAACAAGAATTGTTTAAGGACAGACGATCAACAGACGGGCGATGGACAAAGAGCGATTTGGTTAGCCCTGAAGACAAAACCATAAGTCTGTATTCCTTGATCCTGGTGTGAAATCCTTATTTTACGATTATATAGAACAGACACGTCATTGTACCTGCAGATAAGACATTATTGTCTGGCTCTCCTGTATAGAATTCTAAATCATAATGAGCTATTAATTTGTAGGTTTTTAATCTTCAATTGCTTGCTTGATTGCTGACCTTTAGCACACAGATATTATAGCTTTTTTTCGGAAGTAACAAAAATCTTCAAAGTGCATGTAGATTTCTTCTGCACATTAACCGATTTTTATAACACTAACTTTGCAATATTTTAAGAGAAAGGTAAAATGATAGACTTATAAGTCCTCAAGATTTGCCATTACCTGCATGCAACGTATTAATTCATGAGAATAGTACTTGTCGCTGTTCTAAATGTATCTATGTGTGAAAATTATGAATTTATTCAAGTATGGGGCTGCTGCGCCTACCCGTCTAACTTTCGAGTTTTCTTTCGATCACTTTGAATTGCTTTAGTTGCCACCTAGACATCAAAATCTAGGTCCTTAGCATCACTGACGAGTCCTAGAAGGACGAAACAGCTGTGAGATGCAGTTTAATTCATTGCTTGGCTCTACTGTACCTAACTCTAAATTATCAAAAGGTGCTATTCACTTGTGTGTCTTTCGTACACTCTTTTTTATCTTTAAGCTCTGGCTTCTATGATCTGTAAGGTCATTTGGGTGGGTTTTTCAGATTGTCGGCGACTCTTTCAACCAAATACATATTACATGTCCCTCATTTTGAAGTAATTAGCATATTTCCTGGGCAGAACATCTTTAAACCCTGTGGAAGTTATAGCTGATAAGGAGTTATACATACCTCGTGACATTATGCCCTAATGGCATATGGTTCTATATATAACTGTTCATGTTCTGGAAACTGATTTTCTAAATCTGAACTTGCATGTGTTCTCACCCTTTTTTGGTTTCTGAAATCAATCTAGGGTGTACAGCTAAAATTATGTTACTTTAGGAGTTACATCTATTTGACCTGACTATCAAAACGTCATTTGATCTTCAGTCTTGCTCATCAATAAAACAAATACATATTTGCAGATTGTCATTTGAAGTTGTCCATCTTGGATACCCTTGATGTCTCACCTGTCGGTTTTTTTGGTTTCCCTGGTTCTTGTCATTCACTTTATTAGGCTTAGTATCAACTTAATTCATACTGTTTTTCTATCATTTCTGAGGACTCCTTAGTTCTTGTGTTTGACCTTCCATTTTTATTTAATGTCTTCTCACGTCATGCTTGTTGACATCCTACAGTTTCAGGGTCTCTTCAGCTCCTTTTTTTCTCTTTCTGTACCTTTTGATATCTCCGTAGTTCCTTGGAATATTGCACAAAGAATTTTCAAACTCTCACTATTTTTGCAGCTCACACATACAAAATTGTATCTTCACCTGAGATTAATCACTATTGTTTTTTATTGTACATGTATATTGTCAACAACAAGGAAAACAACATTTGTTATCAAATATTTATCTAATATGTAATCATGATTATGATACAATAAAAAACTTATATAAAAATGTATAAATCACATTAAATCAAAGAAACAAGACCCTGATTAAATGATACATATCAGTGTCACATATTAGCTTGTATTTCATACATCCTCTTTTGTACCATGTGTTATGAATTAACACATCCTCATCACCAGCCTCATACTATACCTTTCTCCCCCACAAACAGGTTACACTTTAAAGAAGGTTAACTGTTGATTATGACTATAAATCAGAAAGAGATCAATTCTTGTCATTTCTTATTCTCAGTTAAAAATTAGAAAATATATGTAAGGTAAAAATGGCAAACCTGCATCTGATCAGGTGTAGATCTTTGTGACATTACTCTGAGGTATTCTCAAGATATGACATTTCTCAAGAAACTGACATCCACATAAAAGAATTGTCAATACTTCATAAGTTATATGAATATTTAGGTACGAAAACTTAAACCTAATGAAAATTCATCAGAGATTTAAATATATTTCAATTTATAGTAAAGTGACAAATGTTGGTGCTGTCTATGATACAGCTTGACTGAAATGACATATCAACTTGAACTTTACCTGAAACTGGGCGATCACATCTGTAAGGGTTGTATATTGTGGTTTGCCTGTGCTCCAAGTTTTAAAACTGACTTGCTAGTAATCAATATAATAATTAAAGGTGAATATGACAGGTTATCTTGGTGAGACAGTGATTATACAGTGTAAATGAAGATGAAAACATGTAGTCCATTATTATTCTGGTAATTCCTTAAGTATTTGTCTGCAAGGTTTACAAAACATATCAACATTATGCAAAAGCAACTTTTTGATGAGAAAACATGATGCATCTCTTGAATCTTGAATTAATATAAACTGTTAAACCATTTCATTCACCATTCAAAACATATACATATTCAATCCATGTTTCAAGTTCTGAAAACATAATTAGTTTTTTAATCAATCACAACTGAAAGAGTGAACTTGTGTGGAAAGATGTACACCACCTCCCACCAGACACAATCAGTGAATTAACAGATGTTGTGGTTACAGGCTGCAACACACTGATAGAGAAACTTAAATTACTTAATGATAGGTGAAGACTTCGTTCCTAGTCGCTTGATGAGCCTGGTTAAAACTGACCGTGGTTTGGATAGGAAGACATGAACCAGCTTATCCATGGTCAGTTATATCTACCGGTAATTAGGAATATGAAGGTTAAGGCTACTGAGTGCTGAATCTGAGGATCAGAAAACATTCATCTGTGATCCAGTTTGTTAAGTAGTGGATGACTTATGGTTGTAGTATGCGAGGAGAGAAAACATGCACCAGCTCATCCCAGCCACAGTCAGCAATCTGTCCAGGAATATGGAGATTGAAGTCTAGGCCATAAACAAATTCTGTATGGTGTTCTATCACCTCCAGGGCAGTAGGGGCAGTCATGTCCCAAATCCTGAATAAACGATGTGCAGTATAGAGATTAAGTAAGACCCTCATTTAGAAAAAAAACAAGCAAATTAACAATACTCCTACACTTCTCTCACTTTGACAGTCAAAATTATAGGTGCTTTTGGTAAGAAATGTGAACATCTGTAAGCAGATATGTATCTGGTCAAGATATTGTTTAGAATTCTTTTCCTAAGTGAGTCTTCTAGTATAGTAACAAAAGTATATTTATCATCCAGTGACTTTGACAAGCACCCCAACTACAATTATGTGTCTACTGGTATAGTATACTTAGGATTTTATAAAATTTCCAATCTTACAGCTGACTGCTAAGTTTCAATTCTATTATCAGCAGCACAAGAAACTAACCTGGTTGTGAAATCATAAGAGCAGGAAGCCAGGATGTTTCCAGCATGAGGAGAAGCCTACAAATGTAAATCATAATGATATCACTTACTGTTTATCATGTAAACCGATCAAATCAGAAGTTATAATTTGATTCCTTCTATTTATCAACAACTTTTTCATGTGCAGCATCACAAACATAATTCCTTGTAATATTTCTCAGCAAGCAAATCATATTGCAAAACTGTAAACCCCAAATATTCTGCAAAGTTGTATTCTGTAAGAAAATCGAAAACTGTATCTTGTGACATAACTACATTTTAAAGGTTAATAATGATATTTTGAAGTACATATTAAATCCTTCGATGAAAGTCCTGGACAATACTGAAAACAATTACAAATGTATGTATAATCATTTTATGGTAACGGTTAAAACATCAAAAGGATTTACTTATGTAAAAGCTCCAGCTTTATAAGGTATTCTCTTGTTCAATCAATTTGCTTGACGAACAACTTACAAATCTGATTTCCTCTAACTTAAATAGATCCTATCACATATGAATATACCTTGACTCTCCTCACAGCCAACTGATGTCCCTGGAGTTGGTTGACTGGAGTATGAGGATTTCTCATGTCCCACACACGTATGGTACCATCCACAGCTCCACTGAACACCATATTCTGTAATATAAATGAGTAAATGAGTATAAAAATTCTACACACAGTTCCAGAAAAATCTAGCTACCCAATATATTTATCTTATGAGTCAGCTGACAGCCTCTATCTTATGGAATGATTCTTATGTCAAAGTAATGAGCTAGTGGCCAGCCTGGGGTCGTGTGAAATATTTCCAAAATCTTCCTACTTTGGGTTGGAATATTCTAGTTCTTTTTAACTAAGTATGATTTCCATTCTGTCTTACCCACAACAGGAAAGTCTGTGCTTTTTCCCATAGTAAGATTACCTTGTCTTGCCCTAGGGTTAAAACAAGCTACATGTGCTTTTTACATGTTCTGAAAACAATTTAAGTGGCGTCACTGATGTGACCCAGAAGTGGAACTACCTTTATGAGTTCACACACATACACTAGTTAGTCTGCTTCTGAAATCTTGTGTTATCCTCAAAACTGAAAATCCTGTGTTATCATCAAGATTAGATTAAAAATCATCTTAATCGACAAGTTATTATCAAAATATATATGTGAAATATCAAGAGTCAGATTAAATCAATGTGTGAAGCATTTGAGACACAGGCCCTGTCACTATGCATAGGCCATCCACATATTTTGTTAACGTACAAAACACTTTGTCTTGCATTTGGACGAGGAAAACACAAAAAGAGATGAAAATCAATTCACCCCCTTTAGGGTAAGATAAGGGGATCTTAACCTTTGGGGAAAATTATTAAGCTGTCAAACACAAGGCTTAATTATCTTCCCTATCGGGTTATCCCACAATCTCACCCTAAAGTGAATGAAAAATTCCATTAATCTTCTCTTTTGTTGAAATATAACACTCACTTTCAGTTACTAGCAGATTAATACAAAAGCTGCAGCTATATGATGATAACCTTCAATGATCTGTAAGTCAGTATACATACAATGTATATTCACCCTTAAATAGTCTCTAATATTTTCACATACCTGATCATATTTACACCAATCACAGCTGAGTACCTCTGCTTCATGAGCAGGAATGACTGTCTGAGCAAACTGGGGTTTCCTGACATCCCATACACACAGTGTCTGATCACCTTTCAAAATTGGAATAGAGGAGACAACTCTTACTATACAAGAGACCAAACTATTACACAACATTACCATTTTGTTCTTCATCAATGAACATATAGAGAATGCATTACATGTTGTGAGGCAGTAACACCATTTGATCATGTGACCATTATTGTGATATTGTCAATATCGTTTTATCAACACTTGATTTTTCTGTTCAGAAAATGATACAACTTCCATTAGGAGTGTGAATTAACTAAATAATGCATAATTTTTCTGTTCAACAGTAAAGATATCTTGGAACATTTTTTGGGGTTTGGTAATGTTAACAGAATAGATGTTATCATATCAATTTAACACAACCAATTGAAATTGAGTGATGTTTCAATGACTACACTGTCACCTTCATCAGACAAATGAACGATGTAAAGTATATTTGCATTGTGGTACAGTGTAAGAGATGATAATGAAATCCCAGGACCTGTCTCCTTAAGCATTTCTTTAAGTAGAGAGATAGTGTGTAAGATGGTAAGAACATTCTATTAAGAACAGGTAAATTTGTTAACATCTCAACTGTTGATGAAGTTGATTTGCCTATGCTTTGAAAATGTAAATGTACTTAATGAATCTTTTATAAGACTGTGTAATGGTTTGCCTGAGGTTGTGTTTGTGTAATGCTCTTTAAACTGAACTATCACAGCCTCAGAGTTGGTCACATGACACGATATATAATTCCAAAATGTTGGTTAAGATTCGAAGTGGAAATACTTTAATGATGACTTTGATAACATTCCAAACGTTACCATTGTTCTGATAAAAAAGTGGTGAGAATGAAAGAGGCAGAGAACTGTTCAAAACAACATATATTATGTGTAATGCAAAAATGGAAAATAAAAAGCATGACTCCAAACAAAAAACCATTGTATACAATTAGTATTTATATTCACTTACCTGATGCTGAAACAAAGCACCCTGGGATGTGTGGTGACCATCTCACAGAGTAGACCATTGACCTATGACCACTGAAGGTGGTTAGAGAATTTGGCTGCGAGATGTCCCACTGTAATAAATATAAAACACATAATCCATTGAAATATGTCCTATTGTAATAAATACTGATCTATTTACAAAACACAGAATTTTCTGAGAGAAATCCTACTGTACCAAGGGCAGTCAGAGATGGGTTAGGCTCCCCAAATGCCACAGACAAATAGTAAGTATGAAAAATAAAAAAAGGCAAAACTCCTATATTATACATAATAGAGTTATGGTTCTTGTACACTGCACTTCTCCTCATCAAGATCTGTCTACCTGTAAAGTTTTATGTTAACGCCTCTTATAGTTTTTGTGCTATGCACCAGACAAAATTATGACAAACAGACGAATGAATGGATGAATGGATAGCAACTATATGCTCTCCCTTCGAGAAGCATAATAAATATTAATTTATCTATAAAACAGAGAATTTGCTGAGAGAAGTCCTACTGTAATAAATGCTTCCCTATTTATATAAAAGAAAGAACTTGCTGCAAGATGTCCAATTGTAACAGTGCATTTACTGAGAATTGTCCTATTGTTATTAATATCAATCAATTTTTAAGCATAAAATTTGCCAAGAAATATCTTACTGTAATAAATATAGACACAAGTTAACTACACTACCAAGAGTTATGTATTTGGATGAAACAAAAGATTCTAGATCTACTTTGTCACCATAACACAATAAGATTAATCCTTGTTTAAACAACAGAAATGGCTTAAATGTGAAGTCTCATGAAATATCTCAAAGTATAGCATATTCTGAAAATAAGTGTTCATACTACTGATTTCCATTAGAAATTGAATTCATAGAAGACAAAATCTGTTCAATGATCCCAAAAGAATGGCCATCATGTTTGATAACTTTTATTGCTGGTGGTGTAAAAAAGAAGCTTTATTACAAACCAGTTTGATCAGACTGTCCCAGGACCCACTGATCACAAACTTCTCACTCCTTGTCTGACTCCAATGCACAGAATAGGCCTGGAATACATGTTATAGTCTCTTAGTCTCAATAGCTCACAACATATCAAAAACTTATAAGCTCTACACAATCACTTGGTATAGAATATAGAGCACCCTGTGCCTGCTTCATTTTGGGAAAAAACAGCATGGAAAATATTTCTACTTTTAATAAGAGGAATTTTACAGTTTTTGGCAGTATATAAAGTACAAAACTAGATGTGTCTGTGGAACATGAATATTCTTCAGAGAAGTATTGATTATTTTCATGGTACTGGCTAATTTGTGTGAAGTACCAATTGACCTAGGCTGATACCTGAACATAATTAACAGATCACTTGCTGCAAACAATACAACTACTGTACATATCAAATATCAGTTACATATCCCCATCCAACTCTCAGAAATTAAGGATAAACTGAGAGTTTCTTGAATCTATGGACCATGACTTTAAAAAAAATAAGTTGTTGATTGGAATAAAATATTATCATGCCCTGTATCTTCATTACTCAACACCATCTCAGTACAAATACATGTATCTCCTTCTAAAACAAAAACCTAAACAGAACTGTATAACAGAATGAAGAATTGACAGCTAGGGATATGGTCATATTTGTAAATACCACTGGAATTTCATGGTAGGGCAGAAGAAACAAAACACATGGGCCCTTTACTTCATTATCATCATGAAGTAACATCAACTGTTATATAGCAACATTTCTACAGTAATCCTTCAATTAGTTACACTAAAACTATTTTTACATACCTCTTTGGTGTGTTCTTTTAATGCCTTTAGAGGACCCTAAATAAAAACAGTTATCATGATACTTATCAATCTGACAAATACATCACCAGAATTCATATACTTCAGGATAAAATTTGTGCCTACATGTTAACTGCCACACAGACAATTCATGTAATTCCATCAACACTTCATTTCAATGCTACAGACTTACTGAAAATACTACAATATAAATAGTATGGGAAATTCACTTGCTTACAATATTACTCTTTCTTATATTTTTTTTCCTTTGGTGGGGGGTACAAGACAGGTAGAACTTAATTGTCAATTTTCAGTTTTATCTCTCTGTGTTCATATCCATCATCACCTGAGGATGGGACACATCCCACAATAAGACACTGCCATCACCAGCTGCTGTCACCAACACATTGTCATTGTCTTCTGACCAGGTAACCTCAAACAAACCATCATTCCACTGGTATATCCGCAAAGGGACAAGGCCATTTGGAGTTGTATCAAGAACAAACAGTGTCCCACATCCTGAATTTGAATAGAAAAACAGAAAATCAAAGATAGAATGATGTAAAGAAGAAGTATATGCATAATTATGATACGTGTCATTTCATTCTACATTAGTGTAAAGCCTCAATGTATTGACTGAATGGAGGAAATTTCTCTTTAGTTCAATCAGTTGAGTGTCAAGAAGTGCATGGCTTTGGAATAGATAATGACTTCTGCAACACTGGTGCCCATATACATGTGGAGACTCAGGTCTCACTGGCCTGCTCCTTTTGCTTATAGTGAAGGATCATGTGCTAACATTGATGAACTATCATCTCTAAGGGTCAATTCAAGCTATGGTCATAATGTTGGTGGGAAATGGTCAGTTATCAATTATCTGGCTCAGTATTAATATGAGGAGATACAGAAAGACCATTGGGCACTTGGAAAAAATGTCTTGCGGTAATTGCAAAGGCCTGTTTTTATGACAGATCATAACTTACAGATAAGTTAATTCAGCAGATGCCACCAGACATTGGATCACAAAAATCAATCGATAATATAAAAAGCAAATGTAAACGTCTGCAAGTACAACATTAGTTTTCAAACTTGGGACTTGTATCATTCTATACAACATTTTACCTGCTAGACCGTAATATTGAGATGTAGCACATGCTAGACGCTGTGGGTAATAAGGTGAGAATTCAACAGAGTAGCCATGTCGAGATTTTGTTTGAAAAGATACTTTCATAGTTTGAGTTACATTCACATGTTGCCCCAATATCGAGTAAGCCTAGCAGACAGCTTCGTCCCGTTTTCATGTCAAATTGACCTTTAACCCCCATTATCTGTCAAAAATGGGAACAGTGTTAATTACGTCATTAATTAATAATTGATATTAGTATTTTGTAATAGCTACATATTTATTTGTAAAGGAGTAAAAATAGCAACCACGGCACACATTCTCATTTAATTTTAAAAACAATAATGAGTTATTTAGATGTGATTTTTTTTTCTGTCTTTACGACAACCGGAAAGCAAATACTGAATCGTGCCCGCCATTATTCGTGTTTACTTCAGACGATGTTGTGAAATATACAAGACTTCCATGCCATAGTTTAAGATCTCATATGATATGGCATGTGACAGTTTATACTTCCTGCCTTCTGAAATTGCCCGTCTGGTTTTAGGTTTGTGTTGAACTATTGCCTTTTATGAAGCACATTACCATTTTTCCATCCACCGAAGTTCGATGTTGACAATACGATTCTGTGGATGGGGATGCTAATTTGTTGTCCATACTGAAGTTGTCTTCTATTGTCGCATGTACGATTCCTTTCATGTTGATTTTCATATTTATCTTTTTTGTTTTGTTTTCAGGATATCTACAAGCGGAAGGCTACAGCAAAACGTACAAGAACTTTATAAAAGAATGTCCTCATCTAAGCGAATACGTCAGTTTCATGAAAAAGGGCCAGTATTACCCATTGACAATCAATGGCTTGGCTCTTCTACAGATCCTGGAAGAATACGGTTCTCTAAGAGTGGCAGGTACATGCAAAAACTTTGGACGAAATGGCCGTAATAGTAAACGTAAAACCCGTTAAATAAGTGAAATAAATAAAAAAAATGATGTTAACATATCAATGTTAAAAAATGTTGATTTAAGTTATTAAAAATTTGAAAGACATGAAACAAAACAAAGATCCATTATTAACAGCTTATATCACGGAAACTCTGTTTTTGTGCGATTAGTTTGATTAGTATCAGTTTTTAGCCAACTATCATCAGATGGTCCGTCCATAAACAAAATTTTGTTATCCCTTTTTCTTGAGAATTTCTGGATGGATCTTTCTCAATTTTTTTATATGTTGGTTCCCCTTGGTACCTTGTTGTGCCTGTTTGACTTGGAGGCTGATCAGAAAGTCAAAATGGCTGACAGGAAGCCGTCTTAAGTTTTTACAGTGAAAATCTGTAATAAGTATTTTCTTGAAAAGCAGTGGATGGATCTCTCTCAAATTTCATATGAAGGCTCCCCTTGGTCCCTAGTATTTACATCAAATTTAAAATTAATAATAACAAATACAGCTAACAGATATAGATATATTTTTTTGTATGATATAAGTAGGACTTTTCATTCAACAAACTGTGCAGGAACCTTAGTGACCTTTCACAAGTCATTAGATCAATAAATTCTATTATAGTTTTTTTGTTTTGTTTTTCCATATCATTTCCACTTGTAGATGTAGAAAGTACGGGTCACCTTACTAGCACCTGTTGGTGGCAGTTTTCATTTAGTCTAGTAGTAAAGTGTACATCTGCTTTCAGACTTAGAGGTCATCAATTTTATCTTTTGACCAGTCACTTCAAGGGTACAAGCTCTAGGAGACTGAGATACTTCTTTGGATATTTATTAAGAACTTGCAATTTGGTTGTGGGTGTATTCGGGGATTAAGACTTGTGAATGAGGGAGTTGTATATAAACTTTAGAGTACAGGTCACCTTTAGAGCCTGACCAGCTAATGAAAATTTCCATTTATTCAAGCAGTAGGATGTCTGGTTAGAGATCAGGAGGTTGCTAGTGCAAACCCCAGTAGGGGAAGTGTGTTTCTTAGTACTCCTTCCAATTACATATTAACATACATTCAGTCTTCGTAGAAGGCGCTGGACTGTCAGTCATGTCTGGCAAAATTCCCTTCGGTCCGGCACTTTTGTCAAGTCGTCATTCCGGTTTTCTGGGCACAAGTATCTATTTTCGCAGGCGTTTTTCATACGAAAGAGTCGAGTTTCTGGTATAATAAATTCGTAATGTATCAACTTTTTTGATTGGTTAAGCAATACCAGCCTATCCAATTGATTTGCTTGTATCATAGCTGATTTGTAAATGCTGTTAGCAAAGTTCCCGGACGAAAACAGGAAGAAAATTTCAATTATTGGAAACTTTTTCAATACATTTTAGCTTTTGAATGTCATGTAATGTATTGACATATTGTCATTAAATTAATAATAATAATGATGACTCTGAATGTCTAGACTTTCAAGATGAAACAATGAACTTTGAGACTATTATGACATGTCTAAGGAAATGGGGATCTACTGAAATATGCAATATCACTATGCAAGCAGAAATGTATCTTTGTATGATTGTGTTGCTTGAATAAAGTTAAATATGCTTGTTTTTTTGGAGAGTATTGGTGTTTCTTTTTCGGTCTGGCAGATTTGTTTCTGGTCTGGCAGTCTGGATGACTGGCAATTTTTCATCCCTTTCGCGAAGACTATACATTTAATGTTAAAAGGTCTGTTCGTGTATGTGAGTGTGTTTGTTGATTGTTTATTATTCATGTATATAATTACAAATGACATTTCAGAGTCTGCCAGTTTGAAATTTTTATCTGGCCAAATATCATTTAATGGTGTTTGTCAGACAAAATTTATAGAGATTATTACTTGACAGCATTGTTCAATCAGTATACTATCATCACTGAAAAACTAGCTCTATTATTTCAAAATTATATATTTCAGAATCTACCAGAAAGTTGACTCCTAACCCAGCTCTAAATTCTCTGTGGTGCCAGTTTGATTCAGTTGTGGACAATATAAAAAAGCGTGTGGCTTCTAATTCAAATTTGGCATACAAAGGAAATGAGAAACAAGGGTCAAGGACAAGAATGCAGATGGCACAAAGACGGCGTAATCAGATCAAAACCTCCGTGATCAATGTTGATCCTGATGTTATTCAGCCCCACAACTCTAGAACAACTGTCACACCATTGGTGATTACACAGAAAAACCCTGTGGACAAAGATGAATCAGATTACAGCATGTCACAATCAGCTTCACCATCAGACGTTGGAGAAGGTGGTGATGGTAATGATTCTGATGTGTATGAAATGTCAGTGGATGAAACTAGTGGAACTGAAAAAACAGAAATACCTACCTCACAATCAGCTACAGGAATTCCAAGTGACTGCAACCATAATAGTGCTTTACTAAGTCCCAGACCAGCTAATCAGAATTCAGTTGATAAGAACAATCCATCAGAATGCTCAACAATCAATACTATAACAGGTTTGTAACTGATTTTGAAAAAGTAGGTTATGTAAAAACTGATTACAACTTTGTGACAGGAAAAAAATGGAGGAATTGTTTTCAATAGTTTTTTTTTACAATATTTTGTTTTTGTGAGTTTTTTTCCAAAACTATGCTGTGCTGTTAGAAACTTAAATTTCCTGCTCATTAATCTGGAAGTATCATGATCACTTCCTTTGCAACAGGTTAATTTCTAAGTACATGATAGATGATGTGGAATGTTTTAAACAGTTACGAAAGTCTTTATTCAAAAGCAATGTTATTCAAAGGTTGTCTAGACCTATTGATACTTTGAGTACATAGGGGATACAGATTTGTGTGATATTTTTACATGACTTCTGGATCCACAGAATCAACTGCTACAGATACTCCTGTGGTATTAACATCCCCAGCCATGATGGCATGTACAACAGAAGCTGCAAGTGTAGGAAGGGAAATTACTGATATTCCAGGCTCCCCAGCAGCTTCCATTGGCATTGTGCCATCCCTTAAAACCCCAGTCAAACATAATACCACTCTGGAGCCTGCGATGGAGAAGTCACCAAGAAGGAAGAGGTAGATCAGACATGTATAATACAGCACAACAGTTACCCTTGATATATGTAAGATAGAACTGACATCATTATCAGGCTCATCTCTCCAGTTCTTGCTAAAAAGATAATTCCCTGTTTAATACAGGAATGTGCTGCATTCTTACAATCTTATTAATTGTCGTCCACTTTTTTATCAGAAACAACTGAAGGACCACTGAAGTACATGTCAGTAATGTAATACCTACCAATGATTTATTTGAAGATCTAGGTTATGAACAGCATTAACCTTTGTTTCTTTTTTAATCAGACCACCTAAGAGGAAACCACAGGGTGATCACCGTAGACAAAATAAATCTGACACCAGTGCTACACAAGGTGTTAGTAGCCAAAATGAAAGTAGTAATAGCACAGATGGGTCAGCTCTGGAAAACTCCTTCCCTGTAAGTTTTATGTCCATCTAAAACCGCTTTTACATGTTTCGTATTTAACTGAAAACTGGTTCTCTGTAAGTGTCATGTCATTGTGACAACTCTTTTACCTTTTAACCTTGCAGGAAAGGATTACATAAAATATATAGTGTGTTGTAATTAATACCTTCTCCATGCTCCTTGTAATGAAGATGTGCTAGCTCATGTTATCAAAAATGAAAAGGAATGAAAATGACAGATTTTTTTCATACAGATAGAATTACCTGATATTATGTGAGCACATTTGAAAACTTAGCTGAAGTGAATACTAGTAATACAGATCTTTTATTTCACAGCAAATACTAGAGCACATCATGAATGACCCATTGCTTCCTCACAAACTGGCAGAGAATATCAACAAAAGTTTACACCCAGAGGTGATCCCAGACCCTGGTACTCCAGCTGCCCTGCCTCCTGTGGACGTGGTTCCTGAGAGTCCCTTCATGGGTCGCTCCCTAGAGGACATACTGGACCAACAGGTATCACAGCCGTGATGGACTGTAGTTAGAGCCATACTCGCTTTCTCTAGTCCTATATAAAGATTATTATACTTCCAGAAAGAAATACAAAAAGTGGTAAATACACTTAGGTATAAAGAAGAACTGATAGCAGTTTTCTGCAGCATATGTCTGCTTCTGTTACACCTATAGATTTCAGACTTTTATATATCGATTTGTCTTGAAGAGTCGTTTTCGTGTCAGAAAATATCAACATTTTCAACTGTATAACATCCTATTGTACTGCATGCAATGTCTTATAAACCCGTGCACATATTTAAGTTGTGGTATTGGAACATTTTACACTTGATTAGATTTAAGTAGACATCTGCCAAGGTGAAAGGGTCAGTCACTCTCGACTACTCTGGAAATAAAATGTTTATATACTAGATACATTGGATGTCATGAGCTCCTAATCAGAATAGTTTGTAGTTATATCCTGATCCCAGAATATCTATTTCTACACCTGATAGGACTTTGGTAGTTATCAGTCAAAGTTAAAGGGCTATAGGTTACACTTGACCTCATTTTAAGCTAAAAGCGTATGTATATGATATTTCATGAACACCACAACAAATTTACTAATTTTTACCCTTAGTCTATCAGTATTGGAATACTAACGAAAATTCAAGTAATATATGGTTAAGTTAATGGTTCACAGGGTGATATATCCATCAAATAGACAAACATTTCAAAATGAGAAGCATGTTAACACAATATCTAGTGACCTTCCAAACAGATCTAGTTAATAGTAAGTGCTTTATGGTTTTATATGTGGAAATTCAAAGTGGTTAAAAACCCAACAATACCAACAAATAGCAGTATGATAGCCTCGAAAAGCTGATCAATGGAACTTTTATTGTAGCACAGAATGAGAGCTTTCAGTCCATGGATTTAACTGATCAAGATGAGATCACATCAGCTTTCTTGTTTACCTGATTTCCGTTGTAAAGCGATGAAACAAATTGTACATGCTTATAAGAAGTGCCTTTTTTTAAAGTAATTTATACCACAGTGTCTGAAAAAGATTGGTTGTCATTTGTCAAGGTTAAAGGATCAGATATCACCTGATTTTTATTCTCTTTTTGTAGGAAACACAAATGCCAGCATCTTCCATCAATGGAATTATTGAGCTGACAGAAAAAGATCCCAATTTTGAGTGGCTGTTCTCTGCAGGCGTCAGCTATCGTAAGCAAATATTTGGGTCATCTGCAGGGAGAAAGAAACACTATTTTGTGAATTTAGCTTTCATTCAGACATGCTATTATCGAAATAGACATTTTTAAACTTATCTGAAACAAGTTTCATTTATGTAATTACTTTTATTGAACTAGTCTTGTATAAAAAAAACTTTGCAACAGAAATTTTTCAATTGCACATTTTGTGATTATTTATGAATCAATTGTCAATGATTTTACACTCTTTAGCGTTTGATTTACAATTATGCTCAAATACATGATTAATTTCTCCATTCCATTATGAAAATAATTGATAAGATGTGACTATATTTAGTAATGAAAATCTATTTTCTGAATTTAGTACATCCTTGCTCTTTCGTAGGAAATAAAAGTACATAGAGAGTAGCATTGTCAGGTTTACCATCTGCCATTTTGAGTTGTCTGTATTTTGTATATTTGTGACTGGATTTTCAAACACATACTGAACACATACAAGAATGAATTGGTTATTAGCAATCTTATATCCTCAGTCCATCTTAAACTAACTATTAATATGTAGGTCAAACAACGGATCAATAAGATTACTTCTTGGGTAGGTTTAATTACAAAGTACGAAAGTTTGATGATGCAAAGTCAAAAATTTATTAAACACTTCGATTAATGACATTTTCAAAAAATCATTGATGATTCCTTTTTTTTTCTTTTACTTTCCATCATTGGCCCACCACTAGCAATATGTCAAAAGGCACATTTCCTTACAGGTCCAATACAACAAAATTACCTACAATTACCATAATTAGTAGAAGATCATAGACTTGCTTTATTCAAGTAGTTATGACAAGAGTAAATTTATAGTGCCAGCCACGTCACAAATGTATGTTACTAGAAAATAACATAATTGGGTGTTGTATGTTCATCCAGACATTGTTCAGTGCAAATATAAATCACAACGAAATGAAGTACAAATGTATTAGTGCCCAGTGTACCTACATGTATAACATAATGTAGATTCTAGTGGAATGCTTAATCAAAATAAAATACTACACAGTTATAATAACCTTTAAAGTTTGTTTCTTGATAATAGTTCAATATTTATTACTCACACTGCAGCCATTTCTAAGTTCTAAATCAAAGTTAAAGAGGAGGCCTTTCGCTCTCTATGGTAAACTGTTCTTTCTGTGATTTGCCACTGCTAATAACCATTAATGAATTATTTGTTCGTGGGGTTGAAATTACAAAAGAAACTCCGTTTAAATAAAGTGATTATTTTTTTTGACAGATTAAGTTTAGTATGTCTAAAATAACAGTTTTAACACGCTCGCTTTCTTTGAATCGTGTATCAAAAGATTTTGACCATGGAACTGTTTATTTTACGGACTATTGAGGGAGTAGGGCTTCTAAATGATTCAAAATCATATTTTCCAGTCTATAGATATATGTTTGAAAAAAAATAGATCTATAGATTTCTCATAACACCTTTTTGATACAGGAGAGTCAGTCTTGTCATAGTTAAATTGTTTAAATTACGTGTACAATACCACCAGATGAGATTGATCACCCATGTCAAAAAGTTATAATAATATGTAAGGAGTTACATGTTTTCAGAATGATTTTTTTTTTTTTTTTGTTCCTTTTAATAAATTTTGTGTTTCTCTTTTCAGTTGATGAGGCTACTCATGACCGTGATTTTACAGACAACAAGAATCGTAGTAATGCACTTCAGACTTCAACCAGAAATAATACAAAACCAATACAATCTGGTTCCTCGGGTATAGTAACTTTTCTACTTTGTCAGATGGATATTCAGCACAAGTTACCATTTTATGTAATGTGTTTATGAAAAAATTCACTTGCAATCAAACAAATTTTATGCCTCATTTTAACATATAATCAAATTAAGATGTTTGATTTATGAAAATTCTATGAAGATCTAGCTAAGCTGATTCACAAACATCAACTTGACCATGATTGAGGTTTATTAGCCAAACACTGGGAAATGTCTTTGTGTATTTTTAGATGGACAAGAAATAGGCCAAACAAAGCTTTAGAATTCTGATCCCAGCAGAAATCATAAATGATGTGTATTTACCCAATACCTGGCATAAATCTATGATCCGGTCAGTGACTGAATTCCTGATCGGCCTATGTGCTATATTTAGACGATCTAATTCTATATTGGCAGGAGGTATTTTTGCTACTTTAGCATGTCTAAAATGACCTCAGGAAAGGTATTTTAATGCCAACAGTAGTTTAAAAAGTCCTATGAATTCTCAAAAGGTACAAAACAGATAGTGATTTGCCCTCTTGTGTAGAATGTCCTGTTAAGACTTTTGTGTGTTTGTATTATCACAACTTGTGAGAACTGTATCTTATGTACCATGTGCTGGGCATTATCATATACACTGATCTTCTAGGTAGAGATACGTTGCAATCATTATAGATCAAATGCCTATTTAGCACACCATTGTCACATGTCTATTTTTTTAGATAGATCAAAAAACTGAAATGGTTGACAGTTGGCCATCTTTGATGTTGACAATTCAATATTTTGTTACAGTGGTTTCTTGATAAGTGCTGGATGGATTACTTTTAAATTTCATATGTAGATTCCCTTCAGTCATGAAGTTGTCACCGTTCATTGCTGATTTTAGGGATAGTGTAAAAAGGCATCTCTCATTTTCCAATTTTATTTGTCAATTTCCTTTGTGTAATGATGTTGCCTTCTGTCATTGCACCAAATGATTAAAGAGCAAATAAATGGAAAGAAAAGAAGAGATCACACTTGCATATAACCAGTATAGATTAAACAAACATTGGTTACAAGATCCCCTGGGGATCTCCTGTTACTGCATGTGTTTTTGATAGGTAAAGATGCCAAAGACAACATCTGGCTGGTTTGATCAGCTTTCATCAAGGATGTTGACAAGTTTCCACAATTTGACATGTTGTCATTAGAACAAATTTTAAAAATAAACATTCAAATATAATATGCAAAATTAATTTGTTTTTGTAAAATTTACCTAAGTGTCATTGAAAATGTGCTTTCTTACATTTAAGGCTGTAATGAAGATTCAGCTCCAGAAGCCGGTATGTCCTTTGGTGGAGTGACATCAGAAAATATACCATTTACACACTCTCCAAGTTTTATGCCAATATCAGAAGACCCTGAAAGCAACCTGTTTAAACTTCCTGCTGAACCAAATTTTGCTAATACTTCAACAAGTAATGTGGAGTCTTTTCACAACCTTACTCAATGTACTACTAATGCAGTGCAGTTTCCAGATACAAGCAGTATAAATTCCTCATCCTTACAGCAGCAATCTCTGACTGATCTTGGTGTTGCAGCCCAAGTGACTGCTAATGACATTGCTTCTCAGCAATTTGCTACCTCAGCTGTACAAAGTGTGACTATGTGTGTGACAGCTCAGCCATTGGCAAGTGTTGTCACATCCCATCAACCAATCACATCTAGACCTTCGTCCCAGCCGTTCACAACAGCAGTGACATCTGTAAAGCCAATTACCTCATCTTTCTCATCTGATATTAGTGAAGGAAGAGTTGAATCAACAGTAACCTCCCCTCACGGTTTTCCTGTGCTGTCTCTCAGGAGCTCTGTCTGTGATGATGACCTGCCTGATCCGTTATCATCATTTACTATACAATCTCCAGTCAAGCCATGTGTGTCGAGTCAGTGTCACACCAGTGAAGGAACAAGTAGTGTTTCATCGGCCTCTTACTCATTGTTTGTGAGTGGCATGAATGGAGGACAACACAGCAGTACTCCCACCACTGTCAGGTCCAATACTCTTGCTCTGCCATGTATGACTAGCATTGCCACTAGTGTAGACTTCACCAAACTTTCTTCCATTGCTCAAACTACTTCCCAAATGGTGTTTTCCAGGCCCAATTCCTCTGTTCAGTCTATATCTCCAAGATCTTTGCCAACCATCAACATTCGTAGCCTTATGGACAAACTGGAAGCTAAAGCCAAAGGAGAGGTATGTAGTGGATATGAGTTTCTGTTCTCAGTATGTCACCAAGACATAATTTCTTATTTGTAGATGTAGAATTATTTTACTTTAGAGAACAAAATTTGCATGACATGTTATAATTTTTAAACATTAATTGGTTGTACGATTTTAATTCTTTGTACAAAACATATACATTTTTCAATTTTCTCATCTCTGGATAGGGTAACATTTTGATTTGTGAAGATGAAAATATGCAAGTCAAAATTTGATGTTCTGAAAGAATTTTTATAGTACAATCAGGGCAGTATATTGGTATGTTTCTGCAAATGTGTAGTCACACAAAAACAATCCACAATTCATATCCTTTGAAGATGGTCAGTTTTATGTACTGATAACAGAAAATCTCTCATCATAATGAGGGAATTAGTACAAGCTGTACATAAAAGAAATGTAAGAAATCAAGGAACAGGATTGTCTATATATTTTACTGAAGTACACTTATCTCTTTATTACAGATAGTAGAGATAGACCTACAGCCTAACCCAGCACCTAAACCAAGCACCAAATGTCGAGGTAGGAAGAAAAATCCTCTGCCAAAAAAGTCTTCCCCAAAACGTGTCCAGCCTAAACCGTTAAGTCCTTCAGGTGGAGGCAGTTGGTCATCAGGTAAGTAAAAAGTATCATATGGATAGTATATTGACTTTAAATCATTATGTGAACATCTGAACTGGTAGTTACCTAATGACCTGGTGACATTGATGTGTGACTTTTAAAATGACATTTTTTATTTAAAAGCATTTCAGGAGAATCAGAAAGAATATCACTTAACACAGTATTATGTGGGTGAAGTTTCAGATTCTTTATCAAAATTGACCTCATGCACTTGTTTTCTCTTGTAGAATTGTCAGCTTTAGTGAAGATTGCATCTCCTGAAAAATCCTCATCACAGGTCACACAGAGGTCAATCATAAAAAGGTCATGTGTTACAAGGTCAAGTAGCATAAAGACAACAGATGTGAACAGTGATCAGACAGTTCTACAGACAAGGCCCAGGAAAACTAAAACAAAGAAAGCAAATGAAACATTGATGGCAGTTTTGTCACCAAGTGGTAGCTCTGTGCACCATGTACCTGTTCTGGAGGTTAACTCCCTCAGTGAGGTCCCTGATGCTAAGGATTTAGTTCCCATGGGAGATCTTGTTCCAACTCATTTACCTGTGCTGTCTTCATCACATGTAACCACGGCAATAACACAAAATTCAGTGACGTCCCAGAGTAACATGTCTTCATCCCCTGTGATAGTTACATCATCATGTTTACCATTTGTACAGACAGATGCCCCTCAGACTCCCCCAACTACAACCATTCACACAGAATTTCCTAGTATGCCAGACATATGTGGTGGTCAGCCTTCTCTACCTGTACCAGCTAATACCTGTGACAACTCTAAAGACACCCAACTAGATCATGCTTCTGTCCTCAACGATGCGTACTCTGCAGATCGTGACTTTCTGGAGTCCCCCAACCCTGATGCTGCTGGTTGTAGTGGTGATGGGTCTGCTGATCATGGAATGGAGACAGGCATGAAGTCACTTAATGAGGATCTCAATCGTTATTGTGGAATTCCTATTGACAAGTTAACACAAAAAGATATACATGTTCGACCACTTGACTTTGGTTCAGCAATACCTAACGTAAGTCTGACAGAGGTTTCTCCTCCAATCAGACAGCCATCTTTTGGTCGCGGTAAGAAAACACCAGCCAGAAGCAAGAAGGTAATTGGTAGGCCTCCAGAGAGAAGATCAACACGTGGAAAGTTAACTACTGGTGAGAACATCAACAATTCTCCAACAGCATCAAGAGAAATAAAACCACCTTCACCACAGAATGTAATGACTCCAACTAAAACAAGTATTTCCAACGATCAGTTTGACTCCTGCCCAGAGTTGACAGAAGATCCTTCATCACAACAAAAATTTGACTCTCCGCTACAGAGTAAGACATTAAAGGGAAAATCTTCCAACACTCCATCATGCCAAGCCAAAAATACCCTGACGGTAACACCATGTCGAGCCAGGGATCTTTGCAATGAGCCAGAATTCACACCCTTTCAAGACATTGACTATAGTCCAGCAGGTACACCCAGTCAGCTAACAATCTGTACCCCAACTCGCTCAGAGGAAACAGCAACACAGGGAGAGTCATCTCAACGACAAATTTTAACTCTAGGAAATGTGGGTGCGTTAAGTCTGCAGGAAGTTGGAAAATCGCCGTCTTATTATGATGATATGGTAAATCAAGACTGTGTTTCATCTCACCAAGTCCCTTTATTATTTAATTCTGAGCAAAACAGCCATAATCCACCAACTGGGTCAAATGAGAATATCTCGGAACTTAAAGACCATTGTGAAAATGTGGCTAAAGAAATTCAAGAGAAAATTCAAAATTCTCAATCAGTCTTGGGTAGTGCACAGGAAGTAGCAGAATCAGAGATCAGTAGTGCTGTGTTTTCAATCCAAGATACTGTCACTTCTAGAGAAATTAGTAACACAATGGAAAATAGAGATACGATAGTCCCAGTCATCAAACCAAGTTCATCAATCCCTGAGTACACCCCTTCACAAGTCACTCATGAAGAAGATTCTGGAGGCCATCAATCTAACAATGATAATCGACAATTACAGACCCAGATTGACCATCAATCTGACGCTTATAATCAACGATCACAGTCGCTGACTGACCATCAATCTGACGCTTATAATCAGCAATCACACTCGCTGACTGACCATCATTCTAACACTGATAATCAGCAACCCCAGTCACAGACTGACCATCAATCTAACACTGATAATCAGCAACCCCAGTCACAGACTGACCATCAATCTAACACTGATAATCAGCAATTACAGTCCCAAACTGAGGTCAAGGACAAGAATGAGGAGTCAGTTTCAAAAGACGCAATCTGTGATCGCCAGTCAGGTATCAGTATTCAGAAAGTAACTAATTCTAATCTCAACACATACAATACAATAAACACACATCAAGCAGCAGATGTTTCAAACCAACTAGACCATCAGGATGTCAACCAATCACATGGCCATGTTATAAATCAATCACAAGACATTGACCAATCACAAGACTACCAAAATGTTGAAAGTGTTTCACATTCAAAAGGAAGTTCAACTAATATATTAGAAGATGCTTTGAAGCAGGTGTTTTCTACTCCAGATTCACAGCAGACTGTTTTCAGTCCAGCACCTGTTGTGCCTGGTACCCAAGGAACACAGTTCGTGATTAGCTCACCTGCAAATAGACAGCCTGCATCTTGTAAAGGGCCAACTCCCCAAGTGCTCAGTTCTACAACACCTGCAGTTAGTCAGAATGCATTAATTGTTTATTCTCCAGCTCCTGTCCAAACAAGGTTGCCCATAGTTGCCTCAACTCCGATAGTTCACTCAGCAGCTTCAGTGTCAACTCACTTTGTTAAATCACCTGCTCCCGTCATGACACCAGCAACATTCATAGTTACATCTCCGACTTATCCAGTGATAGTCAATTCACCTGCACCAATCCTCAGTCAGTCCCAATTTGTTCTGAATTCACCTGTCACTCCTTTGATGGTGAAGTCCCCAGCGACACCATTGATAGTCCATTCCCCTGCTACTCCACAAATAGTCCACTCACCTGCTGCAGTGATGTCTACTGCCCCATACAAAAGTGTGTGTTCTCCTGCTCAACACAAAGTTCCCTCGAGAGCTCCCACACCTCAAATGGAGCCTGCAGACTTCATTCCTGATCGATCTGGCACAATCTACGTAACACCAAATGTGCTGGCTCAGATGTCTTGTGAGAAAGGTTTAGTTGTGCAGCAAGAGAGAGCTGTCACTACCACCTCCCTTATGCCTTGTCCAGGTACTAGTTCTGCTGTAGACAATGGTGATGTTATTCAACGGCCAGAAGTAGATCAATCGCCCCATGGGCAGTGTCAGTCTGACCAAGATATCTTTACAGAGACAACTGATGATGAAGTGGCTGAACCTACTCCAGGACCATCAAAACTGCCCACCATCACAGAGGTCTCCCACGATATTGCCAAGATTCCTTCCCTTTTTGATACCATGGATGGACACAACCAAGTTGTAACACAGTCAGAGAACACATCACCTCACTACAGTAAAGACAGACACAGTCCGAGGTACTTTTCTGCACTGAGCAATAGTAATGACACTCCTGTATGTGATCCATCCTCTACAGAAGATACTTGTCCAAGTAGTACAAACACTGCAGATTTACAGAATGATCCTGATGATTCTACAAAAGTTGTTACCGTGAATAAAGACTTCCAGCAGAGTGACAGTGATGAAGACATAGATATATTAGGGGACTGGGACCATGATTTGTCAGCAGGAGAGAGAGTTATGGTTACAGAACACACGATCAGCCATGAAAGTACTCCTTTGTCAAGTGATTCTAACAGTCCATCTAAAAAGTCAGCCTGGCAAGCTGGCTTTGCCACAAAACCTTCTTCAACCACTTCAGCTTTCATCAGGAAAATTCTAGAGCAGAAAAGTACAAGACAGAATTTGGAAAAGAAAAGTGCCGAATGTGCAGAAAAAGTTTCTTTAAAGACACAAACTACTACTCAAAAAATAACCAAAAACTCTGAAACCTCTGTCACTGTGTCGCCAGAGAACAGGCCTGGAGTTGGCAATCAAAAAGAGAAAGCTCCACGACGAGTACAAGTAATAACCTTAAGTAAAGAAGTCTCCAAGGGCAGTAAAGACTCTCAAAATGCTCTGCAGAGTGCTCGAGGACCATTCAAACATCCTCAAGAATTTACCCCAAGGAAAATATCACATACAAGTAGCAAACTTAGTAGCCATGTGAAACATTTAGTTGGAAAAGATATGGGTTCAGGTGGTGAACATTCTGTGGAGAAAGATGTGTCGTCACACCAACACTATGTCACACCACCCAAAAAGAGGTTCACAGCATCACTTAAAAGTGGAGATGGACTATACTTTGTGTCTGAAACACAAGGCAGTCTATCAACTGATAAACATTCACATGAGAAAGACCGTCACAATTTTAGTGCTAAGACATCACATTCAGAACCAAGTCCACGAAGAAATAGAAAATCAACTATGATCCCAAGAAAAGACTTGGATGTTATTCACAAAACTTCAACTAGCCTTCATAGACCAGATGAAAGTCTGACTCGTGCTCCTTATAATCACAACACTTCAGAAAGGACATCGCAAAGTCCTCATAGAAAATCTTCAGAGAAGACATTACAAAGTCATTCTCACAGAAAATCTTCACAGAAGACATCGCAAAGCCATTCTCGTCATAAAACTTCAGATAGGATGTCACAGAGCCCATCTCATCACAAAACAAAGGAAAGGTCATCACCAAGTCCATCTCCCCATAGAACTAATTTTATCAAGAGCACAGAAAGTCCTTCAAGATATAGTAGTCAAAATCTGGAGAGAGTTAATGCTAGTCCAGGTATTAGACGGAAAGTTTTTGAAACCAGTGTGGATAAAGAAAGACTTGGGAAAAGTAAAGAAAAGACTGCTCATGAATGTGTAGATTATGAGAAAAGTATGGAGAGAGACCGCACAAGTTCCTCTCTAGAGCGATCTAATTCTTCATCAGCGTTTTGTAGGACACCTGCTACAGACATGACCCAAAGTCAACCATCTCCAAAACGAGGTCACAAACGTAGAGAGAGCAGCTGCCCAGTCGGGGAGGTAAGTTATATTGATGGTCTCTCAAAAGGGACATACAGGTTCTCTGACAGCAATTAAGTTATGGGTTTATTTGAATCCTGCACTGTTTGAAGATATTAATGGCTATATCAATTTTAATACATTCACAGTGCCATTTCATAAAATCTCCTTATAATGTACTTTTAAACAGAATTGTTATGTTTTACTCATTTTGTTCAAGTGATGAATACTTAAAATAGCATGGTCAGTTTACACAAAATCTGAATGATTACATAACATTAATGATACCATTTCATTTGAAACTGTGCTTTACACAAGAATTATGGTGAGCTAGCTCAAGCTTATGTAATCAGTATTGATAAGGGTTGGTAGAATGTCACAGTAATTGTCTTTTTAATTTTAGAATTTATTGAGTCTTCAGAATACTTGTTATCAATATGATGTGCTTTATATTTGACCTCTACTATATTTGAAATGTAAGCATGCCTGTAAATCAATCACAAATGGTTTAATTTCAGGTCAAATCAAAACGTACCAAAAAGGTAAGTCCAGATTTCTGATATTCAATAGTGCCTAACAAACACAAGAATGGGTAATCAAGATTGAATATTTTGAGTGGAAACATTTGAGATTTTATATACTTGTCAAATTTTGATGGACATCATATAAAATACCAGTTACATCCTTCCATATGTCAACAGTTTGATAAAATTTTGCTGTGTTCATGTTAGATTTGTGTTTGAATGAAATATGGCTTCTGTCAGCTAGCTGTTGGAACATGCATTTAACTTGGTAGAGCAGTGGATTATCATGCCAAAGGTTCCATTGCTGTCAGGGCTCTTGGCAGGAATGTGTCTTTTCCTGTTCTTTCATAGAATAGATATTTAATAAAGCTTTTTAATTTGCCACAAATCAGAAAAAATCTTATTTTCTTGGTTTTCAGAGCAACAAGCCTATAGATTTAACCAAATTGGATGTGGACAGATTTCTGAACAGTGATGTCTACATCAAGGGTATCTTGGAAAAGTGATGCGGATTCAGTAGTTCCAATACTATTTAAAAGTGATAAAGATGTTCAGCATAGCAACAACACCTGAGTGACAGGACCTTGACATATGAGCAGCACAGCTTGTCATTGGACATTTGTGTTTCCTTGTACGCTGAGTTATAACAAGGTTAGCAGGCCATGGATAACATTGTTTCCTTGTGGTGCATCAATGTCTAGGTTAGGATTATGTTGTTATCTGACATTGTAAAAATCTTGAAAAATGTGATAATTATTTCTTGTTATAAGTTTTATGTAATCTATCTCTAACTACAACTTTCTGTAGTTAGATAAGCGACAGAGTGTTGTATCCTTTGGTGTGTGTGGATGTGTTATTCTGGTTGATGTGAGTAGCACAATGATTTATTAGGAAAGGTTTTACATACACAAATTTTTAGTAATATGAGGTATGATGAAGCTAAGTAAAATAAAAGATTTTGATGTTTAGGCTTGCCTGGGCATTCCACTCTTCTAATTAATTTTTTCATCATGAACTGATTTTTGTACTGGTACTGAATGCCTTTGTGGTTTGTTGGAGAGTACAAGTACATTTTTTTTATCGGTGTAAATTCTTTGCAAGTTAACTTTTATTTTTATCATTTCAGGACAAAATTTATCATTTATTACATAATAACGCCATTAATCGTTCCTGGATTTGATATTGTAAAAAAAATGTAAATAATATTACCAAAACAGAGACACTGACTTTACTACTAAATTTAATATCGTTTTTACCTGGAAATTGATTTCTCAAGACTGTAACCTGTAATCCACTCACATAACCTTTCCTGAATTGATGATTTCAGGATTTTTAAGAAGATATTTGCTTGAATTTATTAAGAAATGTAGTTGATAATTTAATTGTTTTATGGGTAAATATTTCATTTCCATACCTAGGTATGTAAACTTATTTATTTAATCTCCATTTTTTTTATTTTTTTTTTTTTTTTTCTGTTTGTAAACATTTCTCAGGAAGACATCTGTTTGTGGCTTTAACCATGAAGTTGGCGAATTGAGGTCTACTTAATACTTTCACTTTCACTTCCATTCATCACTGCTGGATATATTAATTATGGCACCCATTCAAATCAAAGGGAGGTAAATCGTATTTAAGGACTGGTTTTTGTTTTTAAATGAAATGACTGAAACTTAAATGGATACCTGTTTTACTCACAGTTTTGTAGTTTTGCTTTATGGTCACTTCGTTCATCCAAAAATAAAATAGAAGCAAAGGATTCGGTGAAACTTTGTCTTGTAGAAATTCAAACCAACAAAAGATAAGTATTACAAGAAAGCTTATGATAACATTTGTATACCTCCATTCTGTTAAGGGGGTATATTATTGTTATAATTGTGTAAAGCTTGTGTCCTGGATATATTTTGAACCCTACAACAGATCTTTCTTGTATGCACACCTAGCATCACACCCATCATTTTCTCTACCTGATTTGGTAGTTATAATCAGTATCAAAATTCACTTCACTTCACCACTGTTGAAATAAAAGCTTGTTACAAGATATCTCATGAACTTTTATATAGAAGCAGTCCATATATTTACAATAGCATCACACCATGAGGTTCTACATGACTAGATTTTCGACTTCATTGGTTAAGGTTTTAGGGTGAAAGGTCACACTTTACCATTTTCAAAATAAAGATACATGTATAAAATATAAACCCTTCAACAGATTTTGTTAAAAATGAAAAGATCAGTGATTTAGGGGATATGTTTATGTAAGCCTCAGCTGACCCTGTATGTATTATTGTAGGAAAAAATTCCTTTCATTACCCCCAAAAATAAAAAATTAATAGTGAAAGCACATTTTTATTCAGAAAATTTAGGAAGGTGACACTGTCTTGGAGGTTGGAAATTATAGCAAAAAATAACCTTTAATTGCAAAAGATTGTAGATCAAATAGCTGTGAATGAAGATTTTCCCATGAAAATAAAATTTCAGGAGAATACAATTCTTGCATGAAAAAGATGTTGATGAATGGTAATGATTTCATTTAATCACCATTTATACTGTGTTTATTGCTTGATCTCTTCCTGAGTTTTGATCTCCCTGAATGTGAAGCAGTTGGGGTGTATTATATCATCATTTGTTTGGCAAACACATTATCATAAGAAAAACTTCATACAGACTGACCACATACAATATTTGCTGTTACCAATTCTTGTTATAAAATTTATCAGTTTGATTGGTAGAATAGAGGAACAGTTTTTAGTACATGTGGAACTCACTTGACATTTCAAATTACTTTCTGAAAATTACCAGTCTGAAATTCTTGTGAATCCATGTGATAGATTTTGAGAAAGAACAGATTCAATTCATGTACCGTTTTCACTAGATATCAGTATCCATAGTAATCTTAATCAATTCTTACAAATGCATGCATGTAAATCAATAGATAGCAATGATATTTTATTTCTCTTCTAAGATATATAGATTTATCTTATTACCTCCCTTTATAGGAATTGAAAATGTGTGAAGCATTCGTCAGTTGTGTATGTGGTGACTTGGGTTGAATGTCAGTTATAAACATTAGTCAAATCAAAAATAAGTAACATATGAATATCTTGTTTAAAAGAGAAAATTCAGAAAATATGTGAAAAAATTGAAAATTTGAAATGTCATTCGTTAGTCATATATTTAGTAAGTTGTGGGTTTCATATGAAGTTTCAGAACCAATTTGTCTCGAGCCTTGCAATTAACAAATTCTGGTAATGGATTTTTTTGTCACCAGAGAAAAGCAGATGTGATCAAATTAGAAATTTGTGTGCCACCTCTAAATACCAGAGAAACAATTTAGGAGTAACACTTTAAATTGTCCAAAATGTTACAATTAGAATTACAAAAACACAGTACAGGAATGATGTATATGTCTACTCTTTACGGTTTATGATATTTTAGCTATGATTTGGGTGGAGTGTTGTTCCTACACGTAGTATTTATAAATGTTCAAAGATTAATGATAGAAAAAATAAAGAAATTATTGGATATATAATCACTGTTTTATCATGGCTAAAATTAAATTAATGTATTATGATCCAATGTTTCTCTTTCTTCTTCTCGCTACTCACTACTCCAGTTTTACATTTTTGTACGGACATCAATAAAACTAGTTAGTAGCATGCTTAGATGAATGGCTATGTTTGTTGAAATGAATTACCTCAGGTTTTATTCAATGTCACTGTTAGGAAGCAAATGATCAAACAATTTAAAAAGAAAAAGACTTAGAAATATGATGTACTTTTTAGAAGAATTAATTTGACTTACTTTCAAAAAGAGTACCGCAAAGCGGAACAAAATACGACGGTGAATATCCAAAACAGCAAAGGGGCATAACTCTTATTGAAATTGTCTATTCAAAACCCCGTTCAGGAAAACACAATTTCATATCATGGTGATTAAGCCTACCAAGTTTCATGAAGTTCGGCTGAAAAATGTAAGAGGAGACCTCCGGACAAATAAAAGTTTACGACGGACGGACAGCGCCATACCATAATATGTCCGTCTTTCAACAGGCGTATAAAAACACAGATTTCAGATAAATTCAACCTTGATCCACTTATTAGGTTACAATTGAAAAACAGGAAGCTTGTTTTCAACTTTGAGACAATGTATGGTGTCGTTTAGTTATGACCTTATGACAGTGTTATTTTTTCAACCAATAGTATCTTTCATGGATTTGTTGCATGGACAGCGATCTTCATCCTTGTACAGAAGGTTGACTACTCAGAAGGAGGTGTGCCAAGTGCCTGAAATGTATGACAGAATTGATGAATTATAATGATCCAATCATGACAAGGTTCAGTTACGTACACTGATGATGCTACCGTACTGTAATTAGCATCAATTTGTGTTCCAGTTGTCTTTTCCTTACCTGTGAGAAATATTTACCTTTCCCTTAAAAATAACAAGATCATCCTGTGAAGTATGTGAAAAATAGGCATCTAATATGACAGAACAGGTATGTGAGAAATACAGTATATTGTATACTAACTTGAAAGGTAATTTTCAATCATAATGCTTGAAATATTTCATTGGAAAGATTAATGCAGATTAACAAATCAGAAATGAAAAAAAAAATCTCACACAATTCATTGAAAAAAATAATCACTTTAATGAAATTCAATATTCGTATCACAATTTAACATTTACAACTGTATATGATAATGTACAAATAAACATAACAGAATGTAAATTTTCAATTAAATCTAAGTCTTCTTTATCTTGTATTTTAAAAGTAAGTGCATTTAAAGAAAATACTTTGTACCCAACAACATTGGTCTAACTCTCTCTACAACACGCAATATACTGACTTTTAGTTTATCTTTACAGTAACGAGATACCCTGAGGAGTATACATTACACCGAGATACAGTACCCAAAACATGTATGTAATGTATGTACCAAGTAGGAGCACCTTACACTCTGACTAAACCAGGTGTATTAAAGATATACATAGCAATACAGAGAGATATATACATACATTGTATCTATTCTTCACTTAGATATGTACACAGCAACCTACATTGTATATATTCTTTACTTAGATATACACCAACCTATATTAAATGTATGAACCTATACACATTGATAAAGCAAATTATACATTACTTATGAATATGAGCCGAGATACAGTGCTTCTATGTATATACTCTAACAATGTTAAAGGTTAACATTGCTAATTGGTTTTTACAGTCACCTTGTACAAAGTGAGCTATACCTGATGAAACCATGAGTTTATCAATAGATATTGTGACTGAAATGTGAATAGTAGGAAATCCAACAGGTAAAACACAGTGAATGTATTAAAACAATGACATATCATCATTGGTGTATTGATATATAGTGAGATATACATTATCATTGAAGTGTACATATCAAAACAATGAATACATACATTACTTTTACAAATATGTTGATGTGCCAACATATTCCCTGCCATATACAAGCATTTTAATCATAGGAATGTTTAAAAGAATGTGTCATTATAATCTTTTGGGAGATCAAGAAAAAAACACTCAAGATGTGCAAAAATAAAGAAAAAAGCTGCTTCATCTTGTACAGATGAAAGGAATGATATGTCAGTGAATATACATTTTTGAATACTTTTTCTCGTTAAAAAAATAATTTTGCATAAATTTCACATCATTACCCATGCTTTCTTTTAAAAGTTATCACTCAGAAACATGTTATATTACTCACATATATGTGTTATAACTTGTAACTCCTGTTTGAGACTCTTTCAGAAAGGTCTGTCAAAGTCAGACATGTGACTAAACTGTTTAAAGACATAACCAACTCAGTGACATTTACAAAACATAAAGGTAGCACTCATTCTTAGTATATTGGTCGTAGAAAAAGGAAGATGTAATTTTTTGTGAATGTGCAATGTTTTACAAGAGGCCAAAGGGGTCTGTATCACTCACCTGGCTTTGTTTGGCTTTTAATGCTTTATTCAAATGAAGAAAAAGGAATTCTTAAGGTTTATATCTATTTCTCCATTGGGGGTCAGCAAAACCATTTATACAAACATCCTCTACATATTCTTCTGACAAAATTTGGACAAAATCCTGACAGCAGAGAAAAGATTTTAGAATTTGCTTAATTTTCCCTTTTGGGCTCTACCCCTCCTGCCCCAGAGGGTCAAGAGACCTATCATTTATACAAAATTGATTCCTCTTCACCTGAAGAATTTGGTGAAAAACTGCTTTGTGGTTCATTGCTATTAGTATATATATGTTTTTACAGGAAAAGTTGAGAAACAGACGACGGACACTGCCACAGATCACATGACTTTGTGGGCCAAATGAACTAATAAATATGGAATGTAACGGTATATTGCAATACTGTATTCTTAATGGTTATCAAATATAGAATCTCAAATGAATTCATATTCAAGATATATGAAACTTTGTTACAAAAATAAATCTCTTGTGTAAAAGGTTTTTAAAACTATGGATTGATTAATTTCAACATGCTTTGCAGTATATCTTCTTTACTTTACATATAACTTCATATCACTAATGCAATTTAAGAGGAGGGAAAAAAGGGGGAGGAAAAATTATGAGGTAATTTTGGAGCTAGGAAATAAAGACACAACAGATACAGTAACACATCCTTGCACCTGACCCAAAAAACTGTAGGCAGTGTAAAATCTCAAATATATAATACCTTGTGTACTAAATTATACTGATACTATCCCTACTGAACACACTTGATCTCATTACTATTATTTACTTTATTTACAACAAATGAAAAACAAGCTATCAACTCATATGAATCACTCTCGTTGGCCCAGATGGAAGTACACAAGAGGTCTTACTGTGGAAGGAAACCCCCGAGTACCCAGGGAAAACGTGGTCACATCCATTCCACAAATCAAACCCCGGACATCTAGGTGAAAAGCAAATGCATTACCACTGTGCCATCCGACCACCTTGAAGATATTCCAGAGTCCTAAAACTCAGCTATTTTGTGATTCTAATCATACCCATCATGAATCGATCATAACCACGGACTAAGGAGACCCAACATAAAATTTGGTTATGTTGTAATAACTTCTATTCTACAGATCCATCTAGTGTTTCTCAGGAAATTGTGATAACAAATTTCAGCTTTCAAAATTCAATATGACCACCTGTCTGCCTTTTTTTTCGAAAATTGAACATGTGTAACCATGGTTTTCAGCACAAGTGATTCACATGCATACAGGGACTGAGGGAGAATATATGAGAAATCTGAGTAACATTATGACCATCTGTCCACCATTCTGTTTTTTCCATTGATCTAAAAACTGAATATGCACATCTAGAGACCAAATTTGAGAAAGATCCATTAGTATTTTTCAAGAAATAGTGATAACAAGCCTTGTTAAATGACAGACAATGGACAACAGGACGATTAGAACAGCCCTTCATCAGATGTTGATGAGCTAGAAATAAAGTCACTGTCAGGACTGTACCATCTTACTTTTTGTAGCAATGTCTTCTAGTATCCTACTTCAAAACATATAGCTTTTTACAAATGAAAGACATAAAAAGGCTAAAACATATCACACAAGGCTTTAACTAACAGAATAGGCAACAGTAAAAAGATACACATTATAGGGCACTAAGCTACCCCAGCACCACAAATGCTGAACCAATGTCGTGTAATTTTCATTTTGAAGTTCACACAAAGTTGGTTATAAAATAATCATCGAAAAATATAATCATATATTAATTTCAAATTTTACATAAATAGAAATTGCACAAATTTTACCTGAAGATAACTTACGTAATTATGATAATACATCAATCATTGCATGTATTACAGTTTTAATCTTGTTTAAGTCTGCTTTGCTCTTTACCTCTTTGCCATTTGACACTAATTACCAGCACTGCCAAAGCAGCCATTCCAGCCCCAACTGAGGGGGGACCACTGGGGCTAATCTCTAGCAGAACCCCTGACAAAAGAGGGGCTACCATCCTTGCAATGGACATGACACTCTGACTGAGCCCTATCAAAGCCCCAATTTCCTGCTTACTTCCCTTTGATATCAATATACTTGTACCAACTACTCTAAGATTCATTGAAGCAAAGCTGAGAGGAATTAGAAGTAACACATACCACCAAAATGTAGAGATGAATACAAAGAGAACCATTGTTAGTGTCATGAGTATAGCGAGGTGTTTGTATAAACGTTGGTCATTCTGGTAGAGTCTAGATATATGTCCAGCTAGCATACCACACAAGGCAGATATGATACCACTATAGGATATAACATAACCCAAACCTTTTGGAGACACTTCAAACTTCTCCCGTAACATCAACGAAAAATTGCTTCTAAATAAAAGTAAGGATAATCCTAAACAAAATCTCGCTAAAAATAAATCCCAAAAAGCCGACCAGTTCAGTGATTTAAACTGAAAAATTTGTTTTGGGTTAAAATTGAACTCATCAGACCCCAGCTTCTGGAGGGAGGTTGATGATTCATCTCGAACAAGGTCATGCGACTTTGACTTGACATCAGGAAAACAGCACCACACCAACACTGAAGAAGAAAGAATTAAGTGTATGAATACAAGATTTGGACTTATTTTGTAATTCTTTTTAATTCTGATGAAAATCGAAACAATGTCAATTCAATCAACAAGGATAACAAGTGAAAATGAAGAATGCTTTACAAAACAATCAAAAGGCTTTTCCTGGCCGAGTTTTTTATTTGGTCATACTAATGACACATCTGTCAGAAATATCTTCAAATGGAAAGTTAAGAAGAGGAAATGATTATATTTCAACATGTTACATACATGTATTTGTGTTTGATACATACATATGCTTGAGCTATGAAGGTAAGGGTATATTTTATTCTGATACTAAACACCCATATCAGCTATTAGCACTGATTGTTACCAGTATATGTGTTTATGAATATTTTGGTATCTTAATTTTAAGTTTAACTACAATCAAAGTTATGCCGCAGACACAAAATTTTAGCAAAGAACAATTACTCCATAAATAAGAGATTATGTGCCTTTAATCTAATGTAGTGCACATCACCTTCATGTAACTAACATACATGCCAAGTTTCACGATCCTTGTCTGACTTTGTGCAAATGTATGCTCTAAGTGCTAAAACAATAAGGCAGACCAACTATAGGGGCGATATAATGCTCCCCAAAAATGTTCAAGGAGCAAAAACTTCTTAAGGTAAAACTTGAGATGCCTGCATGTGGAACTATACAACATTGTTTTGTGAATAGCTTAAACGATGTTTTTATTTCTTTTGTATTAGCCCTGACTTCATAGAGCCCTATTTATACTTTATACTACAAAACTGGTCTTGAAACCTTATCTAATCACAATGTAGAAACTTCAACTACAGTATAAGATGCATAATAAGTTATCTCCTAAATACCTAAATCATCTTTTGTTGCCTGTATCTGACAAGAGTAATTGTTACGAATTACTTTACAATAATAACTATAGGATTCCTCCTTTCTCACTGTCTCTTACTCTTTTTTTCTACTCTACTCTTTACTGTTGAAATAACTTTGAAAATACAGCTTGATCCAAACCCTCTATCAATTCATTTAAATCCTGTTTAACATCAAATATTCAGTCAAGTCTACTATTTCACCATAAAATTGGAAATCAAAAACTTAATATATTGCATACTAAGCTCTGACAGCAGTGCAGTTCCCTTAATTATGACCTTGTTGAGAATGCACCTTGTAACTGTGGTCATCCTTGTGAGAATGTCGTTCACTATTTTATTGAATATCAATGTTTCTCAAACAAAAAACATATTTTAGTTTAAAATTTCGATAACTGGAACATTGCATTAGATAGAGAAATTCTTTTGTTTGGCAATTCAATTTTCCATGGACCTTAATGTAAACATTTTTAGATCTGTGCAAAATTATATTCAATCAAGCAAGAGATTTTGATGTTAAATTTTAACAGTCATTGTATATTTGTATTGTCATGATTCTAATGTCATTTAAAATGTATATTGGGAGAAGGCGTTGATAAGTTGCAATAACTTGTGCCTAATCCTTTGTCTATCTTTAGCAATAGATATGTTTAAACTAATCTCACTTTTCTTGTGTCATCAATATAAAGATTTCAAGCTAAATCTTAGATCAGTACAAAGTGTATACAAATTTTAAAATCAAGAATTGAAGGATGTACTAAATAGTATGAAAGGAAACAAATATTTCAATCTTTCAAAACAAAACAAAAGTTAGATATGCATTAATATGTTTTTAAACTGAAACTTAATTCTGACAAATCAAACGCACAAAGGTGCAAAATGAGGGGAAGTAATGTTCTGGAAAAAAACCTTCAGTGTGTCAAAATGGCATGGATTCCTCTGCTCTTGTTAAATAATAATTATTAAATAGTATCTCCATCTCTACTGCTAATTTTAAATGATGCTGTCTAGCACTACTCAGCCTGATGATGGCTATGATATGAAATCAAGGACTGCGAGTTTAGAGGGTCACAATTTAATACCCTGTAGCACACAATACTGAAACGTCGGACTATCAACAATAAAGATATCAAGAACAAGACAAATTTCTGTTAGGCTGGATTTCTATCTTGAAACTTGTGAGGCTGTGTCAAGGTGTTATCTGACCAGCTTTATCAGTTGACCTTGAACAGTGATACCTGGACTAAGAAGATGTTAGAAAGAACAATGTGACATACCACCTGGGGTACACTGGGTAGGAATTATACATAGATGCAAGCTAAGTAGTTTCTAGAAAGTATTTGCTACTATGAATAAGATAAGCAAGGGAAAATTGACCTTGACCTCTGTCCAAAGAATGCAAAAGTAGCACACAATAACAAGGTGATCCAGCTCCCAGTCTATGGTGATATGGACCTTAATGGATCATCCTGGGCTATAAAGAGATGACAGAGTACATTCATATATTGCTTAGCTATCAAGCCAGCATCTTGTCTCTGAACATACCTCCATTCAGCATGAAAATGGCCCCACACAAAAATGTGACACTATAGAATCCCCCAGCCATCTCCACGATGTGACCACTGACCACTGGTCCAAGAATGAATCCTATGCTGGATACAGAGTTAAAGTGACCATGGACAGCAGACTGCTTATCCTTTGGTAACATATCAGCAAGCAAGGACTTGGAAATACTCTGGCTGTGTTTAAAGATACCTGATGTCAACAGAAACAAAAACATGTTTAATGCTATCAATATATGCATTCATGTATATATGATACCTTTTATCACCTATGATGTGCCCTGACATACTCTAAGGAACATTTATGTAAATCTGAGTTATGATTAATACACTTCCAGATAGCAAGGTTCATTACGAAAGTGAAAAAGACCAAAGTTCATAATCATCCCTAATCCAGATTTTTTTCCAAAATGTAAAACCACAAAAACTGAGATGCAATTCCTACACTAGAGATATTGTGATTGCATATTAGCTGTCTCATGTTCGGTATAGTATTGAACACTTCCTGAAAATACCCTGTCACTTCTTGCAGTAATGAAATGTTGAAAATGAAACAGCATAATGTGTGCCAATATGATGTAGCTGAGTTCTGTTTGTGTATTTCTTGAAATATTTTCATTACTTAACAATGTAAAAGTTACCAATCTGTCATTGAAAATTGGTAGGAAATGAAGTACCTAATGGAATACGAGCCAGGAAAAGAGCAATTAATGATGTGGAAAATCCCAAAGACATGTAGCCACAGGCAGAGAAAAATAGCGACCACAGGAGACAGTATTTCCTTCCTGACATATCACTCCAACGCCCCTGTCCAATAGATAAATGGCAATCATCATACAGATAAGGTGACTAGTAGATGTAATACAATTACAGACAGATGATGGTTAAATAACACTCAATTATACACTGATGTAAAAACAAGTGTTCTCATACAATTACTCAATTGGAAATGTCGTTATATCAAAAATACAGATATAATAGGAGCTTGGCAAATAAGCAGGTCACTTGTTCTCCATAACAAAGTCCTGTAATGAGCCTTACTTATTCTTTGCCTTTCAATATTTCCCCTCCCCATCAATCAACCCATCCACATCTTGGCTGAAAAGCAACGCTCTTGTTTCTCATTTCCCCTTTCATCCCTCACCTTTCAATCTCTAAATCTTTATATTATCTCTTGCTGTCTACACATGCTTATATCTCAATTCTCTTCCTATTTTCATCATAATATTAATGATCATATCCTGTATTCTCTTGCTAACAAAACTTTACTGTTTGGGAAGGAGACTCGCATTCAATAAATTATTGAAAATTTCATCCATCACATCAGTCCAATGTAAAATGGGCAGCTTCAATATCTTCTTTTTTTTTTCTAGGTTTTCGTTTTCCACATGGAGGTCTATCAATGTTTTTGTACATTCTCTGCCATGTAAAATACACTATGGTTTGTCTCCTCCACCTACACATCCATCCCTATATATATCTATATCACCTTTCCCTATAACCTCTTGTCTCCTGCCAACCCACATACATATCTCTCCTTTCTCCTTCTCCATCATATAAATGAATTTGCCTTTCCTTGCTCCACATAGACATGTGGTATTTATATAGACAGGTGGTAGTTTTATAAACAACCAACAAACATGCACATCTCTCCATTTCCCTTAAGGAACACATCTCTTTTTTTCTCCTATGACCCCATTCACCTTCTGTCTGCCCTTTGTCTTATTCCTTTTTCTCAGTTTTCTTTCTCTTTCATACGTTTCAAAATTTCATCTCCTTCATTTATAATACATGTACATAGAAATATTTTAGAGAACAATTAATAGGAAGACTAACTTACCACTACTGGACTAGAAAAAAGCTGTAGACATCCATACACAGAACCTGTCAATACAGTTATTAGGAATGAGAAAAAATTAAGATAAGATATATACCAAAGCTAAATTATCTTTGTCATGATGTTTGTCACTGTTTTTGTCACAATGAGATGGTCTTACTTTGTTTCCTGACATAAAAATATTAGATCTATCATCCACATGTCAAGTTCTTAAAAACTATTTTTTTCTTTAAAGAATTTAATGTGATCTTGTCCTTTGGCCACAAAATCACATGAAATTTTCCCTTCCTTTAGACAGGGAAATGATATAGAATGAATGAGGGTATTTATACTTTACTACTGATAGTAATTTTACCATTGATAAGGAAAAGCTTTAACTAAAATGATTTCCAGTTCCAATACTTCAATCTTATACTAACCAATAAAACCAGCCATTGTGGGGGAAGCTCCCAGATCTCTAGCATGGTTACTAATCAGGGGGATCACCATGCTCACTCCAAAAAAGTCCTGTCAATAATCAATGTTTTTATTTATATAATTATCCTGAAATCAACGTTTCTACAACAGACACGTGTATAATCTCTGTATACAAAAGGTACAGGCTTAAAGCAGTGTGTTGAACTGCACGTTTTCAAACACAGACATTATAGATTTCAAATCGACAGCTCCAGAGTCTAACACATTTTATAGATATAATTATGGACCATTTTCATAGAGATTTTTATGTAATCTTTGTGATAGAAATGTCACATTCTAGTGATGACAGTGTTTCTTACAATTAGCACCCGTATCTGGAACGTAAAGCAACTCAAGTAAAAAACCAGTCCAGTGAATCTAGTGAACTAGACGTTAGATGTCTACATTCCAGATACAGATGCCTGTATATGGGATATATCAGGAACATTATGTCAATCAGGAGATATTACCGACAGGAATATAAATATCATGAACCCTTTCCCTGGAAAAAATTGTACATGCACCATCAAAGAACCAACCGGATAGATGTTGGGTGAATCAGGGCATCTTATATCACAATTTTAAAGCAACCATTAGGAGTGGCAGCAAACCAACAAATAGTCTGGAATGGAGACCAATTAAGACATGGTCCAGGAAAAATTTAATATCATTATGTAAACAGTGCGCCAGAGAGTATGAACAATTTCACTCTAATCGCTCACCAGAAATCCAGATGTATATATTGCCCATGTTGGATCCGTACATTTTCGCCATGTCATTATCGAAAAAAAATCAGGTTATTTGCTTGCAGGTAGTAAAATGATGTGGTAGTACTCTGTGGTAGACATTTGGTTGTCTACTTTCTTTTTGGGGTAAGGCTGATGTACAGTACTTCCGGTTGGCAAGAGTTACTCCCCTTACCACTAGACCAAAAATTAAAGAGTCTTATCCATATTTAATAAAATTATGTATTACTTACTTGGAAAACACTCAATGCTGCTTTTTTCTTCAAAACAAATACTAAGAGTATGCTGAGAGACCTGCTGGCTTCAAAACATTCAAAAACATTTTGACATTGAGGAAATTTAGGCAGGCTCTCCATATGTCTGCTGAACACTGATTCCTTTTGTGATTAACAAGGACATATAATATAAGGATAGGAGACAAGTAGAGGCGTCTCTGGTGTTAGATTTTGTGTTTGTTCACAGAGTAGTGAAGTTATCAATATTTTCTCTCCTAACAGTTGTTATCAACCTGTGACCCATCCACTTATATGCTGTAGTTTGTGTGGTCCCAGTACATTATTCAGCTTTCTACTGCTGCTTATTTTGAAAACAGAAGTTAAGTCCTTTTGTAGAAAAAGTTGTTTGCAAATATGGCCAGGCTAGTTAACTCAATTTCTTACTATCAAAGAGCTGAAAATCTTCCATATCGGATGGGAGCCAGTCAACAGTAATCTGGCTATTTTAACACCAGCTAATGCGTTATATCTGGCTTTGATGGGTCTTTCTTACATGTATCCCTTTAAATAGTATGTATTGTTGTGTGTCCAACTTTATAGTATACAGATAGCTTGATAGGTGCATCTTGTAGCAGTGATGTAGCACATTATGTTTACCACATTAGGTATATACTGTACATTTTCAACATCCAGAATGACCTATATTCGAATTCTACAGTCTTTTAAGGCCGATTCTGATTCTATTGTCTTTGCAAGTGTAAAAGCACTTGGTTTGACTTAAACTGATGATTTTTGTATCTTGTACTTTTACTAGATCTAATAAGCAATTTAAGAAATATAACATTTTTCAACATTCAAAAATCACATTCTGCCAAAAAAGAAATCAAACATTTTGGTTTTATAAAATTTTATTTTTAACACAATTTATCAAATAATATGTAACAAATGTTTTTCTGTTAGCCGCTCAGTTACCTTAGCCACCTCACTAAACCAACAATAACAACAGAACTAGGTTAAACATGATCTGGATTGTTCCAACATAAATGTCAATCTGAAGATGTCACATTAATTGATATTGCTTTAAATCCCAATCTTATATTAAGGTTTGTAGATTTCTGCAGTATTTGGTCAATCTTCAGTGAGCAGTCTCATCATTATAACTATAACCTTGAGTTCAGAGCTGGGATATCCTATACAAAATTAAGATAGAATTATGTTAACCACTATCAGTTCAAATGTACATAATGTTAAATGGCAATTTTTTTCTGAATACACTGTCATTCTAAAATGTAAAACCACGATATTTTTTGTAAAAAGTAAAAAAAAAAGACAAGAAAAAAAAGAAAAATAAAAGGAACTCTTCATTCCACATTGTATAAAGCTAGAAACAAAAATATATCATTTAAAATTTTTCAATTGACTTGCTAAAATAATCACAGCTTTCAAAAAAGTAAAAAGAAAAAACAGCCCTGAGGTTATAAACATATTAAAAAGTGAACAAGTAAATTTGCTATTTCATATTACAAATACAGGTACATCCACAAGGAAATCTTACTTGATCGCGATTGTAACATAAGCAATTGATATAAATTTCCCAATATCGAAGAAGTACTTCAATCCCTGCCAAATCATTTGTTTCTAAAAAAAAATGGAGAAAAGTCCTTGAACTTACTAGGTTTGACCATTGCTGTACTCAAACTGACAATGTTCTCCTAAAAATATCGCCTCAACAATACAACCATAAGATCAGAAATGATTCAAACCCTTTGTATGACACAGTTGTTACAGCTACTGGAAATAAACACGTATCTCTGAGAGTTTACAAAATATCAATGTAAATATATCAATGTAGCCATGATTGAATAATTGAAATTCTTGTTCAATCTGAGAATATCCATCCCTCTGGAACTAGCATTTTCTACTTTTTTACACTCTAATTTGTGGAAAAAACACCTATTAAAATATATGTATGCCAGTTTATTTTCTCTACTCCATCAAGTTATCATAGCTTATAAAGTCAAAATGATGATTGTAATAGATTAGAAATAGAAAACAGAATACATCTGACAAAGCATAATTTTACTCATGGTGAAGTTTTGATTTTGACTGTATGGTGACAATTGTAACTGCTACAGCTGCCATCACAGACCCTAAGAGGGGAGGACCAGATGAACTGAATTCCAGGGACATACCAGAGAGAAGAGGAGACAGCATACGCGCCACAGACATGACAGTGTCCCCTAGGCCCATCACTGCTCCTACTCTCTCAGCACCACCACGTGCAGCCAGCAGACTGGCACTAGCCACACGAAGATTTGTTGTCACAAAACTGAGCAGCGCAAGCACAAGAATGTACATCCAGAAGTCAAAGACCAAGGTAAGCGCTACTAAAGTCACAAGCAACCCACATATCATGTGCTGATAGAGTCTGCTGTTGTCTTGGTACTGACCCGCTATCCAACCTGATACAAAACCACACAATGCTGACACAACAGCTGTATAGGAGGTCAAGTAGCTCATTTGTTGTTTTGTTGTCCCAAATCTGTCCCTGAAAATCATGTCAGAGTTACTACGGAATAACATCACAGAAAATCCAGAAAAGAAATTCACAAGGAAAATATCGCAGAGGTTTTTCCAGTTAAGATGTTTAAATGAGGTAACAATGTTTGTTAGACTGTTATACTGTGAAGACTTGTTCTTGATTGTTGATACAGATGGTAGAAGGCACCACATTAGCACTGAAAACATAAACAAACATATATTTAATGAAACTTACCATAACTCAAGAAGGTGAAGAAACAAAACAAACAAAAAACAATAAAAATCTAATACTTCTGAGGAAATGATTAAATAAGTCTAAAATAAAGGACATTATTATCCCATAATATCTGTACATCTACTAAGAAGAGAAAGAATTCCAATGTACAGGTTGTATGGAAGTGAAGTTCATTTTATCGATATGATAAGATATAATTAGACCTATAGATCCTTATGATAATAGTGACCTTGATGACCTTTGACAGTTTTCTTACATTGACCACATGCATTCCCTAAATTCTGTACTCAATTCTATACATTGTGAATGGAAATGATAGACATTCAGCAAATTACCGAAGTCAACTAGTCTGGTAAGTTTAACAAATATGTGTATTATACAAGTATCACGGCCTTGTTTCACTACAATTCCAAAACTCTGATTTTACCTTGATAAGTCACTGTAAAAGTTAAAGAGAACTCTTCTGTTGATGGAGATTCCTTAAAGTCACATGTATTCTGCCCCGACAGAAAATTGTTTGTAATTCGCTCTCTTGACATTAATGTGGCCCTCAATACCCTTAGTGAAGCCTTACAGTGGTGTGATCTGACCAACTAACTGGACACTGTTTTTGAATAGTATTAGCAAATTATCAGTGTAATACAATGTATGTTATATTCATTCAATTTTATTAATGGAATATATTCATTAAACTCTTAACAAATTAACAATACATTATGAGACTGTTGACTTTATTTTTCACAATATTTTCATTAAAATGTATAAACAGTGCTAAAGCTTTGTGGTTATCTATAAATGTCCTTGGGTGACCTGTAACAGACACAAGCTGATGCCCGATACATGTCAGCTGTGCTGGGGTATATTAAGAAATAAAGGGACAAGTGGTCCCCAATGTCAGTAACACCAAGTCTAGCAGGGAACAAGAAGAAGTTTCTAGTCAACCTTTACTTGGAGGTTTATCACAATAATGCTTCAATCTTTACATAAAATCTGTATAAATCTGTATACGCAAAGTGCTCATGAGACTAGGTCCATAAATCTGATCTGTTAAAAATAAAACTGAATTCAGTGTTTTCATTGCCAAGGAAGACTTAAGCTTGAACATAGGATTACTAATAAGGAATCATAAACAGATTTACCTGAATTCAGTATGAATATGGCTCCACATAGACAGCTGACCGTGTAGAAACCTCCGTAATGTTTGATGATAATGCTACTGACTAGTGGCCCAAGGATGAAACCGATGCTGGACACAGAGTTAAACCTTCCATACACTCGACAGCGCTGGTCTGCAGGTGTGATGTCTGACAACATCGACCTTGATATACTCTGACTTTGTTTAAACATACCTACCAGAAACAAATTAAAAGCAACATCAAACGTTTTTCATAATTTGTGTTTACTCTAATGTTGATCATAAATATCACATTCCATAAATTTCTCAATCTGACAGAATATTTACAATATGTTAATTTTATTGCCAATAATTGTGTTACTTCATGAAAAATGTACCGAGACCAACAAACCTATTGTTTCTTTCCTTTACACTGTATGAGTATGGAAGAAATAAAGAAAATGGGCAGGATCTATTCCTTAACAATTGATGACAGAGGTGATTACAAAATTCTCTATGATCATCACACAAGCTCTTAACATACATGTACCTGTGATAATTCGTGAGAAGATGAGTATTGTCAAAGTGCTGGAGAACCCCATCGTCAGGTAGCCCACAGCAGACATGAGAAGACAAGGTACTAGACATACCTTTCGACCCTTTATGTCACTCCATCGACCCTATACACAAACACTTCAATGCTTCATTCATAGTATTCAATATATACATGTTAGCCTACATCAAAGTTCACAACAATAACTGCTACAGCATACAAGTTTAAGTAGAAACCTTTACAAAATAAACATGGCTTCAGATCAAAGACTGATATATTCATATGTACAGTAGAGTGACTTGAAAATATTAGTGTTTATGTGGTGTTTTCATTCTGTACACCGATTGACTTTTTCTAGCATATAAAATGGATAACAGAGGTCATTATTCATTTCAATGCCCCAGCTGAAGTCTGATGCTCAATCAATTGAGCTAAACAGAACTTCTCTTTAGCTCAAGTGGTTGAGTGTCAGAATAGTAAGCCAGATTATACTGGATCTGAATTCTAGTCAAGGCATTGGAATAATGATGGCCTCTGTTACAGATGTTTTAACACAAAAAGGTATTTACCATGGCAGGACTGGAAACGAGTTGCAATGCACCATACACAGACCCTGTTCGGGAAAAATCATTTATCAAACTGATATATAAAAACAACCATGTCAAGTCAATAAGTCAATGGAATACGGCTTATCACTATCAGTTTTGAAGTCTCAGATAATCTGATAAATTTATCAACAATTTTACTGGGGAGTAGAATCCTAACTAGGTAGAAACCAAAAGATGGTGGATATATCAGTTCTGATGATTTTTTAATGCTTACTTTGAAAGTATAGAGAAAGGCTTAAAAGAACTTTTTTCAAAACTTTACTATAGGCAAAGATGTACTAAAAATTCCAACAGTTCCTCACAACAAATATTGTTATTTTAACGAGTATCAAAATATCTGTAAACTTTCATTCCTGTTTTGTAATCAAGAGATCTTTTGTTGATTGTCAATGATTACCAATAAAGCCTGCTACAGTTGATGAAGCGCCAAGCTCTCGGGCGTGGGTTCCAATCTGTGACACTATCATGCTGACACCAAACAGATCCTAAAGGTAAGATACTTCATTATAACAAAAAAATGAACGAGTGGCAAAGTTTTATGATTTAAGGAATATCTCTTGTTTCAGAGCCAAATGCAATACCGAATATCAAATGTCTATAAAGGCTTCCCATCTCTGCTTCCTTGAGTGGTCTCGAGAAAGCCAGATTTTAAAGAAATTGGCAAGTTACTACAATGGAGGGGAGATGACTCAACATTTGGTAAAATAAAACCGTTTTCGTTTACCTTTATAATTAAATGTATGGTTAAGTATAACTTTAGCCTTGTCAATATATGTTCCTATTCCATGAAGTGAAAACATTATTTTCATCTATCAACAGTAACACGTATACAATATGAATACAATTATTGACAGCCTCATAAAGAGGAGAAATCAGACTGATAGTGCCAACGTGGAAATTGACATTTCTAAATATGTGTGCTTTATTGACATGTTATCGCAGTAATCGTTGATACATACCAGAAAGCCCGACACGTAGAGCACTGTCGCTATCTCCATTCTGCATGCTGTAAACTAAGCGTACTTTCTTTTTCACACCTCTTCTTCCGGTCTACCTTAACGCGAGTTATCTACCTTGAACCTGTAGCCAACTTTTTTTTTTTTTTTTGACATGAAAAGTGGTGTATTTACGCAAAATTTTGTACAGGTGGCGAACCTTTTTCATGTCTCAAAATTATTTAAATATACTGAATTTTCAAATTGAAATTTTGTTTTATTATCTATATTTTTTAAGAAGTGTTTAAAAAATTCCAAGAGAAATGATACTTCAGAATTATTGTATATTGCATTATAAATTTGGTAACAAATATGTTGATGGGGTGGGGGGGGGGGCTGACGATTCCTAATATGCCTGTCCAGCTCATCCCACAGATGTTCAATGGGAGTCGTATTGGGGCAAAGGCTGAAAGTTGTTTGTTGTGAGGGGGGAGGGGGGGGGGGGGCTCGCCAACAAGTGTTATGCTCTTCGGGGAGCATACGGTCAACGGTTTGTATAAACAAAAAACTCCACCAGTAGATAGATCACAGCAAGGAGAAATGCGGTGCACTAGAACAAACACTCTCTTTTGCATTAGTTAAGAGTTATTGCACTTTTATCTTTAATACTTAAATTTTGCCCGGAGCATTACACTTAAACTATAGGAGGTATTAACATGAAACCTCTGAAGTAGGTAGATCTCAACCAGTAGGAGAGAAGTGCACAGGAATCATAACTCTGTTACTGCCTTTGTTATTTTTCATACTTTAGTTTTGTCCCATTTGGGGAGCATAACCTGTGTCTGAGAGCCCTTGTTTATAAATAAACACAAGCTGACTTTTTTGCGCTATTGTTGTAAAATAACTAAGGTTTTCCTATATTCGGCACCAACTGGTCACAGAAGGAAATTAATGTGTTGAATCATTTGTTTGAAAGTCCCTACATCTGGGCGTTGACACCAAGTGGTTTTTCTGTACATCTAACTTCTTATCAAGGCTCCCAAGCTTTTGGAAATCTTTGACACCAACTTGCCCATGCTTAGTTCAGATATTTTGGATCAGTCTCCATCAACCTGCATTTCTCGGAACCCTGTGTTGTAAGATTTCCCCTTTTTTGTCAGTTTTTATCAAAGAAATAATCAAACTGTGATGCTACTGTGTGACATTTTGTAATTCGCGCCCCCAGTCTACCCTCGATAAATTAGATCGACATAATTACATTAACTGTCAGCGCCTCCCCATATGTATGCCGTCATGACCAGTAAGCTACAGTCAGTTATCGATTCCTAACCCTGCCGAGATCAGACTAAAATGCACCGCAGTAAATTCAATGGCATGTAAAGCCAATGACGTACTATGAATTATTTAATTACGGTCATTCTGACCATCGGCTGTTTGGCCATGTCCATAACGATAGACTATCGTCCCTGGTGCAAGTTAGCGCCGTTTCGTCGTTCCGGAACCACTGATCGATTTGTCTCTATAAGCAGCTACATGTTTGTATCCATATCGTATGTCCACCGAGACCAGACAGAACAGCTTCCTCTCTTTATTAACTCTTAGACCTATACTCTACAGGAGAATTGGGAAATATCGGGTTGAGTACAAATCTCGTATGACATAAAAGAACAGAACGTTTTTTCCCATTTCAGTCACAATTCTGATAATTCGAAGCACATGATTTGATAAAAGGCATTAACACGAGGTTCTCTTGAGAATAAGATGGCCGAAATGTCACGTCCTATCACAGCATTGATGGCTACTAATTTTACGTGTGTGACATGCACTACATGTCACGGTGTGTGGGAGCGCCACTGAACGATTGAAAGTACAGCGTGTGAGTTCTAATAGCTTCGGATTCCAGTGTTACATAAACGTGAGGAAGTGTTTCATTTCTGATCCGTGGTCTGTTGTTTGACCTATGTTGAAGGCATGTCCACGCGTACCGACCCGTCACTAATCACGTGGAACATCAGGCGCCTATCAGACCATACCACCACAGCTAATCATGATGGTAGATAGCAGATTCTCCCTGCCGCCGACAAATACCACGGATTATAAACTGACATAATTTACGTTACCGCTTCGTTGTACCCAGATGTTTCAAATTCATATCTCCGACATTGATACGGGCACTATGACCGTTTCCCTCGATCGACCTTTCCTATATATATCCTTGACGTTGATTGTCATCGAACTACTCAAGTCGATAATTTATATTCATCTTATCCTAAACCCTATATTTACGAAATGATTCGTTCGTCATTATTACCTTCCTATCGTTATTTCACACGTATCTGTCTAATTTCTTCCTCAAATTTGTATAATTGTCCTGACATATTGGAAGCACAATAGCCAAAACACACGCCATATCTTATTCTACAAAGGACGGGAAACGGTAGGATCGAAGATGTCAAAGACAAGTCTAAATGAAAATGAAGAGAGTAAGGGACATTTATGAAAATTAAGACGAAGAAAGGTCAGATCGCAATGAACAGTCCATATAACGGAGAATGGTGATTATCAGACAGTAAAGATCACGGAGTGGAGACATATCAAAGAGAGTAAATATGGATGGAGTATGAAATGATATTTAAGAGAAAGAAAACGGAGAGGTGAAGTAACATTAATAAGAACAGAAGAACGACCAAATCAAATCAGAGACGTACACCTGTTATTTAAGTCTTTGTCCAAATAATAGAGAAAGGATAAAAGAAAATTGAGTGACCACATTGAAGAGAGCGAAGTACCGAGTAAGGCCAGGTCATTTTACTTTAAAGACCTATATATGAAAGAGGCCAAATAGGCCTAAAATAAATTGCTACACTACAATTTCCATAGAAGACATTGGTTAGTTAATAAAGACAATTTCTACAAACTTGAAATCCTATTCTTTATACATGCACTACACCAATGCCATTATTCCGAACATATTGCTTGTTGAAAAAAACAGATAAAAAAGGTCATTGTCCTTTTGCTTATTTGGAAGAAGTTGCTTACGCATTTCAAAATATTTGACCCCTATGACTCTGATAGCAGGTCTAGATGAACAAATTTTGTAGCCATTCATCCCAGCATGCTACAGGACCAATATCAGCACAATGGACCTTTTGGTAATTGAGAAGAAGTCGTTAAATATTTCAACACATTTTACCCCTAAGACTTTGAAAGTGGGCCAGGGTAATTCATTTGCACAAACATGAGTTTTTATCTCATCATAATACAGACCAAATGTCAGCATCCTGTGCCTTTTGGTCGAATAGAAGTTGTTTAAACATTTGAACATATTTAATCCTGTGACCTTTCAAATAGGTCAAGGTCATTCATATTAACGATCTCAGTAGCTCTAACCGCAAGTATGCTACAAGTCTGATATTAGCACCCTGGACGTTTTTGTTATTGAGAAGAAGCCCATTAAATAAGTTAATATATATGACCCTTGTGACCTTGAAAGCTGGTCAAGGTCATTTATATTAACAAACTTGGTAGCCCTTCATCCAAGCATGCTACAAGCCTAATATCAGCACACTGAGCATTTTGGTTATTGAGAAGAAGTCGATTAAACATTTCAATATATTTGACCCCCGTAACCGTAAAGCTAGTCAAGGTCATTTATATGAACAAACTTGGTAGCCCTTCATCCTTGCATAACACAGACGTGATAGCAGCATCCTGGGCCTTTTGATTAAAAAGAAGTCGTTTGAACATTTTTACGATTTTGGGACCTTAAAAAGCGATCATGGTAATTCATAAATATTCATATATTACACAGGTATGATGTCAGTAACTCTACATGTGTATATCTAGATGTGATGTCAGTAACACCACATGTGTATATCTAGATGTGATGTCAGTAACACCACATGTGTATATCTAGATGTGATGTCAGTAACACCACATGTGTATATCTAGATATCATGTCAGTTACACCACGTGTATATCTACAGGGGTGATGTCAGCAACATCACATGTGTATATCTACTGGGGTGATGTTATTACACCATGTGTATATCTACAGGGGTGATGTCAGCAACATCACATGTGTATATCTACTGGGGTGATGTCATTACACCATGTGTATATCTACAGGGGTGATGTCAGTAACATCACATGTGTATATCTAGATGTGATGTCAGTAACATCACATGTGTATATCTAGATGTCATGTCAGTTACACCACGTGTATATCTACAGGGGTGATGTCAGCAACATCACATGTGTATATCTACTGGGGTGATGTCATTACACCATGTGTATATCTAGATGTGATGTCAGTAACACCACATGTGTATATCTACAGGGGTGATGTCAGTAACATCACGTATATATCTAGATGTGATGTCAGTAACACCGCATGTGTGTATCTAGATGTGATGTCAGTTACACCACATGTGTATATTGACAGGGGTGATGTCAGCAACATCACATGTGTATATCTACAGGGGTGATGTAACACCACATGTGTATATCTAGATTCGATGTCAGTAACACCACATGTTTATATCTACAGGGATGACATCGTTCACTCTACAGGTACATATATCGACAGGTGTGATGATGTCAGTAGCTCTACATAACCTACAACACATATTTAGATCTGTACAGTTTGTTTATACAGTTCTGTATTATAACTCGACAATCTTGAGAGAGATGGTTGAGTGAGATGGGGTTGGACAGCCCAGTCTCAGGTTGTGTACATGGCGGACATTTAGATGGTTGGCCATATACATACCTTATCCAGAGAGAATGGAACTGATTTCCCAACTGAACATGAAAATGTATATGGGGTCTCCTGACCACATAAATCTTCTCTGAGCTTTTTCTCACTAATGCTTCCAACAGTCCTGTCCAGAACCTTCCATTCTTCTCTCCCGGCCTCCAAGTGTAAATGAAAGAAGGTGACACTGCTTGTTTTTCAAAATGGTTGTAAAATAAATAAAGTTTATATTTTTATCAATATATCTCGCTTTGATGTCTTGATCCTGGTGACCATGAACATCAGTTCAAGAAGCAGTCCATTTTGGGTACTGTACAGGTGAAATATAAGCAAGAATCTGTTGATGGAAACAGATACATAACGACAGACGTTGCACCAAACCTCAGGCTTACAAGAACAAGAGTAGGTAAAAATAATCCACACAGTTCGTCATTGACTTTCATCTATTTATTCCACATGAATTCCTGTAAAATTCTTTACACTGATATAGCATTATATATATATATATATATAATTTCATCTCTGTACAAGTTTGTGAATAAGAGCACGTGGACAGGACTCAGTATATCAGCCCCACAAACAGTTCATCAAGTGTCTCCATCACTACGATACAGGACGACACAAGAGGAATCAGTGACATTCAGATGATCATGTGATTCCACATATACACAAAATTAAGTAACAATGAATAAAATTTATCAATTATTCAAAATGTGCACACAATACATCGGTACTGTATGGCAGAACCATTCAACACAACAGTCAATTTGAAAGGCTTTGACCAACAAACAAGCAACCCGTCAGGGGAAGCTGACCATATAGCTAGCTTGTAGTATGTATATGATATATCTATATAAATCTGATATACACAATAACACAGGAACCTCACACTCAGCTCTACTGAGAGTTACGCAGTTCAAACATTTAATTATTTGTATTGATACTCATTTTAATTAATGATACAGATTTGGTTTTGGACTTACGAATTTCAAAATTAGCAGAATTTTACGTTTTTTAAAAAATTATTTTTTATTTATTTTCCAGAATGAATTCTTGCTAATTGTCCATGTAGAGCTGATTGAAGTAAGCTGTTGTATTACTGACCAAATGACAATACGATAACAGACTTAATTAACAAAGTGTGCACAATGCAACACAAACAGAGTTTTCCACTCATCCTTAATATGGGGCAAATGCTCTGACTTGAGCAAGAAATTATTGAAATGATGAATTTTAACTGTGTTCATAACAATGATATCTAAAATAGTTCAATGTATTCACACTCACATCCAAATGCACACACCTTTTTAAAACAAATACTCTAAAATTTACATTAATTCTTTTAAAGGTCCAAAGCCTTTGATTAAAACTAAACAACAGTTCATCTTACAAAAATAAAATAAAACATTGACTGAATGTGTCAATGAATGATTGCTACAACTATTTAACTGTACTCTCCATTCTTAATAAAAAAACACATTCAAATCCTTTAAAAAAAATCAAAACTGAGTTAAAATAATGGAAAATAATGGAACATTTAACACTCCAAATGTAGTAAGTCTCAAGACAATTTAATGGAAGCTTAACTACAGGCCTCCAAATGAATGGTGTCCAGATTTGGGGCCTTAATGAAAGATTGCTGCCTAATGTCACAAACAAGAACACAATATAAGGGATGAATACAAAACAATGAAATATGACAACAAGGTGCTTTTTAATGTCTGTAATTATTGATGTGTGACAACAAAAGCTTCATGTACAGGATTATAATACTACCATACCATGAACAGATGGACACATCATTGTACAAATACTATCTGTACTATGAACCAGTTATAATTTGAAATGTTATTTCAAAGGTTTTGAAGTTGTAAAAGCTCTGCTCAGTATTCAATTTAATCTTTCATAAAATAATGTACTTCACACAAATCTAACTGAATTAACCTTGTTGTCTTGTTTCAGGGCAAACACAGCAAAATAGTGCATGTATGCTCAGTATGGACATGAAAGTTTGAATTAATTAATTCTAAATTAAAATTCAAAAGTTTTTTTTTTTATTTAGTAAACATTTCTATGAAAGATAAAGTACATTACTGAATGTGTGATGAGCCCAGGAACAGTTTTCCTGAGGTGTCTGTAAACAGAGCCCTATACAAGTCATTACCACACCTACTCACACTATCACAGTCATACACACAATAAAGCACACTCTAACCATTAATCAATTAATCAGCATTTTTCATCATTTCTACAAACTAAGTCAAAAAGAAGAAACCCTGGTTTCACCTGGAAACCATGTTGAAACTAATATTTAAATTCAACATCTTTTTTGTTCAAAAACAACTTTTCATTTACAAAAAAAAACCAACAAATATTTGATACTACATAATAATCACATCCTTATCATCTAGTGACTTTTAATAGCCTTTAATTGACTCATAATTTGTACTTGTTAGTAAAAGTTGTAAACCAGCACTTTTGATATAAATAAACACTCTGTAGACACGATTTGAATATATATTACTCCTCATTAGTTGACATTATTTTAGTAATTCTCTTTCCATATGTAGATTGTTTGAAGCATTATTTTCAAAACATTTCTGGGTGCTAGAAATGGAACACAGAAATGTATATTATCAACAGCTACTTTAACTGAACTATTATAAGATAAACCATGCCGAACTCCCTTCACACAAGCTCTCATTATCACTTTGTACATGTTTATTAAACAATGGTAACAACAAATTTTTCTTTATTATTTAACAAATTACACTCAACACTGTTTCAACGCAACTGCAAAAAGAGTAAGTAACATACAGTAATGAAAAATTTGCACTGCTACATTACAAATGTAGGACCTATAAATGGCTAAAAACCTAGCTCTATGCAGCCAGGAGCAACACAGGGAAAACCCTTTGAACTTTGATAGATACTTTAATTAAGGATGCACTCCTCTGAGAAGTAAAAATATCCAGTATCATATTTTAATTCAGGTGATGACTGTTTGAAAGTATAGATTATCAATTCGTTTTTCAAAGATCAAGAAATAAGCTAAATATTTCCACCAGTCAGAATTCATGAATTTGAAATCTCTGATTTGTGTTGATAATACATGCAAAATTCTGTTGAAATCTACCCAAGACTTCCAGTGTTATATGTAAGAGATTACCTTAGCAAAGAGAACATTGAAAGTTTTAACACTATCAACCAAATCACAATGTCAAACATGTAGTTGACAAGCAATATTTCTACCAAACGTCAGAAAAAAACCCTCCTTTATCAGTATACTCTAGATAACATAAAACACAAATGTCTAAGATATATTAGCTGGAATTCATTTCATATTGAATTAAGCAGTACTTCAGGTCAAACATCTTAGGAGTACATCCTTGAAGACTAAAACCTCTAAATCTAGGTACCAATGTTTTCCTGTAAGGATCTCAATCATCTGGTTTGGGGTTTTACATCTTCACAATAGTTAGGTCATATGAACATGGATGCCTTGTGCGACCATGTCTGGGTATGAACATGTGCAGCTATATGTCATCATGCTGAATGATAAACCTCAGAAAGGCCAGGGTATGAATATCTGATGTGAGCAGCGAGGAAATTTAGGAACCTCAAACATGTATAATACAAACCTATAAACCTAGCTGTGCAATGATAACCCCAGACACCGACAACAAAGTCATGCCAAAATATGAACCTTAGAAATCTGATGTAACATGTATGCCATTTCTTCTTATACAACAAGTAACTTTAACAGTCTAACAATCTGATCCACCTGTCACACCAGTCAGAGGTATAATGCACAGAAGTCAAAGAACAAACAGAAAAGGATGAGAAATATAGGTAAAGTGGAAATACAATTGTTTAGTTCAAAAGAAAATAAATGTTCAACAAAGGCAATATAAAATAAACATACAATACTGATGAAATTTCAATCTCACGTTTTTGCACACAAATGTTAGCACATATAGATAGAGGGAGTTTCATCATTTCACACATGCAGATAAGGGGAGATAAACCATCTCTAATACATATATTAATCTCACATACTCTGATTTAGGGAGTTTAACAAATCGTTCATACATTTAAAACACTTTAACACTAATTATGATATAGTTCTATGAAAACACTAAATTTAACAAATGAAAATATTTAACAGTTTTGTAATTTTATAGCAAGCCACATTTATATATCAGACTGTTTGAGCAAAACAATACATGTACACGTTGGTAACAAATGTAGACTATATATTTCCTCAAGAACTATCTACAAGCACGAAAGTTAATTCCAAACACATAGATTAACAAACAATGGTAGTCTTCAAACTGAAAATCAAAACAAATGTAGGGAAATAATTCCTCAGGAAGTACACGCAGGTACTAAAAGTGTCAGCTTATTCCCTTATTCACTGGTATCTAAATGTTGTAGTTCTTCTTCAGCTTGCACAGCCAATTTTTATTATAATTCCTCCAAATGATATTATATAAATAAATAATTCAAACAAGATTTGCCTTGTATCTCCCCAACAGTAACTCAAACAAATACTGACACAAACTGACCATACTACAACAGTCAAATCACATCCACAGCATTTCAATTTTAATATTTTGTATACTGTTTACGCATATCTACTTCATGCATTATGCTTTATGAATGACAACCCTAATGTATGAGAATCCCTGAATATTTAGTTAACAGTGGTAACTATACAAAGACCGTTGCTGGAGGCATTAAATCCAAAACTGAAAAAAAAATTCACAGCTCTTACTCCAAGAAGAACCCTGGATGATTTACCCCTCCCTGGGATATTAGGTCTACAGATACCTGCCTAATACCCGATCTTCATCCAAATCTAATCAAGGCCAAATTTTTTACCTTATTACCTGTATATGTATTATTATATTACAGAATTGGGGTTAGAATTCAGGGCAAGGCCTCTCTGATACAAGTATGTGTAAACTTTCCTTCTATTTAGGAATGCAAAGGTATGTGCATCACAGATATGACCATTCAACAAGGTGCACTGTACCTCTGCACTAATTATATGTAAAGTCTTGTTATCGAAATTAAATCCACTTTTTGAACACTTTTATAAATGAAAATAATTTGACACAATATTTCAGATTCCATCAAATGCAAAAAAGATGATTAACAGAACATTTTATTTGATTCAGTAAATTTGATGTCTACAAATTAAGTTCAGATGCAATGTATTTCATTTATTTTGCATCCTAACCATATCTGATAGAGATTTGAAATGATGTGAATGAAAACTCTCACCAGAATAAGAAAAAAAACCAAGCACACAAGTGTCATGTTACTGCACATAGCTGCCAAATTTTCATAAAAATAACTTTGATCAACAAATGTAGAAGAATAATTAGCACATACAGGCCTGGAGTTGACAATTTGACAATGGAGTTGAAAATCACATCAATTTTATCATGAAAACTGAAAAAATGTGATTATATTTCAATGTACCGAAAAAAGATGTTTTAATCCTTCTAATATGATTGGTTGTAAATCTTTATATACAATTTCAATATTTGTACCAGGAGACCAAGAGATAAAAAGGAAAAACAGAAAGCTACTAGCATTGTCTTCCGTGATCTATCTGTTCTTTAAAAGAAACTAAATTTAAAAACAACTGCGAGAAAGACTGAAAAAACATCAAGGTTTATCAGTAAATCATGACAGACAACTTAAGCCAAGTATGTTATAAATTACCAGTCAAGAATAAACAGGCCCCACAATATCTCCACTTATCCATATGCCTTAGTTAACAATTTATATAAAATCTGGTTTAATTTAATCCAATTTAATCCAATTTTGTGCATTTCCTTATCAAGTGTGCTACATACTCACTTTAAATAAGGAACTACCTTCTTTTGCCTTAAGTGTTCTTAGACTTGTATTTGCCAATGTGTATAAAACATGCCGTTTTTACTTAAAAGCTTAAAAATTAGATTTACAAGGTAATTAATCACTTTAATACTGAATTTCCAAATTCTTTTATTATATAAGATATATCTCAAAAAGAATAATATTTGAGAGAAGGTAATGACTTGACAAGTGTGCAACATGTTGTGATTGCTGAAACACAGGTGTGAACTGATTTTCTTTTATTTTACAGATAGCTGGATAAATGATTGCCCGAAGGCCCTAGTTATATATTGAAGCATGTGATAATTTCTGAATTATCAACATTTATCACAATGTGAATCTGCTCCTCTTCATCTAGCTACAGTGCTGCCCTTTAAAGCAATTACAGCATCATACAACACATGTTGATATATATCATCATCCACAAGATCAAGCTTTTGATAACCTTCAAACAAAACCAATGCTAGTGTCAACTAACCATTATTCCTTATTATTACCTACCTTGTAAGTATACTTGATCAGAATAATACATAAATTACTGTTGCCAAAGCACTACCTTACACTACACTTCAGTTATTGTTCAACCAAATTTGTCTGATCATACTGAGCCCCCAACATAAACTACACGCTATTCCAATTGTTTTTTTATTTTTACATAGAGATGAGGTTTATGTGAACAATACTGCACTATTTTACACTAGAAATAAGGACTGCAGACAGTACTACATCACCCCACACTAGGGAAGAGTCCCTAGTGATTAGTCTGGAATACTACATAAGTGCTCTTAGATCGACTGTGGTAAGGAGAGTGTTGGTGATTAGATGGGTCTACTTCCTACCCTACATACATGTATACTTGTATTTTGAGATGCTGATTAGCCTACAATGCTGGTTTTGGAGAACCCTACATGGACAGCAGCCTGTGGCTAGTCTGATCAATACCAAAAATCCCTGGGTGACCTGCACAGCTAGCATCTGCAGCAGGCTGGCCTTTGTAGGTCAGCTCCACACACTAATGAATTCCACTTACTCAGAAAAATCAATGGCAGTAGGGAAAGGACACCTGTGTTGTTGCTTTCCCTCAACCATATTGATACTGTGTCAGAAAGATGGCATCACCAACCCTCAGACAATAGGTGGGGGCATCATCCTCCATTAGCAAATTTGTGGAGACATCACCACCCATCAGCCAATAAATAGGCAAGGGCAATCATGTCTCAACCCATAGGTGGGGGCATCAGAACTCTTCAGCAAATAGATGGGGGCATCATCCTCCCACAACCAATAGGTGGGGACATGACTACCTCTCAGTCAATAGGTGGGGATGTCAACATCCTAAAACCAATAGGTTGGGGGGGGGGGGATCACCATCTCTCAGCAAATATGTAGGGGCATCACCATCCCCCAACTAATAAGTGGAAAAACATTCCTCCCTCAGCCAATATGGTGGACATCAACACCCCTTAGGCAATAGGTGGGGGCATCATTGTCCCTCAGCCAATAGGTGAGGACAGCACCATCCCTAAATAGCAAAATTATCAACCCTTGGTCAAGAAAGGGACAGTTACTTCCCACAGGTTAGTCAGAGGCAGCACCATCCCTTAGTAACCAGAAAGTAGCATAATGCTTCATTAAGTGGAGGCAGCACAGCCCCCTAGTCAGACTAGACTGTGTGTATTTCTGTTGAGAAAACCTTAATTTAAACTTGTACACCTTGGGTTCTTTTGTCAAATAATGAAACTATGTTAGGATGGAAACTTTTTTACAAAAAGTGCATTGGTGAGATGACCTGCAATCCTTACTAGAAACTGCCATCAAGAAAAGGTGGAAAATCAATAAGTTTTTACAGACAGGCTTACTAGCACTGAAAGTACCATCACTTTAAGTATGTATACTTACAGCTAACTTGTTCACTTTCGGAAGCGGCATTTAGAATTTATGACTATTAATAGAAACACATCATGTGAACAGTAGACAAAAGAATCTATGTAGAACCACATATTAAGCAGTCACCAGCTGGTTGTTGAAAGTAAGAACTTTGACCTGTCAAAGGCTAGCTGTACCAGCCACCGTCTGGATGTACTTACTAGTATAAAAAAAATGTGAATTTTTGTCATCATGGTATAAAATCTGTTTTAAACAGACAAAAAAACTAAATGAAAATATCCTTAAAATATCCTTTGAATTGAAAATCAAGCAAAGATAATTTAAGTAATGTTACATATTTATTGCTTCCAGATTTGAAATTCTGACCTCTGTATTTTTTAGTAGAAGTTAAGATCATTCACCCATGGCCAAGTTTAAAGTCACCCTACCTCATAGCCCTTACCTCTGATAATTTTTGTTACAGGAAGATAATCCAGCATTCCATTATATCAAGTGTCAACTACTTGAAATATCAAGCAATATAATTATAATAACATGTATCAACTAATCAGGTTATAATCAATATACATATGTAAACAAAACCAGAATGATTAATTAGAAATGTAATGCATTATGTTAAGTGTCCGCGACCCAAGCACCTTACAGGCACACATCACATACAATGAGCACAAAATCTGAGACAAGATACAATTGCTTACATCACTCAACTTTTGTTATATACTGTATATATTTACAATTTTTATGAAAACTTTAAATTGAATCTCACAAAATACAACTCAACATGTATCTATAGCATGATCTGAAAATGTGAACACATTCAAATGTTAATGAAATGTCCAAGCAGTTGAGTTTGATGAAAAATAAGTGAAAATAAATTTTGAATTATTTGATATGAATCATGAAAAGCATTGTTCTGTCCTTAATTAATGGGGTTGACATATACCAGTGTGTGATTGTTGCTTTGTCCTCCTCAGGGTAACAGTATATGATATAGTTATATTGATCAGACTTCTATGGAGTGACATGTACAGTAATGTGATAGCATTCTGCCCTCCTCAGGGAGACATGTACAGTAATGTGATAGCATTCTGCCCTCCTCAGGGTGACATGTACAGTAATGTGATAGCATTCTGCCCTCCTCAGGGTGACATGTACTAGAATGTGATAGCATTCTGCCCTCCTCAGGGAGACATGTACAGTAATGTGATAGCATTCTGCCCTCCTCAGGGAGACATGTACAGTAATGTGATAGCATTCTGCCCTCCTCAGGGAGACATGTACAGTAATGTGATAGCATTCTACCCTCCTCAGGGAGACATGTACAGTAATGTGATAGCATTCTGCCCTCCTCAGGGTGACATGTACAGGAATGTGATAGCATTCTGCCCTCCTCAGGGAGACATGTACTAGAATGTGATAGCATTCTGCCCTCCTCAGGGTGACATGTACTAGAATGTGATAGCATTCTGCCCTCCTCAGGGAGACATGTATAGTAATGTGATAGCATTCTACCCTCCTCAGGGAGACATGTATAGTAATGTGATAGCATTCTGCCCTCCTCAGGGAGACATGTACAGTAATGTGATAGCATTCTGCCCTCCTCAGGGTGACATGTACTAGAATGTGATAGCATTCTGCCCTCCTCAGGGAGACATGTATAGTAATGTGATAGCATTCTGCCCTCCTCAGGGAGACATGTATAGTAATGTGATAGCATTCTGCCCTCCTCAGGGAGACATGTACGAGAATGTGACAGTGTTGTTCTGCCTTCCCCAGGGGTGACTGGTACTGTAATGTGGTAGCATTTTGCCCTCAACAGGATGACATGTACTAGAATGTGACAGTATTGTCATACCCTAACAGATGTGACAGGCACCATGGTTATATTTTTCAACCCTCACAAGCTGTAATATTACCAGTAATAAATGATGGAGTATAACTGCTCTCACCAGAGGTAATATGTACCAGTTTGTAAAACAAAATGTTGTGCAATCTCCAGGGATGTACCAGTATGTTAAGTGGTTTTCTGCAAATCCCAAGGATATATATAACATCCTATTATATGTAACAGAATTTTCCTGTCCTAGCCAATGCACATTTATAACTGGATAATCATACCCTAGGAGACCATCATCGTTACACTGAATTGTTTGCAGCACTCCTTCCCCAAAACAGTGCTTAATTACAATTATTTTCTGTACACTGCTTCAAAACTGTAGCTGCAGAATAAGTGATCCTAACAATTCCACTGTTGAATTTCATGATGAAAACTTGTCACTAGTTTACTGCTATATCTGTCATAGGATATAAGGGTAGAGATCTGTCTTAACTTCACTGAAAGTTCGAGCCAAGAACCCTGCTGAATTCTGCTGAAAGCTCTTCTGTATCAATTCTGCATATAGTAACATACCCACTGATGTTTAATTGGAACATAGACCTATGCTGCAACTCAAAAATACCGGGAAGTAAGTTTGTGCTGCACTGGAGTACCTTAGCTATACTCTGTTTACTTTTTTGTAGTAATTTTTTGTAGCAGAACGAATACATGTTTCTCAGAAAACACTACACCATTACAGCGGTTATCCTATTATCATTACCTCTGAGTCAAAGGCGGATGTAGTCTTGTCATAGGACAATGTATATAATTTGTGCATTAGTCTGCTGAACAACAATTGAAATGGTGGGCTTAATATCAGACATGGTCTGACTGCTTGACAAATACAGTACACTGTGTTGAAGCATAGGTCTATTAATTATACAATAAAACATAGTATATTACAATAACTGTATTTACTCTACAGTATGTTGAAGTATCAGAATTTGATGTAATTCAACATTAATTTTGAATCATGTAACACATAAGTGTAACTTATTCAAAATAAGAACTTATTGATATCACATAGGCATAAACACTGCAACTACAGAGTGCCGATCTACATTGAACTACGACACATCAATACAGTATGCACCGACAATAAGCACTCCTCTTCACAACACACCTTCTCTTCACAACACACCCCTTCCCAATGGTAAGACATCTTATAATGTTGTCTACTTGGCTGCAGGGGACTCTGGGGATCGCAATGTTAATGAAGCCACTTTTGTTTCACTGCAATACAACATGATTCTTAATCAACACAGGTTATTTTTTATACTCCATCTCTGACATACAAATATATATGTATGCATATGTACACTAATTCTGTTTGTGGCATGGAGTACAAAGGTTGAACTAAGACAAGTGATTAGCCCAACTAATAACAGGACTGGCTCTTCTGGGGAGTTTCACACAATAAGGCTCCCTTTGGTAGTATCCTGAAGCACAACACTGGAGGCCTTGGAGACCTGCCATATGTGAGCAGGATAACACACAAAGGTATGTATGAACTTATTTTTCAGCTTTCACTACAATTGATGAACCACTAACTATGAAGTCCTAAGCTTCAACCATCATTATCGTACCAAATTCTGAGTGTCTGTTCCAGAAGTAGCCGTGGAGCTGTTATTTACTGTATCAAAGTTGAAATCTAAAGTGCCTTCAAGACTGAGTTCATGTTGGAGCACCTGTTCCATGTCGCATCCCAAATCAAAAAAGTCAGCTTCAATTTCATTAAGGGAGTTAGAGCTGGGAGCAGTGGGTGGCATATTGGCCATCCCCTGTTCCTGAGGTGATATGTTCTGTCTATTGGATGATGTTAGCACAAGTTGAGGACTGTCAGAGGACTGACGAGGAGCACTGCCAATATTACTCAACAGACCTAATTGCTGCTGCTGTTGCTGAACCTGCTGCTGCTGTTGTGTTTGTTGTTGCTGTTGGCGCATGGTGGAGGCAACATTGTTATTGATTCCATTAAGACCAGGAGCAGGTTGTTGTGGCCTCATGTTGAGCTGCGTGTTGCCATAGCGCACATTGTACTGTGGCTGTGTGGAGGGCGTGGAGGACATGGGCATCTGTGGGTATGGGAGTGTTTTCTGCTGAGCCAGACCTGAGTTTTGTGTAAGGGCTGCTCTCAACAGCGAGTCTGATGGTGCCTCAAGACACTGCTGCAGGATGGAGTGTTGCTGGCGACTGGTGAGCTGTGGGGACAGTTGCTTGGCTTGTGGGGAAGGAGAGAACCCCACCCGACTGTCGTATTGAGAGGGGCTGATCTGCTGGCAACCTTGGGGAGATCTGGCTGGAGAGGACAACTGTTGTTGTTGGGTGTTGACACTAAGCTGACTGGAGCTAGGGCTGATACGGGCTTGTTGCAGCAACATGTCTCCAGTGAACAGTCCTGTATCTGTTGTCTGTCCAAACATTCCAAGGGTATTCTGCTGTGAAATACCTAGGTCCGAAAAGTTGCCATTCTGTGGGAGCTGGTCCACACCCTGCTGCTGTGGGCTGCGGCGCATTGCGTCCCTGTAAGGGGGTGGGGCAGGCATGTTCCTGTACTGAGCATCATCATAGTTGGCACTTTGATTACTAAACTGGGACAGATTTACATTGTCACTAGTAGGCATAAGCTGCTGTTGTAAGCTGGACTCTGTAAGCATTTCTATATCACCTTCCAGGCCCCCCAGTCCCCCACCATTGTCAATACCTAGACTGAGGCCACTCTCCCCCAGCTTCATGCTGTCAACAAGAGTGTCCACCAGCCGGTCATACTGTCCCAACTGATCGTAACTAGGCACAGTCCCTTCTTCACTTCCCCATGGAATAGGCGACATAGGTGGCACCTGGTTGTCATGGAGATCAGGCTCAATGCCAGCCTGTATTGGGGAGAGGCGGCCACAACTACTGGCATTTGAACTTGTCCTCTGTCGGAACTCTGGACTAAGCTGGAATCCCAGTGGAGAGTCATTAAGATAGTCGTCCGTAGTGGACGATGGACTGTTATTATTCTCTAGAGCTGCACGTAAAGCTTCCACCTTTTTCTTTACCCTTCCCCGCCTTTTCTCATAGCTTTTTGTTTCCATGCTACCAGCACGTCTGCGGGGTGTTTTTCCAGGTTTGGCGTCTGGGTTGATGACCCACCAAGAACTCTTCCCTGTGCCTTCATTTTGAATTCTCATAAAGCGACTGTGCAAGGACAAGTTGTGTCGTATGGAATTCTGTGAAAAGAAAGAAAAAAAGTGGTAAACCAATGTAATGGTAAGAGTTATTCACAAAAGAATAAAATACAATCATACAAGAATTTTGTATCCACCTGGCATCCATCATATTATGTAAGAGTGTTTAGGTATTTTTGGGATCACTTTGTTTTTTTTTTTTTTTTTTGGCAGTCTTGTAGTAAATGAAATAATGTGATAAGTAATGTGTTGTAAAGATTCCATTCCATTATCTCTGCTGGACCCACTAATCCCTCCACCCTTACTAGAGACCCATCATTTCCTATCCTTTGTGTCACAAATGCTAGATCCAAGCCTATTTTTAAACCCTTATAACAATGCAAGCCTATGTTAAATTGCATCTTCTAAATAATGAAATCCCTTTACTAACTGCTGTACATGTCATGTTATCAATAGTAGACAATTTATATCTGTTACTGTAAATACATACCCAGGTATATGCACCTAACAGAGTGAAATATGGTGAAAATATAAGTGCAGTAAAATCTTCCTTTGTCCATCAACCTTTGTATATATACAACTTGGAAAGCATTATATCATGGTGTGAATGTGTGGACACTTTTACCTTAAACCTTGACCAATGACCACCAAATTTTAATGTACGTTTTATGTGATACTTCATTAATAATGTTAACTAAATCAGTTCAAGGATTCATGGTGTATCTTGAATGTAACTTTTTGATTTTGAAAGCAGTGAAGTAAGACCTTAGACCCTTCAACTTTCAGCAATGATGTTTTGAGTACTATGGTGAAAATATTTATATGAAATATGTTAAGGGGAACACAAGCTTAAGGCTGCTGACAACACTGGCACAGAGAAATTGATCACTGGCTTTTTTCATTGGTTTCTGGATGGAGCATTCGATTTTTGCTTCAGTTTGCAAAGACAAGATGCTTATAGGGCCTGTATCGCTCACCTAGCTTCTAGCTTTTTGTTTGGCTGAAATTTCTTTATCCAAACTGAAAGAAAAGGAATTCTAAAGGTTTATATTTATTTCCCCATTGTGAATGCAACAATTTAAAAGACTACTTCATCAAAGAATGGTGCATGCCAAATTAAAGCAGAATACTGTCCTGTTCACCCTAGGATGCTTCAGACCAACTTTGGACAGAACTTTGACATTCCCACAGAAGCAAAAGGACATTCTCCTACCTGGCTCTCTGAGATAAAGGTTGGACAAAATCCAACTATTTGGAGAGAAGAAGAAAGATTTTAAAGAATTTGCTAAATTTCCACCTCTTGACCTTTCCCCTCTGGCCCCGGATTAGTGGGGGGTTAAGACCTATCACTTAAACAAAATTGATCAGGGAGTTCTCTTTCCTCAAGAATGCTTCAGGTCAAATTTTGTCAAAATCCACTAAGTCTTGCATGACTAGAAAATTCTGATGGATGAGAGATGGGGGCCTCAGTCCTATGGACTAGGTGGGCTTAAAATTGATGAAATTGAAGAAAATTTTAAGGAATATATTGCAACTTTTGGGCATTGGTTTTAAATATGAATATTTCAAAAAGGACCCATTAATGTCCTCAAAAAAAGGTTCCGGATCAATTCTTGTATACCCCTCTTCACTAAGTTCCGGGTACACTGATAAAATTGTACTGGTACTCTTTCACACTGTTATTCCAGTTTATTTTTCTTTGCTTTCATAAAGTCCATGGCTGCTATAAAATTTGGTATGCCTTATGCCAAGGTCTTATACTTGCATGTATATCAAGTTAATTTTTATGTTTATTTCAAAGTTAAATAGCAAGTCTAGCAAGGAATTTATCAATAGCATTTAACTACAATTTATATATATAAAAAGCTGTAATCATGATCATACAATTTGTATCTGGTGAAGTGTAAGTAGATGTGGTGCTTCAGCCATTGCTCCAACTGTATTTTAAAATAATGCATCATTTATAAATAAGTACAGTACAGCAAGAAGGTGGTCATTCAGAATGCATATATGTTTCTTTATCATGTTATATGTGTACATGTATACACAAGTTAGTGACACAAGACATGTGTATATATGTCTGGCTATGATGTGTAATTATATACACACTAGGCAATACACCAGGTACCCACATGCCTCGAGATTTGTAACCTTCACTCCTGGCAGAAAGTTCACTATGCTAGGTCATCACATCGAACCTTATCTACAAAAGCTATTTATAAAAATGGGCTCCTGCTTAATTCACCACCAATACCTTGTAATAACATTACAGATAGAGGGCCTCGCTCTGATAAGGGGGTCACCATTGTATGCTCAGGACATTGTGCTCCCTGTCAAATCTGACAAGTGGCAAATACAGGCAGTAAATGTAGACATGTGACATCCTGATCACATCAAGACAATTGTCCCCAAGACACCATGCCTATAGTACATGTGGAGGTGTGTGTTGCTAATATCATTATATTTGTGTGACTAACATTACCATGAATACATGCACATGTATCATGGCCAGTGACCGGATAGTGCCCCTACTTTTTGGCAATAATCTTTGATTGTGGTTTAAGATCAAGACTACCCATGGTCAGTGACCAGATCAATGTAAATATTTTATATACCTTTGGTCTTCCTTGCCCTGTGATCATTGGTTAAATCTGACATAGCACTCCACCTCTGGCCTATATACTACTGGTCTGTGATCAGTGCTACTTACACAGTTCTCAATATACAACATCTACTAGACTGACCAGGTCTAGACAGTACTGTGTTGCAGACAAGGGAAGGAGTGAAGATGTATATAACAAGGCTGGTATACAAACTAATTTTGCTGTAATTCAGCTGCATTAGGGCAGTATTCTCTCAGTTTTGACACCTGTTCTTCATCCTTTACTGTGAGAAGGAAGTAAGCTTTACTCTCTGCTATGCTGTATCAATCAAGCGTGTACCACACATTGTACTCTCAGTCAAGACCATGACAAGATCAATCATATCAGAAGTAAACACCATACAGGTAGCTATATTGCAGGTAAAAGAAACAGCAATAAGCTAACCAATACTGGTAAATACACCTAACCATGTATAATGAATGGGAGGTGATGATTGGAATATGTGAACAACTGGGAGAGATTCATATATGTACTATTGTATGATGACCTGGACAACATTGAACAAGGCAGACTTTGTCATTTAGATCTATGTTGAACACTTCTCCATGTACACATGGTTTATTTCTTCTGGAAGGGACAGGATTAGAGAAATTTTCAAACTCATGAGAGACCCTGGAAAAAAGGTCTCACTCTATAACAGATATCCTTTTCTAATGTAAAGGTTTGAATTATATAACAGATCACATATTTTAAACAAAATGCATTAAAATCCATTTACATATTGTTATGACTTCTGTGAAAAATATGTTCACTATCTGCTTCTAGCTTTTGGTAAAAACATGAAAATTTGAACCATCACAAACATAATCTTTAGAGTATATATACCATAAAAGCTCAAAAATAAGATGCTGATGATTTCCTCTAATAGTAATTTAAGAAAATGAAGCATTAGTTATATCATTTTTATTGATGTTATTTTCAGGATAGACTTCATGGTTGGTGTGTCTTCAAGTTTTCAGCATAACAACTTTCAGTAAAAGGGAACTACAATGTGTTTATATTTGAAACAAAGATAAAACCCACTGATTTCCCAGAGAGGAGTAGGGGATGATCCAAAATTGCATTAATATACATGTAACAAAAGCATTCTAGAGAATGGAACACCAAGTTGGTCATGTTTATGATGCAGTCATATTCCTACATTCCCTTAGGGGAAGGGACACTTGAAAATTCAATAAACTTTTAGTACCAAGCGTCTCTAGATCAGACAAGATGTATGGCCATCAAAATTCTGAAGCAGAAAAGATAGTCTATATATGCCAGTACATATACATAATGCATCTTAATTAAACTGTGACAAGAAGAGCCTTTCTTCTTCCATGAAGTCCCCCGGGGAATAAAGACTTTTTTTTCTTCTCTCAACCAGAGTCAGCAGTTCTGCTGTACATTTATTCTAGACACAATAGCTAGCCAGCCAGCCACCACTCAAAATCAATACAACTTCGACTCTGGCACGTCTAGCATGTCCCTCCAATGCTATACTCCTTTAGATGATCATTTGATCTACCATTTCACTAAACTGGCTTCTGTAGATTAAAGCTCCAATATATGCAACTTTCACAGAAAAGTCTAACAGAAAAAAAAAATCGATTAAAAGCATTTTGTCTTATGTTTGATAATGTTAAATACAGATATCAATTAGCTGTAATGATAAAAATTGAAACTATTCCGATTAAACCAGGAAAACGTTCGGAATAGCTGCGGCAGATAGCTCAAAACATACTTTCATGAACTGCAGTAATTTGTCTAATAAAGAAATACAATAGATTATATGACTGTAGATATATTATCTGTTCATGAATCTGTAGAATCTTTTGAACAAGATGATTCAGACATATTTGTGTTTTTGCTTGGTGGCAACAATCCATTTGCAAGGAAAATGAACAGCCAGGCATGACTGAATGTAATGCTTACTAATCCAAAATTCTCATGCCTATTTGTATGATATCAATTGAAACAGAATAAGAACATCAGCCTCAATAAAATGTATGTGGTTTGGTGAGATTGTGTAGACAAAGATGTAGTTTTGGTTGGTGCATTTGTAAATAAGTATATGGTCTTTTGTCTTATCATGTTAAAAGATGTATTGATTTGTGTATGTAAAGGTTTCCTGAAGAAAAAAATCTCCATTTGAGGAGGAAATAAAGATTCAGTCATTCATCAATTTACGTCATTGTAGTACAAAGTAACTTATCTGAGAAATAGTGTGTTTATATTGTTATCAAAATTCACTCTTTGCAAATATACCTTTATTTAAAATCGTTGCTGAAAATGTTGGAAAATCCCCTTGACATTTCCTTGAGAGGTTGGTATTTACTGTAAACATGTGTATGTCCTATATCAGACTAGTTACACACTGACCCCCAAATAACTATACACATCCATTATACCTGTTTAAATGACCTATACATCACACTCGGACTACACAGCAAGCCTTGAATGACTATACACCTGCATTCTATCTTTGATATGATGTCATTTATACATCCCACTCAGACTACACATAAAGCCCTGAATGACTATACACCTACATTCTATCTGTGATATGACGTCATTTACATGTCCAACTCAGATTCCACATTGAGCCCTAAAAAACTATACATCTGCATTTTATCTGTGAAATGACGTCATTTATATGTCCCACTCCAATTACAGCGAGACCTGAATGACTACACCTGCATTCTATCTTCATGTGAGACTTTATACTTAACCTTTAAATGTGCCTTAAACTATATTAGAGTATGCAGATTGGTCACATAGTCTTTTCATCATGAGGCAGGTTTCTGAACTTGATACAACATCCTTCAGTATTTGGAATGGGACCCATGGCCACTTGTATTTTTTTATTACTTTATTTGTTTCAGTATCCCCATAAAGTGTTTCTTAACAGATACCAGCCTAAAATGTTTTAATGTTGAATTTGCATACCAATAAAGTGAAAGTTTTTTTCCGGGTACATTTGCCAAAAAATGCATATATTGGGGCTTAAGTATATTTACTACAGATCTTATACAGAATGAATTTTATAATAATCTAATTGAATTTTTGTCTGGTGATAGATAGCATATTGTACCAAACACCAGATAGCATATTGTACCAGCCAACCTAAAGGCTCCTTTATGCAATTGAACAATGCCCCCAAAGTGTTCTTAGTCCAAAATTATTTTAACCATATCATCCATATCTTGCAGAAACATATATATTGGAAAATGAAGCAAGGCATATGCAGAAATATTTTTTTATCACAACATAATCTTTAACCCACACAAGTGCACTTGCCTGATAGTGTCAGCACTAAAACAAAGTGCTCTTGGCATCAAATTTTAAACAATTAAATTCTAATCCATTCATTAAAACTAGTATTACCCCAAAACAGAAAATTACTGATGATCAGTGCTTGGGCATTTATAGGTTTATCTACACTAGAGGGAGTAAGCACAGTAAACCCTGAATTCACTGATGATGAATTGTAAACTATTGATAATTGGAAGCTAAGAAAGACATTTTACCTGGTGTGATTTTCATATGATCCAAAATGTATCTTGTCATGTAATTACCATTATTGTATTTGAGACTAGAGTGCAAGGCGATGGACTGGAAAATTTAGATATATGTATAGTTTATCTAACAAACCCACAATCAGAATGTACTTGATATCATGTGCACCTACATGATTGTAATACACGTACAAGTCAAGACCCTTATGTACATGCTAATACTTCATCCGTTGATCAATCCACTTACTAATTCCACCTACAGTAACTTCCTGAGCCATGAGGAAATCATACTTTCAGGCAATAAAAAAATTCCCACGGTACACTAAGCATGAATCTAACCAGATCGAGCTCACAGGACAAATATACATTTAAAGTCACTTTCTAAATGTTGATGAGGAAATATAGGAGACCCTAAGAGACCTCATAAAACAAGTGAATAGATATAAACATATCTTCAATGTATGGAATTATTTCTGATGGGTGTTTAAATGATTTTGGGTTGCAACTGTAGCTGAAGTACAATGACAATGATTCAGAAATGGAATTTTGAATTAAAAAATTCAAACGACCTTAAGTACTGCCTCAAAAGTAGTATATGTATTTTGTTGAATAGTGTAGCAGTTTTCAGTAAAAAACATCAATTACAGCCAATATACTTTAAAAATAATTGACAAGACGGCTGCCATTGGAAGCCACATAAGAAAAATAACAGCACTTCATCAGGACCTTTTGTAAATTTTTTCATTAAGCTTCAATGAAATTAAGTTTAATAAATTTTCATGGTGCCAAAATGAGTCACAAATGTTACATACATTAAAGCATAGGAAAGTCTTACTATGCCATTTGTCGTCTTCATAAATGACTGAAATTTGCAGGCAAACCACATAGCACACAGCATGGTTCAGTAAATGTTTGTCAGCAAATGGCAGCTCTGTCATTTACATGGGGTCATAAATGTCATAACAAGACAATGCTTACTTCAGCTTACCTATAAATGATGCTATCTTTTACTTATTTATTGTAATAATTTGATTGAAATCAAAATTTATTATTGACAGTATATATAATATGCCGACAATACTTATGTAATTTACGTAAAATTATACCTTTTTTCCATATCTAAACTACTGCAAATATTATGTGTACATATAGGTGGCAAATCTATTTTACAAGCAGTATTTTATGCAGAAGCAGATTCCTACAATGTATATATTGACCTACAGGTATATTTGAACACTAACACAAATGATGAAGGATGACAATTTCTGACTTGTGCCAGTTATTTGGGCCTCAAACTCGCAACCTAAAGCACCAAATCGCCTTGCCAAGAAATTCTACAACTTCCCAACCATTGTATGTTTGGAAGTTGTAGTGAACAGACAGCTAGGAATTCTTGACATATACATTGAAGCAAATTATAACATATTGCCTGATATGAATATACATGGATACAAATTGTTCATAAATCACACTTGGTTACAATTATGTCAAGATATTACAGTATTTTCTGGATTATAAGCTGCATCTATTTTCCTCACAAGTCATGTGTGTGACTTAAAATAAACCCAGGAAGCATACTATGTAAACCAGTATGAGAGTTTTTTTTCCTGCCCATCACGTGTTTGTGACTGTAACAGATCGTCTAGAACCGTCATTTGCATTTGTATACAGGATGATTTAAAGATTGAAATAACAATAACATTCTTGTGGATTTAATTACCGTATTTCTCCGCCAATAAGCCCAGGGGGCCTGTGCATGAAATTGAGTAAAGAGTAGGGGGTGGGCTTATTGCCGGATAAGAGCCTATACCTGACCGATATCCTCGGTCGCCATCTTGGATTTTTCACTACTGTTATCGATGAACAAATCTATTCAGGCGAACGAAGACTGGTTACTGGATGATTAAAATAAGAACAAGAAGAAATATATATAAAAACAGGTTTGTATTAATTCCATATCAAGTAAATCAAACAAATACAACAAAATCACCATAGCACTGTCAATGAGTCACACACGTTCATGAACGATCGAAACCACCGAACAGAAGAGTCTCGTCGTCGGATTCCTCTGAATCAAACAGAATACCATCGGCCCTGGTACCATCAATGTCCTCCTCAATGTAATTATCATTTTTAATGTGAATCACAACATCTTCTGGACTTTCACCATTACTTTGTAGCCATAGTAAAAGTTTGCAACATATTTTTTGCATTCTGAGATCAATAGATCATTGGGTTATAGGATAAAATCTAGAATGACAGCCATGCTTGTTTCGAATATAAATGGCTTTGCTTAACTTCGTTTAATAATATATATAAGAATTTGGTCAGCATGCTTGGGCCTTCGTTAATATTTAACAATACAGACCCTGATGGAGAGAATTGAAAGAATGTTTAGTAAACCACATGTAACATCATGCCCTATATCAGTGCGTAGACAATCTGTGAAGGCCCCAAAGCCAAATAAGTTTGATATTTGCTATATTATGTTTTTTAATTACATCAATAGAATAAAAAATTATCTTTATTCAATGATTGTATGTTCGTAAATAGATTTTCTTTTTGATTCATCTGAAAGTGACCATAGATTTACTATATAATGATCAGACAGAAACAAAATCAACTGCTTATCAGTCGACTAGCTAGATGTAATAGTTCTTGTAAGTTCTGCCCGACACCTCCCTGTAGAGTAAGTAACAGTACATAGGCCTAGCTACCACCACCGCCATACATACACTGTACTGATGTAGGTGCTGACCTGTATATAGTCCTTCAACAGGGCAATGGCCTGCAGCTACACACATCACTCGTCAAGACAGAACTGTATAATAGATGGTTTGATTAGGAAAAACCTAATTACAACCTTCAGTATGAAGCATACCAATGATTATGGCTACCAGCATCTGCTTCCATCATGATGCACCAATTGACAAATCTGTCTGGTTTCTATTTTACCAGCTTTCCATTATAGTCTACAAATAATTTATATAATGTAACACTACTTGCCACCCTATATCACACAAGCTGTTAGCAACAGCCACACATAGTTCCCCTTATCCATGTGTGTGTAGCTATATGGTGCCTATAGATCTCATGATTATGTATATATGATATCATTACTGTTTTACACTTATCAGGATACATATCTGTTGCATTATTGATCTTGTCTCATAACCATTAACTTGTGGTGAGTGTAATATGTTTCAATATGGAAGTGTATATATAGATCAAATTTGACGTCACATTGATGGGATATTTTTACCCAATGTATTCACTTTTAAAAGCGTGATCACTTGATAAAACAAACCAAGACTCCAGACTAGCTATACATCTGCAGGTGCAATACAAAAGAGCATATTCATACATTAAATCTGTTTAAAGGAGATTCATGTAACGTCTTATACGTTTTAATTTTACTACAGTGAGAATGACAAAACATTAACTACACACCCACTCCCACTGAAAAAAGTATAGAATATAACAGGTTGTCAATGAAAAACTTTAAAAATTTAAGGCAATGTACATGTTATTCTGGGATTGGTTGACCAGCACCATATATGTGGTAGTGATTCAGTATAAAGGTAAAGTCATCACACAGTCAGCAGTACAGGCAAGGGAGAAACCTGGAACACATTGTTGATGACCACCCGACATGTTTATTACCATTAATCACATTTAACTGACATTTTATCAAGACAAATTGATTTCTACTATAATCCTTCATTCATTTATTTCACTGTTCATAGATTCAATACATAATGTACATCATTTTTACTATATAATGCACCATTTTTGCTCTATGTATCATTATATCAACTATTTTTTGACGAAACACCATTAAGTTGCAGAGTATTCATTTTCATGTGACTGAATTTCACTTTTTAATGCCCTATGACAAGTCAGTAAGCGTGAGGTCTACTTAATTTCCAAAACGCCTTCATTTGTCATTGACCGCATTGTTGACATATTGTTTCTACACAGGGGAGTCACTGATGGTGAGAATGACAGCTTGGATGGAATCTTTTTCACTATTGCAGAGGATTTGGAAATATTTTTTTAAAAGTACTGGTTGATTCAAATAGTGAAATACACAGGATATATTGTGTTCCATGGAGATTAAGGAACCAAATAGTTTATTAGGAAACTAACGGCATGATGAATGCCTGATGGCAAGTTCGTCTGAAAGTTTAGGCACAGTGCAATACAATGATCAACTATACCAGCACTACTGTGCAAGTGTTTTTGACTGTAAGAAAACATTAAATACCTGTGGTTAGCAAGTAATGGCTTATCATGGTGTCTCTAATGTACATGCATATCTACAGGACATCTCAAAAAGATCTTTAAAATTAAAGAAAATTCAGATATCATTTCATTCTCTCATATAAAAGACCCTAAAGCATCTATACATATCTCGCTCTAGGCTATTAATCTATTAAATTATACATTAAAGGTTACATCACTCACATAAAAGGATGAATTTGAAATTAACCAAGCTTTCATGAGATATATATTTATCCAGATTCAATACCATATATCTTTCTGGTATGTGAATTTCAGGAAGTTCCTGGGTATTTCCATTAATACTGTATTTATATATGTAGAATTGAAACTGCTGGAATATAAAATTATGTGACTTAACACCCTCATACCACTTGATTTGGGCATATAAAAATGTTTCAGTAGCAGCTAAGATATTTATAAAAGGTGATATATGTGTTAAATATCACGCATTGTCCAGCCTTACAAGGTCCTGTTTGGTGAGATGTAGTTACTTGACATTTTAAAGCGCTTTCCTCATAAATTTAAAGAGATACATAAAATGGTACATATGTAAGAAGGTACAGGTGTACTTTGCATTTAAACATGTAAACCAGCCACTTATACACCTGTAAGTACAAAAAAAAGACATGAAAGCTTCATGCATGAACATGCTTGTGAACATAATGAAAATCTGTATAAAACATTAACTTAACTCTTTGACAGTCACCTCATGCTTAGAACTAATAAATTAACAGTGTCTACCAAACCATGAATGTTTATTGAGAAGGCTTAAAATTCATACGAAAGACATGAAGAAGCATTAAAAGTCAGCTTTCTATAAAAATACAGGAATAGTATATATGTAATGTACATTGCAATGTTTGTATACTATATATATCGTGTTCTATTAGAAATTGTATACACACTGTGTTCTATCAGAAATCATAAATGAAATGTACATTATAATGGGTGTATAATATGTTCTATTAGAAATTGTATATGTAACGTACATTGTAATATATGTATATCATGTTGCATTAGAAATTGTAAATATAAATAAATAAACTTTGATTTCTTTAGAAGTGGATGTTTTGTAAATTTATTTCCGAGATAACACAACTATCAATTAATACCGATTGCAACACTCTTTGATCCAAGATGGGCATCATCCAGACATGTAACAATATATAACAGTCTGGATGTAACAATATATAACAATGTGACAGTATATAGCTGTGAAGGCAAGCAAATTGCAATCATGTTTCCTACTATCAACCTCCAAATTTTAAGCAACCATGATATATGTGTCACTATTGGGTGATAGCTGGTTTTATGTATATGTTAAGCCTTTATGTAATAGATACAGTGCAACTTCCCAAAACCAATCCTTCTCACCTTTTGAAAACAAAGAAACGACAATGTACTGAACGATGTCCTCTTTAAGATATTAATGAAAATTTTTCTAATACCGACGTATTTCCATGCCAAACTAATCTAGTGTCCAAAATGATAAAAATATTACAAAAACACTTCAGAAACCAGCCTTACCTGAGCTTTACCAAAAGCAGAACATGCTTTGTGAACAATACCTATTCAGATTGATTATAATTAACATTATAAGTTTTGTTTATGCCAGGATGAAATCAGATTGCCAAAATCCATCATTTCACTGAAGTAAGAAATGGCTATGAGACAAATTAAAGTGAAAATGCATGAGTGCTTATATGTAGAGGTAGACAGTTACAGTTTTGTATCTAATTTGTCACTCATGGAATAGGTAATTTTAACATGTACAAAATGAAAACATCAAGTGTTGTTACAAAAAATAATTTTGTTGCACTGATCAGCAAAAATACCCAAGTCATCAATCAAACAGATTTGTTGTAAACACATTCATGTAACCAAAACCACCATCTGACAGGGGGCTAGGTTTAATGTGTAAGGTGTAACTAACTGCCAATATGCAGTTTTCTTTTCCAGATAAGTTACATATTGTAATATGTATATATGTGTATCTTTTTTTTCTGCGTAATCACTTTTAATTTCTTTCAGCATGTTCATGAGCAATGGTTAATATTATGTACTGAACAGAATCAGATCAATTACATCCAAGTCCGAACCAGTCAATATGTTCACTTTTGCAAACCCATCATTCCTGAACTGGACCAATATTAATGTGACGTGGACATTTTGGAGAGATTCCTCTGAATAATTTTCATTTGTAAATCAGTGTCATAGATTTTTTTATATATATTTGCACTTAACCTTTTATGTATCTAATCAAAATTTACTGTTTAAATGTACCTGTATATTAACTCATGTTTGCTATATTGGAATATGTAGATATATAAATTCATATTCCTATAAATGCATTTCAATCTTAGCTGATTTGATCCAAACACTCATTTTACAGATTACAGGAACATATACTTAACCATTTCAGAAAGGTACTTATAATCTGGCTGATAATGCAAAGAAAAGTCTTGTTTGTTAGACACTTGACTTTGACATATTCTCAGGCATAGCCCAACAACTTTCTAAAAAATGCCCAACTCTTGAGAAAGCAGGTGTTTTTAACACTTAATTTAACACCTGCTGCATAAAATTTTAGCTGATACAACTATTGTGCGCTTACCTAGGTGTTTTCTTGCTCCAAAATGGCATGTTAAGAATGGTATGACCACAGTTAAACTGCCATTTACTACAAGTCTGGTGTGATTTCTGGGCAAATACTACCTCAAACCATTGCACTTCCTTTGTCAATGCAACAACATTTTGTGCGTGCAGCAGTCTGCAAGATTCTACTCTCCTCACCTCATCACTCTGCACCATCCATAATCATATTGCAGACAAAATCAGCACTTATCTAAGAATAGAATATTGTGCCATTTTCGTACCATTTATGGCTATTATATAGTGACATCATAACCAAATGTATGCAGTGCAAAGGGATGCTGTGCTTTCAAATGGTAGCTTTTAATGCAACCAAGTCGTTGCGGACTGTTTAGAGACACACAACCAGACATAATTGTTGGGAAGAAGGAAACAGCTAAAAGTAATTGGGGAAATGAATCGGGTGATGTCGTTCCTTGGTCAGTGCTTATAGGCAAACCCCGATAGCAGGGCTAAGTAGTGAGTTTAAACATAAAAGCCATATTTGTCTCTCACCACTTAAGATTAAATGTGAATAAAAAGGATAATTATTGATAAATATTGTTTACAAAGAAAAGATAAATTGTTGTCTTTTATTTCTCTTGATCTAGATTTAGAAGGCAAGAAAGTAATCAACTGTTTCCAACAAGCCAACCTCCATGGATTTTAAATACCCTAGTACACATCTTTCACTTTCCTTTGCTGTGGGATTAATAATTTTCAGGTGAAATGAATCTAAGTGTTGGGATCACCACTGTGTTTGAATGCACTCAGCTCGTTGGGTTAAAGTTTCCCAGGTTTACTAGTGAACCACAGCTCCTTGTTTAAAAACTATACAGCTACATACACACGGCACCTTGAATTTATCAACTGTTTGCTCCACAGCACATACATGCAACAACCTAAGCTATAAATAACCCTGCATGTAGCTTGCTACTCAAGGAAAAAGTAGTCGATTATTTCTGGTGTTTTCAATACAGAATCTTTGAAATGTGCTTATGTATAGAATCTTGGCAATATGGCCAAGGGTCTTCCAGCAGATGACTTGAACTGGAGTTTAATAGCATATATTTCCGCAAGTATACCTTGTACAACTTCCCCATATGGTCAGATTACCCAATTTATTCAAGATGTACACAGATCACTTCTTGTATAGCCAGTCATCAACATAAAAATTCATATCATCATATAATTTATCATTTAATTATATATATAGTGCAAGAATCCATAAGTTGCATATTTGAACACTTCTCTACTATTCATAACTTCATATTCAGAGTCTCACTCACCAAGACAGGCTGGATTCCTTGACTAACAGTTAAGATTTAACTTATTGTTGAGATCTTGTCAAATTCCGTTCTGATACCACCAGGCATTGTAAGATTATCATCATGATGTTAATTAAAGACTTCTGGAGACATTTCATAACAAGCAACGGCAATCATTTTTCAGTGCCCTTTGAATTGTGTTTACATTTTTTTTAGATGTCCATGGATCATCAAACAAAACGAGTATCAGCAGTATGCGGTATCCCTCCTGATGACTGACTACATGCATGGTGACAACACATCCTAGTCACAGACATGCTTGTCAATTAGTGGTATAAACTCCACTTAATAAAGCACCACACAATTATCTAATGGTTTCTGATTTCTGATAGAAGATTTTATCAAACAAACAGGACAGATGTAAAGAGCAATAAATAGTTTGAGGGGTGGGGTGGGGTGGGGGGGGGGGGAGTCAGTCCTAGTGGCATACATATTCTACATAGTCTAATGTTCAGAATTTGTTGGGGACAATCTATATCAATTATAGATAATATAACTGGGTTGTTTACTATAATTTATGTATTGCCAAATGTTGTGAATCTGTTTCATATTACCTTGTTGGTGTACATTTGTTTCAATCCCAAATATATTCTGCTTGTGGCCATATATTTACATGTCAATTGATCAGGGTTCAATTTTTTCAAGAATCTTCTTTAGTTTTACTGAGATAGAGAACCATATCCTTGAAAACTCTGAAGAACCATTAGAAATGTCTCACATACACTATACACATGCAGTGTACATAATCCACAACATTTACCTTCGCATATTCCAATTTCAATTAAACTTTTTCTCTAAAATTGTCATGTGGAATGCTGACAAAAGTCTAATAGTCCTATATTATTACTTGAAAGCTACACAAAGGCATTCCAATCATAAACAAGGATGGCAGTTGTTCTAGAATTTGACCTATAAGAAAATGACCTATCGATCCCAGGATGCAACAGACTATCGTAAACTTTGGCTATGGCTTCTGAAGCAACCAAAAAATTTCAGAAGATATTTTTGTGATTTTTATTAAAAGATATGATTAATTAAATCCACGAAAATGTTATTTTTATTTCAATCTTAAAATCATCCCGATTACAATTGCAAATGATGGTTCTAGACAATCTGTTTCAGTCACAAACATTTGATGGACATGTACGCTTCCTTTTTTCGCCCGCATATAATCTGCACTGGTGTAAAAGCCACATGCCCTTGCCTAAAAAAATTACTGGATTGATTAAGACATTCCAGATTTATCTTTGAGTTTAGATTAATAGAGCTAGAACAATTATGATAATGCAAGAAACAGTACACTAAGTCTTTGATGACTACAAGGATGGTTGTGTCAGTGAGATCACTGAGTTTGGCGCAGAACTAAGTTGTATGTCTGGCACCAATGATCATATGAGCAAAACAGGAAGTAGGTTTCAATTACCAAATGATCAAATAGTATGAATGTTTGTTTTTGATTGCAGTCATAATGGCATATCATTTGGTATAACAATTTCTGACTTGAAATACTTATTGTATCAATGATCACACAGTCAATGTTGGCTGTGAAGGGAATTTTTTTTTCAATATTTGATGTCTTTATTTTTTTCAAGCCAGATAAAATGCATGTTTTTTTCTCTAAACATTAAACCAAAGCTGGCATGTGATTGTTTCATCTAACATCAAATTAGAGTTGACATTCATCATAATAAAAACCATATTTTTTTAGTATTGTTTTGTAAAATGCAAGTTGTGGTTCTCTCTTGACACTGTACAAGGAGCATGCCCCTTGTTTGAAATGAAATCAATATGAATGAAAACAAAAGCAAAAATCTATTAAAATTATCGAGTTCAAAAGGAAAGCAGGACACAATGACTCAAATATCGAGTCTCAAAAATCATTGATGTAGTTAAAGGTTTTACTTCCAGTAGATTTGGAATCAAATACAATAAATATGTTTGTGTACTGTTGTACAGAGTTCAATATACTATCATTATTTAGTTCTGCCCTTAATTCAGTCATCACTCATATCATGTCGAGGCAATAGCATAACCAATTTCCATTAGACATTGGCCTGTTGATGTGACTGGATTTAACAACCATGGTTCTAATCATCAAAGACAGTGTACCAATTTCTTGTTCTCTTCAAACATTGTCCTGTTTCTCGAAACTTTAAGGTTAGTCCTGACCAAGTGTACACCTAAAAGACAATGCATTTCACAAATATGCTAATTTTTAAGTATGTTCTGTTAATTTTCATTCTTTTCATTTTATAAATCAATAGTCACTTACACTGCATCAAGTAATCAATCATTGATTAAAATTGACTACCAGCTAAATACTGAATTAATTAGCTTTACATGTTTCAGGGTTAATGAATTTCAGGACTACATGCATTTGATATTGTGTGGTTTTAAAGGTTTTTACACTGAATAAATGATATATACATGTATATACTCTTCGTTGATCACACACACACATAAGAGACCCTATTCTGCTGCCCCCATTATTAATGCTCAGTGGCTAAGAACAGTTATGCAATAGAAAAAGATTTGGCAAATATTCAAATTTCTGTCACTTCCCACAACCATGTATGTGTATTAGGTGTACAAACATGTGTGTATTCACATCAATACCTTGTAGTGCATACAGTGTACCTAGTTATATCAATGTAGCACAGGTACAATTGTGTTATCAGCAATTACTTAAAGAGCTATTTAGCCAAATTAACGGTAAATATACCACCAGGTGAAACCTTACCATATGTTAGCAAACTGCATGCAATATATATATATTCATTTAGCAGTGGATATATATAGAAAACACATGTGTCCTGATAATGGTTTGTTTACATATTTGCAGTGCATTCATTTGTGTATCAACATTACAGTAGAAATTCATGTTACACAACAAAAACTTTCCATACTTGCAGTGGCATTTCTAAATAGATGCTGTGAAGGGGACTAAATTCTGTATAAATGGTGAGTTTGATCCCTCTTTTAACAAAGGAATGGGGCCAAACAGGGGAAACAGAGGAAAAGCTTAATATTCTTTTTCTGCAGAAATGAAGATCCCCCCTCCAAATTGGTCAAGATAAACATTATTGGGGTCCATTATATGGGAAATATAAAATAACCAGATATGTCATCCAAAATTAGCCTGAAACAACCTTGAGACAAACAAAATCAAAATATTTGTACTCATATATTACAATTCTGGATTCATGATTTTACGAGTCTCAAATTTTGAGGACCCACAATATCTCTCAGTAATGAAAGTCGTCAAAACTTTGGAAGAAATGGTATTTCTGCCTTATGGACTCACCACAAAAACCACTACACAAATTACTGATACTACATATTTAGAAACATGACAATATTTTAATGAATTTTCAAAAGGAGTACACAGTTTTAAATATCGCATTAAAAAGCCCAGTCAAAGATCTTGCAAAATTAAATGTTCTATACGGATAACATATTTTTGCAGCACTATAGCTGTTGTGCTTTAGCTCCATAAACATTGACTTATTAATCTCTTGCTTGATATATAGTTTTAACAGTCTGATAAGAAAATCAAGCTACATACTAAACTCCTGATATACAAGACGTGCTGACAAGTTCAATGTGTTACCAGACTAAATTTTATCTGTTTCTGCATCTGTTTCGAAAGACTGATTTTTCATTGGATTCCCATATCATAATGACTCTTCCATAAGCTTTAAAGTTAAAGTTGTAACATTGTAAAGAGCTATACACTGCAGAAATGCCAAAACATTTCTCACTGATGCAAATGTTTACACCATGTTTTGGTTATGCATGATTGGTCAAAAGCAGAAAGCGAAGTAAATTTGGACATCATTTTACTATCATGACATTGTGTTGCATTAATAATCAGTGTATCGTTACACTTCTGCTCTCATAAATATACAGATATTGTAAACTGGTAAATTTAATGAAATCTGTTTTTGTTGAAAAGCCAAAATACAACTGGTTTTCAAAATCACAAATTCTTTCGCAACAAACTAAATAAGCAATGGATCAGACTGATAAACATGGATATATAGAAACTTGATTTGACCCAAAATATTTGTCAATGAAATATTTTATATCTGACCATGAGCTTTGACTTGCTAATTTTAACCTTTCATTGGTTGATTTCTCATATGATATCAGTCAATAATGCTGTATCATCCTAACAGAAATGAAGATGTTTTGCTGTAAGCGATTTTACATTCATTCATAGTAACAATGACCTTGATCATTAAGCTCAGGACCCGAAAATCACTCCAACGCAAACACTTCCTTAAAAACATTGGGCATAGTTTATGTGCAATTTGCCCAACTAAACTAAGGATATTGTACTGAAACAGTCAAAGACTTATAAAGACAATTTGTTTACCATACGTCAATATAGGGCCCTTGCATCTTCAATGTGGAATCATAACTAGTTCTATGTATAAATGAGTTTTAAATTTTGTCTCAACATGGTGCAACTTCAATTTCAGTCTGGTTGATAAATCAGATCAGCTCCATTAAAGTCAAAGGTTTAATTACACATTTGCACATGGTGTATTTAACCAATCAAAATTCTAGTGACAGTTGGGTTACAACCTAATACAAGGGAGATGACATGTTTTCTGAATCTTAATTTTTAATTGTAAATGAAACTTGCACTATCAGTAATTCCTGGATTCATTTTCCTTTTCATTTGAAATTAATAATTCTAAATCTGCAGGATTGACCTGACAGCAATCGAGGTTGTAAAGGAAACTGGTTTTTTTAAGCATTGTGCATGTCCAACCATAATAAACTTTGACCACGCCCCCTTTACAAATCAAAACAATTTCGGACAATGTATCGTCTGCAGCATTCATAGAATATAAAGTACGTTAAATGATATTTTCATGAACCCGTCAAATTATAAGACACCCCGAGTATCAATGTGTAGCTAACCAACCACGTGGTTGTTCTTACCAAAACAAATCGATGTGAACGGCACATACACACACACCACTAGGCCAACTCAGTGGTGGTTTAAGATTTCTGTCAGCTAATTGAGCGAGCTATATGTGCTCATGTCATGTTCAAAACTCACCTTCCAACCTGCCGAGCTTGTGTTGTCCCCTTTATCTTTAAAGTAGGGTACATTCTGGACCATCCAGTCGTAAATTTGCGACAGTGTAAGTCGCTGTTCTGCCGAACTTTGTATAGCTTTCGTAATTAGGTCAGCATACGAGAGATTTCCCCACGCATTACGTCGAGATGATGTCTTCTTGTTTAAGGCGACATTTTCTTGTTTTATTGCATTTTCTGACGCACATTCGTCTGATGCTGGTGAACTTTGAGTATCGTTTATCGGCTCTTGAGGCCTGCAAGGCCAAGTATTGCTCCTGGCTCTCGCTTGTGGCTCGAAGTTCGGATCTATTTCTGGTTGTGCGTCCATTTTGGATCCAAAGCGAGCCACAGGGAGAACGCCAGAATTCAAGCAGATTTACTGCCCTTTCGTATTATCGATGTATCTCCACACCGTATCATTGATAAGATAGTAATCCAAAATCACAAAGTCTTCATAATATAATCCATGACAGCTTCCATCGCCTTCATCCACACATGTATCACAATCAAAACATTGACAGGTAGAACTCGGCTAGTAGCTGCATACATAGGGGGCACCTGATGACGTATTTGTTGTCACGGGTGATTTGCATATTCTGCGCAATAGATCTATGCGCATATCACAACACGGGTTGTCGTTCTTGATGTAGGCAACAGAAATTCGTAGCAATGCATTTTAAAGTGGCATTAATAAAAATAAAAATATGGACTTCTCAATGCAAGCGACTCATTTAATTGACTGTATTTGTTTATTATTAGGATAATGGGACATCCTGCACGACACTTGAGATTAGTTGTACAGTTGTGTACTTTACTCATATACACTTACCTAAAATCAACTAAGTTGTTATTTAAATTGACCAAAAGGGTTAATATTTCAGTAAATTGAAGCACATTTATTGCAAACTGTTAGTATACCACATGCATAAAAGGGCGAAAATGCGATACTTTGTAAAACATTTATAAGATATTTCAAGTTTATGAGCAAATTTATTTTCAAAGTAGAAGAAAATTTTATTTTGTTTCAACTGACACGATAAATTCCATCACCTACTTAAAATATAGAAATAAAAAGAAAGCATGGTTAAATGAAGGAGACTGATAGAAATCAGTCAAATAACAATGGTAAGTCAACTTATCATTTATCCCAGGAGTATTTTCGTTCCATATTTCATTTCATTTATATAATATATCTTACTTGGATAAATCAGATATGGTATATAATGTATAGGATATTTTACAATATATATCTTGTAAACTATATGATCTATCTTGTATAGGAATTTCACCAAAAATCAAACTAAAAATATCTCATAGGTTATAAAATATATCTCGGCGATCATCTTTCTTTCTGAGATATCCCATCATGGATGCTAATATATTTTGAGATATATATAACATGAGATATCTCATATATTGTACATGATGGGATGTCGTGTAAGATATCACATATGCTATATTATCTATCTAATATGATAGTCTCGTCGTATATACGATATCTCGTATGGGAACGAGACTTGGCAAACTGTAGTCGAATTCCTCAAGTAATGATGCGGAGTTGTTGAATGTGTCTATGGACAATAAGAGCCGGCTTCAAGTGTTTTTTTATGACCAGAAACACGTGCTGAAGAATCGTTTCCACTGATACAGAACAGAACAATCAGAAGTGATCCAAATCATTCTTGGGGAAACTTACGTTTTCCTTTTCCATGAGCTCTCATTCATTATATGGTATTTCATAAGATGTCTTACATAATTGATATCTTTATCATATGTTTATTTATTACAGATATCTGATTTAATTTCTATATGAGGTATATTATATATAACATAAGATATATTATATAAAGATATCTGATCTAGACATGTAAGATATCTAATTTGGTATTTAGATACATGTATTAGTAAAACATATAAGATGGTTCATATAGTGTATATTACGTCTTATTTGGTGAAACATAAGATCAACATTGCGGTTGGAACAAATGATAAGTGGGCTTACCATAAGTTTTGGTTTTGAGGAGTCGTCAGTGAAGCTGATTGAAACTTGGGTAGTGATTGACGACAACATTTTGAAAAGGAATAAAGCAAAATGTTTGTCGAAGAAGTGAACCAGCAGTACAAATAAATAAATTTCATAACTTTATCTACATTAGATTATTTCAAAAGAACATCATGGCAAGTACATTCTGAACTGTGCCACCAAGTTATCAAACAATATAGGGATATTCCGGAAATTTCCACTGGCTTGGAAATTCCTGTAAATTCTTGTCAGGTTAAGGACTTTAACCAGCCTTAACCTTGTCAACATCGTCTGAGTTAAGCCAGACTAAGGGTTGTCATCATGGTAAGAGATTATCAAGGCGTACGATTTCCATCTTCATCAAAGTTTACACATGATTACGATCGTCATCTTGGTCAGAGTTTAACCAGGCTTAGGATTGTCATCTTGGTCAGAGTTTAACCAGGCTTAGGATTGTCATCTTGGCCTTAGGATTGTCATCTTGGTCAGAGTTTAACCAGGCTTAGGATTGTCATCTTGGTCAGAGTTTAACCAGACGTAGGATTGTCATCTTGGCCTTAGGATTGTCATCTTGGTCAGAGTTTAACCAGGCTTAGGATTGTCATCTTGGTCAGAGTTTAACCAGACGTAGGATTGTCATCTTGGTCAGAGTTTAACCAGACTTAGGATTGTCATCTTGGTCAGAGTTTAACCAGGCTTAGGATTGTCATCTTGGTCAGAGTTTAACCAGACGTAGGATTGTCATCTTGGCCTTAGGATTGTCATCTTGGTCAGAGTTTAACCAGGCTTAGGATTGTCATCTTGGTCAGAGTTTAACCAGACGTAGGATTGTCATCTTGGTCAGAGTTTAACCAGACTTAGGATTGTCATCTTGGTCAGAGTTTAACCAGGCTTAGGATTGTCATCTTGGTCAGAGTTTAACCAGGCTTAGGATTGTCATCTTGGTCAGAGTTTAACCAGGCTTAGGATTGTCATCTTGGTCAGAGTTTAACCAGACTTAGGACTGTCATCTTGGTCAGAGTTTAACCAGGCTTAGGATTGTCATCTTGGCCTTAGGATTGTCATCTTGGTCAGATTTTAACCAGGCTTAGGATTGTCAACTTGGTCAGAGTTTAACCAGGCTTAGGATTGTCATCTTGGCCTTAGGATTATCATCTTGGTCAGAGTTTAACCAGGCTTAGGGTTGTCATCTTGGTAAGAGTTTAACCAGGCTTAGGATTGTCATCTTGGTCAGAGTTTAACCAGACTTAGGATTGTCATCTTGGTCAGAGTTTAACCAGGCTTAGGATTGTCATCTTGGTCAGAGTTTAACCAGGCTTAGGATTGTCATCTTGGTCAGAGTTTAACCAGGCTTAGGATTGTCATCTTGGCCTTAGGATTGTCATCTTGGTCAGAGTTTAACCAGGCTTAGGATTGTCATCTTGGTCAGAGTTTAACCAGACGTAGGATTGTCATCTTGGTCAGAGTTTAACCAGGCTTAGGATTGTCATCTTGGCCTTAGGATTATCATCTTGGTCAGAGTTTAACCAGGCTTAGGGTTGTCATCTTGGTAAGAGTTTAACCAGGCTTAGGATTGTCATCTTGGTCAGAGTTTAACCAGGCTTAGGATTGTCATCTTGGCCTTAGGATTATCATCTTGGTCAGAGTTTAACCAGGCTTAGGGTTGTCATCTTGGCCAGAGTTTAACCAGGCTTAGGATTGTCATCTTGGTCAGAGTTTAACCAGGCTTAGGATTGTCATCTTGGTCTTAGGATTGTCATCTTGGTCAGAGTTTAACCAGGCTTAGGATTGTCATCTTGGTCAGAGTTTAACCAGACGTAGGATTGTCATCTTGGTCAGAGTTTAACCAGACTTAGGATTGTCATCTTGGTCAGAGTTTAACCAGGCTTAGGATTGTCATCTTGGTCAGAGTTTAACCAGGCTTAGGATTGTCATCTTGGTCAGAGTTTAACCAGGCTTAGGATTGTCATCTTGGTCAGAGTTTAACCAGACTTAGGACTGTCATCTTGGTCAGAGTTTAACCAGGCTTAGGATTGTCATCTTGGCCTTAGGATTGTCATCTTGGTCAGATTTTAACCAGGCTTAGGATTGTCAACTTGGTCAGAGTTTAACCAGGCTTAGGATTGTCATCTTGGCCTTAGGATTATCATCTTGGTCAGAGTTTAACCAGGTTTAGGGTTGTCATCTTGGTAAGAGTTTAACCAGGCTTAGGATTGTCATCTTGGTCAGAGTTTAACCAGACTTAGGATTGTCATCTTGGTCAGAGTTTAACCAGGCTTAGGATTGTCATCTTGGTCAGAGTTTAACCAGGCTTAGGATTGTCATCTTGGTCAGAGTTTAACCAGGCTTAGGATTGTCATCTTGGTCAGAGTTTAACCAGGCTTAGGATTGTCATCTTGGTCAGAGTTTAACCAGGCTTAGGATTGTCATCTTGGCCTTAGGATTATCATCTTGGTCAGAGTTTAACCAGGCTTAGGGTTGTCATCTTGGTCAGAGTTTAACCAGGCTTAGGATTGTCATCTTGGTCAGAGTTTAACCAGACTTAGGATTGTCATCTTGGTCAGAGTTTAACCAGGCTTAGGATTGTCATCTTGGTCAGAGTTTAACCAGGCTTAGGATTGTCATCTTGGTCAGAGTTTAACCAGACTTTGGACTGTAACCATTATAAAATATAACCCAGACGTAAGATTGTCGTCTTGATTCGATTTTAGCCACACATAAGATTGCTATCATAGTAAAATTTCATCATGGCCTACGATCGTGGCCAGAGTTTAGTGATGCTAAAGATTGTCATAATGGCGAGACTTTAGCCAAGATTAGGATTATCATCCCGGTCAGTGTTTATGTGGCACAATGTCTGTACTACGACTGATTGTATATCATCACTTGTATTCACAGGTGAGTATTACATTGTCTGTGATTTCTACTATGTGTAAATACTGTCCTATTGTGTATGTGTAGTCCATGAGTGTCTGGAGAGTGAGTTTGCGCGACGTAAGAGTTATAAAAAAGAAACTGGTTTGACCACTGACGGACAATAGAAGACATGCGTGCTTCGTTTTCTTTTGGCGCCGATTTTGATAGATATTCTTCGGCCTTTAACTGGACAAGATGTACCGTTTTATCTTTTCTATGCATTGACTTCTGCAAACATGTAATTATTCTTATCATCATCCCCATGCCAAGTAAGTTACCATTTCTTCAAATATTAATACTTTCTATATTAAGGAAAATAACATCGCGATCGGTAATTTTAGAAATGATTATATCTAATTTATAAGTGATGTTTGCCGTGATATTCCAGCTGTCTATTCATATTTTGCTATGACCTATGAATGTACAGAGTAATATCATATTTTTGACTGGTGATATATTTGAATAGAATCTGTGTAAATGTATTTAGACTGTATTTTAATAACGCACACTTGTATAATTTGGAGCATCGGACTCAGTCGTATGCATGGTTGTACAAATAGCTTTAATTTGCTGGAGGGATTTTTTGATAACGCACACTTGCATAATTAAGAGTATTGGATTCAGTCATATGCATGGTTGTACAAATAGCTTTAATTTGCTGCAGGGATTTATGGACCTCATACGCTGACAGATCAATCAAACTTGCTTTACGAGTTCCTCATATGTCAAAGTCCACCCTAAACCCGACTATATTATATTAAGCCAGACATCGAATTTTAATCCTGAACAGAGCTTAGCCAGACATAGGTTTGATTTCACAGAAAGGAGGTCAGCAGGGTTTATTTTTGTCATCATGGTCACGTTTAAGCAGGCGTTAGATTGCCATCAAAGTAAGAGTTTAGCCAGGTTAGAATGAGCACCAAGCTTTAATACGACCGTCATCAGGATCAAGATTCAAGCCAGACTAACGATCGTCACCATAATCAGAGTTAAGCCACACAAATGATTGTCACCATAATCAGAGTTTAGCCAGACTAACGATCTTCACCATAATCAGAGTTTAGCCACACAAAGGATTATCATCATGGTCAGAGTTTAGCCAGACTAACGATCTTCACCACAATCAGAGTTTAGCCACACAAAGGACTATCATCATGGTCAGAGTTTAGCCAGGCTAACGATCGTCACCATAATCAGAGTTTAGCCACACAAATGACTGTCACCGTAATCAGAGTTTAGCCACACAATTGACTGTCACCATAATCAGAGTTTAGCCAGACCTACGATCTTCACCATAATCAGAGTTTAGCCACACAAATGACTGTCACCGTAATCAGAGTTTAGCCAGGCTAACGATCTTCACCATAATCAGAGTTTAGCCACACAAATGACTGTCACCGTAATCAGAGTTTAGCCACACAAATGATTGTCACCGTAATCAGAGTTTAGCCACACAAATGACTGTCACCGTAATCAGAGTTTAGCCACACAAATGATTGTCACCGTAATCAGAGTTTAGCCAGGCTAACGATCTTCACCATAATCAGAGTTTAGCCACACAAATGACTGTCACCGTAATCAGAGTTTAGCCGCACAAATGATTGTCACCGTAATCAGAGTTTAGCCACACAAATGATTGTCACCGTAATCAGAGTTTAGCCACACAAATGACTGCCACTATAATCAGAGTTTAGTCAGGCTAATGATCGTCATCATGGTCAGAGTGTAGCCAGGCTAAGTATTGTGAACATGATAAGACTTCTGCCAGCTTAGAATTGCCACCATGATAAGAGTTTAGCCAGACTTAATATTGTCTTCATGGTAAGAGTTTAAACAGACAAAGGATTATCATCATGGACAGAGTTTAGCCAGGCTAGCGATCGTCATAATGATAAGATTTTAGCCAGCTTAGAATTACCAGCATGATCAGAGCTCTGCCAGGCTAACGAATGTCTTCACGATAAGAGTTGAAGCAGGCTTAGAATTGTCTTCAAGATCGAACTTTAGCCAAAGAATTGTCAGCGTAATCAGAGTTTAGCCAGACGAAGGAGTCATCATGCTGAGAATTTAGTCTGACAGAAGATTGCCATCATAGTAAGATTTCATCAGTCAAATCCTGGCTGAATTCTAACAATAGTGACCACCCTCCGCCTGTCTAAAATTGCCTGAACTTGATCATAACGGCAAGTGTAATTCTGGCTACATTCAAGCCATGATACTAATCCGAAAGCTTGCATTTATAATGAGGACAGTGCTAAGTCTAGATGAGGCTTAGACTGAATTATTCTGACATCTATATCGACCAGGAGGTGACAAACGTCATTTATCCACTCCAGATAGATATTTACAATTCAATAGAATGTCAGAATAATTCCAACTAAACTCTGACCATGATTTCAATACTAAACCTGGCCATTCTTCTATCTTTATTACAAAATTAAACCTGACTATACTCCTTTCTGTCTAAAACTATAGCCAGGTTTAGCATTGTAATCAAGACAGGAGTATAGCCAGGTTTAGCATTGTAATCAAGACAGGAGTATAGCCAGGTTTAGCATTGTAATCAAGACAGGAGTATAGCCAGGTTTAGCATTGTAATCAAGACAGGAGTATAGCCAGGTTTAACATTGTAATCATGACAGGAGTATAGCCAGGTTTAGCATTGTAATCATGACAGGAGTATAGCCAGGTTTAGCATTGTAATCATGACAGGAGTATAGCCAGGTTTGACATTGTAATCAAGACAGGAGTATAGCCAGGTTTAACATTGTAATCATGACAGGAGTATAGCCAGGTTTAGCATTGTAATCATGACAGGAGTATAGCCAGGTTTGACATTGTAATCAAGACAGGAGTATAGCCAGGTTTAACATTGTAATCATGACAGGAGTATAGCCAGGTTTAGCATTGTAATCATGACAGGAGTATAGCCAGGTTTGACATTGTAATCAAGACAGGAGTATAGCCAGGTTTAACATTGTAATCATGACAGGAGTATAGCCAGGTTTGACATTGTAATCATGACAGGAGTATAGCCAGGTTTAACATTGTAATCAAGACAGGAGTATAGCCAGGTTTAGCATTGTAATCAAGACAGGAGTATAGTCAGGTTTAGCATTGTAATCAAGACAGGAGTATAGCCAGGTTTAACATTGTAATCATGACAGGAGTATAGCCAGGTTTAACATTGTAATCATGACAGGAGTATAGCCAGGTTTAGCATTGTAATCAAGACAGGAGTATAGCCAGGTTTGACATTGTAATCAAGACAGGAGTATAGCCAGGTTTGACATTGTAATCATGACAGGAGTACAGCCAGGTTTAACATTGTAATCATTACAGGAGTATAGCCAGGTTTAGCATTGTAATCAAGACAGGAGTATAGCCAGGTTTGACATTGTAATCAAGACAGGAGTATAGCCAAAATTATAACCTTTTCTGAATTCTTACCACCAAGAAAATTCTACACGTGACTAAACTTTTACCATGAGTTTATTCAGGTTAAAGATTATTATCATGGCCAGACGTATAGACAGTCTTAAACAGCCATTCTGATCAGTGTTTAGTCAGGTTTAGAATTGTTCGTATGAGTGAGTTTAGACATACTAGAATTGTCATCATGGACAATGTTTAGCTACGATTAAAACTGTGATCGCTGTCAGAGTTTAGCCAGTCTCGGGGTTGTCATCTTGATCATAGTTAGTCAGGTTTAGGATTTTCATTATGGTTAGGTTTAGACGGGCTCGGACTTGTCAGCATGAACATAATTAAGGTAGATTAAGGATTGTCATCATGGTCAGATTTAGACAGGCAAAGAATTGTCATCGTGACTATAGGTTAGGATTGTCATTAGGGCAGGTTTGGACAGGCTTGGGCTTGTCATTCACGGACATGATTAAAGCAGACTAAGGATTGCAATCATGGTCAGATTTAGACAGGCAAGGACTTTTGATCATGGTAGAATGTAGCCAGTCTTTGTAAACGTTAGCTAGACTTGGGATTGTCACAATGATCAAGTTGAAAAAGACGCAGGATTGCTATCATAGTCAGGTATCAAAACTTATGACTGCCGTCAGAGTTTCGTGATGCTAAAGCCTGACTTATCTCTGATGATAATAATCCTTTGAAAGGGACGATGATGATGATGATGATGATGATGATGATGATGATGATGATTGGCAATGGTAACTTATCCTTAGCCTGCCTAATCCTAACAGGCTGAGAATCCTTAGTCTGGCTAAACGTTGACCATGACGACAATCGCAAGTCTGGCGTTAACTCTGACCTGAATGATTAACCCGAATAAACTGTGATAACAATTTTATGCCCGACAAAAATGACAATCCTAAGCTTGGCTTAACTTTTGCCGTAATGTTAATTCTAAGCCTGTCTAAATGTTACTATGATTACATTCCTGACTAAACTCTATCCTGAAGATCATCCTTAGTCTGGCTAAACATTGCCGATGATGTCAATCCTGAACTCTCACCATGATGACAACACGAGCCTTGGTCCCCGATGGCAATCCACTGCCTGTCTGAACATGATCATAATGACAACCAATGTCCTTAATAAACTCTCAGCACGATTATAATCCGAAGACTGATTTAACTCTGAAAATGATAATGAACCTAAGCATGACTAAACTCTGACCATGATGCCAATCGTAAGCCTGGCTAAACTCTAAACATAAGCACTATTCCATGCCTAGCTAAAGATTACCGTAATGACAATCTTGAACCTGATTTAACCCTAATCATGACGATCCGAAGTTTGGCTATCCAAGGACATTACAAAATTTTTGAGCCATGATAACGACCCCAAATCTGGCTTAATTTTGATTATGATGAAACCCGATCATGATGTCGTTAGCATGTCTAAATTTTGTCTATGATGACAATCTTAAGTCTGATTAAGTATGATCAAGATAACAAACCCTAGCCTAGCTCAACTGTGACAACGATGGCGATTCTAATCGTAGCTAAACATTGACTTTGATGACACACTTAGTATATCGAAACTTGATAATGATGGCAATCCTAAGCCTGACTAAACATTGGGCGTGATGACAGTTATTAGACTGGCTTAATGTATCACCATGATGGCAATCCTAAGCTTGGCTAAACATTGATCATGACGACTTAGAATATACAATGCTTAGAAGTAGACATCAAAGGTAAGCCCAAGAGTAATTTTCTCGGTAAGATTAATTGGCGGATTTGTAATACAGGTGTTATAGGATGTTATCGTATTTCTTGGTCTCTATTTAAATGGCTTCTTTCCAGATGGTAAGGTTTGATGTAGTTCAAGCATTTGCAATTAAGTGAGCATTTAGTATTGTTATTTGACTTTTCGTGCGATAGACTCCAATGGCCTCTCCGTAACTATGGCGTTCCTGTGTGACATAGAAGAGATACTGTGATGAGATGATTTGTGTCTCTGATAGCTGTTGCTCTGACACCAATCTTTGTTACATTTTGATACCAGCCTGGGGTGTCCAATTAAGATAGTTTCGCGAAAAACTATAGTTACACAAACATTACTGTTTTTTGCAATGTTAAGCTTGAAGCTTTTGAAGTTTTCATTGACGTAAGCTGAAGCCGTAAAGCGGTAGCTGTCGTCCACATGTCCGTCGTCATTTCTCTTTGGACGACCCCTGCTCAATAACCTCACTAACGGCCAAGTACTAATAGTGGGCCTGTAGCATACTTGCATAAAGAGCTACACAGTTTGCACCAATGAATAACCTTGACCTGCAAGGTCACAGGGGTCAATGTCTTGAATGTCTTTAAATGATTTCTCAACAAGTCAAAGGCCCGCGACACTGATAATGTGAATGTAGCATGCTGGGCTAACAAATTTTCCCCAATAAGTGAACTGACCAACTTTCAATGTCACAAAGGTCAAACATGACTTTTGTGTTTTTCATAATTGTAAAATCCAGCGCTGGGTTGTAAGAGCTCAAACTTTGTATGAATGTATGACCTTTATCACTAGGTCACAATGGTTGAGAACACCAAAGCTCACCCTTTCCTACCGTTTTGGTTTTCCATACACGTTTTAAAACCTATTCGAGGATAGAGTACTAATTAAACGTGCTTTTTTTAGATTGTAAGTAAGTATAAGGATTCCTAAGCACTGTCGCTATGGATTCAAGAATCCAAGTTAAGTTTGCTGGCTCGTCTGGTTGTTCAACCAACCTTATCCTTTTACTTCCCTTCGCTGTGAAATTAGTATTTCTTACATGGAACGTGATGATCATCTAAATGTACCTCTATGGACTTCTTGAATATCCTCTCACGAAAAACTCTTCTTCCTTATGACTATTTGATTTTTTTCGATCTGTAAACTACCAGTTCATTCTAAATCAAAGGAATGCCTTCATTTTCTAGGAACTTTTCCAAAGAAAGGTGGATGGTGGTACAAATATATGATTGTGAACTACACTTGATATACTCAAGGTCCGTTCTCAATGTCACGATTTCTGTGAAAGATGCCGACAGCTGACAGAAACACTTATAGCACGGAATTGTTGATGAAAATTATGAGGAAGTATTTTTTTCCTTGTACGATATGAAGTTTGGTGTGTTAGATGTCCGTTGATATGCCTGGTAGTTCCGTGTTGTAAACCTTGTTCTCGTATGAGATCACATTTATTACTTACATGGAATAGCAGATTTAAATGGCGGGTATCGATGAATCATAACTTTCAATTGTCTCCATGTAATTATTTCTTTTGTTTATTTTTTTGTCCTCGTTTCGCAGATTTAGAGTTTGAATTACTTTTTTTAATCATGTTGGTATTTCCTGGTTAGCTCACCCGTGAGTTTATGCCATAGGCGCTTCGTCAGTCGTTTTTTCAACTACTAGTCCAGAATTACTCAGCGGATTTGACCCATCTGACCCAGATTTATTCGGAAGCATCAAGAAAAATGGGAACCAAATTAGTACAAACGGTTGGTCGAAACCTCGAGGGACTGAAATATCGAGGCAATTCATCTTTTGTAGAAACAACAGGATTTTGTCCAACTTTGCTCTGAAGCATCATTGTGTGAAGGCGAATGAGTTTTGTATATACCGTAGGTCTGACCTCCTGGGAACAGAAGGTCAAGATGAAGTAAGGGAAATAAAGGAAAAGCTTCAAAACCCTTCTTCCCTTGGGATGATGGTACTTGAAAGACAAATTCGGTCAGAGGCGTCTTAAGGTCAGGAGGCTATATTTTGAATATACGGAGGTCTGGGCTTGAGGAACGGGACCAATAGGGAGACATTAAGATTTTTTTTATTAAGTGAAGAGGTGAAGGGGAAATTTTTTTTTAATTTGTGGCTCTGGGCCCCTGGTGGCAGATCGGTGGGTTCACGTAGAGTAAGGAGAAGAAAAGTTTTAAAATCCTTCTTAAGGAATGAAGGCTTTTTGGCCAAATTTGCCTAGAAGCATTGTATGAAGGTGAATACATTTTTTTTACAACAGTCGGTCTGATCACCCTTGGGGCGAAGCAATGTCGAAAAAAAGAATAAAAATTCCTCTCCTGTTGGGCTTAGACGGGCCTGGTCACATACAGAAAACGATCTAGACGTTTGAAATCGTGTTCACTCTGTTTGGATAAAGCAATTGTGATTATGCAAAGCCTTCCCCGAGCGGCATCACTTCGGAATACATTTTACAATGGAGTACAAAGGCTTTGTTTTATTATCTTTGTATTGCCATTTCACACCAGTAAAACTGATGCGTTTATAATCTGTGTCTTTATGATTCCTTTTATCAGATGTATAAACAGCTTAACTTATTTTCTTCTTTTCGTTTCATCAAAATCCATTGAAATTGATGTTAACCTATTCGCATTTCATGTTCTCTCCTCACAATGAGCACATCTACTTCGTCTCTTCTCGACGACCAATGAAACACGTTTTGAGATCGATAATGTATATTTGAACTACTTTACAATCAGAAAGCCTCCAGAGATACAGACTACACATTACCACTAGGTCGAGATCGATACGCGGCTGTACGTATATACCGGACAACGTAGAACGGTGATTATCCGTAGTCTAGGAGGGATATTGGACCTTGTAACACCGTAACGGAAACTAATTGCTGAGACGAGACGATGATATTTGAGCGACAAGGGAGCATCGACCGTAACGACGTGTCCTTTCTCCTTCGCATTTTTTTAATGACTTGGTTACCGGTCGTTGACCTTTTAGCCTCGCCTATTTAACATCGCTTACAGGACATCAACTGATTTGACATAATTACATTGTAAAGGTTACCGGAATGAAGTCATAATATTCTCGATGGCCCTCCTCCACTCTCCGGTGATGGGGTGTGTGATTGTGTGATCGTAACATTACACTGGGGAATATCTTACCAAGGCAGTCGTTACTGCCCCAGAATCTGGATCAGGTGTTGAAGCCTTATCAGATATCGAAGATATTATTTCAATCATATCATTGCGGGTTCAAAAGTTTAGAATTGTTATTATACAAAATGGTTTTTTAACTATACTGGCTTATAAATCAAGTATGTAGGTCGGTTTGCTGGTTAGTTTAGGACAAATGCTGAACTTCACGGACAATGGTGATTACCTTTTTTCTTGCTTATGATGCAAATACCTGCTATTCTAGGATAAAGTTTGCAATTAGTTTGAGGTATACTGGACAGTAACGATTGGAAAACTGGACCACGTCCGAACAGTGAAATGAATACCTATTAATGGCCGAACGCAAATCTGTAGGCTTACAGCATTACGAGCATATTTCTTTAAACTGTAACCACCGACTTAGAGAAGTCCGTGCTGTAACTGACGGCCAATGTACTAGCTAACGTTATTTTGTGTCAGTCAAGTAGCTAATTTTGAATGTGTGACCCATGTTCTCTTCTCCCGAAGGCTTCGAATAATTCAATAACCCGATAGCTCTCGGAAGGTGATCGCCTCCTAACGAATTGTAGGTGAACTGTTGATAAAAGTACATTTCAGATTTGGGGACTGCTGGGCGTCTCGGAAGATAGGTATTACTATATGTGTTATCGCACCACGACAAAAACATCCGGGTTCGCTTAATCCATCCAACTTCCTACGACAATTGTACTTGTCCTTAGAGTTTTCTACAGCTTTATCCAAATAAACGGCCATTATCGAGACATGTCTTATTATCACTATAACTTTATTTCTTTCTATAATTTCGGAACAGTTTCTGTAGAGGCAACATAAATCAGATTACTAAATACGGCCTCGTTAGTTAGCGATAAGGGTACTTCCTAATTCTTGTTTGACGATTTTTATTTTGTAGTTCAGGTTAACAACAGTTTGGAACTCTCAAACTTGACACGTTATATTCTTTTAACTTTATTCTTGCGAATAATTACTCACTAGCACATGAAACATTTTGGTTTTAAGTATTGGACTATCAAGTAGTGACTTCAAAAAACAAACATATTCAGAATCGAGAGACTATACAACACGTGTTACACTGAAAATAATATTCTTTTAGTTTCATTTCAATATTTAAACCAATGTCCGGACTAACGACGCTTTGCTACAAAATGCAAGCCATAGTTTCCGGACTAGTGATTTATCCGGACTAGCGGGATCCCATTCCTAATATCGTGTCCGGATTACTACACCTACATGTCCTAATTAACAAAGTGTTTGTTTGGTTTATGCTGTACCGAACAAACGCCAATACAAAACCATTTTGCGAATTAGCGAGGAAAAAACACTGCACTCGAATATGTAAGCATTATCAGTAATTTTCTGTATTCACCAAAAATCTTTTTTATTTTATAAGAGGCTAAACTGACGAACTTCTACTACAGAAATTACAATGTCTTAAACGATTACTGTTGTTCATTTAGATCGTAACAGAAAATGCAAATTAATTCAAGTATATATGTTATTATAAGCTAAATAAAAATAGCATAAAACTTTTCGCAAGTAAGCAAAACGACCAAATATTGTGCATGTAAGAGATGATGAAAGTTGGGGAGATATATGTGTTAATACATGCTCTTGTGAATCAGCTGTTTACAGAAAGTCACTGCGTACTAAGGGAATTACACACGACCTGATATAGAAAACCGGTGGTGACGTCACATGTTGTCGACGGTCGGACTATCCCAGTTGAATGAAGGTCACGAGATGTAAACAAACAGACTGAGGATATGTGTGGTATGAAGGAATGCACTCGACAATGTGGACTATTACCATCGATTGGTGATGCAATCACTTAGCATGGTATTTTCCATTGGGAATACTCATAACTCTTGAAGTGTGACAAGTTTGTTTTGTTCCAGCCCTTTTCGTGTGTGTCCTTGTATTGCCAAGTCATATACACTCTTTCAGATACCGCTGTGGTTTTCCAGATTAAAAAGGTAACTGCGTTTGTGCATATGTTTAGGAATAACTGTATGTAATAAATCAATTGACATAATGTTTAGAAAAAGCTGTAAATTTATATAATCAGCCGACATTATAATCAGTCGACATTATATTTTGTACTTAAGCAAGCAACATAATAATTAGTGGATTAATAACTATAGTGGATTAATAACTTACGCGTTCAAAATGTACCCAGTGAACCCATGGTATACGTACATATTAAAAGTCAGGACCGGGTCACAGGTTAAAGATATTTATACGGTTACTTGTCTTACAATCTTAATGAATTCTACTCTATCAGATATTTTGTGATAGGTTGTGGCCTTGATAGGTTTCGATTGCACCCAGAAAGGACGCGCGGTTCATGTGGGAGGGGCCACGCCCCCACACCACGTGTAACCGGAGTATCTTGTTTTCCTCTCTCTTATTTTTGTATGAGTATATATAGACTTCTATAAATTAAGTAACGTGTAATGTGATAAACTCAAATAAACATGTCACCTCAAAGAACTTCGGTTGTTCGGTTCTTTTACATTTTGATAATTTGTTGAATCATAAGAAATGTTTTAGGGTGCATCTTGTACTGTGAAGTGTCTTGCTGTTGACACGTACCGTGGTTTGAACCTGTAACTCCAAACACATGCTCTGATAACCAACTAAAGGTATCTGACATTGACCAGATACACTGACATTTAATGTTTATAAAGTTTGAAGTGGAAGAAGAAATGCTTTCAAACGATTTTGTATGCTTACGGAAATTTAAAAGGAGTGGTCTTCCTCGAGAACTCGAGAACTCGATGACCTTTCGTAAAAATTGGATAACGTAAATAAATACATAGGTGACCAGGTATGTTTTACAGGTGGTTTACTCTGCACGTAAATCGGTCCGTTGTTTGTGTCAGGTCATGATTTGTGTAAACCAGAACATCTAAATGGATTTCAAAATATGAATTTTGAATCAAATTTCAGACATACCATTACCAAAACCCTGGAATGCTTAATCGCATTTTGATGTACACAGTCCGTGAGCAAGCCTGTTTACAGTCATCTAAGATCACCTTCGTCACACTATAGTGTCGACTATGTGATGGGACTGCGGGATAGAATGGTGAATAGATAGTGGGATCGCTGGATTAGTGGTGACTAACTATTGGGACTGCGGAATCCTGCTGTCCCACTACCTAGTCACCCTTTATCCCACAGTCCCAATATAAAGTCACCATTAATCTTGCAGTCCCACTATCTAGTCACCACTGATCCCGCGACCCCACTATCTAGTCACCACTGATCCCGCGACCAACACTATCTAGTCACCACTAACCCAGTGATCACACTATCTAGTCACCACTAACCCAGCGGTCCAACTATCTAGTCACCACTAACCCAGCGGTCCCACTATCTAGTCACCATTATCCCAGCGGTCCCACTATCTAGTCACAACTGATCCTGCGACCCCCACTATCTAGTCACCACTAACCCAGCGATCCCACTATCTAGTCACCACTAACACAGCGGTCCCACTATCTAGTCACCACTAACACAGCGGTCCCACTATCTAGTTACCATTAACCCAGCGGTCCCACGATCTAGTCACAACTGATCCCGCGACCCCCAATATCTAGTCACCACTGATCCCGCGACACGCACTATCTAGTCACCACCAACCCAGCGGTCCCACTATCTAGTCACCACTAACCCTGCGATCCCACTATCAAGTCATCACTAACCTAGCGGCCCCACTATTTAGTCAACACTAACCCAGTGATCACACTAGCTAGTCACCACTAACACAGCGGTCCCACTATCTAGTCACCACTAACCCAGCGGTTCCACTATCTAGTCAACACCAACCCAGCGGCCCCACTATCTAGTCATCACTAACCCAGTGATCACACTATCTTGTCGCCACTTTTCTTATGTCCAACTATCTCTCCCCCCCCCCCCCCCCAACCACCACCACCACGACGACCAAATAAAAACTGCAGTCTTTCTATCCAGTCACTCTTAACCACGATGTCTCACCATCCCGCCTCGTTGTCATGAAAATGGCACAAGGCCCGATAATAATCTTGTTGTACGTACAGGTAGACCGGTATCAAAATGTTTGATTAAATGCTCACAACAGTAATAATTTTACATTGAATCAATATGTCCACGGCAGTGTAAAAAGACCTAATTGTTTTTCAAGCCTATCACAACCCAGGCTAATTGGTAAAACCGCTACCTATGGTACTTCTAGCTGTGGTGGCAAGCTCACACAGATAGAAGTGTCACTTTATCACTTCTCCGCAAAATGAAGCTAATTACATTTGGTTTGGGTGTACTTGTGGCGACTCCCTATCGGGAACTTCTCAGTACAGGGGAATACGGAGGGTCACAACCAGGACACTACTACTGGACCGATAAACAGCGGTTGAACTGTACTTCTCACGACGTATCTATTACAAAGTTAAATATAAATTTTGAGAAAATACATTTATCAGAGACGTTTGTTCATTGATATACACCAGAAGTGTAACTGACCTACATGCACATAAATATTTACGTATATCATCACAAACATGAAGGGTATTTTTTCTTGAAATGCCGATTGTGATCCGTAAGCATTTTTGGTGATTAAATTTGAGGAAACATGCGTAAGAAACTTTGTGATTAAGGGGAGAGAACTCAATCAAAATGTTTGTTTCCTCTCGTTTGTACATATGCAGTATTGTCTAGCAATCTAAAAAATGCTCCATGAAACATGCACGTCGAGTCTGTTTTTCAATTTCGCTGAGTTCTGGTATTACTGCCACAGTAACACATAAACAGTGTTATAAAACCTATTAAATGTGGGATTTTGACCGTCTTACATGCTGCGGCAGTACCTTGGTCAAGTCTTGAATAAGACGAAGATTTCTGGATTTATTCCTCTTCATGTATGGAACTCTGGACGAAGTAACACACACCCTATAGCACAGGACGTTGACAGGATCTTGAGTAGCAATCTTTTCCTTTCATCATCCCTGGTGATATAAAACTGAACATTTAGAGAGCGGCGTTTCTAACTTAAGACTGTCTTTGTGAAATAACTGTATTTTTTATGAATTGCGTCTAATCGACTTTAACTTCACGCAGTGCATATATCGGATACTGTTCGTTAAAGCAGTTGCCCAAGACTAGCTATATAACTTCAGATCTGATGTTACAATATTTGTATACCATATATAGTACGGCTAGACGGGCACCATTTTGTACGATTTACTATTCCTATCTCAGATTTTCCCCTTGTTTATTCCGTATTCACCTTACCAATGTCAAAAAGGACAATAACGCTGCCACCTTTAGGTGAAAACGTCGACACATCATCTTTTCGTTAGAAACTTTATGACAGGATGGAAACAAACTCGGGAACGGACGTCGGGCGGAGGTATCATGTTGATAACATGGACACTCTTTCGAAATGGTGACATGAAATGTCATATATATGGAATGCTGTATTGGTTTGTTTTAGTAAGACGAAACTGACCTGTCACGGTGTCATTTATACGAGATATCCATGTCTAGCGAGTCCAATTAATTTCGCATGCCCTTCAGTTCCGTATTAAGGTACTGAGTTCGTATTACAGAGATATCGCGGCTATTTTATCTGTATGGAGGAGTCAATTCAAGATTTTGAGGGACCAATGGCCCCTTGACCCCCTCACGAATAAACCTGAATTCCCCAAATGAATACTGACTCGCCTGTTATCCATGTACAGAATGGTGATGGTTAAGTTAACAATTATTGAACGCAATGGACAGTAAATTAGACAAACACTTTCCTTGTTGAAACTTACACCTGTATAGATTTGTCCTCAAACAATTTTGATCTCGAACCTGGAAAAGGAATGACACAACAATTAATGTGATACTAACCAAAATACAGTTCCGATTCTCTACAGCAAGTTCCATATAATACATGTCTCCTACCACAACATATCGTCTAGTTGTGATACAATACATGTTCCCTAACACAATGAGCTGTCTAGTCATGATACAATACATGTTCCCTAACACAATGAGCTGTCTTAGTCATGATACAATACATGTTCCCTAACACAATGAGCTGTCTAGTCATGATACAATACATGTTCCCTAACACAATGAGCTGTCTAGTCATGATACAATACATGTTCCCTACACAACACATTGCCTTATTAATGATTTCTATCCGATTAAATCCTTTAATTATAGTTTTAAGCTTGAACCAGTTCATTGAATAATGTTTAATTTGATTTGCTACGAGAAGATTTGTTTTCCAGCTTACTGCTATGCTTAAGTTATCGTATTTCGCATTCCGTACTGACCATTAGATAAACGTATGTGATTAGAAACTAGGGGGGTGGATACGAGACTATTCGACATTTCTTCGCCGCTGGAGAAGCGAGTCAGCTTTCGGACAGGAGATCCTAGTGATGTGTCCCTTTCAACAGATGTTAAAGTCTGAAAAAATAAAAGTATTTATAGAAATCCCCACAATATATTCCATATATGTATTATATTGTCTCGCATGAATCTGTTACAAAGTGGCATAAAGTGACGTTTCCAGACTGGTGTTGACTGCCGAGTTGCTTATTTATTTCACGTGACCTTATCTGACTGCCGAGATGCCGATACATCTCACATAACCATATCTGACTACCATGTTAGATATGCATCTCACGTGACCTTATCTAACTACCATGTTGGCTATATGTCTCACGCGAGTCTGTTATAAAGAGACATTGAATGACCTTACCTGACTGGAGCCGATTACCGTTCTGACTATACGCGTGTATCTCACGTGACCCTGTGACGAAGTAACACTGAATGACTTTACCTGACCGGTGCTGACTGCCGTGTTGACTTTTTATTTCACTTAAATCTGTGACAAAATGACATTGAGCGACCTTACCTGACTGGCACTGGTGCTGACTGCCGTATTGACTATGTATCTCACATGAGTCTGCTGCTCTGTCATCAAGGAGTGGATAAAACTTCCCATTTCGCTGAGTTTATTTTCTATCTGACCACGGAAAAACTTATCTACAACAAAGTTTAATTCAGTTCACTTGTAACATATATTAAAGGAAATTTCCGTAAGGTTAAAAACGCGAGTGTTTTGTATACAGTTTGCAAATTATAGTCGTATACACATTTCCTGTTGAAAACAAAACGAATCACTCACCAAAATGATATATGAGGTCATCAATTTTGTTGTTTCCATGCAGGCAAATGTCTGCTTCGGCATCTGACCAGTCGATAGGAAAATAGTTCCAAGAGCTGTCGGCCTGTTTGTAAAGTGTAACTGAGTGGAATATACTCTAAATGTTTTTAACGTCATACGTCATGGTAAAAAACAATCGAAAACAATTTTATAATATAAAAAAAAACATCTTTAAGAAGGAGTTTACGCCAATTTTGAAAATGACAGTGATATTTTGCTGTTATATGAAGGTGGCATTTGATACCGTGGTAACAGTAGTAAAGTACCTCTTGTTCCGTTGGACTCGTTTCCAGTTGACAACTACTACTGGTACTGTGACTGGAAAATCCCGTATCTCGCTCACTTTCGGACTCCATGGAAAACTGGCCGACCTCTGGCACAAAATTGTCCATTCTGGCCTCAAAACTTGCTTGAGAACAGCTAGTTTGGATCAGATTCTCTGCCTGTTCAGACTCTATTTCGGTCATATTTAGTTTACTGGTCCCTTTCTGTTGATTGAGATTGTGTCTCTGAAGACAACTTACTTCTGTATCAAAACCTGGAACTTGGTTTCCATGTGACAATTGTGCCTGATCAGTAATACAGTTGTCTGTATGGATATCCGTGGATGGATGAAGCTATCGAGTAACATATGAAAAGGTTAATGGTTACACAGTATTACATCTAATATACCTTTTATTGACATTTAAATGTAGAGTACGTCAGTGAATTTGTAAAATGAGATAAAAGATTAGCTTACCATTGAGGACAACTCAAAAACTATGTTTCCTGTTTTTGTGGCATGATAATTTTGTACGTTATTGGATCCAGATGTGCAACTATCCAAAGACTGGCGACCTCTGCGTCTAACATGTGGTCTGGGGTGAACGTCAGGCGAAATATCAGATGGGACGAAAACGCGCCCATCCGGAAGAAGTGCTTCTGAACCTAAGCTTGCTTCCGAGCCAGTTTCATCTGATGTCATGTCTTGAAAGATACTGTAAGAGCAGAACTCTTTTTACCTTTACACTGAACAACCAGCCTAACAAGTTAGCTGTACTACTAATCAAGAACACCGTAAGTACCGAAAGAAGTAGACTACACGTGAAATAACTAAATATGTACGTAAAAAAACCAAGCATTCCAACAATTTTGAATTAGATAGGTCTACATTGAAAACATCATTGACCTTTTCTGTTTTCCGTTCAAGAATAGACTTGACAAGACACGGAAAAATCAAGAGCTGCTCTACAACTATAGAACAATACTAGAAAAAGAGTTATCGGGAAGCTACAGACCTACCAGTCCATGGGCATGGTCATGGAAGCAAATGTCGAGTCTGGTGAAGAGTACTGTACTAGAATTTAATTATAAGTAAGTTATGAAATTGAAAGAGTTTCTTTACCTTTTAGTTTCTTTGTCATTTGCAATGGGCATTTCTCTAAAAAAGATATGAACGTTTCAACACAGTAGTAAAACGTATCAGTTGATACGATACTTGGCGGCTGAAAACTTCTAATATTCTACGACCTGACGTCAATACGCTGCTTTCAAATACATATCCGAACACACATTCAATGCAATCACACAAAAGACGTAGATGGGAAGTTATCGTACACGCAAGCGCGGGAAAATGTAAACAGACGATTTCCTGTTCATGGATACTCTCGGCAGAAACAAGCATCAGCATATATGATACTTATCCGTATTAACTTTATTAATGACGATGTTTCAAGAACTTCAAATTGTCATTGCACAAATTCAGGGTATGTTCCAACAAGGCTAGCTAGACACTCAAGAACGAATCCAAAATTCATTTTACCAGGCTATATGGCAGTATACCGTCTAGTCTCAGGGACTTGCACTTGGCACGAATTCCCAACTCATGGTATATATATGCATTATGTTGACTATAATACAGACATATCGATCATGGGTTGGAAATTCGTGCCAAGTCCCTCTGGGCCTAGCCACTTCACACTTGAGTACCATTTTCCTACATGATAATAGACATGTATTGAATTTCCCTTTCTTTTACATGTACACCAGAAGTTAGACATTTCGGATTAGATTGACAGGTTTATGGTGTCGGTTAAAAATGTCTCCTGTTGCAAATTGGTGTATGCCAAGGAGTCTGAGGAAATATGTGCTTAATACTAACACTATGCACATAAACTTACTTGCTTGTTAGCATCACAAGCTTTTCAGCTAGTGCCGAGAAATGTACAGGGGATCAATTGCAGCATATTTTAAGTTAAAATCCAACTTGCTATGAATTCCTTTTTGTATGGAAATTTTAACTAGATATGGTGAAAACGAAATTTTGGATATTTCGACTTGAATTAAGATATCACAATAAAACTATAATAAAAAAATCTCCAATTTCTTATTTGCTTTCCATTACAGCATTATTAAAAGAAATATGTAAAGCTGATAATGGTGCCAATAAACAGTGGCTTGATCAGATAGACAAAGTCATGTCACTGGTAACTAGACTACATGAGGAAGCCACACATATGGTACCAGAACAGAGAATTGCTGTTTCAATAGTTAGTAGCTTTTGAATCTTTGAAAAATGAAGAGGTTAAAAACAAAACAAACAAAAAAAACCTTTTTCCATGCTGTAACATTTATCTTTGATTTATATTGATGAAACACTAAAATGAGGTGAACAGAACAATTCTTGAAATATTATATATGTATGTCTGGTGTTCTGAAAGGTTTATAATAGAAAATTTAAATCATTTATATTCTTTCATTTGACTAGCTAGAGACACATGCAGTCGATCTTTGGAATATAGCAGTTGCTCTGAAAACCAAAGACTCTATTCCTGTCTTGGTAAATGCAAAATGTAAGTAGTTACATGTCCACCAAAGCTGTTATAGTTCACAAATCCTTGTCTTCAGTGATGATACATTGATAATGCACTACGTGTAAAATCAAATTTATCCAACATCTATTTTTGTTGTGCCAATTTGCCAAATTCAGTGCCCTATTTAAAGACATTTCCAATTGTACATGTTAGCTTTTTCAAGTGAAGTCATCAAAATCTATTCAATCTTTTTTATCTGGTGGAAGACGCTACATTGAGAATTTTTATTTTCTTGTCAACCATTAGCAACAGTGGACTGTTCAAAGTGGCTTGTGTCCATCTTCTGTCCATTGTCTTGAACAATTCTTATTTCCCTGTTTCTTAAAAAAGTACTGGATGGATCTTTCAAATTTCACATGCAGGTTCCCCTTGGTCCCTAGAATTGCTGTTTGGATTTTGGAACAGATCAGAAAAGTAAAATGGTTTCCTGGTGGTCATCTTGGATTCTGAAATGAATGTTTGTCAATGCTATTTCTTGAGAAAGACTGAATGGATCTTTTTCTAATCTCATGTAGGTTCCACTTGGTTCCTAGTCATTTTGAGACATGATCAGAAAAATAAAATGCTGGCAAGCAGACATCTTTTATTTGGCTGTCAACAAATTTCATATAATAGGAAAGAAGGGAAATTGAATAAAAGGAAAAGTTCCAACTTTGAAAGAACACAAATGGAGACTAAACAAAGGTGGGCAACAATATCCCTCTGGGATCAGTTGTTTATTCCAAGTGCCCCTCAAATTTCCACTGTTAAGACAAAATAAAATCTCAATTTCTTGCTTGTGGTATTTGGCCAACAAAACAGGGGGAGGGGCAACTGGGGAGATTGACCAAACTCTTTAAAATCCTTCTTCTGTAGGAATATGTGGTTTCTATTCCAATTTTGTCTGAAGCATCCTTTGATGAATGGGAATCAGTTTAATATACACTCTGGGTCTCTGCTTGTGGGATGGGAGGGGCAGTGCCCAATAGCAAAAAATAGAGTAAATTCTTTAAAACCCTTATTCTTCAGTAGGAATGACACGATCCTGTCCCAAGGGAGAAATATTAGAATTCATTCCAATTATTTTAGAATCCTTTTTCTGAAAGAATAAAAGGATATTGTCCAAATTTCAAATTTGAATGGAAGTATCTCTTCGGGTGCATAGGGACTTGGCACAAATTTTTCGACACGTGGTCTGTATATATGTAGTAACTATAATACATATATATGATCCATGGATTGGGGGTTCATACCAAGTCCCTGTGCTCAGGTGCAATTGGAATTTGGTGTAAAAGGTTGATTTAGTTTAGATGAAGCAATTTCTAAACCAAAAACTGGTTGGTGATACAGGCCTTATTGGTTAGTAGTCTCAAAAAAATCTATTTTATTCATTGTAAAAGTGTAAACATTGTGTCAGTATCTTTGGATGTTAATTGTTGTACTTTTATTAATGTTCTAAAAGGTAGAGTATTTTGGTTTAGGCGAATCAAAATCTAAGTGATTGGTTGATCAGATAGATAAAATAAAATAAGCCTTTTCAATGGTTTTTGACATGTTTATCACTTCCCACAATAATGGATATGATGCTGTATGACACTTAACACCCATTCTCACTTGTCAAATGCAATTCCAGGCAGTTCATTTGGTAACATTGGTAATTTATTTTCTGTAGTGAGACATGTCGCCTTTCTTTTGGTGGATTGTTCAACCCCCTCTGAGTTCAATGAAAATACATGGAGAAAGAAAATAGTGGTAATTATTTTTCATCCTCAATAAAAAAAAGTCTCTTAGCAAATGCTTTCATTAAACATCAAATAGAAATTTGATATCATTACATTCACGGAACTATTTACCAGAGTTAATGTGACTTTTAAAAGCTACTCAGAACTGTATAATACATACCATACTTATTTAGCAGCCTAGAAATAAGGCTGATATGACTTTCATCTATTGCTTTTTTGGTATAAACTGTCAACAGAAGCTGCACCATTGTCCTTTCATATGCCCACCTACTCACCTAGAACCAGAAGCTAATAACATTTACTGCCTCCTGTTCTTCTCGCAGGATGAATACTCCAGTTCTCTGCTAGCAATATTTGAATAGGTTATATAAAGCAATTAAAAGCTGTACATTGTGTTTGATAATCAATGGATATGTGTATGTGCCCACTTCATGATATTTCAGATGGGAATGAAGGCGGGTCGAGCATGGCTAGGTGAGAGCATTAACTTGATGATGGCATCCACAATTTTGGAACAACTGCAATGTGTTAACAAATACATACATATACAGTATACATATTTTGTGCCTGTTCTAAAACATGTTTTTTTTGCATACATATATTTGTACCTGGCTTTGTTTGGAGCTTTAAAGGATGTTTAATATGTATGTTCAATCTTTGATTATAGAAATGAACAACATAAAAAGCGTCATAGTTTTAAATTAACAAATAAGCAAAACTGAATAGTTGTATGATAAGCTAGTCTTACTGACTAATTTTCTTTTATGCTTAGTACAGGGTCAATATTGATTATAAATTAAAGCATATAAACATTTTTCTTAGAAAATAGTGGTTATGATTTTAGTCTGGAAGACATTGCTGGTTTCTTACTAAAATGTAATAAGTATTCACAATGTGTGAATGGATCTTTGGTTAGACAATGAATTAAAAGATGACTAAATATCTCACAGATAGCAAAGATCCTGTTATGGCGGATCAAGTCTTCCTCCTCACTGATCAGGTAAGTCTGCTACTGCTGGTAACCAGTATTGACCAGCTCCCGTTCCTCCTTCAGGTGCAGATTGCACCAGCTTTATCTTAGTTTAGGTGTATCTGAGGTGGCCAATCTGTAGCTCACACCACTCTCTGTTTTCCTCTATATCTAATGCTCAGGGAACATTGGAGAATCTAAAAATGATCTTTTTGTCCTACTCAGTCACTTTCAAAACCTCTATCATTAATTTTTCTTTCTCTTTCTCTCTGTTCTGTGACTTCTTTCTCCTTGCAACTCAAATTCATTTAACTAAGCAGTTACAAGAGTATCTTGGATACTCCAGGGATTACTTTTGCTCTCTACATCCCTGGAACATGTCATGGCAAAATTGAAGGCACAAGCAAAGCAATTTGATTGAATGCAAGGGAAAAAACCTGATCAATCACAGGGTGATTATGCTCCTTTTGAAGATTACAAAGAAGCAAAACCCAACTTCAAAGCCATTATGATAACCCCATTACATGAACTTGTGAATTGCTGGATGTACATTAAAGGATCAAACTAGCCTTTTTGTCTTGTCCACAGTATTGCACATGAAACATTCAGTTTTGCCTAAAAGAAACAAGACAAACTATTAAAGGCAAAACATCTAGCCCTATTACTGATTAGATGGTCCTGTTAACTCGCTCTGCTTGAGTAGGTAGGTCTCCTATTTAGCCCTCACTGATTACCGGTAGGTAGGTCGCCTGTCTAGACCTCAATGATTAGGTAGGTGTCCTGTCTAGCCCTCAATGATAGGTAGATATATCTTGCCATCACTGATTAGGTAGGTTTCCTATTTTGCCCTGACTGATTAGATAAAATCTTTTACCTATATTGCATGTAGTTTATTTTCCATTTGTTAATTTGTCTTGAAAAAACGGCAACTGCATATCAATCATTTAAAATTTTTATGAATTATCAAATTTGTTCAGTAATATTGTTTTTATGCCCCCAGCTTGAAATATCATGGCATATTGTTTTTATGCCCCCAGCTTGAAATATCATGGCATATTGTTTTTGTGCTGTCTGTTTGTCTATTGTCAACTTTAACCTTGCCCTAAATATACTGCAGGTAAGAGGTATGGCTTTCATATTTGGCATGTGTACTCCTTGTGGCAAACTTTTCCAGGTGTACCAAAATTTTTGACCATTTGACCTTGACCATATTGTTTGACCTACATTTGAAAGTAAAACAAAATCATTACCACAATGAAGTGTTTCACAAAGTGTGCATACAATTAGTGTATGCCTTACATAGTACAGTTTTAATGTCCTATTTTAGAATTTTGTTTCAGCTGGGGGCATAGTGTTTCATAAACACACCTTGTTGAAGATTAATATTCTAATTGAAAGAAATGAAAAGATATTGATATATGCATACTACCAGTGTACAATTATTTTATTGTTATCTATGAATTCAAATAAAATACAATATCTGTGACACACTTCCTACCTATGGTATTTCATCATTCAGTTTGTAGCTTCAGTACAGAGAGCTGTTGTAGAAAGAAAGAATGATGGTATTGCTGCTGAGGTGGTAGATAAACAGAAGACAGAAATACTACAGGACATGTTTAAACTTCTATGTTACAAAGCAGAAGCAGTGAGTATTCACCAAGAAACTATGATATGGAGACAAATGTTTAGAAAGAGTTAAAATAAGTAGCTTGTACAAATTTCATGAGTCTTTATTTTTCTGTGTTTTTGTTTCTATTTTTTTTCTTTTTATTTATAAGAAAGGAAGGAATGCAATACATATACACCTAAAATTAATTTTTGATATGTCATACAAAAAAGAAATTTCAACAATCAGATATTTTTTTTTACATTTAAGATCATTTTCAGGTATCAGAAGATCTTTGATTTCTTTGTCACATCAAATAATATCATCATATCAAATTAATAATGTAAATTAATTTTAATGTATTTTCTTTTCATTCAATTCCAATGTTTTCAACATTTTGTTGCTTTGTATTGGTTATACAATGAGCATATCTACCACTGTGATATGCCTGTTATGTGTTATACCAAGGCTTTGACACAACAAAACCAACAGAAGGCATTAGATTTGGTACTTCTTGCAAAGGAAATGCTGCCAAATTTCCCAAGAGAGGTAAGTGCTTATTTCTCAGTATCAATTATCAATTTAAATTCAATTTTTTTACTGCAATGTATTCTTGTCAAACTTTCAAAATTTCAATCATTATATATCAAAAGCTTCAAAACATTCAAATCACCATTAAGCTGCATAAAGGAACTATTAAAGGATGTTTGTCAGGAAAGTCAGTAATTATCAAAAAATGGAAGTATTAAGTTCTCCTGGTCAGAAGGACCAGTGAGCTTATGCCACTGCATTCCATCAACTTTTTCTAAAAACACTACTCATCATGAACAACTGAGTGGATTTTTACCAAATTTGGTCAGAAGCATTCTTAGTTTAAATAGTGTGACTGACCTCCCTGGGCCAGATGAACAAAGCCCAATAGGGGAAATAGAGTTAATTCTTTAAAATCGTACTCCTCCTGTAGGAATGATTAGAGTCTGCCCAAATTTGGTCCCTCACATTGTTGTGTTAAGGGGAATCAAATTTGTATAAACAGTTGGCATGAGACCAGAGGAATAGGGCCCAATGGGGAAAACAGAGCACATTCTTTAAAATCCTACTTCCCTTGTAGGAATAACTGGATTTGGCCTAAACCTGGTCTGAAGCATTCTAGGGTGAAGGGGAATCAATTTGTATAAATGATGGGTCTTGGATTCCTGGGGCCAGATGAACGAGGCCCAATAGGGGAAACAGAGCAAATTCTTTAAAATCCTACTTCTCCTATAGCAATGATTGAATTTTGCCCAAATTTAGTCAGTAGCATTCTTGGGTGAAAGGGAAAGAATTTTGTATAAACAGTTGGTGATTCCTGCAGGAACCGGGTTTTGCTGTAAGCAGTCCTTGGTGAAGGGGAATTTATTTTGTATAGACATTAGGTCTCGACACTCTGCGGCAGGAGGGGCAGAACCTATTTTAGGGTAAATAGAACAAATTCTTTTAAATCCTTCTGTAGGAATGGGAGGAATTTGTCTGAATTCGGTCTGTAGTATGAATGTTTTTTCTGATCCCCCTAGGACAGAGGGTTTGGGCACAATGGGGAAAATAGATATGTTATGTGTTGTGTGCTTGGATATTTAGAATTCTTTTCCTTTAGTTTTGAGGAAGCGATTCCAGCCAAGCAAAGCCAGGGCCTATGATCCTTTTATTTATGACAGATTTTCTTAAAGCTTACTAACAGGCTTCAACCACTGCAAGTAGATTGATATTTGAGTATGCAGATGAGCACAATTTCAACTGTTATGCATACATTTTTTTTTCAGGGTGGCTACCTCTCTATGCTGTGTTATAACTTTGGAGTGGACATGTACCAACAAGAAAAGTATGAGCAGGGGGTCATGTGGCTGCGGGAGAGTTTTGAGTTAGGCAAAGGTCGACAAACTATTGGATCCCGAAATCAAGTAAATACCAATAGGCAATACAAATACATAGATATAGTTAGCAGATTTTCTTGTGCCCAGTACAATGTAATTATACAGTAACATTCTATCCATCTTCAATTTTGTTTCTTGAGAGAGTATCAGAATTTAGAAGTAAACAAATCTAGAAATAGATATTTATACACTTATGTGGAATATAAAACTTACAGAAAGCAGAATGATGATATGCTCTCAAGTACATAATGGAACCATATTAACATGTCAGTGTCTTTGTCAGGAAGAAAATTAGCTGGTTTTCTCTGGAATCCCAGAAGATTTATAAGCTCAAAAAAATTATATACTGAATCATTGAATTTCATAGTAATTAAATGTTATTGAATGAAGAAAGGTTTGAAAATCCTAAACAAGAATTATTCTCATTTAGGATTTTTTTTATTGATAATTAATTAAATATGTTATCTCTGGCAATTTTTATATGTGCATAATTGTACTTGATTTCAGGCACGCACATTGAGGTTGCTTGCTAATGCCTACCTGGAATGGAATGCCAAAGAACATAGCCAGAAAGCCTTAAATGCTGTGACACTGGCTAATACAGTAGGTGTTGTCAAAGAATCTTCCTCATAAGTAATTTTTCAGTAATGTTCAATAGAATCCAACAAAATTAAAGTCATTAGACTCCACTAGTTATTTGTATATTTTTTGAAAATTACATCTATACTGACAGGAAAAAGAAACGCAATTAGCAGAAAGTTAATATTGTAAATTAAATCCTTGACATACACCCTTGAAACTTGACAAATGTGTGCATTTGAGTTAGGTTCCTATGGTACCATATTAAAACCACTGATGCATAACTAAACTGCGCACGCCGCTTGTACAAAAGAATAAGAGACAAAAGCACGATATCTCAAACCCAGTATAAAGGATTGGTTCAAAATCTTTGTGTGCAAATCTTCAGACACATCCGTCTTGATTTCCCACATTTTGAGCATGAACAGTTCACCGTAAAAAATGCCATGACTGTCCGAAGTTGACAGGGGTCATGCCATTGCACTTCTTATGCAAGGTACCCCGCAAAATCAGGTCGCTAATCAATTTGGAGTCCATCCATCGAACATTTGCCGTCTCATCCAAAGACTTCATGCCACCGGAAGGGTTGCAGACCGTCCCCAAAGCAATCGCCCTCGTGTGACAATGCTTCGGCAGGATAGGGCAATGCGATTTTCGCAATCGCTTTCTGATGGCCAGGGAAACAGCAAGGAACACAATTGGGCGTCATCATGTTCCAATTGATCCAAAGACAGAGCGTACTCGACTGCGTGTGTTTGGTCTAAGACTGCGGCGGCTATATGTTGGACCACAGCTTAATGCGTGGCAATGTGCCAGACGAATGCAATGGCTGAACGCACATTCCGTAAGACGCTTCCCAATGCAACGTTGGAGAAGGGTCCTGTTCTCAGATGAGTCCAGGTTTTCGCTTTACCGGGCAGACGCCCGAGGTTGTGTCTATAGACGTACCCACGAGCACTATGCATATGCTTGTGTGATAGAGAATGAGGATTGGTCATGGTATAAGGAGGGATTGTGCATAGTATCAAGACTCCTCTGGTCGTTATTCAGGGAAATCTCACGGCCGTCTGCTATAGAGATCAAGTCCTAGCGCCTCATGTTGTTCCTCTAGTACAGCAGCGTCAACTGACATTTCAGCAGGACAATGCCTGGCTGCATGTAGCGAGGGTTTGTTGTGGTTATCTTGCAGCAAACAATGTCCCCACCCTAGACTGGCCCCCATACAGCCCTGACCTCTCCCCAATAGAACATTTATGAGACAAGTTGGACAGAAGGAAAAGACGTAGGCCGAATCCTCCAATCAACGTCGCTCAGTTGGCGTTGGCGCTGGATGAGGAATGGAATCGTTTATCAATGAGGAGGGTTAATACCCTGATCAATTCAATGCACAAAAGAGTTCATGCAGTTACTGCAGCTCATGGGGGGCACGCATGATATTGGTGGGTCCAGTACGCACTTCATTTTGAAAGAGGTACTCTTGAATCAACGTCAGATTTGAAAGGTTTACTAAACGTACACAAATGAAATTCTCGTAGATGACAGAGTGGTCAACTATCTTCCAGTTACACCATAATTACATTCTAAAACCCTTTTCTATTTCCCGTAGTTGACCTGGAAATTCCTAATTGTTTTTCTTATTCCTTTCAGTATATTCATCTGTTCCATTTGCAGCTATAACAGGGAAAGTTTCCAGTTATATTTTCCTTTCTTACAGAGCATATGCAGTGAATTTTTGAAAATGTAGATTATAGTTAAAATGCTGTCATGCATATTTTTCAATAGAGGTATTTTTATTTTCCTGAAATGACTCATTAAGCAAAACTAAAATAAGATATAGCTTCATTCATTATTAGCTCATAGAATTCTGTAAATTAACCATAATGTACTTACTGTAACTTATCTGATGTTTTTACCATTTATTTTCAGTTATCTTAATTTAAGTGTCCTAAATTGTTCCACAACAAAAATAACAATACATACATTTTTTTTACCCAGGAACATCCACACCCAGCTGGATTTTATCTAAGTCTGCGTGTACTCCTGTTTATTGGTGAGGAAGATGGAGCCATTGAGAAAGGTAACCTTCTTATTATAACTGCAACAAAACATTCAGTAGTGAGCGACAATTTAAATTCACCTTTGACTCATATTTAATTAATTTCATTAAATTAATGCACATAAATTGACTATTTATAGATTGGTTTATTGGTAACAAAACTTCTCCTTAGACTTTGAAAGTTTTCCTTAAATGCAGAATCAAGGTAGAAATGTTGATTGTTTCAGCCATTGAAGATGTTCTGCATCAGTCTGATGTAACTGTTGACATTGGACTCAATGTTGTACAACTAGTGTCCCAACATAATAGGTATGTAATGATGGGACAAACATAACAGGTATGTAATGATGGGACAAACATAACAGGTATGTAATGATGGGACAAACATAACAGGTATGTAATGATGGGACAAACATAACAGGTATGTAATGATGGGACAAACATAACAGGTATGTATTGATGGGACATTTGCCTGTCCAGATTACGGTCTATGTAATGAAGGGATTTCGGCATCATGAGTTCATCCTTTCATTTGATTTTCAGGAAACTTGGGAATGATCAAATATCAATTCATTTAATTGCTTTAGTATAATTTTTAGCATGATCTATTTCTCATATGGCCAGCATTGGATGTTTCATTAGAAAATGACGCTGTCTCTTTATGATTCCTGTCCTTTACATATGTATGTAACAACATTCGAATGGTAGGGGAGCATGATTGTGATGATATAAAGATAATGAACATGCAAGACCTGAGATGTATTTACACTAATAGCAAGATGCAAATGATATTCAAGAGAGGAGCACTGTATGAAGGTTTCATTAAAGCTGTCATTTCATCTTTTGTAATTCAATAGTTTTAAGATTTTCAAAGATTTTCACACCAGCTATTCAAATTCACTCTACCTCATTTAAAAGAAAACTCAGGTAGGAAATCTTCAGACGCAATTATTGATGTGAGATCTATGTAGTGAATGTTTGATTATGTAATGTGGATTCTATAAATGTACTGAGTTGATAAAATCTCATTAATCAGGACTGATATTGCCATGGAGGTCACTAAAACTTTGTTGAAGACATTTGAGACATCACCAGATGTAGGAAGTATTATTGTCTGTCTGCTGGAGCTATTAATACAGATGGGAAAGATCAAGGAAGCTAAAGACTTTGTGGAGGAATCAATTACAGGTAGAGCTTTAAAGCTATATAAGACATTTCAGAGGTCATAACAAACCTGGTGTCTAGACTCAACATACAAATATAGACAGGGATGTCAAAGAGACTTGATAAAAAGAATCCATCATTTACTCTTTAATCCAAGGTTCAGCTTTTCGTACTGCAGAACTTCATTAATCCCAAGTAAAAAACACCTCAAAAAGACATAATTGTATGCAAAGCAATCTGTTATTTATCAACAGCTTCTTGGAGACAAATGAGATACAACCAATCAATAATCATAGATCTTGGTCAAAAGAATTAATGTAATGAAATTTGGATTGGACAATATTGTATTTCCATGTTTTTAGGTCATCTGATCTAAAGTGTCTGGATGAACCATAGCCATCATGTTTAATCCATTATCATGCATTGTGCAAAAACTTTCCATTCAAATGACTTCTTCTCAATAACCAAAAGGCGCAGGGTGCTAATATTGGGCCTGTAACATGATGGGATGATAGGGTGCTGATATTGAACAGTATAATTCTGGGATAAACAGGGATTATTTTGATTAATTTTTTCAGGGAGAGAAATTCTCTCACTACTGTCAATGTGAGAGAGATTTTGAAATTCAATGAGAGTCCTTTACAAATAACAAGTTAACAACCTTTATTTATGGCTTCAGTGGCCTTCAACAACAGTTTTAAAGACAAAAGTATCCAACGAAAGAGTATTCATGAGATGACTAGAAACCACAGAATACAAAATACAACTTATGTGTCATTAATCATTTAACAGTATGCAGTTTTGTGCGCGGTTACTAGGCCAAACATCGCAGAAATTTTCTGCTGGCCGACCATGTTGCCTGTGCCTACTTTCGGAACATTTCGGACCGCATTAATTCGCGGAAATCGTGCCCCAAAATGACCCCTGGATAAAGGATTAACAAGTTTGTTAATATGAATGACCTTGGCCCACATGCAAGGTCACAGGGATCAAAGGTGTTGAAATATTTAAACAACTTCTTCTCAATTACTAAAAAGTCCATGGTGCTGATATTAAGGCTGTAGCATGCTCTGATGGAGGGTTACTTATTTGTTCATGTGATTGACCTTTTCTCCTTTTAAAGGTCACAGGGGTCAAATGTGTTTAAGTATTGAAACAACTTCTCAATATTAAAATGATCTAGGCTGTTGATATTGGTTTTTTAAAATAAGTGAATGAAGGGATACTGATTTGTTCAAGTGATTGACCTTGACCTATATTGAAGATCTCTGGGTTTAAGTGAATTAAGATTTTAAAATTTCTTTTTCAACAAGCAATAGGTCAGATTAATGGCATTTGTGTAGAAGCATGTATAAAGAATATAATTTCAAGTTTGCAGAAAATGTTTTTATGAACCAACAATGTCTTTTTGTAAGCTGTAGAATAGTTGAGCAATTCATTTTAGGCCTACTTGGCCTCTTTCATACATAGATCTTCATAGTCAGATGACCGTTAAGGCCTGAGGGCCTCTTGTAATTGAATAGACAGGCAGTGGTATTGTTCTGCCTGTAGATGCTCATGTCTAATAGATTTTTAACTTTAGAGCATTGATGTTTTCCCTAGGAAGAAAAGTTCTTCAAAACCGAGTCTCTTTAGATTCTAGGTCAATTGAAGTAATAAAGAGCTGATTGAAGTTTTGATATTGAGATTTGTTATATATGACATAATTTTTTTGGAGGGAAAATGTGTTCAAAATTTACTTTTCAAGCTCATAACACTGGAAAACCATTAGATGCTGCTGTTAGGAAAAGGTTTCATATAGTACTATGGGAGCAAGCAGCTCTAGCATTTGAGGTGAGTCAATCAACACAGACAAAACAAATGTTGATGTCACAGCTGAAATATATATAAATGCAAATTTAACAATATGAAGGCAAAAACTACTCTGTGGAAATGTTTCATTGCATCAATCACTGCATGTCCACACAATATATCCAAAACTCTTCACTGTTGTCTTCACACGTTGGCTCTAACCTTTCACCAATGGTTAACTGGCTTACTATCTTCATCAGATATTGAACATCGAATTTGGATAGAAAAGTTCATGTCTCAAGGATAATGCCTAATGGTTAAATGTCTTTGATGTGGGGCAAGAACATTCAGTTCTTTCATGTTCTGTGCACGTCCTCCAATAGAGTATACATTGTCACTTGTAGGCGAAAGATTACAAAGAATCTCTGGAATGGTATAACTACACACTGAGCCTGTTCTCTCACTCGGATATAGAGGCACATAATCTGGCCAAATTGTACAGGAACAGAGCATCTTGTTATTTACATCTGGAACAGAGGAATGAGGTTGGTGCCTCTCATTTCATTGACAATAAATTGCTTATTTGACTGAATTTAAATAAAGGCTGTATCAGCTTATGCCGAGATATATACATCTACCCGTAACCCTGCTTCTCCAAAACGCTAGGAACTGTGACAGATAAGGATGAGGAAATGTTTAGCTGCTGAAACTGCCAGCTATATTGACTTGCTTTCAAGGTCACAGAGATGGACTCAGTGAAAACATCTGTTGAAAATAATATATTCGGTCATGATATTGTTTCACTTAAAAAGCTTTCCATGTAAGAGGCTTTGCTGATATATAAGGGATATCAAGTTTGCCCTAGCAAATGGCCTTGACCATTTTTCATGTTCAGACTGGTCAAATTTAAATGCCATCAAGATCCAGAGAGCTAGCATTGACAGCTATTAGTTGCTGGATTAAGCTGTAGTGTTAGCTTTTTTGCTGTCAGTATTTTTTAGAACATTTCCAAAATGATATATACAGAAAAAGAACTTTGAATTATTATATCATATTCTATTGAATACTGTGTACCTTGTTTGAGATATTTTGGATTTTTTCCTGGACACTAGGCACTTGAGTCAGCTGAACAGGCTGAAAGATGGGAACCTAGGTCTCTACATACCCAATTCATTCTCTATAAAGTTTCGCTGGCTGGAGCAGACATCAACAAAGGTAGGTTCAAAAGCAGATCTGGTCTTTTACACCATGGCTTGTTATTAGACATGGATATGATTCCTTTCCTTGTCGCAGTGTGAGTGAATATTATTGTTTCAGTTACTTTAAATTCATTATCTGTGAAAAAAAGTATCGCCCCATATGTTCACCCATATTTTATTACCGATCTCAGGTGTCACAAAAGTTGCTTGACTATGAGTTTGATGTCCATTGTAGCAAAATATGTGCTGCAGAAGATGTGCGAGATGGTAGCCAGCATTGACCGTGGGGACGACAGTACAGATGCACATAGCATCATGTGTCTGGCAGCACAGATGGCATTTGAGGTAATAGTGACAAACAATTGCACTGTATTATGGTGAGATTTATTTCAATATTAACTTACAAAAAGACTCTACCAATTCATAACCTACATGAATAATAATGTCATAAATTATAATTAATATTCTCTAAACTAATTAATATGATCCCTCTTGATCTTGAATTAAACCAAATATAAAGGAATTTTGTAGTAAATTGATTTACAGTAATAACAGTAAGATGGAGAGATAATTTAGTTTCATGTACTTAAATGCTTCATTGTGAATGTTTGCGATGAGACTCATCACCCTGGTATTGATAGCATTTCTTAAAAGATGTTTACCATATTCATTCCAATAAACGCCCTGGGGGCGTGAAATTTTTCAGACAGGGGGTGATTAATAGAACACATAATTTGTTGGTCGTGACATGCCATGGCTGCCACTTAAAGACATTGTTTAACAAACTAACGAATTACTCAGCAAAGAATGCATTTGAAAACTGCAGTAATTCCAACATCGTTATAGCTTTGAACATTGTTGTCAATTGCATTCTGATAACCTGAATTCTTGTATGAAATGACACGATGTCAATCGTGTCAGCTTCAGTCAAAAACGTACAATGTTCATCATCGCTTGTAGGCCTAGTTTGCATAACAAAATAAAAAAACACAGCGGTATATAAGCCAGTCTGTTTCTTATTAAATCCCACATACCTGATAACAATGTCTGGGACAAAACGAAATTACGACACTGCTTTCAAGTAATCGCCTTCGCAGAGGAGAAGGGTAAACATGCCGCCGCGAAAGTGTTTCGTGTTGACAGAAAACGAGTGCGGGACTGGTGTCAAAACAAAGAAAAATTAAAAAATCTTTTTAAAACATCTAAACGCTGTAAAGGAGGTGAGAGGCATGTCAGATATGAAGATATTGACAAAAATCTGATGAGATGGCTACAGGACAGACGGGAGGCCGGAATACGAGTGACTGGGAAAGCATTGCGGTTTGAGGCCCTGCGTATGCATAAGGCAAATGGTAGTCAATCATTCAAAGCCTCATATGGCTGGTTTTCTAAATTCAAAAAGAGACATAACATTTCGTTCAGGCGATCTACGCATGTGACACAACATGAAGTGACAGTTTTTTTAATTTCGTGTTAAGAATGCGTAGGCTACGAGAATACCCCGATAGCCATATCGCTAACATGGACGAAACCCCGGTGTGGTTTGACATGCCAGGAAAATCAGCATTGGCAATAAAGGGGGAAAAGGAGGTCAGAGTTTACAGTACTGGCCACGAAAAACAAAAAATAAATGTGACACTGGCAGCATATGCCGATGGGACTAAAATCGCCCCCCTTGTGCACATGCCAGGCATTCGTCCCCTTCCGAAAGATGACATACCAAGTGGTATTTTGGTATACATGTACGGGGCCGGACAAAAATCCTGGGCAAACGAGGAAAGTATAAAATTTTGGTTAAAAAAACTCTGGGGTGTGAATAATACAGCTAGGCGGTTATTAGTATGGGACGCTTTCCGTGGTCATCTTACTGAAGATGTAAAAAAACTGGTTTGTCAAAAATATAATTCAGACATCTGTGTTATACCCGGAGGATGTACATGTAAGCTACAGCCAGCCGATGTGTCGTGGAATAAACCCTTCAAACAAAAACTTGGAGAGTTGTATGACGAATGGTGTTTCAGTGGCCCCATTGAGAAAACCAAAGCAGGGAATCGTAAAGCCCCATCTAAAGCTGTAATGTTGTCTTGGGTCAAGACAGCATGGGATAGCATTAGCCCGGACACAATCAGAATATCGTTCAAAAAATGCGGTATCACAAATTCGCTGGAGGGTAGCGAGGATCATATTTTCCAGCATGATTCTGACGATGAGGAATTCCAGGGGTTTAGTGAAAAGGATGTCCAAGCTGCAGAGGACGTTTTGCAAAATTTAATGGGTGATGTGAACACGCCTTCTATTCCACAAATAGAACTGAGTGAAAGCGAGACTGGCGAAAGTGAAAGTGAAGACAGTAGTTCGTACGGCAGTCCCAGCCGTTAGGCCTGCAGTATATTGAAATGAACCGTGGATTAAATTGATATTACTTGTGTAGATGTCTTGACAGTGTAATTTTCTTGTGCCAAAATTCATTTGTTCATGTACATGGATACCAGGAATTTAAAATTTATTAAAAGGTAAGCTTTGTAACCTGACTCCTGAGTTGTTGAAATTTACTGAGAAAACAGGTTTGGGCATTTATTAGAGATGGGGCGTTTATTGGAATAAATACGGTATCTTTAACGCAAACAGCAATGGATTACCATGTTTGTGAGCTTTTGTTTCCGAACAAAGGGGGCAATTGACTGCATGAGTCTGTACTACTGATCACTATTTGGTATTTGGATAAAACTGTAAAGTCAACTGTCAAATCATCAAGGTATATTTTCATCTCAATAGTTCTCTTATTAATAAAGCAGGCAGTTAGAGAAACGGTTGATATCTGATCCACTGAGCTGCTCAGACTGCTGGTCATATTTATACTCAATTACTTTTGAGATGAACATGCATCTCAAAAATTTAATTGCTGACTTAACACTTTCATCCCATGGCTGATAGTGAACTGTCATCAAGATTCCATTATTTTCTCTCTACATATTACAGGTATTTAGCATAATCACAGGGGCCTGTAACAAGTACAGTTTAGGTAAACCATACAAGCCCTCATTCCCTAGAAACATTATTACATTATTATATGAGCATCATATTTATTTGTAAATTTGACAACCAATGAGCATACTGTATCTACAAAGATTGCACATAGTGAAGCTACAGTCAGTGTGTTTTTTGCGTGCAGGAGAATCACCAGGTAGTGGCTTCCTTGGCATTGGAGTCTGTTGCTAACAGTTGTTCTGACCCCTGGCAGGTTCTTACAGCCCTCCGCTGTCTCATCAGACTCAGACTAGCCTCTCAAGAAAATGGCCAAGGGTAAGTCCTCATGGCTGTCTGTTCTCTAATAAGACTGAACTTGTTACAACCAAGGGACATTTGCTTCATATATATATATTTTGATATTTGAATAGGCTTTAAATCAAGCAGGTTTCATTGCATTTCATTTGTATTTTTAGGACAGACCCTTCCAGTACTGATAGAAACATCCAAACTGGTAAGATGTTAAATTATCATAAAATGTTTATGTTTTACTGGTTCATTTCTTATTTTTCCAATTTCTAAACATTCATTTATATAATGTATTAGGCATTAACCTTTCAAGGTATATCAGTTATTCCGTTTGTATCAAGTTTTGAATCCATTTAAATTTTCAGAAATCAATGCATTTTAATCTGTGCTATAAAATTCACTTTATGGACACATGTGAATGTTTCAGCTTACCACAAATTACTTCAGCTCCAAAATGACAGTAAAGAGAATCAGATTCAGATCCAAAATGAAGCCAGTTGGTTCATCAAAATTGGTAATTTCTTTATTATATAGTCTCTGTAAATGAATACTGGAATAAATCACAACTTTAACTTAACACCACTCTCTATTTATGACCAAATGAAGTTGCTTTAAAGTATATGTATTAGGAGTTCTTGACAAGAATTTTGTCATCCATTGTTACTGTTACAGCTTGGAACCTAGCCTTGCAGTGTGATGAGAGTCCACAACGAATGAAAACACTTTTCTCTCTCTGTCAGCAGGTAATATAAATTTAGTTGTCAAACTGAAATGAAAGCTGGTTTGAGTTAAGGTTGAAACTATGAAGATCTATTCTAATATAGAAACTTATCTGCATCATCGTAATGGCAGTCCTGACAATAAAGGTTATTATAAAGTAGATTGTGTCCACAGCTATCATCTCTGTGTCCTGACGATGACGTTAACCTAACAAGACAGAAGACTTGCATGCTGATGGCAGCTGCTGCTAGTCTGCAGGTGGCGAGGGTGTCAGAGGACGAGGCTGAGAAAGTAACTCCTTATCTTGTACTAGTGGAATCTTAGTTATAAATTTAACAACTTTTCAAAAATGTGAAACATAATAAGTTATCTATTGTCAAAGATGTTTTTGAGCAAATTGTAGATTTCAAAAAAGTTTTTGAATATTGTTTTCTGAAGATAAGTTGTGTGCCTGTTCTATCAGTTTTGAGGTGATCTTTACTCTAAATTACCATTCTGTCTAATCTATCTCCTTCAGTGATCCTGCTAATGTATAATATGTTGATTGATAAAAACTGATTGTAGAGGTCCAAATTATCACTGACCTGTAGCATTTACACCATGTAATATATAAAGCTGTCATTCTATCTGTTGTTTGATGGAGTGATGACAGTGCTTTAAAACATGTATACCTGATATTTAGTTATCTCAAGAAACTCAAAGCCAATGTTATAATAAAAAGGTGTTGTTTGTATTTTAGAGGTACAGTTTGGAAGAAGCTTTGCAACATGTGAAGAACTGTAAAGGTCTGATCAACCAGCTACAACACAACATGCTGGTTCCTACAGGTAGAGTTGTCTCCCATATGAAAAGTAATCTGATATATGATACATTTGTAAATTAACTGGCACATATCAGTTCACTCATATCTGCTTGTCTGCGATATCTTCACTTGAATATGACTTACAAGCCATATGCTCTTCAAAGAAATTTCGGCAATTTTGAACAACCATTTTCATCTGACCATGAATTATAATCTGGTCCAAAGGAGTGTACATGGCGGTTGCATCTATTTTCAGTCTCTTTATTTTTTTTACATAAATAATAGGACTGATTGATTAAGTGAATTTAGAACAAATTTGGTTTGGTGCATACTATCAAAGACTCAATAAAGACATAAATTTGAATTGCATATTTTAATTTCTGTAACAAATAGAATCGCTTGTGTGTTAAATATGTGCCTAAAAGACATTCTCCTGTCCACCACACTTCTTACAAATCAAATTTTATCAAGAATATTTCAACAAAGATATCATCATTTTACTTTTTGTTGATACATTACAGAGAACAAGGGAAAGGACACAACAGAGACTTTGCTATTGTTGTATGAGTTTGAGGCCCAAGTAAAGCTCAATGATCCTGTGTCAGAACAAACACTGGAACAAGCTCTACGCCTTCCAAACCCAGACCCAAAGATGTTCGAAACACTGGCTGGTATAGTTGCAGTTTACTTCCATCAATAAGATGAAAAGTTGCACCTTAAGTTGTGTAATATCAAGCTTCCACAAGTATACAGTTTTTTATGTTGCCTGCCAAAGGCGCCATATAGCTATTACTAGATCAGCAGTGTCGTGATCAGCAGTGCCGCCGTCATCCACTCCCCAAAAGTTTTTTCATAGTAAATTAAGTTCACTTTGGCCAATCAAGATCAAACTAAATACAGTGCTTCCTTACTAAAAGTGCTTGCATGGGATTGCTTTTCAGGTCCAAAGTTCAGAGGTCAAGGTCACCATTACTTTGCTTTTTTTCATGATAACTTCAGTACCATTTGGTGAATCAGCATCAAACTTTATACAGTGGATCCTTTTTGGAAGGTTGAAGGTCAAAGTTCAGGGACAGTATTACAATATACAGGGGATTGCCTTTCATGAGATAACTGAAGTTTTCTTTGGACAACTACTCAACCTTCATGCAATGCTTTCTTACTAAAGGGGCTTGCTTGGGATTGCTTTTTCAGGTTGAAGGTCAAAGGTCAAGGTCACTTTTACTATAAATAGAAAAAAAATGATTTTGTAGAATAACCTTAACAAAGGTATTTGCTTGGGATTGCTTTCAGGTCAAAAGGTCAAAAGTAAAGGTCATTGTAGCAAGAAAACTGATTTTGAAAACTTCATATGGTAATTCTTAAGCATTTTAGGTGGGTTGTTTCTGTTCCTGCCATATTTGGAGCAAATCAGTATTTTTTTAAAAAATTCTAATTCTGTGAGTAATTGTGATAAATGGATCTATTCTCAGGATTTAGTTCCTTTTGACACTAAATATCTAATCTGCAAGTTTACTCATCACATCTCAAACAAAAGGACAAATTATATAAATGGAATAAATACAATGAATATCTATAGCTATTGTTCCATAAAACTTGTCTTCATAAACCTTACCGAGCAGGCGAGACATCCATTTTCATAGAATCCTTGTCTTTTCATTTCATAATTGGACCCTTCCTTTTTTTTTTTTAATCAAATTTGGTATACATGTTATCTCACATGTTTCAGCCCTGGCAATGGAGCCCCCAGCTCAAAACAAGAATGTAAGTGTGAGAGCAATAAAAGTAGCCATCAGGAAGCACTTACAGATGCCTCAGCCAGACTTTAACAAGTGCAGGTAACACAAGCTGTTAAACTGGTGATTATGTACCTGTCCATCCCATCTGTCACATTCTGTAAACATACTTTAATAACCTCTCAACAGGTTTAATTCTTACACTTACTCAACAGTATCATGATATCAAGGGGAGCAAGGGGTTTCATGTCTTGCACACATTTTCTAGTTTGGTTTGTATCTTTTCTAATCAGGTGGATTGTAAATAAGCATATTTAACTTATCGTTCTTTAATGAAATCTTCTTGTCACAGCAAGCTCTTCCATAGCCTGGTGCAGCTGTCCCTGTCAGGGGACTCTGGAGCCAAAGGAGAGGCTCACATGTATTACTCGGAGATCATTGAAGTTATTGAAAAAAGGTCACAGGTTTGTTATTAGGTAGTGTTCATACTAAACAGGTTGCAGAAATAAGAATATTGGTATGTACTTGTGCAGTGTTCACACTGCAGAAGTTAAAAGCTAAAAAGATAACAGATATATACTTACTCATACTCTGTTAGGCAGTGCTCAAATTACACAGATGTGAATGTAGGCAGTGTAAAAAAAGGTAATAGCTTGATAAGTCTTTTTTACTATACAGAGCTCAATTACACAAACCATCTATCATTACCATGGAATACTAATCTTTGTCCCTCCACTCCCTGAAATTTTTTTTTTGCAAATGGGTGAAAAAGATCTTGAAATTTTTCTTTCTAAAATGAGGAATTGTTTTACTGTGTTACAGGGTCAGTATCCAGAGATGGAGGTTCTCTGGCTGATGACAAAGGCATGGAATTGTGGTATCAACTTTTACAGGTACACATGAATAATCTTGAGCATACACAGAGATCGATCTATGTGTTTTTTATTCCTTGAGAAACAAAGATAGAGGAAAGATTTGTACAGGTTTATATTTGTTCTGTTATTCCATCATTCCATCTAACAGCAAATCATCCCCATGTTGTGTTGAATTAGACTAAACTTTTTAAATACATAAATCTAAGATCTTAACAATCACTTTCCACTGATTCCCTTACCCATGAAAGTTGATCACTTTTATGCTCCTCGAAAGGCGAGCATATAGTTACTGCTTTGTCCATTTGTCCGTCCTTGTGTCTGTCTGTCATTATTTTGTCTGGAGCATAACATAAAACCTATAAGAGTTACCAACATAAAACTTCATAGGTAGATGGATCACAACAAGGAGAAGTGCAGTGCATAAAAACCATCACTCTCATTTGCATTATTTAGGAGTTATTGCCCTTTGTTATTTTTCAAACTTAAATTTTGTCTGGAGCATTGCACTAAAGCTATATAAGTTATCAACATGAAATTACATAAATAGATAGATCTTAACAAGGAGAAGTTTAGTGCAAAAAAACCATCACTCTCTTTTGCACAATTTAGGAGTTATTGCCCATTGTTATTTTTAATAGTTAAGTTTTTTTCCAATTGGGGAGCATAACCTGTCTCTGACGGCCCTTGTAACTTTAATGCACTAATCATTGAAGAAACTTATATTTCATGCTCAGCAAGGAAATTGCTGTTATCTATTGCATTGATGATATATTAGGTATTGTAGAATTGACTTAGGTGTATTGCTCTACTTCAGTTCAGGACGGTGTGACGAGGCTGAGAGATGGTGTAGCACAAGTCTTAAACTGCTCAAGTACCTCAATACCATGAGAGAGAATTATGAGGATCATGTAAGTACACCAACGGTCTAAAACTCCTAATGGATCTAATACTATCACAATATACGTACTACCATCAACTGTTTAAAACTCCTCATTGATCTAATACTATCACAATATACGTACTACCATCAACTGTCTAAAACTCTTCATTGATCTAATACTACCACAATATACGTACTACCATCAACTGTCTAAAACTCCTCATTGATCTAATACTACCACAATATACGTACTACCATCAACTGTCTAAAACTCCTCATTGATCTAATACTATCACAATATACGTACTACCATCAACTGTTTAAAACTCCTCATTGATCTAATACTACCACAATATACGTACTACCATCAACTGTCTAAAACTCCTCATTGATCTAATACTATCACAATATACGTACTACCATCAACTGTCTAAAACTCCTCATTGATCTAATACTACCACAATATACGTACTACCATCAACTGTCTAAAACTCCTAATTAATCTTATACTATGGCCAAACAAGTACCTCAAACTGTCTGAAACTCCAAACCAATACTAGGTTATACAAGTACCTCAAACTCAAATTCAGAATTAAGAATTCACCAAATATTGCTATTTATAAATTCATTATGCCCGGCTGTCATATATGCAGAAGGAAAGGACTGTAGGCATGATCCAGGCTGGAGAGTCTCCATGTTGAATGGCACAGCATTTTGGTTGCAGTGTAACTACAATTTGCCAGTCGATATGTTATTTTAATCAAACTTGATCAATATCATCAGATAGTTCCAAAACTGGCCAATCTTGCAAACTCAAGAATTGACTGTTGTATATGATTAATACACTTGCTCAATTGATTAATAACCTCAGTAGAGATGATAATTAAATTCTTTGGGCATTAAGTGTCTGCCCAAACAGTCTGCAAGAGGTTGAAGGTCTGCCAATTGAAATTGTGGCATTTCTACACTGGACCCATTTTTTGCAATGTCACATAATTATCATTACTGGATTAAAGTTCATCGTTGTTGATGCTATTTTCGAGTAAGGCGTTGAACCAGCACTCACCAATTGCATCAACTGAACTTTCCTACAGCAGAATAATATGCAGGTATCAAATTGGTCATCAAAATTACCTGATTTATCATTATTTGAGCATGTTTTGGATATTCTTGCGCTGTCCTCTAGAGATTATCAAAATTAGCTATCAAACTTGGAGGAACTGGCCCTAGTCTTGAACAATTAATGGAACATCTCTCCTCGAAGTTTCAGCCAGTTTGTGAGTTCCAAGTGATAATAGTGGTAATACCTTTCACTAATGGTGTTGATATTTAAATTGACCCCAACATCCTTTAGCATTGAATTAAACCAACTGACAGCTGTTTTATCCTAATCTATCTGTTATTTATTCGTACATGATCGATAAGGATTTAATATGAGAATAATTAATCGCAACTTAAATTAGAGTCACCTTTCTTTACTTCTTTCTTATTGGTTTAGGACATATATTTACCTTAATTAAATAAATGCTTGTGATATAAACCAACTCATCACATTAGGCTAGTGATTGCTCTCTGAAATATTTTGTTTTTAAGATGAATACCACCTATGGCCAGATCTTGGCAAGGATGGAAAGATTGGGAACACGAATACAAGGGAAAGGTTTGGAGGAATAAAATTACAGACAATATAGACCAGAAAAATTCACCTGGCAGATCTGTCAACTGTGTTCGATGGAAATTAGATTGATGTTACATCTTGCTGAATTAACTTTAATGAAAACTGTTTTGTTCAAGTGTATTTATGTTATTTAATCAATTTTAATGCAGTGAATTGGAAATTAACTGGCTATAGAGAAACAGTGATGTTTGTTAACCTTACGAGTTGCCCTTCTTTGTCAGCTCCTACGGGGCAGGGGAATTCAGAAACTTGTCAAAATGAAAGTGTAGCTCTGCAGTAAGTAAAATGTCAATGAAAAAAGGTAGTTCATTAAAATATCACCATTAAAATCTTCATGTTATACTGACATGCATCGGTAACATATCAGTGGCAGTGAATAAAGAAAAAAGAGTAATATGTATAGGTATATATATGTAAACATATTTGTCAGCAACAGTATTAACCTATAAATATGACCAGTAAATAGGTTTACTGACAAGTGTATACCTATCACCCCTATTTCTTTGAGAGATTTCCACTCTCACATGTATTTCAAATCAATTTCCAGAAACTTGTTCATTATTCATAATCTTTACCTTCAAAATTCATAAAATCAGTCAAAAATGAAAACATCAATTCTCTATTACTTTTGAATAAAGTTGAGAAATATGTAAGTGATATTTTCTTCACATTACTTTTTCATTGACAATGTAAATAACTGACACTCTTTAATTTATTTGTTTCAGTATCTTTTGAACAAAGAAGACAAGCTATAATTTAAAAAATCTTTAATTGATAATAATCAATATATGACATGATAATAAACAAACATTGTCCAGTAACACAGCTGAATGTGAACATGGTACCATCACAGTGATGTGCTAATAAAATGTGTACATGTGCACCAAAAAGTATTCTCCTCACACAACCACACTTCACTCTCTCTCCTCATTTGTGCATGATAATCGTTTTACAAAGACTCTATTGTTAACATCTAGCCACAAATTGTAACGCTTTCTCTCAGTCAATCATATAAAGACTAGATCAGGTAGCATTTCTACAACTTGAGTGTGTATGCTCACCTCGAGATTTTCTTCCAAGTTCCAGATAGTGCTTTATAAATAATCTTTTAAATACTTTTGAGATAGGTGTATTCTCAAGAATATCAGTTATGGTTTATTGAATTACAGTTAAAAACTTGTTCATAAAGACTAAGTTCCTTAATGTAACCACATATAAGTAGTCTATATCTTGCTCCACAAGACATGATCACTGTTTTCTATGATGTCTCGATGTTTTTTCCAGCTTTCATGTAGTTCATCCAGTTGCTACTCAGACATTTTGCCTCCTGCAAATATAAGTAAATAACTGTAGCATAAAAATTGAACAAAATAACATGGCAAATACTAATGTCATTCTGAACGTTGTCTTTTGAAAAGATATCTTTATTCTGTATTTTTCTTGTTTCAATGTGTTTGGATAATGAAAGAATATCTACAGAGGTTATAACATTTAGTTTTGGGAAAATTTCACAAACTAATATACTAAGCAGTTTTATCGAGTGTCTGGAGACCAGATTATGATGACATATATTTCTCTTTACCTAAGAATGCTCTAAACAGAACTTGGTTAAAATGAATTGCATTTAGACAAAATGGTTTAGAAAGTATTTATACCTAGCATATCACAAAATGACATATAGGAAGCAACATATGTATATGGAATGTAAACTTGTTACTTACAATGACCTTTGTCTTGCCTCTGATTTCATCCATGGTGAGGGGCAGTGGTGCTGGTTTTGGGCGACTTGTTTCTCTAGATTGCAACATTCTTCTATGAAAAGGAAAGAAATAGTCAATTAAATAGTACATATTCATCTTTCAGTCAATAAAAAAGCTGACTAATAATAAATGTGATGTGTAGATTACTAATATGTAAATCATTTTCATGCTCTGCCCTTTTAGGAATTTGGCTCGCATTTACCCCATAGTATCATAACAGAAATTTCTACACCTAATCATATTAAGGCGCTCATTGGTCCAGGTTACATGGTCATGTAAATGCGACATTTGACAACTTCTTCAAAAATACAATGATGAATACTTTTATGTACATGGGAGCAGGGGATATACATGTCCTAAAAACATATGCTACTTTCATTATAATCCTCTAAATTTATACACGATAGTTACCAGGAAATTTCAGCTGCATACCAAGCTCAGGATTTCACTGAAAAGCAAAAATTGAGATTTAGAACTAGTTACCTGCGAAGCCCTGGTGTACTGACAGCCTTACTCCCTCTAGACTGTAGACTCCCACGGGAACGGAGGCTACTTCTGGATTGTAGAGAGGTCCGTGAGTGAATACTGCTGTTACTAGAAGATCCCCCACTGTGGTCATCCTGCATCAGCTGACCACCAATCTCTGCTACCTGGAGGTCTTGCTGGGAGATGTACTCATCCTCAGGAGCAGGCAGCACTGATATCTACAGACAGAATTAACACAGGACAATGTAAAGTGAGGAATATCTACAAACATATGACAAAGTAATCTGAGCAATACAGCACAATATCTACAGTAAAAAGCAGCACAAGACAAAGTAATCTAAAGAGTACAATATCTACAGAGAGGACAAAAATCAATATACCTTTAATTATTAACTTATATTACGAAAGTTGGCATGAACAATATTATTATTCAATATTCTATCGCAGATATCATGCAATTATCATACACCATACTCTGGTCAGCATCATACCAAAAATGTCTCATGCTCACCAAGTACCAGGATTGATCTTTAGTCTCGCTCTCATGATTTACACTATTCTTGTGTCACAAGTATCAAACGTTATACCATTTTATTATCACACAATTAACTAGCTTACAAAAATCACAACCATGCTCTAGTCTGGATCCTCCCCAGCCAGGGAGGACTTGCATCATCTCTAGCACTTGTCATACACTGTTGATTCTAAAGCTTGATATATTCCAACTTCAGTGTTATGTTGATTATCATAAACAAGTCAATTGCATCATTTAGGTTACTAAATGTAGCAGACCACCTCAACTTCCAGAGAGAATTGAGACAGATCATTTTATATTTCTGATCAACAGAATACATATGCAGTAGCAATAAGCACTTTGAAATGTGAAAAATACATTTAATATTTCTGATGCAAGCTAAATATTTTTCAGTTGAATGTTTTCACTCCGTTGATAGCAGCTAGGTCTAGTTTCCAGGCTTTTCATATAGCAACAAAAAGCTAGGCTATATAAGTATAGGGTATATATTGCATCACCTCAAACACAAATTCTCTTCTAATACAAAAATCTCATATGTACAATGCATGCTTTTTTACACAAAACAGTATAATATGAAAAATGCAGATATCAAATCTGACAAAACAAAGCTCAAAAATCTTGCAATTTTTAGAGAATATTTTGTATAACATGGCTTTTTGTAAAGTGTCACACAAAATGTAATTGATAATATACTGCAGTGTGTGGTATAGATTGGGCACTCTTGTGTATTGAGTGCTGTTTGGTTTTAATGTTTGTACAAACCAGACGGTGCATTACATGAAACCTAGACATTGTATCTTTAATGATGGTGACACCCTGTTACAGTGAGACACAAAAATCACTTTTGTGTGATGAATAAACTCTAATTCAGTAAGTAACAAAACATTACTGATGTTTTGAAAAAAAATAAATAGATCAATAAAAAACTGTTACTTTATGATATATAAGTTAGCTCAAGTTTCCTCAGGCCTCAACACCAAATGATAGACATATTAACGTAGGGAGAGAGGAAATTCTGGCCAATATCCATTGTCTTTGGCAAAGTTCTTATGTCAATTGTTATCATGTGAGCGAAGTTTACAACCGTTCTATCTTACATTGGATAGAGAGGTTAATAAATGTTTACTTAAACATCTGATCAAAGATCTCTGTAAAATTAGCAGAACTCATCATTTTGATCCAAGTGAAGAATGTGTAAAAAGGATATAGAATCATTCTTATTTAGGTGTGCTAGTGTCTCCAACATCAATGCAAGCTAATAAGTGCATGTCAATACATGATGTATATAATTGAGTTAGTTTTGAACACAAAATTACACATCACAACTCTTTAAGTGATAAACATACAAGATTCTGCATTCCACTATACACAGACGCCTGAAAACAAGAAGACTGAAATGTTACAAAGGGCTCCTGATGTAGAACTAGGAAATGAAATGTGACAAAGGGCTCCTGATGTAGAACTAGGAAATGAAATGTGACAAAGGGCTCCTGATGTAGAACTAGGAAATGAAATGTTACAAGGGGTTCCTGATGTAGATCTAGGAAATGAAATGTTACAAGGGGTTCCTGATGTAGAACTAGGAAATGAAATGTTACAAGGGGTTCCTGATGTAGATCTAGGAAATGAAATGTTACAAGGGGCTCCTGATGTAGATCTAGGAAATGAAATGTTACAAGGGGTTCCTGATGTAGATCTAGGAAATGAAATGTTACAAGGGGCCCCTGATGTAGATCTAGGAAATGAAATGTTACAAGGGGCTCCTGATGTAGAACTAGATAATGAAATGTTACAAGGGGCTCCTGATGTAGATCTAGGAAATGAAATGTTACAAGGGGTTCCTGATGTAGATCTAGGAAATGAAATGTTACAAGGGGTTCCTAGAACTAGATAATGAAATGTTACAAGGGGTTCCTGATGTAGATCTAGATAATGAAATGTTACAAGGGGCTCCTGATGTAGATCTAGGAAATGAAATGTTACAAGGGGCTCCTGATGTAGAACTAGATAATGAAATGTTACAAGGGGTTCCTGATGTAGAACTAGATAATGAAATGTTACAAGGGGTTCCTGATGTAGATCTAGGAAATGAAATGTTACAAGGGGCTCCTCAAGGCTCTAGCAAACTGTCACCTAGGGATTAGTAAACTATTGCAGTAAAATATGTTTCAATGGACAGCATTAACCAGAATAATTTCTATATTTCAAAATGTGTATTGAAGGTAGTGGGGCTGTACGTAGATAATAAAAACAACATGGCTTAATAGAGAATGATGTCATGAACAGCTACAAAAATATGGTGGCCAATTGATTAACATGTAGATTAAGGGAATGTCACTTACCAGTTCATGACAGAGAGCAATATGAAAATTTCACAAAACACTTTATGATAATTTGGAGGGTTTAGAGATGTTCACCAAAAGCTAAATGTTTTGAGGGTTTAGAGATGTTTGTCAAAAACTTAATGATAGTTCTGAAGGTTTAGAGATGTTCATATAAACCTTAATGATAGTTTTGGATGGTCAAGAGATGTTCACCAAATACTAAATATTTTGAAGGTTTAGAGATGATTGCCAAAAACGTAATAATAATTTAGAGGGTTTGTTCACCAAAACTGTGGTTGATAGTTTGAAAGGGAAAGAGATGTTGGCAAAAACCTTAATGATAATTTGGTGGGTTAAGAAATGTTCACAAAAGCTTTAATGATAGTTTGGAGGGCTTAGAGATGTGACTGATGAGAATATATTTTTCTCATTCTACTGAGACATTTACACTGTGTAGAATGAGGGGAAAATTATTGTTTGGGCTCAGACGGTTGTACATGTAATGGGGAAAAGGGTGTAGTCAATCAGGACTCTATTATAGGTATATGTACAAAAATGTATTGAGGTACCAAATTAAAATGGTATCAAGTTCAGTGGATTTGAGGAACATTGGGACTTATATCGTTATTCAGGAAAATCAGTTATAGATCTTATAGGTGAATCGTTCAAAGGTTTTGTGGGGGAAAAGTTGGGACTCGAAAATCAATACAATTCTTACGTTAAAAACAGATGGCAGGAGCTGAAAAATGATAGTGTAATAATTTTTTTATGAATTGAGCTGTATTGTGTAATCTTCCATCAATATCAGCAGCAACTGTACGTTGTGAATTGAGGCAAGAATGAGAAAATCACTCATCCTATATTGAATTATCATTTGAATTTCATGTTAATTATGGTTGTAAAAGAAACTGCATGTGTCTGGCTGACCTACTGACTGAATACTTATAATGTTAAACAGATCTTTTTGTTGGTCTTTATTAATGTTACAGTGTATTACATCTCGTAATATTCACCTGTGCTGTTACAAAAATATCAAATTTATATCTAACGCTGTATAGTAATACAAATAAGACAAAGAATGTATTACAAACAATCTAGAATCAGACATGCCGCAAAAAACAGCTCCGACATTATAGATCTACATAGCAATAGTTACATAAAGCAGAAAAGACCATTATAGATACATCCACCACTGTACATATTACAATGGCAATACCTACCACATCCCGAAGTGAATTTCCATCCAGTATACCACCAAACTCACTATGGTTTTCCATTATTCTGTATAAAAAATAATACAGATTTATAAATGAAATAATGACATCAAGAGAGGATCTTGCATATAAAACACATCTAGGTATTTTTCATTTCACCGGGCAACTGCAGAGGTAAAATGTAGCATTTATGACAAGTTTCATGAATCTCATTTGAAATGGAAATGAATATAAGATTGTATCACATAACCAAGATACTACTTAATAAGACTGATATAAAATCTCAATTACAGATATTCTTGCTCCTTAACACTTACTTAGATGTTATGTATATGACACCATGGTGTTATTCACTATTGAAACAATGGATTCTTCAGCCAATCACAGCTCTGCTAGGTGTTATTACAAGTTTGGTTATAGCATAACATATTAACAGGGTTACAAGTCATGTAAAGCATAACCATTAAGAATGTCCATAAAATTCTGTGAATATATGAAAGAGGAAAAGATGTTCAGATAAAAGATAATGGAAAACTTGACAAATGAGAGAAATTAACAGAAATTGCTGAAGTCATCATTTTTTGAATAACAGATGAAAAGAGACCTTTATCTTAAGTAACTAGTGCTGGGTATCTACAGTAAATACTGTCCAGTGTTGTACCTAGATGACCAGAGCCAAGTGTCTACAGTAACTACTGTCCAGTGTTGTACCTAGATGACCAGAGCCAAGTGTCTACAGTAACTACTGTCCAGTGCTGTACCCAGATGACCAGAGCCAAGTGTCTACAATAACTACTGTCCAGTGCTGTACCCAGATGACCAGAGCCAAGTGTCTACAGTAACTACTGTCCAGTGCTGTACCCAGATGACCAGAGCCAAGTGTCTACAGTAACTACTGTCCAGTGCTGTACCCAGATGACCAGAGCCAAGTGTCTGCAGTAACTACTGTCCAGTGCTCTACCTAGATGACCAGAACCAAGTGTCTACAGTAAATACAGTCCAGTGCTGTACCCAGATGACCAGAGCCAAGTGTCTACAGTAACTACTGTCAAGTGCTGTACCCAGATGACCAGAGCCAAGTGTCTACAGTAACTACTGTCCAGTGCTGTACCCAGATGACCAGAGCCAAGTGTCTGCAGTAACTACTGTCCAGTGCTCTACCTAGATGACCAGAACCAAGTGTCTACAGTAACTACTGTCCAGTGCTGTACCTAGATGACCAGAGCCAAGTGTCTACTGTAACTACTGTCCAGTGCTGTACCTAGATGACCAGAGCAAAGTGTCTACAGTAACTACTGTCCAGTGCTGTATCTAGATGACCAGAGCCAAGTGTCTACAGTAACTACTGTCCAGTGCTGTACCTAGATGACCAGAGCAAAGTGTCTACAGTAACTACTGTCCAGTGCTGTATCTAGATGACCAGAGCCAAGTGTCTACAGTAACTACTGTCCAGTGCTGTACCTAGATGACCAGAGCCAAGTGTCTACAGTAACTACTGTCCAGTGCTGTATTTAGATGACCAGAGCCAAGTGTCTACAGTAACTACTGTCCAGTGCTGTATTTAGATGACCAGAGCCAAGTGTCTACAGTAACTACTGTCCAGTGCTGTACCCAGATGACCAGAGCCAAGTGTCTACAGTAACTACTGTCCAGTGCTGTATTTAGATGACCAGAGCCAAGTGTCTACAGTAACTACTGTCCAGTGCTGTATCTAGATGACCAGAGCCAAGTGTCTACAGTAACTACTGTCCAGTGCTGTACCTAGATGACCAGAGCCAAGTGTCTACAGTAACTACTGTCCAGTGCTGTACCCAGATGACCAGAGCCAAGTGTCTGCAGTAACTACTGTCCAGTGCTCTACCTAGATGACCAGAACCAAGTGTCTACAGTAAATACAGTCCAGTGCTGTACCCAGATGACCAGAGCCAAGTGTCTACAGTAACTACTGTCAAGTGCTGTACCCAGATGACCAGAGCCAAGTGTCTACAGTAACTACTGTCCAGTGCTGTACCCAGATGACCAGAGCCAAGTGTCTGCAGTAACTACTGTCCAGTGCTCTACCTAGATGACCAGAACCAAGTGTCTACAGTAACTACTGTCCAGTGCTGTACCTAGATGACCAGAGCCAAGTGTCTACTGTAACTACTGTCCAGTGCTGTACCTAGATGACCAGAGCAAAGTGTCTACAGTAACTACTGTCCAGTGCTGTATCTAGATGACCAGAGCCAAGTGTCTACAGTAACTACTGTCCAGTGCTGTACCTAGATGACCAGAGCAAAGTGTCTACAGTAACTACTGTCCAGTGCTGTATCTAGATGACCAGAGCCAAGTGTCTACAGTAACTACTGTCCAGTGCTGTACCTAGATGACCAGAGCCAAGTGTCTACAGTAACTACTGTCCAGTGCTGTATTTAGATGACCAGAGCCAAGTGTCTACAGTAACTACTGTCCAGTGCTGTACCCAGATGACCAGAGCCAAGTGTCTACAGTAACTACTGTCCAGTGCTGTATCTAGATGACCAGAGCCAAGTGTCTACAGTAACTACTGTCCAGTGCTGTACCTAGATGACCAGAGCCAAGTGTCTACAGTAACTACTGTCCAGTGCTGTATCTAGATGACCAGAGCCAAGTGTCTACAGTAACTACTGTCCAGTGCTGTACCTAGATGACCAGAGCCAAGTGTCTACAGTAACTACTGTCCAGTGCTGTACCCAGATGACCAGAGCCAAGTGTCTACAGTAGTACACAGGGGACACAGTTTGAGATTTTCTTATTCCATATAGTTAGCAGTCATTTAAGATCACTATACCTGCTAGCTGCAGCACTATGTGCCATTGCCATTTGATGCATTCGATGCAATTTTCGAAGAAATTTCTTCCTTTGCTTGATCCGCACCTTCAGTTCAGCCTGCCTTTGCATCTGGAAAATGTTTCAAAAATACATATTTCTGAAAGTATTTTTGATGTACGAGTCTTCACAAAAAATATTTAAACATTCATTTTTAGTTAAAACTTAATTCATTTGAATATATATGACAGATGTAATTATTTATTCCAATGCCTCTCCTAAGATTTGAACGTGGGACCTCTGACTTACCAGTCTTATTCTCAACCAATGTAGCTGAAGAGATCTCTCTAGCTAAGCAGTAGATTATGTTTAATACTTTACCAGTGTTACATACAGAAAATACAATATACTTTCATTAAAATAAGAACAATACTCAGAATAAATTGTTAGCTAGTCACAGATTATTTACTTGTTTTAATACTACTATATAATACAAAGTTAAGTAGTAACAAGAGGCACCAGGGCCTTAACGGTCACCTGAGTTTTATACATAACATGTCATAGTAATCATTTTGTAAACATGGATACTTGAACATTAACTGCCATCCATTGTTAATATTTCTGACCAAGTCTCAATTATTGCCATTGAAAATTAGTGAAACAAGTCACTCTCTCTCCGGCGGAAATGTGAGACCCTGGGGTCATAAAATTGAGTTTTGGTAAAACATATTAAGACCTTTCTAACCATGAATCATGTTAGTTTCTATCATATGTGGGACTAGGATTTAAAAACAAATTTGAGTTAACTTGATCCTTATAAATGGCTCTGTCTATCAGCCTCTAGAGGCCAATCAGGGTCAGTAAAAAAAACCATCAAACTATCATTATATACTAATAATTCTAATCAAATTTGAATTATTTCCATTGGAAAATAAATGAATTATGCTCAAAATGTAATTTTGGTAAGGCACAGACACTTCTATCAAAAAAAATTATCTGATTCTATCATATCTGAATTTAAGTCATCTTAACATCTTTTGGGCCCATTCTTCAGGCCCCTGGTGGATGGGGAGCATATGATTCACTATTTTGGTTCAACGTCGGCCATGGAAAGTTTCTACAAAATTTCATTAAAATTGGTTGAGAGGTTTTGAGAAACAGAAATTGTCAATTGTTTCTGGATGGACAATACAACAGATGAAAATGGACAAAAAGAATATTGTATCGTTAGATACTAGAGTATGGGACTGACCTCTTCTGGGTCTGCAGGCTTCTCTCCAAAGTCCAAGGTGGAACACTTCAGTGCTGGCATCTGGGGCTGAAGTAGAAACGCTTAAACTTAGACTCAAATATTGACAACACATTTACATTCATGGCTCCTCTTTTAGAAAGAAATGTCCAATTCTCAACTTCAGACACATATTTCTGCAAGAAACAGATTCATACTAAATATTTCTCAAATGGAGAAAGTTGTGGAAACTTACAAGAAAAAGAAATATTTCCAAATACTTTCAGAATTGGATGATCATTTGAACAGATTACCTTTGGGAAACGTTTTTCGAGGTCAAAGATCCCTTGCTTTTTAGAGGTTCCTGCTTTTGCTTGCTGAAAAAATAAATTAATAGGATTTTCAAACAGTTTGGGACTACAAGTACAATACATCTCAAAGTCAGCAGATTCAAATTCAAACAATAGGGATTTCAAATATTTTTACTAGTATTACATACATTTGTATAATGGTATCATCACCTCAACATAAAGAGGTTATGAAATACAGGCTCACAAAAAGTTTACAACTTGAAATTGCTGTTAATTTCTCCCTTGGACATGGTAAAACTGCAGTGGGAGTAAAGCTTTCCTATTTTGTTATATCAGACTGGTATATAAAAGGTTATGGTAGACATAATTACCTCATCATATCTGGCTGCAAATTGGTGAGTTACAGCCCATTCCTCCCTCGTGGGTGGCCGTGATGCTTCTGTGATGTGACCAAGAACACGAGGATTTGAGGGAGGAACTTTGGGTAAACTCATGACAGTACTGGCTGCTACAGACCCAGCATCTACAACAGATAAGTAGGTATATATAGGTGATAACACAATCACTTCTTACAAAGGGATGAAATACTGGATTTCACCTGGCAACATTTGATGTTATAAAATCTAATACAAGCTAAAGAAATTTTAAAACTTGACACTCTCCAGGACTCATCTTTTCTCTGGAATTATCACACCCCTTATCTGGACACCACATATCCTAACTTCAATTATCTCAACTCCTATGGTGTTCTTCATATATTCTTGGTAGTTAATTATTACTGTAAAAGTTGTGTCCCTTTTCCACTGTACCGTTACTTATGCTACATAAACTATACTGAAGTCTGACAGTTCTCATGATCATTTGTCATGAACTATATTTTGACATCATTAAAGGAGTGAAAAAAAAATCACATATTTGAATGGCCACATGACAAATTACACATCTCTTAAGCAGTTCGGATGTATGGCATTTTGTTGTATATGGTTTTACGATAAAAATAATTTCAACTTTGATTAGGCTTTAATTATGCCTAACTGACTAGCACAGAGTAAGGTGATTAATTTGTTACAATATCTGTTCATCATTCATGACTCAAAATTCACCTGAAGTTTTTGGATTTTTAAAATATGAATTGAAGACTTCTGGTTTTTTCAAATCTTCTCTGAATTTGTCAATATCATATTGTGTTTTCAGTTTTCCTTCCTTCATTAACTTGTCCTGCAGCTCCACAACCTGAAGAAGAAATCACATTGTTAGTCTGTATATAGTTTGTAGGTATGAAAATAACAAAAGTCTAATTATACATTATATCATTTGTATTACTTGTATTTATAATAGTGATATATACTCAGTAAGATATTGACAGGCCTAGACTTCAATTTTCAAATTATGCCTATTACCAGTTTTTGACATAACTTCCTTTCAATTTCTCCAACACACTATAGTTTTACTAGTGAGTTTTCATACAGAATTCACCATGTAACATCTGTAACACTGGTCAGTGATGTGCCTACCTTTGCCACATCAGACTTGGGCATGTCCTTGAGGAAGTCACTGTTGGTAGTCAACATATGTTTCTCCGTTTTCTTTTTGAATATCTGTCTTTCTGGCTTCTGTAGCAGAATCATTAAAACCATAATTCACAATAATATCAATCATATAAAAATTGAAACGTTTTTAAGTCTGAAAATTTCACAATGACATAATCACAAATATTACATGTAAAGTGAGATACTACAGGTGAGATGGGATACTATAGATACGACAAGTGACCTGAGATACATTTACTACTGGTGACATAAGATACTATAAGTGAGGTATGATGTAAGATAATATAGGTGAAGTAAGATAATAAAAGCTAGGAGAGATGTTACAGGTGAAGTCAGATACTATACATGATGAGACGAACTACAGTTGGAATTTGATATTACAGGTGAACTGAGATACTGCACATGATATAAGGTAATACAGGTAAGGTGAGAAAATAAAATTCAGATACTACAGGTGAGGTGAGATATTAGAGGTAGATTGCGATTAATTGAGATGAGATATTACAGGTGAGGTGAGAGACTATAGGTAAAGTAAGATACTACCTGTGAAATGAAATTAAGTGAGTTGAAATGCCACAGTAAGGATGAGATTATATATACACATGAGTTAAGATCTTACAACAGAGTTGAGATTCTAGAGGTGAACATGAGTTTGTAAAGCAACACTGAAACAGTTTTATTTTTTTCTATTAGCCCTTACCAAATCCTCTGGATCCCCCACTGGGTGTGTATCATCCCGAGGTGTATGCAGCCTTGTCATCATGTGTGACACTTTTTTAGAGAAATACTGGCTCCCTTCTGGCATTCCCTGCCTCTCTTCCATCAAATGCATGTACCTCTACCAAAGATAAACCTCTCGGTTAGTGTCTGATATTGTCTGTCTCTGGCTGGTACCATCTCTGTTTGTCTAGCCTGCTTTGTCTGTCAGTTTACTTTGTCTGACCTGGTTTGTCTATCACTTTACTTTGTCTGACCTGGTTTGCCTGTCACTTTACTCTGTCTAGCCTACTTTGTCAGACACTATACTTTTTTGGCAATTTTAGTCAATTCACCATCAAAATTTGTCATTTAGCACTATTTTAAAACCAGTAAACCATTTGTCTACCTCATCATAAGTATCATCTGTTTACTGACTAGTTTTAAAATCATCCTATAATGTTGGTCAGCTTGTCCATAGAAGCTGTAGTCAATCAATTTCATTCGCCATGACTTCAAGGTCGTCTGCCTCAGGACTTGTCCATCAGTTCTCAAACTTGTCAAGTATGTATTTCAGTCTATACATGTACAAGGAACTGCTCATGATACAAGTAACCAGTGTGAAGTTGACAAATAGTGTAACATTTTGCTAGATTTAATTATGTATTCAACTTTGAAGTGATAGGTGGGAATGAAAATTTTCAAAAGAACAGGTCTATAAAATCTCCCTATAATGCTATCATCATTACAGTAAAGTAAAGCTTCATTCTATACAGATAACATTTGTATCTGTATGTATAATACACATTTTCAAAACGATAATTGTGAAATACAGTTGATTATCGAAATTCCAGTAAGCAACCTTTACAGAAGACTGTATTGTAAATTCCTTGTAAATCTACCAGGTGTGCCATATTTGCACTTAATTATTTTAATGACCACCATAATCTGGAGATTAAAATTGTAATCCACAGAGTTTAATACTACATATCCTTTATAGAATTAAAAGACTAGTCAGCAGTGTCACCTATTAGACCTACACGTGTACCTACTGTGTGTGTGACAGTTTGAGTGTTACCATAGACACGAATAAACAATGAACCACTAAAGAAGACATTTGACTGTTAAACAGCCTTTTGATCAACTAAATACTTTATAAGCATAGTTAGTATATAAAATCCCTAGGCTTATCCCATTCCCCTATTTCATAAAAATGAATTTAATGAACTTGAGCACTTTTCATTTACACAAATTATTTTCAGGTGAGCTGAATTATGTCTTTGAGGTTTTTTGTTTTGTTTTTAACAAATTCTTGATATTCTGAAGGTAGTGTAGGGCATGATTTTCTAAGTCATCCTTTGTGTTTAGAACATTCTGGTACATTGGTTTTATATCTATTGATCGCAATATAATCAGAGGTTAACAACCATTGAATTAGTAAAACAAAACAACAATTCTATCAAAATATCAAACAGAAGCACAGCAAAAGCATTGTCATAACATTATGACAATTCTCAAACAACATAATGAACACGAAAATCTCCATAAGGTATGTAGTGTTGCATCCTTTACAACACAGCAGAGAGTAATTGTAGTCACAACTATTTTTATCTCTCCAATTTTTTTTTCGTTTTTAAAGTTGGAGATGGGGTTGGAGCATGGAAATGTAGCTTACACTAATTAAACTACATTGGTTGTTATTACATTTCCATGCATTAAGATGTAAATCACTTTGATGCTGACACTGCTTCACATTATAATTAATGTTAATGTTTACACACTGACTTACAAAAGTGTATGACTGTGTTCTGCTATTGTTTTACATGATGTTGATATAAACCACAAAACATACTGAACTACAGTACATGTAATGTTACACTAGCTATATCTCATACTATTTATACCAACTAAGTTTGGTTAAACAAGTAAAATGCAAAGCAGAACAGTCCTTGTCTTTACTTCCTAAATCTAGTGTAATTAGGTTCAGTTTCATTTTCAGAAATCTGTTATAATTAATTTGTAGTCATTTGTTAACATGATTTAAAGCAGTATTCAAATTAGGACATCTGTAAACAATGACATGATTAATTTTTCACAAATTATTTTCATGCAGCAATATCACATCAAACAAGTACCGCATTTTCCCTCAACAAAGTGGCTTGGAGAGACTTAGAAGTTCTGTAGTTGTGTCTTATTTTCCTTGCTTGCTGTTTAAACAAAATATTGAATAAAGGTCCCATTAAGATTATACTTATAGGTGAGGAAGATAATCCTGAATCTTCAATATTGTTTATAACACACACAAAAATATATATTGATAGATTTTAAATAGATATTCAAATACAATGCATAATCTTTAAATGTAGATTTTTAAGGATATAATTTCTGGGCAGCAGAATATCCTAAAACTTTTTAAAGTGTTTGAATTAATAATAAGTGTAGAAAATAGAATTCCCCAGTATAGATAAACAGTAATACCTCCTCTCTCTTTTTGCGTCGCTTTTCCTTGATATCTGTTTCTTCTGGTTCCTTCACAATCTTTTTCGGTTGACGTTCCTTTTGCGTTCTACGATATTCCTGTAATAGTCATCAAAACGCCAATTACCAAATCTGACAAACTCATACACTTCAAAGAAACCCTGTTCTTTTTTAGAATTGATGGTTATTTATTCATAGTAAAGCTTCTGCTATATCCTGACTGCTTTCACATTAGAAATGACAGAATAAGACGTCTCTAATAACTGTACAGTCACCTTATATTTGTTTTCCTTTTCTTCCATCCCATATTCGTTAAGTACATTGGGTAGGTTTGATTGACTGTGAACCTTTCCTTTATATCCACTTTTTATCCTGCCCAAATCTACCCTGACTGCATTTTTGCCCTGAGTGTCAATCTCCTCCTCGATAGTGGCAGGATTCTCCATATTCTGGTTGAGCTCCTTTTGGCCTTCTTCATTTTCTTCCATCTTTAACAATGGTAATAAAAAGGAATGTTAGGTCTACTTATTTATTGTGTATATTCATTGTAATGACTTATAATATATATATATATATGTGATAATGTTGATCCCCGCCAACGAACAGATTCTTACTTGCTGTTATTTTGTTTATCATATCATCTTGTTGAAGGATAGGAGGTCGGGTATACATAAGCATTGTATTAAGGGACGGTCAAAGATGCACAATGCATTTTTACCGATCACGCCAGCACGCGTCATGTATACTTTAATATATGTGTGGATATTTTCCAGAACTAACGGAGATGTGTACTGTAGCAAGCTGATACACCGTGGACATCTAGGCATGCTTGTCTCGCCGTTCTGCCGCAAGGACAGACAGTCTTGACAGTATCATTACTAAAGATAGTTAGGCCGAGACTGAAGCATATGAGGGATACCAAATCGACCGTATGTCAGGTGTTCATACATATTTTTGTTTAACATACTGTACACGCGTCATTTTCTGATCATTTTATCTGATTTATCATCGATATCTTAGCCCAGCACAGTACCTTTAAAATATGCACATGTAAATCCAATGACAGCTACGGTCCACATGTATGTGAAGCGTCAAAGCTTCACAGTAAGTCCGCCATTATTGTTTACGTTGTCCATGGTTGCGCTCAAACTAATGATGGAGCCGAGGACGGTAAGTCGAAACGAATAAAATTCCGGAAAAGGAAAAAAAATATCCGAAAAAAATATCATAATTCAGTTTCCCCACATAGTCATGCCAATATTACATAAATATTGCAAAATATGGCAAACAAATTTGTTGACAATTATTTTTGCATATACTGAAATAGCAAATGTCTATTCCAAAAATCACAAAATAACTGTTTTTTTTTATTTTCTTTGTTCTTTTTTTATTTTTCTGTTTTGTCGTATCAATTTGATTATGCCTTTTTTTCTTGGTATGAGGGCCTCTCTAAGTTACATTAAAAAAAGTTACAAATGACCTACAGTAAAATGGTCAGCTTTACCTTTAACCTTAAACAATACAAACAACAATTACAATATTTGAACTTCAGAAAATTGGCATGCTTAATTAAAAGGATGTGTTTGCTATATATCATTGTATTTGTCAATTTTTCAAAGTTGAATAATTTTTTAGTCTAATATCATATGATTAAATACAAAGATACCATTTATCCAACTTCTTTTTTCTTTCTTCCATTTTGAAAAGACCCTAATGAGATTATAGTAGTGGCTTTCTGGGTATTTCTAGGTAAATAGTTCTTATAACTGCTATTTTAATTATGCAATTTGATAATCAAGCGCAATATAAAACTCAGCTATTCATTGGTATGCTGCAATGTGATCTAAATAGTATAATGTACTTTTTTTAATGTACCAACTGTGACATTATGAAACATGCTTTTTAGTTCAATAAGTAGTATTCTTACCTTTTAAAAATAAATTGTAATCCAGACAAAGTGATGAAAAAAGGAAAGAAATAAAAGTAAACTTTAAAGTCCAAGGGGTAAAAATTCTGTCCCAATGAGGTATAACACAATAAATCAACACTTGTTTTGTATCCCTTTATGACAAACCCACAAAGCTCTCGTGGCATTATGGAAAAATCTGAAAATCAGTCCAATCTCTGTCTTAATGAGGTATCAGAAGTGGAAACTTCAACTTTAATGTAACTTGTTATCATAAAGCAACATGCTGATTTTCAGGAATGTCATCAGGCTTGACAAAAAAAAACAACAAACAAACCAAACAAACAACAGCAAAATCAAGAACAAAACATATTGAAAACCTCAGATGGTAGTGACAAACGGACAGACATACATACAGAGAGACAAGAAGGAAACCTTTATTTCAAAAATCCCCTTTCTTAAACATCTCTAGGTTAAGGATTGTTTCTCTTTTCATTTGTGCACATGTTTAGTCAGTTTCTCAAATCACTAAACACAGAATGAAATCATGCTAAAGCATGACAAAAGTTAAAGTTTCCAAAATAAAGTTTAGGTGCAGACAAGCGAGGCTGAAATACCTTCAATAACAAAAGTGATGGCCAGGTGTGTGAAGTTTGATTAAAATCCTTCAAGGAATGAAGCCACTGCATTGCTGACAAGGGATTTCTTAAAACAGCAATGTTAACAATGACCTTGAACCTACAATTTTGAAACTCAAACTTGTTTGAGATATTATGATTCTTTATATGAATTTGAAGTTGATCTATATCGCTCCTGGGAAAGATGACACTATAGTGCTAATATGGATTTTAAAAGATACAAAGCCCAAACTCATGTGATATATAAATGTCATTTAAAAGTGTATGTTTGATAAAAATCCTTCCATGAATGAAGCCACTGAGGTGATAACAAGGATGTTTTACAATTCAAAAACAGTGACATTGAACTTTTATAAAAATGTGATTTTCTATCAAAATCCCTGAAATGAATCTACTAGAGTGTTAACAAGAATTTTTTTAACAATAGTAATGATGACATTCACCCAACAACCCTCAAGCTCAATTGGGTCCGAGATATTATAATCTTTTATCAGTACTGACAAAGATTTAAAGGAAAATCTGTGGGAAAAAACTAATTGACCAAAGCAGAACTTGACCTGCAAATTATATAACTATATACCAAAATACAGTTCTATATCTGTATCTCGTACCAAATAACAGTTCTATATCTGTATCTCATACCAAAATACAGTTCTATATCTGTCTTGTACCAAATTACAGTTCTATATCTGTATCTCATACCAAAATACAGTTCTATATCTGTCTCGTACCAAAATACAGTTCTATATCTGTGTCTCGTACCAAAATACAGTTCTATATCTGTATCTCGTACCAAATTACAGTTCTATATCTGTATCTCGTGCCAAATTACAGTTCTATATCTGTCTCGTACCAAAATACAGTTCTATATCTGTGTCTCGTACCAAAATACAGTTCTATATCTGTCTCGTACCAAGTAACAGTTCTATATCTGTATCTCGTACCAAATTACAGTTCTATATCTGTATCTCGTACCAAATTACAGTTCTATATCTGTATATCACAGACCAAAATACAGTTCTATATCTGTATCTCATACCAAATTACAGTTCTATATCTGTATCTCATACCAAATTACAGTTCTATATCTGTATCTCATACCAAATTACAGTTCTATATCTGTATCTCATACCAAATAACAGTTCTATATCTGTATCTCATACCAAATTACAGTTCTATATCTGTATATCTCAGTCCAAATTTCTTTTCTATATCTGTATCTCTTTCCAAATTACAGTTCTATATCTGTATCTTGTACCAAATTACAGTTCTATATCTGTATCTCATACCAAATTACAGTTCTATATCTGTATCTCATACCAAATTACAGTTCTATATCTGTGTCTCGTACCATATTACAGTTCTATATCTGTATCTCATACCAAATTACAGTTCTATATCTGTATCTCATACCAAATTACAGTTCTATATCTGTATCTCATACCAAATTACAGTTCCATATCTGTATCTCATACCAAATTACAGTTCTATATCTGTATCTTGTACCAAATTACAGTTCTATATCTGTATCTCACACCAAAATACAGTTCTATATCTGTATCTCATACCAAATTACAGTTCTATATCTGTATCTCACACCAAATTACAGTTCTATATCTGTGTCTCGTGCCAAATTACAGTTCTATATCTGTATCTCGTACCAAATTACAGTTCTATATCTGTATCTCATACCAAATTACAGTTCTACATCTGTATCTCGTATCAAATTACAGTTCTCTATCTGTATCTGTTAAAGTGTATATGAGTGTAAACATAATTGTGATGAAGGATTGACTGACATGAGTAACACTCTACGCACTGGCAATGAAATGGCAAAAAAGAAAGAACAAAACTTGAACATAAGGCAAAAACACTTTTAATATAAGCACAAAAATACTTAAACAGGTCAAGAAGCCAAGTATATTATCTATGTGATAAGAATCCTGATCATTTAGGACTGAAAAATATTAACAAATCTTTGCAAATATTTCCTCATCCTTTGAAAAAAAAATATCCAATATGCTAAAAAAAAAACCAACATTAATACCTCTTTGCCATTAACTCTGTCTATTAATCAATTTTCAAATTCAGTTGAAAGATCTCATTGTCCATTCTACAGAATGAAGTTCCCAGTATGGAAGACTGGTCTGTCAGTGTCACTGTTAATCACCCAGTCATTTACCATTTTTGTTTCCTTCCCATACTGCAGCAAAGTTCAGGATACCCTCAGACCTGTACCCACATAGGAATTGTACAGGGACATCAGCACTTCTGTGAAGCTCATACAGAAATCCAAACCTGGACACATCATGTCGCTGTAGACACACAGACGGCTTTTCTGTAGTCAGGATCATACTAACACTTGGAAGATCACCATCCGTGTAAAACTTGACATATACCAGGCCAAAGGTATGGAGTGATAACTTTTTACCTAATTCATACACAAAGTTATCAGGGGTAATCTGTAGCCATGATATGGTGGTACAGGGAGTACCACTATTGTAGAAGAAAACTGAGGACACAAAAATGTCTCCTTGTTTTACACACACAGACTGTATTTTTATATCATAATTTAGCTTTTTTAAACTCAATAAACGATCTAAATGAATTTTCCCAGGTACATGAAATGATAAAATCTGCTTCATCAAGGTATTTCTTTTTTTACAAATGAAAATATATTGAAATGTTTTATTAAAATAACACGTATCTAAAATATCAACACATAAATTAGTTTCACATTCCTCTGGAAAGTCCTGGTAAAGTTGAGGATCATCACTTGTATAATGATTCACTTTCCAAAAGACATTGTCTTTATTTTCCCTCCAAACGATGTTGAAATACAACTGACCATTGTGAACAAACATATTTAGTGCTGTTATCCAATATCCCATGTTAGTCAAATCCGCGATGTGTTGACTCAGATCCTTGTAAAGTACAAGCACATACACAATCTGTAACTTATCCTTTGATGCAATTTTATAGAAGTATTCTGCACTTAATTCAGACAGGGATGGCATCACAGGATTCCACAAAGGTAGATGTGGTACATGACTAAGGGAAAATTTGAGAAGGCCATCTAGATCCATGTCACGTGACCAAGAATTGAGAAGAAGGACCCAGCTGACCCCTGACCTGTGATGGAGAAATGTTGTTGATGTACCTTCCATGGCACCTGTGTGACCCCAACTCTGACCTCCATCTTGAACATCCAGTCCAAGGCCATACCATTCCTCTCCGTTTTCATACTTTGGTCGCTGCAACATCTTTTCGAATGTTTCTGGTCTCAGAATACAGACTCTTGGACTGTTGAAGTAAAAGATATAAAAATCAATAAAACAAACACATTAACACGGAACAGAACTAATCACAAAACAATGCTGTGATTTACATAATTCACCACTCAGGGTACATGTTATTAAAGTCTAAAAGTACAGAGTTGTAAAATCAAATCAGCAGTTGGTGACTTCTACCATGTATTAACTTATACTGTTCAAAATATCAAGTTATTACTATCATCCAATATTTTGAAGCTTAATTAACTACATATTTAAGTAAAAGTACATACTCAGTGTTGGAAAGTCTGTCAAACAGACCTAGAAGTTGTACTGCAGAAGATACCCAGCCTCCGTACGACCCAGTGTCCTCCATAGGGAAGGAGCCATACTGGGGTGTGACCAGTCCCTCCCCTGGAATCACGGATGGGGCCAAACTTGGGTCTCTATTACTGTAATATTCTACCTGCGTTAATATCAATAAATTGGCCTCAGTTATCAGAATAGTAAAATATATTTCTCATTTTAACAAGATCGTGATTGATTGAATGCAAACAAACTTTAAAAGTAATGTCTAATTATAACAATATATTGATATTGTATTGAAAAGTAAAGCTGATGGACCTGTCTCTCTTCAATTTAAGATTGTCTAAATCCAAATTTCTTTTTAACTATTTCTTCAAGCTGTGGAAAGGTTATAGTTGTAAATTCAGTGCCAGACATATTTAATCTACAATCTATTGGACGGATTGCCTTTGAACAGACTGCTAAATCAGGTCTTGAAAGGAGCCAGAATATCTCTATAGGATCTCTAGACAATCTTTAAGCTATCTCTAGGTAACTCTATGCTACTCTAGAATATCTCAAGACTATTATTAAGAGTATATCTAGGCTATATCCACACTTCCTTTAGACAATGTCTATCTCAAAACTTTTTCTAGACTCTCTCTGAACAAATCTAGACAATCTCTGTACTATCTTTAGGCTATCTCTAGAACATCTCTAAGTTATCTCCACAAACACCCTGACAGTTTACCTCTTCAAAGTCTTCCACAGACTTCTTGGCTGTGCCAACATACATTGTGTTCCTGGTAACGTCACCTAGACATTCATGAACCAGGTCCTCATACCCCATCCCTAGTTTCTTCTCTAGCACCATTCCAAGCACCAGGTAGCCAAGATTAGAATAAGCATGGCGTTTACCTACAATTTACCATCAGTGTAGTCAATACTTCAATCATCTTCAAGAATATTTTACTAATGTACATATGGTACAGTCAGTATAGTACATAAGACTGATAAACAGTACAAATATGATAAATTCTAGATCTAGTGTCTTAAGAAAAAGTGGGTCACATATAATTGTCAAATCTGAATAAGAAAACACATGAAAACAAACCTGTATTTTACATTGTTTACAAGTTCAACAAACAACACAAGCTCTGTAGGCCTTTTAACTACAACGCTGTTAAGGGAACAGATATTGATTTTTTTTTTGTTGAAGGAAAACCCATGGGGATAATCTATGTGCTTCCATGTTCTTGTGGAAAGTAGTCTGAAGCTCATGCACATTTGATTGCAAACATGACGACAGTCCTACTGTGAATGCCTTAGCAGCCTTTGGGACAGACAGTTATTCATAAAAGTGCACTAACCTTTTATCTTAAATCTTCCTTTTATGTTGTTTACAAATTCACAGTCAACGTAAGCTCTGCAGGGCTTTTATTACAAAGGGAACAAACTTTGTTTTAGATGTTAGAGAAAAATCCATGGAAGATAACCAATGTGCCATCACTGGGGAAACAACTAACCCAAAAGACATCATCCCCCACTACTGTCTTAAACCTAGCTCTAAGAAAGCATGCACACATCTTAACAGTCATACTGTCAGCACATTAAGGACCACATGTACCAAAGCACCCATCTAAGCATTATATGCGTTATGAAGAATGCCATATCTGAAATTAGCAACTTGATGTCTTCTGTCTCAATAAGATAAAGGAAAAAACCAATGGATATACTCTTCTCTAGTTACAAGTCAAATGTGAAAAGGTAAGGAGAAAAAGTCTTGCATCAGATTTTTTCCCAAGGATTTTTTGTAATATCTAAATAAAGCCATAATCTTGTATACACAGCATGAACACTGCGTGAACTGGAGCTTGCGTGACATCATAAAACGCACCAGTGTTTCCTTGGCTGTAGGTGCCTGTCCTGGACACACTTTTTCCAGTTTCCAAAAGACTGGATCACCCACTCTATCTCTGTCCCAGCCAGAGGAATGTTGAAGCAGGTGTTCTATAGTGATCCTGGTCAGTCGACGGTCACCCTTACAGGTGGGCTTATATCCAATAATACCTGCATAGAAATAACTAAATACTGAATAGGATTGAACCTAAGCAAAATTGTATACAATGTATTAATGTAATACATATATTGTCTAATCATTCCTATCTCATTTAGTAATACACAAAAGCTTTCTACAATGTCAAAGTCAACAAATACCTCGTTAAAATTTGATGCAAACAATTATTGTGCAAGCTTCTTATGTAAGAAATTCAATGCCTTAAACGATCACATTCTTTTAACAGCAACAACAAGATGAATCTTGGCACTGACATTACCAGCATTGTTTTGGTTCTTTATGAGTGAGGTCTTTCCTGTAATTTGTTTCCCATTGATATGTTGTATTGGCATCAATAACAAGGAAAACCTACATATAAAATCTAGAAAAAAAATACCCACATAGAGCACAACTTAAATGACCAATGAAAACCTTTAAAATTAATTTTATGAACAATCCATCATGAAAAAAATTGTGATAACAAATCTTAACCCTCAAAAAAGAAGATGGCTACCTGTCAGCTATTGTGTCTCTCTGATCAGTTTCAAAATCAAAAGAGCACCAAAAGGGGCAAATGTTCATAGGGAAGCTACATATCAAATTTAAGAAATACATATGTAGTACTTCTCCAGAAATAGTGATTATAAATGTTCATAGTCAAAAGTTGCCACCTGTCTGTCACTATGTTTCTCTACTCAATTCCAGAATCAAATAGGCACAACTAGTGGCCAAAAGCAACTTCCAAATGAAATATGAGGAAAATCCATTCGGTACTTCTCAAGAAATGGAAGTAAAAAAAAAATTAGGAATGGATAGCAGACAGATCACGGACGCAGGGCACAGTACATCTAATGATAGTGGTCTAAAAAGTGTTGCCTAAAATAAAAAATAATTAGGATACAAAGCAAGAGTGCAATAACTCCATGTTATACCTTTAGTCCCCAGCACTGTGTCATTAAGGGAAAGCAGACCACTTTCACACAACTTCATTGTAACAATAGCTGTGATTGGTTTACTTATACTGGCAAGTCGGAATTTGGAGTTGGACAAAACCAGTTTCCCTGGCCCTGCTGTTCCATATCCTGAAAGAAAGTAAACAATAACATTAGACATAATATTTCCCTATGTCTTCACACCAATTGTATCATATAGCATGTCAAACATTGTATTACATTGTATTCAATAATGTTATGTTGATTTTCAAAGTGTTTTTATCTTTATTGTACATTTTCCATTTGTTTCCATAACTGAAAATTTGTATTGTATATTTGTGATACATGTGTGTTTGATTATTTTTCACTTATATTCTATGATAATTAATCTTTATTGTAAAAAAAAATTGGATTGAATAATTAAGATTTACATTAATAAACTTTCCATTTGTATGCAACATTTTTCATTACCAGACTATCAAAACTGCAAACATGACAGTTCAGAAAATACAGTGGAATGACAGACAGAAGAATGGAAAGACTTACATTGTTGGACAAAATATACAATGTGTGATACAAATATATCTAACATGGTCTCTTGTCTGAAACAAATTCATATCCTGTCAAGAATTATATATGCCATAATTTCTGGGACTCAGATATTGCAATCCTAGACCCATACTTTTCCTATGGGACCCAATCAGAGTTTAAGAATTATATCTTAGTACTGGGACTCACCAAACATTTTGGAATTGGTGTTCTGAACTCGCTTGAAAAATCCTACAAAAATTGATGTATGAAGTTTTTTTTATTCTTATCATGTAACTATGATGTACAATGCTGAAACAGTGAATATGGGTCAAGGTCATATCTTTTCCCAAACTTGATTGGACTTAATTTTTCCAAGGAACTTCCAGGGCAAACATCATGACTCTTAGTCTTCTGGTTATTCAGAAGTCATTAAAAGGGGAAAATTGATGCTGGTTGCCTTATACAGACAGCAGACATTGAACCTTTAGGCAAGGCAGGTTAAAAATATATTCATGATCATACCAAGCTAAAAAATATTTACCTTGTACATACACAGGTTTTCCATGCAGACTGATGGCTAAGGAAGCACCTGGAATACCTTGTTCCTTCATAAAGCCAGTAATCACATTGTCAAAAGTTTCAAAACCAGCAGGAGTGTTTTCATTTGGAGTGATTTCTAAAAAGAAATTTTAATGCATATTAATTTATTTGTTAAAGGTATCGGCTAAATATGTATTAAACATTTAGTAGTTTCAACAATTGTTTTCCTTGCTAACATTTACAGACATCCTAACAATCTACATACATTTACACTATATGTGTGCATCATATAATGAATTCAAGTTATTACAACTTGTTTTTAATCCCAAATATGTATTATTTTCTGATGACAATGTGACTCAATTTTGGAAATTAAAGTAGTTTATATAAGTAAAATATGCATTCACATAATCTGTCAGACCATTAAATCAGTTTAACTTTGAGTATAAAAATATCTATTATACATACTCACCAAACTTAACACTGTAGTTGTGGTCCTTCAAACAATAATCCATTCCTTGTATACTCTGAGGTTTGCTGCGAATTCCTGTCATTTATTTGGTAGTCTGCATAATATTTACACTGACTTAGATTTTGGCAACCATAAATTATTCAAAATATCAAATGATTATGTTATTGGGGTATGTTTCTTTAAAGCACTCGCCAGCTTCCATCCCATGTATCCCGTTCCTAGGTGTTAGTCAGAAATATATATTTTGAAGGTTGGGTGTCCAGTCATAATCACCACTGTGTTGCACCTCCTGTGAAGAAGAGTTTTTTTTTTATTTTCTGTTGACAACAACAACAGTAAGTACTGGTCCATTTGTGAGAAGATATTAGCTTAATCGTATTATAATCAAAGACATTCACTTAATTGTACAGTTTTAATATATTTGTGATTAAAAGAAACATTTATTGAAATACAGAATTTAAAAGGTAGATTTCATAGGCAATACATGGTCAATCAGTGTCTTAAAATATTAGCTGTATTTTGGTGAGGGTGAAGAGAGAAAAAAGTGGCCAGCCACTTTTGTCTTTCTGTCCCGAGCCAAATACAGCAAAAATATATGTGGCAGGTGTATTCTGACGATGGCAGCGCCAGTTGCAGGATACATTTGCATAACTCCCTTGTCCGCCAAAAGTGAAATGAATTCCAATTTTGTATATTTGATAACAAAAATAAGTATAAGCCTACAACATTTTGTTTTTTGTCTTAATAATATTGATAACATTATTTTGGAATGTGTAACAGCAGCTTCTGTCATGATCACTGTCTAGACTTTATTGGATGTTAAAGGCTAATTTCTGGTAATTTTGTAGTAATGCGACATATTTTATTTTGATGTAATTTGTCAAAGCTCTTTCATTACAGCTGTTTTTTGTTCAGTAGTGATGGGAAATGGGGGAGAATCTTATTTCTGGAGACAATGAACCAGCACTTTTGTAATCAAATAATACAAAATTTGTGGAAGTGATGTTGGTACTGCAAGGATGGCATTTTAATATAATGTATGGGATAGGACACTGAAGACAAGACTCCAGTCCAGTCTCTGGGGGATTCTATCATGCATATTGTGTAACTGTATTTGTTAAGACTGCAGTGATTGTCATTCCTATGTCATAATGATAAATGTGGAGTTGATACAATATTGTATAGACAAAGTCCATGGGCAGTTAAACCTTTAATTCCCATACTTGCAGTCTTGTGGTCCTGACTTATGATAAAAACCCTGAGAATAGATTTTTGTGTTCAGCTTGAAAATATTTATCTGTGGAGACATGGCTATTTTGTAATGTGTAATTCATATTGTGTGATGTGTTCAGTTGTTGTGTTTTTATAAGCATATGATTGGTTTCAGCTGTATACGCACACTTGTAAAAATCATCACTTATCGAAACAACACCTGACGAGGTGAAAAAGATACACTATACATGATTTGATTTGTTGTTAAATCTTGCCTAAATACTTCATTCTTTGAGGGAGGGGTAGTTGTTACAATTATTGATCACATCATTGAATAAATTTCACAGAATGAATACGTTCAACATAAATCATGTTTGGTAGCAATTTATCGATGTAATATATCAATAGATACTAGTTCTTATATATATATATGAATCAGTATCTATATATAAGCGGGGACCGAAACTGATGCAAAAAGGGACCTATCAGTTATTGACCCACACACCACCCAACTTTGAGCAGGTATCGTAAGAAACATAAATATATACATGGTAATGATATTTGACTAACTTACAAATTTTAAGTCCCCTTTATGTCACTTGATGCATGTTCTCTGCATGAACGACAAAATAATCAGACGCTCTGCACAAGAAAAGGTAAACTTCCGCTAGAGGGAGGTAACTCTGAAGAAGTAAATAGCACTTGACAACAAAATGCTATGTGCTCATAGGAAAATAGGTAACTACAAATCGTGTAAGACTTACTTAAAGTTTTACAATCAGAGACATATTCGCGAGGATTTAATACTTTCTTAAGGTTAATTTGTAAATAATTAACAGCCGAATCATACACCGTACAATATTCAGTAGAGGTAAGACAGGATTTTGGTTTTGCGTGTTTTAATCGGACAGCTCGTCCCTGTTATACAATAAGTCATTTCTTCTATTTGGTCATTTCGACCACTAAGCTAAGCTTCAGTTGGAGCATATTGATTTGATTTATTGATTAATGTAGTACTATATCAAATCAATAGAAATAAGTGTTACTGTCAACACTGGTATAAAGACTGGCTGGTTGATATAATGGTATCACTTCAGTATTTGTAGCAACTGATGTGTACTTACATATTACCATTGACAGAGAGAATTTCAGGGGATGATTGTCAACCTAAGCCTGTGTTGTAACGTGTTTGTGTTACCAGCAGCTGTTACCATATCTTCAGGAATGTTGTTCCAAATGTCTGCTGCTTACATGTATATAGAAGTCACACACAGCAACTTACATTCTGACTTATAACTGTGATAAAGGACATGTACTGATTCATAAGGCATGATCTTACGTATCCTATTGAAATCAGCATTGATGTCACATCCTCAGAAATTACGTCATTACAGATAAATAATGATGTCATAATCATCAAGCCTTTTTCATGAAATGGACACTGTTACACAAAGTCAAACTTCCAAAGTGATACCACACTGTATCGAGGTTTTACATTGCTTTATATTGCTTAGAAAACGACAACAAGACATCGAATGGAAAATCACAACATGATAATGACATGTAAACAAAATGTAAACTTCAAAGTTAAATTAAAATTTGACCTCATCAATTCATGATATTTACACCTTTGAAGAAATTTGCGATGGCAGTGAGAGGGTTAAATCTTGCCAAAATAATTTCTCCTAAATAAATTAGCTATTATTAAATAGAATCAACACTGTGTATTTGATTTTTTTGTTTTTTTTCTCTTGTGTTTCAGTGAGTGATGTAGGACATACAGGATCCCCCCATGAGGATGAAGACATAGAAAAGTAGAACATCACCTTGGCCTTGCCATGGATTATATGACATCCTGGCATCAAGATGAGTCCCAGACTGAAAGTGGCAGGACCAAGAACCTTGAGATACTGGGGTCAGGTCAAGGTCAGGTCATCAAAATGTTCACTCCGCATGCTCCGCTTGCTCCTCATGCTCCTCATGCTCCTCACGCCCCACCAAACCGTCCAACAAGTCGACCGCAATCCAGAGCCAGAAGTGCAAAGCGGCGTGTGGATATGTTTAGAGCAGCAGAGTAAGTAATTAATTTGCATGGTACTTAATTCTGTTCAAAGAAGTGCTTTTGATTAGTTATACTTGAATGATACTTTTCATAATCTGGCATATTTCGTTATGTTTTAGGTCTGTCTCTCTATATCGTAGTTAAGTACAATTCAAATTTGCAGAAAATGTGAGTTATTACGGATTCTTTTCTCAGGGACCCTGACGGAGATAACATAGAAGCAATACTAGCACAGATGGAGCAAGTGAACCAGGCTCCACGAGACCTGCCTATGTATACTGGATGTGACTGTGCCACAAGACCACAAAAAGTCAAGCAAGACACCAGACTATCACCTGAACCCACTGTAGAGAGTTATGCAGATGATTCAGACTCGGATAATGAAGGTACTATTTAGAGGATCGTTCTGTAGACTTGATATAGTGTATATGTTTATTGTGCTGTTGAAACTTTCACAGCAATTTAAGCTTCACTTGCTTCATTCTTTTTCCAATAGGATGATCATATAATAAAAAGGTGACTGAAAATTGCAATGCTAAAGTCCATGTTTTACTGCAGTTAGGGCTAAAAATCCCCTAAGTGATTGTGTCCCCTCATTGTTATGTTGTTTATGACCAGGTGAAGTAAATCTTCCTGTCCTTCTGGGGATGCTACAGAAACTGAAGGACACACCACTGAGACGGACCTCCAACAAAGCCTTCCTTACGCTAGTTTCCAGCCTTGACAAAGAGTCAGAGATCGACAAGGAACAAGTTCAACAGGTTAAAGTTCATCTGATGGCAACTTATTTATATACATATTGATTATTAGCACAATGTATTGGTTTTAAATTTACCAATTTGAGGACAACAGCAAGGATATCTGCTTATATCCTAATCAGAAGCTGCACATTAATTCATGTCGTGTCTGAATGTATATTTTGAGCAGTACTTAGTCAGTCTACTGTATATAAATCCATAAGACATTGTAACACATACTTGTGTTACAGAATGAATGCATTATCTATTTTAGATTCTGGGTTACCTGAAAGATGAAGTAATTGTAGAAGTCCAGGAATTAGCTCTAGGGCTGATCAAACAGCTATGTTTTCACCACAACAACACAGCCAAGTTCATGGCAGCTGAAATCCTCAATACTGTGGAAAAGATCTTAGTATCCATGCGACCACTCCAACCTTATGTTGCTGCTGTTGGTGTTCTGGAGGCAGTAAGTTTATGTATTATCACTCTGTCTTATCTATGGTCCCAGCCTGACTGAGGACAGCAATATATAAGTTGGTAGAGCATCAGATGATATGTATCATAAGTCCAACCTCTTGGGAAGATCTGAGGTAGGTGGCTTGATTCTTATTGAGGGCAGTTTATGTTTCTCAGGAGCTGATATCACCAACTCTCCTGCACTGTCATAGTTGTGTCTTTGGGCAAGAATATTGTTTATATGTCTTACATTGAGTTTTGGTTGGGTCAGTGAAATTTCCTTATCCAAAAGTACTCACTAGGATTACATTTTAAGCTGAATGATATTAACATTATGCACAGCTTCTAGACCAGGGTGATGTGACAGTTGTTGCCAAGTACAGTTCTTAGATAATGTGTTTGCAATTATATTAATACATTTACATCATTTCTGATCACTGATACATGTTTTAAAATACTAGGATTCCACTGATTTATCAGTTGTGAACAATCACTACATTGTAGATAGTCAGCCATAAAGAGTTCCTATCTGCCTGGCTGGAGCCAGTGATGCGTGTCTTCCCTGGCTTGATGCGGCACCTCCAGATTGAAGAGACTGTGGAGGCAAAATATGCCATTTGCTGTCTTTTCCGTCGCCTTGCGCAGTATTCACAACTCTCATGGAACATTCAGAATGAGGCCATACCAGTAATAGATGTGACCAGAGGAAAAAGTGACAAACTGAGTGTACGTAGTAAATTTAGTTTTTTTGTCAATGTTCATAATGCAATTTTTTGTAAGTAAATGAAAGTTTCCAGCTAAAATAGAGATTTTACAATATGTAAAGGTTGATGGACCAGAGCAGATTATAGTTTGTTTTGTCTGTTGCTGTAGGAGGTATATACACAGGTGATGATGGAGGCTGTACAACACTCAGATGAGGTGTCTATAGGGTTGATACAGAATGGGGCCCTTCCCACTGCCACCAAAATACTACAAGATGGTCCATGGTAAATATTCTGAGAAATGTCTCTGGAGCTATAAAATATGGAGCTATGCCCACCGCCACCAAAATAATCTATGTATCGGTGACCCTGGTTGCTTGGATATATGATGGTTTATTTACCAGAAGATGTTATATTTCTACAGGAGGAATCATATTTCTCAAGGACATAGCCAGTAGGAACTATGACATCGGAGATTATATAAACATTCATATTTCTCTACAACTAGGACCATAAATTGTTATTATACTGAAAGAAAAAACATTATTGAGTAAACAAATAAAAAAGAGCATTGTTTAAGAAACAACTAAGTAATTTTATATTCATGACAGGCTAAACATGTCAAGTTTGTTTTGTAAGAGTTAAAGTTCAGGTTCTTGCCAGTTTCCTTCTGAAATTCTCTGAAACAGGTAATAATCACTAAAACAATTTCCATTTTCTTTGTATTTGTGCATCTTTGTTTTCCTTTCCCCACATGTCACATTAACAAATAGAAGTGGTGACTACTCTGGCAGAATACAATGTAGGCTCACCATGGAAACACATACTCCAAGGAGATACAATGTTTTATTTTGTCATAGTTAAAATCACTCCAAAATGAATCGATGTATATAGAAAAAATATTACAACATGAATTTTAAGCATAAGCACCATCATTCTTGATCTTCAGATCAAACTAGTTTTAAATTTCCCATTTATATAATATATATATATTTCTGCTAACTGTAAAACTTAAGCCTACATTTTAGTCTTTAAACTGGTTGTGTAATTATATTGTTTTGCAGTGGTCCGCAGAAGCATGCCTTGGCCCTACTCTCAGCACTGACTATGAAAGACCTAGGTATCGCCTCTACTATTGATGATGAGGAGCTTATGACACTAGTGCTGCGATGTATCAAGGAATCAAAGTGCAGGTAGACATGCATAATCAAATACAACATTTGAATGTGTATCAAAATATTCTGAATAAGGCATGTGTATGGTATTGATACCTGTATGTTTTTTCTGTAATTTTTTGAGATCCATCATGAATCACTGGGGTCCTCTTAACTATGTTATATGTTCAATGATATTAACATTTTCCACATCTTTTAAATTGTTCTTGAAACTGAGTTTCACAAAAGCAAGGTTCATTTAGGTAAGTCAGAGGAAATAGTTGCCTTCATCAGGTTAAAAATGGCTGCAAATCATTTTTGTCACCAGAGCTGAAAAATATGTATTTGTTTGGGAGGTCATTGAGGATGTCACTGCATAAAGAATAATATTGTCAGGCTTACCATTGAAGTGAAACAAACATCATCAGTAAAGTGTGATATATGTGTGTTCAAGGCAAGTCTGTGGAGAGGCTGCTTGTGTCTTAGCCAATACGTTTATGACGCGGAGCCGTGGACGATGTCGTGATCTGATGGTCCATATTGCTGACTACTTGGTGCCAGCTACCATGGAGATAGAACTGTTACAGACTTATAGTCTAGCTGGGGACTCACAAAAACTGCCTCTAATAAGGAATAGGCATGAACGAGAAACACAGCTATGGAACGGACTACACACACTATGTCGTGTGATGTGTGACATCATATGTAGAGAAGGTATGTTTACAGCAAGTATAAGAGAACACCCTTTACTCACTACTACATTATAATAATATTTAATCGTACATAAACATGATGCCATATGTAGTTGTACATAACATAGCATTTAAATAAGCTTTGTACTTGACAGCTAAGGTAGAAGTAGATGAGGATGGCTGTCCACAGAGGATTGGACTGACCGCCTCCACAACATCTGGGACACCCTCCCCAGGAGTGACAGTGATCAGCCACTGTATTAGAGTACTGACAAATGTGTGTATTTGGGCAGCAAGCAAATCTCGACATGACTTCTACAAGATCGACCTTCATCACTTTGCACACACAGAGTCACAGAGGTATGTGTCTATTTTCAGTGAGACCTTTATTACTCTTATCGCGCAAAATATCAATCACAACAAGCTAAGGATATGTTGGTTTTAAGTTTATTAGTGTTGTCACTTTGTTTCACCTGGACTATGTGGGCTTCATCATTACTCCTATTGTACAACTACTAGAACTACAAACTTTTTTTATTTATGATCTAAAGGTGGAAGTCTTGCTGGAACAATAGAAAAATCCCTCCAGTCATAAATTGAAATGTCATATGTTGTCAATTACACATTTTGAAAATGACAGATATTTCTGATCCTGCATATTAATTTTTAAGTCCCATGAAAAAAGATAGATAGTAGTATATCACACCTAATGATTTTTGTGTAGGGTGAAACTGTCCAAACTGAACAGGGTTCTTACCCATTTTATATGGGACATTGCTGGGCGCCTCGTCTCTGTGGTGATGGCCCAGTTCTCCTCACAGCTACGCCGCCTGCTGGTTTTGGCTGACCTTCTGTATGACCCAAAGATGAGGATGAAACAGGATATATCTGGTACGGTGGTGAAAAAGGGCACTAATCAGAGGCTTCTTGTGGAACGTGCCATCTTAAGGAATGGAACTGTTGATCTGTCTAGGATGTTTGTGAGTGCAGAAATTCAGCTGATCAAAGTTTGCCTGGACTTTCTATTGTGTATGTCTTTGTGTACTTGTAAAGAGTTTCCAAATCTGCAAAAACATGAGACTCCACCGGGGAGTGGCAATAATAGAAATAATTCCAACAAAGGCACAACAAATGGCCGACCACCAAGTGGTGCTTCGTCCAATGGCCGTCCATCCTCTGATTTAGCCTCGAAAGAAAATGGCTGGGTCAGCAGTAAAGCAGAGAAGTCAAGGTACGAGAAAAGTTTGTCTGTACTCTTCAGTGTGGTCATCTTCAAATGTCTCCTGTTACTGTCATATTAAGATCAAAGTCTTCTGACTGAAACATCGTCAACATCCAATAATTTGACTCATCATGTCCATTATTCTGGAGAATGGATTTTTTTTATTTCATTTCTGAAAAAAAAAGTAGAAATAGAGGAAAAAACCATTGATGACCAGTTATGAACTGTTTCCATTGAATTATTGAAGAAAGACAAGAATTCATTAATTTATTGATAATTATGTTAAATATTATACAATTTTGGAATTTAATGATGATAAATATGATGTGACATACACTTGCAAAAGAAAATGTAAACTGGGACTATGCTGAGATAAGTACCACCTTTCAGATTCATATTACTTAAAATTTACTATCACAGAAGTCTTTTGTGTAATAGGAGATGGATGTACGACCAGACAAGGAAATAGTATTCATTGATATTTCAGTGAACAGGTAGAGGGCAATTATGCCAAATCAACAATGTATTCGAATTATTTAACTACCAGGTGATTGAGGTCTTGAGAAATTATAAAGCATTGTAAATTATAATTTTAACACATCAGCACTTTCTTCCTTTCTTATTTCTTTGAAAAAGCTTGGATAAGATTGTATTTTCTCATAAATTTTGTTTGGGGAACATATGTGGAATGTAAAACAAGGCAAAACAGTTAGCTCAATGTTAGTTCATTGTAGTAGGAAAGAGCCCAACACAGAGGATGATGATGAGTGTGAGTCTAAACCTACACAGAACAGTGACCAGAAGGAGCAAGGCCTGGCCAGTGAACGTCGAAACCTTCGTCGACATCTGTATGAGGCCGGTGTGTTCTACTGTGTAACACCACTACTTACAGTCTCTGACCACCTCTGTCAGGTAAAGCACCATCCATTACAAGGAATATTGTAGTTAATAGGAGTGCTAGGTGTTTGTGTGATTTGAATTGATTGATTTAAAACAGCCAGAGAACAGATACAAAGTTATTTAGGACTGCAGTCATTACTGATACATTTAATAAATTCAAAGAATATGATCTGAAGGAGGTAAAGTTCGAAAACAGGATGAGTACTAACAGGACAATGCAGGTTATTGTCGTCAAGATAAAAGTTTGGTGGAGTCGTATCAAAAAACCATATTCATCAGGAATACTAACTCATTGATGTGTACATGTCCGAAACATTTTACTGCTAATATGTGGTGTTTTAATGGAGCTGATAAAGTATTTGTATGTATTGTGATTAACAAATCTGCATCTGGAGGAGGCATTTGATTTTACAAATAAAAACTGAAATGATGAATTTGTTTTTACAGTTTTTATGAATTGCACTTGTATTTCCTGTTTGCAGTGTTGGACACCATTACTTTAGGATATGGATGATCTTGTGTTGAGTGAGATAAGGTCACATATTAAATTGTTTATTTTTACCTGCACTTTTCTTTAACACCTACTTAATTAGATATATCCAAATATTACATATACTTAAACATATGATAAAAGATGTCCTGTGATAAATGTGTATGTTGGAATTTCAATTTGTTTTATGGAAATATAAATGTTTTCTTTATAGATAAGTTTAATAATCATAAATTTTGATACATAATCTAGTGTTCACTTCTGGAAAACTGATGTGTTAAAAGGGTTACCTTTATGTAAACTGATTCCCAATTATAAAAAAATCTTGGATATTTAAAGTAAGATTTGATAGCATAAATGCCTATTCATTCATATTCACCTTCTTTGTATAAATTTCCTTTTTATAATTTTTTTCTTTCACCTATATCCACGCATGTAAAATGATAAGTAAATCACCAGTAAGTCCCTTCCTTTATATCATCTCCTGTCTAAACACAAGGTTCCGTGGATAATCTGAATGTACAGTGATATTATATGTGTGCATGTTTTATAAATCACACTTTCTCTTGTTATTTTCACCAAAAGTTTTATCCAGAATTTCACAGCTCTGTTGATTTGCTTCTATTTTCTGTCTACTGTGAATATTACAGTCCAACGTGATGCTTTTGAGTAGTTATACTAATTGTCAAAATATGAAACATGACTATTTGTTCTTGAGTGCAGCACTTTTCTGATTTGAATTGTACTTTAAACACAGCCACAACATTTAAAAGGTCTCCTTTGATGCTATAGACTAGTTTTCAGTGGAAGTAAAAGTTGATAGGAAGCTGGTCCTGTTTAAGTTTTAAGATTTAAAGGTAGAGCAAGCTGTGGATGTAATTTCTAGTGAAGAGCTATAAATAGTTACCTAATGTATTTTGACTTTTTCAGAAAGGGGTAAATCCTGTACAATTATTGGGATTAATCTTATACATATACTGTATATATATAAGCATACTGCTAACCACATGTTAGATAGGGATTTGAAGTTTTAATCTTTCTCTTTCAGTGTAGAATAACTAAAAAAATATGTAAATATTATGATACGTTTTTAAAATTCATTTGTTACATTGCCTGGTAAGTCAATTAAAGTTGTAAATTTTATACAATTGGTATAATGATGAGGGTTCGGTAACAAAGGAGAATTACCTCAGAGAGGTTGGGAACTCCAGAACATGTACAGGTTTTGTGGAGACTAAATATATCATCAGCTCTTGGGGAAACATCCTGTCAGTTCAACACTTGTCTAAACCAGATCCTCTCAGATCAGTGGATTATGTCACCAGAGATCAGCGTTAAGTGCTGTGGTATTAACTCTTACAGACAGTATTGAAAATATTATACAATGATGCATCTTCCTGGACATATAGATTAGACACATCATCCTGGACATATAGATTAGACACATCTTCCTGGACATATAGATTAGACACATCTTCCTGGACATATGGATTAGACACATCTTCCTGGACATATAGATTAGACACATCTTCCTGGACATATAGATTAGACACATCTTCCTGGACATATAGATTAGACACATCTTCCTGGACATATAGATTAGACACATCTTCCTGGACATATAGATTAGACACATCTTCCTGGACATATAGATTAGACACATCTTCCTGGACATATAGATTAGACACATCTTCCTGGACATATAGATTAGACACATCTTCCTGGACATGTAGATTAGACACATCTTCCTGGACATATAGATTAGACACATCTTCCTGGACATATAGATTAGACACATCTTCCTGGACATATGGATTAGACACATCTTCCTGGACATATAGATTAGACACATCTTCCTGGACATATAGATTAGACACATCTTCCTGGACATATAGATTAGACACATCTTCCTGGACATATAGATTAGACACATCTTCCTGGACATATAGATTAGACACATCTTCCTGGAGACATAGATTTTATTTATATATATATATATCGTAATAATCATTGTTGTGGCAGGTTCTGGCATGTCAGATCTTGAGATGTAACATACAACCTGTGGAGGAGAAGATCTTATTCCCTTCATCCAAGGCAATGCGCAGAAGGTAAGCTTCGTATACACCCTCTGTGGAGGTTCATGGATTTAGCAGGAGAAATAGTTGGTTCTGTCTTGTGAAAGTGATGAATGGAGTCACAGATTTAGAAATGCTTCACATCATTGATTAACAGGTGCTAAAAAAAATCTCTAAGGATTCTTTCTGTTCATTCTACACATATGTAGCTTTTCAATGCTTTTGCAAAGATATTTTTTAATATTTCTCTTCACCATGGAAAATGAAATAATGGTATTGTACTTGCATCTTGAAGTATATTGATTTTTACACATAGATACTGATGAAGAAGTATCTAGATTTAAATATGAACTGTTACAGGCCACATTCAGCTGTGAACAGGAAAGACATGGAAAAGAAACTAAATGTGGCTTTACACCAGATGTCTCCAGACTTCGCTGTCATCATAAAGGAAGCAATCGGGCCCCGCCCTGGATCAGCTCATCCTGCCTTCAGTGTGTCCTCAGGATCAGGTGATACTGACGACACTATGACTGTTAGCTCCACCTCAGGAGATGGTATTGATGACCCGGAGACTGCAGCCCGATTGGCTGATTGTAAGATGATGAGATTTTTAATTAGTATAGGTCTGGGTTAAAAAATATCATGATTGTAATGAAGAATAAACATCCAATTACCTATATGCGAAATTTCTCAAACTGTTGTCTTCCTTAATAATTGATTCATATTAAAATTCTGTAAATTTTACTTAGAACAGGTATTAGCATATTCATCTCGAAAATAGGAAAGTTAATTAAATATCCCATTTTTTTCCTATGTTACATGGTTTTTAAAAAATGCAGCTATTTTGTTACAGATATGGAACAAAGTAAGAAAACAGAGAAAATAAAAAAGTCTGTGGACTTTGGTATACCAGTGACAGGCCCCACTCTTGACCCTCGACAATCCATGGCTCAGCAATGTCGCCAGCTCCTGGTCAAGGAGGCTGGCCACAGAGTGATTTCTGGTGTGTTCACCGCCCCCAAACCAAACCGCTGTCATTTCATCTCCCTCATATATGACATCGTACATTTAGGAGATGTAAGTTACATCTTATTTACACAAGTAGACATAAATGATTTCATATCTCTCAGGAAAAGCAAACAAAAATCAGACAATACTTACACAGAGATAGCAATTAATGCTCAAGTAATACAGTTTCTCGTATACAGGAGTATGGTGTTACAGTGGATTATAATTGTAATATGTAGGCTACCCAAGTTAATATTTCATCTGAGATTTATGAAATAAAAATGGTGTTTCTCTGATTATCAAAAATGATTAGTTTATTTAATGCAATATCAAAAAGAAATTGAAGTGGATTTCATACCCTTGTAATGACAAGATCACAATGTTTTGGAAATATTACAAGAACTCATTTATAAACATCTTAGATCCACAATAATGGTTGAATTCCATGGAGACATAAACATAAGAACTAAAAATCTGCATATCATTTAATAATATTTGATGACTTCACAACAGGTCATGTCATTTGATTTAATAAGAGCTTCATTGATTAATATTGAATCTCACAACAGAAACACATTTATCAAATATTGTGATAGGTATGGTGGCATCATATTAGTCTTTCTTGAGATACAAAATTGTAGATATTAGCAAACTTTATGCTTAATATGGTATTTCTTTTAGAAGAGTGATGCAGGGTGATCTTAATAACTTGTATAGAAATAAAAAAAATCAATTACAAGAGAATCTATGTGTGTGTTTTACTGAAAGATATACTTAATGTAAATGTTTATCTACAAATGAAAAAAATGGTACCAAAATGTACAGGACTACATGTTATTTCCACACAGCACGAACTACACATGAAGTTAGCAGAGTTTGGGTGTATGCAAAAATTATTGGACTTCATCAGAGTGAACACAGAAAGTGAACTTTTGGAAATAATAGGTATGTGTACACACTAACATAGAGAGGGAACTTCTGGAAATAGTAGGTATGTATACACACCGACACAAAGAGTGAACTTCTGGAAATAATAGGTATGTATACACACCAACACATAGAGTGAACTTCTGGAAATAATAGGTATGTATACACACCAACACATAGAGTGAACTTCTGGAAATAATAGGTATGTATATACACTACACTAACATAGAGAGGGCACTTCTGGAAATAATAGGTATGTGTACACACTAACATAGAGAGGGAACTTCTGGAAATAATAGGTACGTGTACACACTAACATAGAGAGGGAACTTCTGGAAATAATAGGTATGTATACACACCAACACATAGAGTGAACTTCTGGAAATAATAGGTACGTGTACACACTAACATAGAGAGGGAACTTCTGGAAATAATAGGTATGTATATACACTACACTAACATAAAGAGGGAACTTCTGGAAATAATAGGTATTTGAACAAACTTACACAGGTAGTGAACTTCTGGAAATGAAATGTATAATACTTACCAGTAGAGAGAGTGAACTTCTGGAGATCTATGATATGATTTATACAGAAGGTTAAATTCTGGAGATCACTGATATGATTTGTATTGAAGGTTAAATTCTGAAGATCATTGATATAGTTTTTACAGAAGGTTAAATTCTGGAGATCACTGGTTTGATTTTTACAGAAGGTTAAATTCTGGAGATCACTGGTTTGATTTTTACAGAAGGTTAAATTCTGGAGATCACTGGTTTGATTTTTACAGAAGGTTAAATTCTGGAGATCATTGATATAGTTTTTACAGAAGGTTAAATTCTGAAGATCATTGATATAGTTTTTACAGAAGGTTAAATTCTGGAGATCATTGATATAGTTTTTACAGAAGGTTAAATTCTGAAGATCATTGATATAGTTTTTACAGAAGGTTAAATTCTGGAGATCACTGGTTTGATTTTTACAGAAGGTTAAATTCTGGAGATCACTGGTTTGATTTTTACAGAAGGTTAAATTCTGGAGATCACTGGTTTGATTTTTACAGAAGGTTAAATTCTGGAGATCACTGGTTTGGTTTTTACAGAAGGTTAAATTCTGAAGATCATTGATATAGTTTTTACAGAAGGTTAAATTCTGGAGATCATTGATATAGTTTTTACAGAAGGTTAAATTCTGGAGATCATTGATATAGTTTTTACAGAAGGTTAAATTCTGGAGATCACTGGTTTGATTTTTACAGAAGGTTAAATTCTGGAGATCATTGATATAGTTTTTACAGAAGGTTAAATTCTGGAGATCACTGGTTTGGTTTTTACAGAAGGTTAAATTCTGAAGATCATTGATATAGTTTTTACAGAAGGTTAAATTCTGGAGATCATTGATATACAGAAGGTTAAATTTGAGACAGAAGGTTAAATTCTGAGATCATTGATATAGATCACTGGTTTGATTTTTACAGAAGGTTAAATTCTGGAGATCATTGATATAGTTTTTACAGAAGGTTAAATTCTGGAGATCACTGGTTTGATTTTTACAGAAGGTTAAATTCTGGAGATCACTGGTTTGATTTTTACAGAAGGTTAAATTCTGGAGATCATTGATATAGTTTTTACAGAAGGTTAAATTCTGGAGATCACTGGTTGATGATTTTTACAGAAGGTTAAATTCTGGAGATCATTGATATAGTTTTTACAGAAGGTTAAATTCTGGAGATCATTGATATAGTTTTTACAGAAGGTTAAATTCTGGAGATCATTGATATAGTTTTTACAGAAGGTTAAATTCTGGAGATCATTGATATAGTTACAGAAGGTTAAATTCTGGAGATCACTGGTTTGATTTTTACAGAAGGTTAAATTCTGGAGATCATTGATATAGTTTTTACAGAAGGTTAAATTCTGGAGATCACTGTTTGATTTTTACAGAAGGTTAAATTCTGGAGATCATTGATATAGTTTTTACTGGTTTGATTTTTACAGAAGTTAAAGAGATCATTGATATAGTTTTTACAGAAGGTTAAATTCTGGAGATCACTGGTTTGATTTTTACAGAAGGTTAAATTCTGGAGATCTGGAGATCATTGATATAGTTTTTACAGAAGGTTAAATTCTGGAGATCATTGATATAGAGAAGGTTAAATGGAGATCACTGGTTTGATTTTTACAGAAGGTTAAATTCTGTTTGAGATCACTGGTTTGATTTTTACAGAAGGTTAAATTCTGGAGATCATTGATATAGTTTTTACAGAAGGTTAAATTCTGGAGATCATTGATATAGTTTTTACAGAAGGTTAAATTCTGGAGATCACTGGTTTGATTTTTACAGAAGGTTAAATTCTGGAGATCATTGATATAGTTTTTACAGAAGGTTAAATTCTGGAGATCACTGGTTTGATTTTTACAGAAGGTTAAATTCTGATCACTTGTTTGATTTTTACAGAAGGTTAAATTCTGGAGATCATTGATATAGTTTTTACAGAAGGTTAAATTCTGGAGATCATATGGTTTGATTTTTACAGAAGTTAAATTCTGGAGATCACTGATATGTTAAATTCTGGAGATCATTGATATAGTTTTTACAGAAGGTTAAATTCTGGAGATCATTGATATGTTTTGTATTGAAGGTTAAATTCTGGAGATCATTGATATAGTTTTTACAGAAGGTTAAATTCTGGAGATCACTGATATGTTTTTACAGAAGGTTAAATTCTGGAGATCACTGGTTTGATTTTTACAGAAGGTTAAATTCTGGAGATCACTGATATGATTTGTATTGAAGGTTAAATTCTGGAGATCATTGATATAGTTTTTACAGAAGGTTAAATTCTGGAGATCACTGGTTTGGTTTTTACAGAAGGTTAAATTCTGGAGATCACTGATATAGTTTGATTTTTACAGAAGGTTAAATTCTGGAGATCATTGATATGATTTTTACAGAAGGTTAAATTCTGGAGATCATTGGAGATCATTCTGGAGATTTGATATATTTTTACAGAAGGTTAAATTCTGGAGATCACTGATATGATTTGTATTGAAGGTTTTTACATTGATATAGTTTTTACAGAAGGTTAAATTCTGATAGATTTGTATTGAAGGTTAAATTCTGGAGATCATTGATATAGTTTTTACAGAAGGTTAAATTCTGGAGATACTGGTTTGATTTTTACAGAAGGTTAAATTCTGGAGATCATTGATATAGTTTTTACAGAAGGTTAAATTCTGGAGATCACTGGTTTGATTTTTACAGAAGGTTAAATTCTGGAGATCACTGGTTTGATTTTTACAGAAGGTTAAATTCTGGAGATCACTGATATGATTTGTATTGAAGGTTAAATTCTGGAGATCATTGATATAGTTTTTACAGAAGGTTAAATTCTGGAGATCATTGATATGATTTGTATTGAAGGTTAAATTCTGGAGATCATTGATATAGTTTTTACAGAAGGTTAAATTCTGGAGATCATTGATATAGTTTTTACAGAAGGTTAAATTCTGGAGATCATTGATATAGTTTTTACAGAAGGTTAAATTCTGGAGATCACTGGTTTGATTTTTACAGAAGGTTAAATTCTGGAGATCACTGGTTTGATTTTTACAGAAGGTTAAATTCTGAAGATCATTGATATAGTTTTTACAGAAGGTTAAATTCTGGAGATCATTGATATAGTTTTTACAGAAGGTTAAATTCTGGAGATCACTGGTTTGATTTTTACAGAAGGTTAAATTCTGGAGATCACTGATATGATTTGTATTGAAGGTTAAATTCTGGAGATCATTGATATAGTTTTTACAGAAGGTTAAATTCTGGAGATCATTGATATGATTTGTATTGAAGGTTAAATTCTGGAGATCATTGATATAGTTTTTACAGAAGGTTAAATTCTGGAGATCACTGGTTTGGTTTTTACAGAAGGTTAAATTCTGGAGATCACTGGTTTGATTTTTACAGAAGGTTAAATTCTGGAGATCACTGATATGATTTGTATTGAAGGTTAAATTCTGGAGATCATTGATATAGTTTTTACAGAAGGTTAAATTCTGGAGATCACTGATATGATTTGTTTTTACAGAAGGTTAAATTCTGGAGATCATTGATATGATTTTTACAGAAGGTTAAATTCTGGAGATCACTGATATGATTTGTATTGAAGGTTAAATTCTGGAGATCATTGATATAGTTTTTACAGAAGGTTAAATTCTGGAGATCACTGATATGATTTGTATTGAAGGTTAAAGAGATCATTGATATAGTTTTTACAGAAGGTTGGAGATCAGAAGGTTAAATTCTGGAGATCATTGATATAGTTTTTACAGAAGGTTAAATTCTGGAGATCAATGGTTTGATTTTTACAGAAGGTTAAATTCTGGAGATCACTGGTTTGATTTTTACAGAAGGTTAAATTCTGGAGATCACTGATATGATTTGTATTGAAGGTTAAATTCTGGAGATCATTGATATAGTTTTTACAGAAGGTTAAATTCTGGAGATCATTGATATAGTTTTTACAGAAGGTTAAATTCTGGAGATCATTGATATGATTTGTATTGAAGGTTAAATTCTGGAGATCATTGATATGATTTGTATTGAAGGTTAAATTCTGGAGATCATTGATATAGTTTTTACAGAAGGTTAAATTCTGGAGATCATTGATATGATTTTTACAGAAGGTTAAATTCTGGAGATCATTGATATAGTTTTTACAGAAGGTTAAATTCTGTAGATCATTGATATAGTTTTTACAGAATAAACTGATATGTTTGATTTTTACAGAAGGTTAAATTCTGGAGATCACTGGTTTGATTTTTACAGAAGGTTAAATTCTGGAGATCATTGATATAGTTTTTACAGAAGGTTAAATTCTGGAGATCACTGGTTTGATTTTTACAGAAGGTTAAATTCTGGAGATCATTGATATAGTTTTTACAGAAGGTTAAATTCAGATCACTGGTTTGATTTTTACAGAAGGTTAAATTCTGGAGATCACTGGTTTGATTTTTACAGAAGGTTAAATTCTGGAGATCACTGATATGATTTGTATTGAAGGTTAAATTCTGGAGATCATTGATATAGTTTTTACAGAAGGTTAAATTCTGGAGATCACTGATATGATTTGTATTGAAGGTTAAATTCTGGAGATCACTGGTTTGATTTTTACAGAAGGTTAAATTCTGGAGATCACTGGTTTGATTTTTACAGAAGGTTAAATTCTGGAGATCACTGGTTTGATTTTTACAGAAGGTTAAATTCTGGAGATCACTGGTTTGATTTTTACAGAAGGTTAAATTCTGGAGATCATTGATATAGTTTTTACAGAAGGTTAAATTCTGGAGATCACTGATATGATTTGTATTGAAGGTTAAATTCTGGAGATCATTGATATAGTTTTTACAGAAGGTTAAATTCTGGAGATCACTGATATGATTTGTATTGAAGGTTAAATTCTGGAGATCACTGATATGATTTGTATTGAAGGTTAAATTCTGGAGATCTATGATATGATTTTTACAGAAGATAAAATTCTGGAGATCACTGGTTTGATTTTTACAGAAGGTTAAATTCTGGAGATCACTGATATGATTTGTATTGAAGGTTAAATTCTGGAGATCATTGATATAGTTTTTACAGAAGGTTAAATTCTGGAGATCACTGATATGATTTGTATTGAAGGTTAAATTCTGGAGATCATTGATATAGTTTTTACAGAAGGTTAAATTCTGGAGATCACTGGTTTGATTTTTACAGAAGGTTAAATTCTGGAGATCACTGGTTTGATTTTTACAGAAGGTTAAATTCTGGAGATCACTGGTTTGATTTTTACAGAAGGTTAAATTCTGGAGATCACTGGTTTGATTTTTACAGAAGGTTAAATTCTGGAGATCACTGGTTTGATTTTTACAGAAGGTTAAATTCTGGAGATCATTGATATAGTTTTTACAGAAGGTTAAATTCTGGAGATCATTGATATAGTTTTTACAGAAGGTTAAATTCTGGAGATCACTGGTTTGATTTTTACAGAAGGTTAAATTCTGGAGATCATTGATATAGTTTTTACAGAAGGTTAAATTCTGGAGATCACTGGTTTGATTTTTACAGAAGGTTAAATTCTGGAGATCTATGATATGATTTTTACAGAAGATAAAATTCTGGAGTTCACTGGTATGTATTTTCACTGTGAGTGAACTTCTGGATTAAGTCTATCAGTTAATACATACATGTTGCACATTGATAAACATATCAATAAACATATGATAAGTTTTATGTAAGTAGCAAGTTTAACTCCCTATAGACACATAAACTAGTGGCTGTACCAGAGTATAACACTATCTCTAGAACAATAACAAACAAACATGTCCACAAAATCATGGTTTAAACTCAAAGTCAATGAAACAAGGGCAAATTATGGACAAATGAAAGATTTACTTTGAGAATTACAAAAATGCACAAGGAGAACAAAACAAGGTGTTATGTAAGGGTGTCTTCTGTATCATCAGCAACACCCGCTCCGTAAGTGTTGGTTAGTTCACGAAATGAGTGTCATGTTCCTAAATGCTAAAAACAGTGAAGAAAATACCCACATCTTAATCTTAATTCAAACTCAAATTTGGTATCTCCTGATCATAAAATCAGATGTTCCAGGAGGGTAAGCATTTTCTGCTTTACTGACGACACATACCGCCATGTAAATCTTGGTAATGTTCAAGTATATAAGGTCATGTTGTCAATCAAGGTTGTAACAATGGAACCACCTGGCAACATAACAGTCATAATAACTGTTGTGTGTTTGTTTCCAGGATTGATCATTATCCAGATGCTGATTAAGAGTGACCCACGCTTGAGACAAATATTTGAACGCCATGGCGGCACCAGACTGATGATGACCATGATGTCTAAGTACAATAGTGGACCTCTGAGGGACGAAATCAAAAACACCATGAGAGCAGTGTCCAGTACTGGTCAGTGTTATCTCCTGTCAGTGGTCAATAGTTTTAATTAGGCAGCCATCAAACATTTAATCTTTGTTAACTTTATTAGGTTTATACTGAAGTTAAATGCTTTGATATTAATATTGGTCAATAATAAGATTCTCATTGGCCTTACTTTGGTAGCATGATAGGTACTTCCATTGTAGAAGTAGCATGATAGGTACTTCCATTGTAGAAATATTATTTGATGTTTTATTTTGAAGAAAATATATAAAATGTTAACCATCTATTTACAGGTATCACTGCTCAGCCTACACGAGCCAAGCCTGTGGACAAGGGGAGACTACCCCCAGATGTGTGGGATCAGGTAGGACTGATTTAATGTTAGAAAATTTAATACACCAGAGTTTGTATCAATACAAGCATTATACAGGTAGTATAGTTAGTTTGATCATTATATCCCTGAATTTGTATCAGGAAAACCCAGAACTTAAACTGTAATACTAACAGCTCTTTTTCAAAGCTGTCTTTCTAGATTCAAATTTTAAAACCTTACCAAGTGATTTGACTGCTCTGTCATCATCATCTACATTGAAATATCAGCATTATTCAAAAGCAAACTAAGGACTTGACCACTGTGTCTATACATGTACTGGTATATGGTGTAACACAGCACATATTACATAGCAGCAGGGATGTATTTATTGAAAACTGAGATTCATTGAAGTAAACATATTCCAATGTAAGGCTTTCATATCAATCAATATTTACCAGAAAGGTATCAAAGTTTGTTTTTAGGGATATTTTTTCATAAAAGTTTATGTTTTCATTGTCAGATACAATTGAGGTGGAAAGATGAAGATAAGGTGAAGACAGTGCTACGCAACTGGAGAAGTGATGGTAAGAGGTGACGACAACAGCCAAGTGACACAGACTACATGGAGTCTCACTACAGATGGGTTTCTTGTTTAAGAGATCCAATATATCACCTTTCCTATGACATTGCTTTGATCTTTTCAATCACGCATCATTGATTGTATTCTTGATTACCTGGAGATAATTAGCAATACATTCCTGATCTAGATTATACCACTTTGATTTTACAATAATCTGCAATATTTATAATTTATTTATTTATTTCAATAATCAAAATCAAATTATTTATTCAGTGTAAAATAACTTATGAATCAAGTACATAGCACCTATTTATTTACATCAAGCTTAAAATTTGTTTTGTACTTTTTCACAGAAGGTATTTATTAGATTAGAGACATGATACTATTTATCTAAATGCGTATGATATATATAAAGTCTTTCTTGAAATATTTTACATATCAAAATGTGCATTTATTCATTTTCAATTTAAATAACATTGATCCCATTTTGTTCCTGTTTTGTATTAATATTGATAATATAATATTTTCATTTGGTTGCATTTAAATTGTCAAACACATTCAATAATAATATAATAATAATTTTTACTATGCAATTTTGCTATTGAATTGTATAGATGTCTTTAATTAATGTTACAATTACTTTTTTTTAAATTAAATTTACCATGGTTTTGACTTTTTTTTACATTAAAATTCACTTAAATTTTTTGGGGGTGAAGTATACATTTCTCTCATTTTGTATATGTAATTAATATATATGTTGCAACAATTTAATACAGAAATTTTTGTCATCTTGCTGCTGCAGTTAATCATGTTTGGATTTGGGAAAGATGTGGTAGCCCATATGTATCACAATATCGTTATTTTGTCTTTAATGTTTTTCTGTGGTTATAAGCAACCAGACAGTTTTGATAGGAGCCGACTGAGTACGAACAGTGGATGATTACATTTTCACAAATTTTACCATGTTTTGATCTTATGTATACAGGATTCTTATTCTCTCTCTCTCTCTCTCTCTCTCTCTCTCTCTCTCTCTCTCTCTCTCTCTCTCTCTCTCTCTATATATATATATATATATATATATATATATATACACCCTATAGTCCTTATGTTATCTTGTGGCTCTTTGTCTCTATGAACATAAAATCTGTCACTATCACTTGCCTTTGAAAAAAAAGTTAAATATCTGTAGATGTTTTCAATATTGTTACTAATTGTTACACCAAATTATTGTGACATCAAATCATTTTTTCTTGGGAAACTAAATTTTATGAAACATTGAAGGTGATTTAACATGACTTTATAGAGTTTTTTCTTTACAAATTTGAAAATGAAAACATTGCAACTTGCAGATCAATATTAAAGACAGGTTGTCATACATGGTATCTAGTCAACATATTACAACGCTATGATATTACTCTAACACAAGCTACATCTTGCCACATGCATATCAACTTTTATCAATGTAAATGAGATACCTAATTTCAATACCTTATCAATTAGCACTCTACACTGATTGATGAAGGGTTTCTGCACAGTATTGAAATGAAACAGCTCTCTACACTTTGATTGGTCAATAGTTTCTGCACTGTATTGAAATGAAACAGCACTCTTCACTTTGATTGGTCAATAGTTTCTGCACTGTATTGAAATCAAACAGCACTAGATATTATCCAATGTGATGGAAATTCTACCACATACGAAGGGACATAACCCCTTAATCAATATACCATGGTTTCTATCTTTGAAAGGATTTATCATGAGTAATTTGATCAAAATTGAGAACAGAATGTTACTCCTACAATGTAAAAAAGGTTAGGTGATTTGACTAACAAACAAATTATTTCAGGGAAACTTCTTGTTAAAATGTTAAATTTATGACTTAAATATCATGATATAATAACAAACCATCATCTTCAGATGTTTTATTATTAAAAACCATTTGATCAACAATTATTCATCATCGGTGACTGAAGCCACCGTAAAGTAAACTTTGATATGGAACTCTGATATAAATTATAGAATTTTATGGTAGTGATCACTAGACAAAAGAATATCCTAATCTAAAACCACATATAGTATTGCATGCATAGCATTGTTGTCAAATTTAAGTATCATTGATTGATTTACTGGTTTGATTTTCAAATTCCATAGAAAATTCTCTAAATTGAAAAAAAAACAAAATGACAACTAACCTGGTTGTGAATGTTTATGATAAAATGTAGAATCTACAGTGAGTACTTGGTGGGATTTTCTCTTGATAAATGTGTAACTAATTGAAGATTCCCTGTGATTTAATGAATTTTACTTTATATATCCTTGTAACATTCACACTACCTGTAATGATATTATCTGTGATTTTAAGCAGAAGTGAGAAACATTCATGTAGTATTTGGTAATTTAGAAAAACATCATTTTTGATGTCAATTTTCAGTATTTCAAATATCTAAAAACTTTTGTATATTTGTTTTCTTTTATTATGTACAATTTTTAGTTCCAGCATGGGTCAAAACTTGAATCTCAGTTATTTACTTTAAAATGTGAATTTGCAGTAGTGCATGGTAGTTTTATATAAAAAAAACCTGTTTTAGCCAAAACAAGTACATATCTACATACACATGTGTAATTTAATTTAAGTGCCATTACTGAAGTGAAATGTACAGATAGATGACTTAAGTGATATTGTACAGTTTACCTGTCATCTAGCTGATAGATCAAAATATTGTTATTTTGTCTGAAATGTTTTCCGTGGTTATAACCACCAAGGCAGTTTTGACTGGAGCCGACTGAGTAAGAACATTTGATGATTAACATCAATTTTACATCAAATGCTATACTGTAGTCAAGATTTGTCCAAGTTGATAAATTTGTGCTATTTCTTATTTCATATTTATCTGGTATATGTTAACCTCTGAATTTTAAGTGCTGTGATACTCAAGATGGATGCCATATCAGCCATTTTGAAAATTTCTTTGCCGTTTCTCCTTCAGGAAGTATGATGATACTAACATTAAAGCTGGTTTATTACAATGTAATGGCTTCTACAGGTACATAAAATGTTTGCCCAATTGTCATCTGAAATAGCTAGCCACCATGGCAGCCATCTTGAAAACCTGTCGCTAACTCTTCTAAACTGAATGTTATATGGAGACTTTCAGAAATGAATTATATCTGGTCCATCTTTGATTTAATTGTTGGATATATTCATGAATCATCATGGCAGCTAAGGGAACTAAATTGAATGTATTGTTACTGTTAGATCTCCAGAATGGAGGAAGACTTCCACGAGTGAGTAGGATATACATTATCCTAAATGAAATCCAGGCCCACCTCCCATACAATATTACTGTGATGGTTGCTATCTTCAAAACTTGTTGTTATAAGATGGAAAATTGAATTGATGCATGGCTTTCATTAATGAGTCACATATTATCTGTCGACGCTTCTAACCAAAATTCTGATATGAATAACATCGAAATTTACCACCTTGGCAGCCGTCATAGAACTTGGTGGTGAAGTTTGTTCTTTCTACTTGTCTGGAAGTATATAATTGATTTTCTTAAATTTCAAATGTACTTTATATTGCCTTAGTTCTTTATATTTAGTTCTAACATGTGTTGGAAAAACAAAATTGTTTTAGTTTAACAACTGAGTATTTGTTATTACTGTTGAAAATACTGGATTGGTCTTTGACATTCATATGTAGATTCTTGTTGGTAGTTATTGTGCATGTTTTATTTCTAGACTGTTCTGAAAAACAAAATGGAAATGAATCTTGCTTGCTAACTTCTGGTCTACCTGCTTAATCCTAGACTTTTGTGTTTGGTACTTGTCTTGGGTTTGATGTTTTTCACATTTAAGATTTCCTTTGAGTTATGTTTAATTTAAATATTACTTTCTTTTTTATCATCATACTTCACTCAGTTATGACCAGATCATCAATGAAACTCTGGAACACACACGCTGATAGCCTTTAATTATATTAGAACCGCTTTTCCTTGACATTCTATATTAAACATGAAGCTGAGAAGTCAACCTTGATTTTATGTTCATCATTAGCTCTGCTGTGTTTTAACATGTCAAACAAGTTTTTTGCATCTTTTACGAAAAGAAATAACACAATAAACTGGTGTAATAGTCATGTGTGTTCTTTGTTCTGATAATTGTATCGTGTTTTGGCACAGGTTTACCCAGAGACATTATATTTGTAGAGATGTGCCAGCTTCCTCTCTCCCCTACACCCATTCCCTTCGTTGAGAATATGTACATATATGTTGCAAGTCCATTATAACACTAATTGCTTCTATGTTAAGCAAGACTTTTGACATTGTTATCCATGTTACTTTTTATCACAAGCTTTTGATTAGATATACTGTAAGTCAGTGATTAGGTGAAAGTAGTAACTAAAAAGCTCTAGATCTTGTTCCCTCTTGGCTTCTGTGAGATCATAGCATACTATTCTGCAAGCTTGTGTTCAACACTGATGAGTGTATGAGTTTGGACCTATCACTCCATCTAACGTCCTGGGTGACAATGTTCCTATTGATGCTTACTGGACACATAGAGCTACATTTAGTGACTAAAGTGATGATCATCAGCACTGCCCTGTGCTGTCAAACCTGTCAAGGAGGCAGAGATAACTGACCTTTAAAGACAGGTGGCTTTTATACAGAGGTTTATGATGTTATATAGGGAAGATCTTTATATACAGGTTTTTGTTATATAGGGATGATCTTTATATACAGGTTTGGTTATATAGGGGCAATCTTTATAAACAGCCTTTGTTCTATAGGGATGGTCTTTCTATACAGGTTTTGTTCTATAGGGATGGTCTTTCTATACAGGTTTTGTTCTATAGGGTTGGTCTTTCTATACAGGTTTTGTTATATAGGGGCAATCTTTATAATCAGCTTTTGTTCTATATGGATGGTCTTTCTATACAGGTTTTATTCTATAGGGATGGTCTTTCTATACAGGTTTTGTTACATAGGGGCAATCTTTATAAACAGCCTTTGTTCTATAGGGATGGTCTTTCTATACAGGTTTTATTCTATAAGGATGGTCTTTCTATACAGCTTTTGTTCTATATGGATGGTATTTCTATACAGGTTTTATTCTATAGGGATGGTTTTTCAATACAGGTTTTGTTATATAGGGGCAATCTTTATAAACAGCCTTTGTTCTATAGGGATGGTCTTTCTATACAGGTTTTGTTCTATAGGGATGGTCTTTCTATACAGGTTTTGTTCTATAGGGTTGGTCTTTCTATACAGGTTTTGTTATATAGGGGCAATCTTTATAAACAGCCTTTGTTCTATAGGGATGGTCTTTCTATACAGGTTTTGTTATATATGGCTGGTCTTTCTATACAGGTTTTGTTATATAGAGACAGTCTTTATAAAAAAACTTTTGTTACATATGTTGGGGTTTATATACAGAATTTATTTTGTAGGGGTGGTCTCTATATAGAGGGTTTTGTTGTTTAGGGACAGTCTTTATAAACAGCTTTTGTTATATATGGTGGGATTTATATACATATTTTGGTATGTAGGGGTGGTCTCTATATAGAGGTTTTTGTTATTTAGGGACAGTCTTTATAAACAGCTTTTGTTATATATGGTGGGGTTTATATACATATTTTGTTATGTAGGGGTGGTCTCTATATACAGGTTTTTGTTATTTAGGGACAGTCTTTATAAACAGCTTTTGTTATATATGGTGGGATTTATATACATATTTTGTTATGTAGGGGTGGTCTCTATATAAAGGTTTTTGTTATTTAGGGACAGTCTTTATAAACAGCTTTTGTTATATATGGTGGGATTTATATACATATTTTGTTATGTAGGGGTGGTCTCTATATACAGGTTTTTGTTATTTTGGGTCAGTCATTATAAACAACTTTTGGTGTGTAGAGGTGTCCTTTGTAAACAGGTTTTTATTTGGTGGAGAGGGTGATTGATAACAGGTTTTTTATATACAGGTTTCCTCAATAAACAGTTTTGTATTATACAATTGTTGAAGATATTTGTTATATAAAGGTGACGTTTATTGAAGATATTTGTTATATAAAGGTGACGTTTATTGAAGATATTTGTTATATAAAGGTGACGTTTATTGAAGGTTTTTGTTATGCTCTGTACAATTGACCTTTATAGACAGATATTTGTTATAAACAAGTATTTGTTATATACTGGTAACCTTTATAGACAGGTTTGTGTTATATAGAGGTGGCATTTAAGGTAGGTTTGACTGTACATGTGTATAATAAAAGATTACTCAAGGTCACATTTGATCAGTTTCCATCCCAGTCTGTCCCAAGTTAACACGAGGTCACATTTGGTCAGTTTCCATCACAGACTGTCAACATTAACACAAGGTCACATTTGATCTGTTTCCATCCCAGACTGTCCAAGTAAACACAAGGTCACCTTCGGTCGGTTTTCAAATTAAAAATTTCCGAGTTAAAAGAAAAAGGGTCATATTCGATCATTTTCTTACTTAAGTTGTCCAGGTTTACACAAGGTGACATACCATCTGTTCCTAACTCCGCCAGTCCATGTTGACTAGGGGTCGCATACACATGCCATTTTGTACGTGTAGATATATGTGTTATGGCTTGAGTTTGATATACAAAGTTAATACAAAGTTAACATGGATATGCCTCTTTGATATTTTGTTCTCAACATGAGAAGCTTGGAGAAAATGGAAAACAGTAGCAATTTGGCACAAACCTGCATTAGCCTTTGTAATAAAATGAAAACAAGAATGCTCAGACCATTTATAGCTTTCATCGTAAACATTAGGGTGTCTTGGACAGTCCTTGTTTAGGAGGTACCTCCCATGTGCAATGCCATAAAATCTTGTCGTGAAATACAGACCTATTGCATGTGAACGAGCAGTTACGGAAAACTCCCCGTTCAGTACAGCACACGTGGTTCGTGGACGTGCATTACTGACCCGTCAGTCCTGTCACGAATCCGATGAAATACGTCGGCTATCTGGACCAGCTCGATATTGATAATCGTTCTATATAACTCTCACGACCGTACATAATACTCAGGACATTAAGTAAATTATCATACTCGATATAAAATCACACACACACATCCTATTCAATGGCCAGGTTGTATGATGTAAAGCCTCGCAGACAGTGTGTTGTATATTGCGTTCATTGCGTTCCGTTCTTTGCGTTCATTGCGTTCATGATTTACGATAATGCCACTCAAAATACAGATTATTTCTGTTGTTTGTTGTCAGGTGTCAGAAATAAATGATTGAATTTATATTCGGCCAGTAAAATTGTTTTATTTTACCAATTAAGCAAGATATAAACAGACATGATTTGCTCTTGTTAAGTGTCTTTACGTTAGAGAATGCATGTCGTCATATTCTAATGCCTAAATCTCTGTTCGAAGTTTGAGGACAATAATTGCAGTCGTTCTTAAGAAGATGTGGAATTATCTTCCGCCACTCGGATCCATATAGCCTGCTTGGATCATTGTGATAAGTAAGAACATCTGGTAGATATATACTACTTTCCGACACTTGAAATTGGTTTTGAATCATTTCCTGTCTCTGGTATGGGGAAGTACTAAGTCGATCACGGGTTAGTCCTGGTATAGGAAAGTACTAAGTCGATCACGTGTCAGTCCTGGTATGGGGAAGTACTAAGTCGATCACGTGTCAGTCCTGGTATGGGGAAGTACTAAGTCGATCACGGGTCAGTCCTGGTATGGGGAAGTTCTAAGTCGATCACGGGTCGGTCCTGGTATTGGGAAGTACTAAGTCACGCATGGGTCAGTCCTGGTATGGGGAAGTACCGAGTCGAACACGTGTCAGTCCTGGTATAGGAAAGTACGAAGTCGATCATGTGTCAGTCCTGGTATGGGAAAGTACTGCTGCCAAGTTGAGATGTTATAGCCAATATCTCGATAGAAATGGCGTACACCCTTGTTTAATGCATAAAAAACAAAAAACGAGAAGGCAGATAATTATTCAAGATATTGCAAAGAATCTCTTTTGATTTCGAGGAGTCTATTTCTTTCTAGAGAATCTGAAGGTGTTATGAATAGCCAATCAGATAACAGGTAGTCGTTGGTCTCGTATCGATAGTTCTGGTATGAGGAATATTGGCTGAGGTTGAAATAAAAAGACTGTTTTTGAAAAGAAGGCGAAATGGCTTATCTGATCAAAGCAGCCACATCGGGAAAGTATGAACAGTTACCTGTTGCCTCTAGATGTAGCACAAAGGATAAGGTATGTGAGTTTGAAAGAATAACAATTACATGCTTTGAATCGTTTCAAAGGCAGCCTGTACACACAAGGATGTAACCAAGTTTATGCTAGGCAATCGTATTAAGGAAACCAATATTTCTGAACGAAATTTTAACATACAAAACGGCAGGAGAAGCAAGTTGCTTTTTTGAGGAAGGCTGAAGGGATAAAAGTGGAGAGGGAAAGAAAGAACAGTATCTAGAATGTATTTGTTGTTGTATGCAATAATGGGTGGTAAATCCCTCTTTGTCAAAGTTCAGCTGGTGCTGTCAAAAACGTGGAGAATAAGCCACGCCTACGTCAAATTCCGATCACTCTCACTGTCCTTCTGTATTTGACAACACACTTCCCATTTTATTGTTGGCAATAACTCAGCAATATTCTTAGATCTGTAAAAGCATGGATTAGGTCGAAATCCAATTATAGGATTTACAGTAAAACAATAATATTCGAACTAGCCTGAGATTGTAATCCCCCGTGACATAAACTGCCAATAACCAATAGTGTTGATATCACGTAATCACTGTGTGACTATAAACATCGTTTAACACCGAAACAAGGACCGGTTTTATGGACACAAGATTTATTAGGCAAGGTCACAACATACACAACGTTGTTGTCCGGGCAAATCTTCGAGGCTCACAACACCATCGTTATTGTCTGTACCATCACAGAAAAGAGTCCTGGATATCACACAGTGGCAAACGTAGCCATGAAAACGGAAAGAGGCCGTGGCAACATACTTGTGAAAGAGTAACCATGGAAACAGTGCTTGTGTAATTATTATCGTGCCATAGAAACGACGCTGGGAGCATTGTAACTATCGAAACAGCGTCGTTAGCATTATAATCATGCATGCAGTGTATGTAGCATCGTTACCATGGAAACAGCTAATGTAGAATTGTAACTATGGAAACAGCTTCTATGGAATTGTTATCACAGAAGCAGTGTCTGTAACTTTGTTACTATGGAAACTGTGTTTGTAGAATGGTAACCATGGTAACAGTCTTTATGAAATTGCAACTATGGAAACTGTCTGCAGAATCGTTATCCTGGAGACAGTGTATGTAGAATTTAACCAATTAATCAGTGCATGTACACTTGTCATCAAGGAAACAGCGTCTGTAAAACTGACACCATGAAAACAGTAGAATCGAAATCATGAAAAATAGTCTTGTAGAATTGTTACCACTGAGTCAATGCGTGTAGAATTGTAACCATGGTGACAGTGACTGTAGAATTGTAACCATGGAGGCACTGTCTGTAGAATTGTAACCATGGTGACAGTGACTGTAGAATTGTAACCATGGAGGCAGTGTCTGTAGAATTGTAACCATGGAAGCAATGTCTGTAGAATTGTAACCATGGTGACAGTGACTGTAGAATTGTAACCATGGAAGCAATGTCTGTAGAATTGTAACCATGGTGACAGTGACTGTAGAATTGTAACCATGGAGGCAGTGTCTGTAACCATAGTGTAGAATTGTAACCATGGTGACAGTGACTGTAGAATTGTAACCATGGAAGCAATGTCTGTAGAATTGTAACCATGGTGACAGTGACTGTAGAATTGTAACCATGGAGGCAGTGTGTGTAGAATTGTAACCATGGTGACAGTGTCTGTAGAATTGTAACCATGGGAGCAATGTCTGTAGAATTGTAACCATGGTGACAGTGACTGTAGAATTGTAACCATGAAGGCATTGTCTGTAGAATTGTAACCATGGAGGCAGTGCCTGTAGAATCGTAATTATAAAAAATTGCTTCTGTAGAATTGTAACTACAGTGTCATTGTCTGTAAAATCGTTATTATGAAAAAAGTGTCTGCAGAAATGTAACATGGAGGCAGTGTCTGTAGAATTGTAACAATGGAAGCAGTATTTGTAGAAATGTAACCTTGGAAACAATGTTTGTTGAAATGTAACTATGGAAACGGCGTATGTAGAATTGTAAGGACAGAGTCTATATAACAGTACCATGGGACCATTGTCAGACAAACAACATATGATATCGCTTTACAAACATACTGAGGAACCAGTTGAATAGGCGATGAGAAATGCCACCAAGCAGAAAGTCAATTACGAGATTGTCTCCAGTGAATAACGTTCTCGACATCTAGACAAGCTATGACTTTCAGAGACTTAAAACGAGGGAGCAGGCATGAAGACGTCCATAGGGCAAACAAATTGAGTATTTCGACTGTCTCGAGATAACAAACATCTAATGACGATGTATATCGTATACTTACAAAGGTTGGGCTTTGTTTCCTATGCTCTCCCACGGTATCGGTCCCAAACATGAAGCTTGGCCGCCTCCAGGTGGAGATCATCCTCTCTCTCTCTCTCTCTCTCTCTCTCTCTCTCTCTCTCTCTCTCTCTCTCTCTCTCTCTCTCTCTCTCTCTCTCTCTCTCTCTCTCTCTCTCTCTCTCTCTCTCTCTCTCTCTCTCTCTCTCTCTCTCTCTCTCTCTCTCTCTCTCTCTCTCTCTCTCTCCCTCCCCCCCTCTCTCTCTGTGTCCCTTAGTATCGGTCTCCAATATAGCGTCGTCGTCTCCAGATCGATATCGTTTACTTGTTTAACAAATGCCCATTTACTCGGCCGGTCGGTCGGTCCGTCCGTTTGTCTCTTTGTAAGTTTTACCAGGATAATGTTGTCCCCTTAAATTACGCAATTACTAACTCCTATGCTTTAAACGAACGGAAAATATAACACTATCTTAGATTATAGTTGGCACTAGTAAAGAGATGTCTTGCGTTTGTGAGATATTAACGACGGCGAGGGCCGACCAGGACACGAGGTGGTTTATCCCCGAAATATTAGATCAACATTTCTCTACTCTATTTTGGTAATAAATCTTATCATCAAACGTGATTCGTAGAATAAATTGATGAAATCAGCAATTCTTTCGAAGCCACTTTACTTCAATCAATGTTTAGTTTTTAAATATTAAATTGCTATATGATCATCGTGAGCCGTTCCACTGGGAATCACAGGGACCCGAGAATCTGTCTGAGCTAACAAGGATTTATAGTCTGTTCATGGGTTTTTTGGATGATATCAATATTTTGTACAAAAGTGCCCTATTGTGTACCATAGAGGACACCATTTTGATCGAATAATGACTCAATCCCTCAAAACGTTGAAAACACAAAACACCTGCAATAGCTTGCTCTCAAGTCCCTGTGCTGGACATATGGGAGCGAGGTTTCAGCATAGGTACCAGCCTCGTCTGTTTCATCTTAACGTGTCGGCGTGACTTTGTAGTGACATTGTGGTATCTTAATTGGCGCTGGCATATAAATGAAACCATCAAAGTAAGTAGGACTTCGAACTTAGACATATATCAGTTTTAAGTGCTGTGGTACTGGGGATGAGAACTCATCGTGGAAGGTAGAATTAGTATACATTAGAGCAGGCTCGTGGGATATGTCCTGTCCAACAGCCATTTATAATACAGTTGTGTTTTGAAAATCAAAGATATAAGTCAGATTCAGAAATAAGTGAAGTCAAAAATCTCTGAAAAAACTTTTTTTCCCCGAATGAAAACAAAATTTTCATTTTGCCGATTTCTTCTTTCACTGTAGCAAATCATGTACCTCTGTATAGTCAAAAATATTAACCGTAGCTCTTTGCACACACAAAGTAATGAAGCGAAACGTTTTCCCGCATGAATTAAATCATTGTTTTATGCCACTTGTTTCATAAGGTATGATGCTTTCAAACGGTACATATCTTAACATTAGTGTACTGCACTTGGGCAAAGATAAAAGACCGATAATTTTAAATACTGTTTTATATGTGGAGGTAAATAGATATTGCTTTACCTTCAGTCCTAATTCATGTTAATTAGAGGTAACCATAATTCCAATGAGTTGACGGACCAGCAAAAATAAATGGAGTATGTTTGTTACTAAAGAAGTGTCGATATTATTGATAAATCATTGTTTTATGATTTGACCTTGAATGTCTAAGTTCACAAGTTAAATAAAGTACTTTGACCCCTGTCCATTGCACTTTACCACTGTTACTTTGACCCCTGTCCATTGCACTTTACCACTGTTACTTTGACCCCTGTCCATTGCACATTACAGCTGAGGTTATTTTACCCCTTTCCGTTGCACAATATGTTTTCTCCCAGTCTTTACTATTGAGGTATTTTGACCCCTGTCCATTACACTTTACCATTGAGGTATTTTGACCCCTGTCCATCACAGTTTACCATTGAGGTATTTTGACCCCTGTCCATCACACTTTGCCATTGAGGTATTTTGACCACTGTCCATCACAGTTTACCATTGAAGTATTTTGACCCCTGTCCATCACACTTTGCCATTGAGGTATTTTGACCACTGTCCATCAGAGTTTACCATTGAGGTATTTTGACCCCTGTCCATCACAGTTTACCATTGAGGTATTTTGACCCCTGTCCATCAGAGTTTACCATTGAGGTATTTTGACCCCTGTCCATCACACTTTGCCATTGAGGTATTTTGACCACTGTCCATCACAGTTTACCATTGAGGTATTTTGACCCCTGTCCATTACACTTTGCCATTGAAATATTTTGACTCATGCCCATTACACTTTACTATTGAGGCATTTTGACCCCTGTCCATCACACTTTGCCATTGAGGTGTTTTGACCACTGTCCATCACAGTTTACCATTGAAGTATTTTGACCCCTGTCCATCACACTTTGCCATTGAGGTATTTTGACCACTGTCCATCACAGTTTACCATTGAGGTATTTTGACCCCTGTCCATTACACTTTACTATTGAGGTATTTTGACCCCTGTCCATCAGAGTTTACCATTGAGGTATTTTGACCCCTGTCCATCACAGTTTACCATTGAGGTATTTTGACCCCTGTCCATCAGAGTTTACCATTGAGGTATTTTGACCCCTGTCCATCACACTTTGCCATTGAGGTATTTTGACTCATGCCCATTACACTTTACTATTGAGGCATTTTGACCCCTGTCCATCACACTTTGCCATTGAGGTGTTTTGACCACTGTCCATCACAGTTTACCATTGAAGTATTTTGACCCCTGTCCATCACACTTTGCCATTGAGGTATTTTGACCCTTGTTCATCACTCTTTACTATTCAAATATTTTGACTCCTGTCCATCACAGTTTAACTGCTGAGATATTTTGACTCCTGTCCATCACAGTTTAACTACTGAGATATTTTGACCCCTGTCCATCACAGTGTAGCTACTGAGATATTTTGACCCCTGTCCATCACACATCACAATTTAACTATTGACGTATTTTGACCCCTGTCCATCACTGTTAACCATTGAGATATTTTGACTCCTGTCCATCACAGTTTAACTGCTGAGATATTTTGACTCCTGTCCATCACAGTATAACTGCTGAGATATTTTGACTCCTGTCCATCACAGTATAACTACTGAGATATTTTGACTCCTGTCCATCACAGTATAACTACTGAGATATTTTGACTCCTGTCCATCACAGTTTAACTACTGAGATATTTTGACTCCTGTCCATCACAGTTTAACTACTGAGATATTTTGACTCCTGTCCATCACAGTTTAACTACTGAGATATTTTGACTCCTGTCCATTAAGTACTTTATCACTTTGAATCCTGTGTTTTATACCTTACCATTGTGGTATTTTACCAAGTTTATAGTGTTTTACCACCATATTTTGACCCATATTCATTGTCCATACATCATATTACCATGCCCCAAAATTCTACATTGAGAATTAAGAGGCACTGATTGTAATATATTTTTATGGTTACTTACCTCATACAAAACTTATTTTATATAAATGACAGGTCTTTCCCCCTGGGGGCAGAGATCACTAGGGAAAATACATGTGAACTTCTAGGATTCATTTATCGTCTTTCTGGGAAATATATCTAACAATCTAACTAAAAATATTTTGATGTGGTTACAGAGCTATTGGGATGAGTAATACTGTTGTCAGTAAGGATGGAGATGATTCAATTTTAGATTTTTTTTGGGGTTTTCCTTTGGTATCAACAATATATATACTGAAAGGATAAAGAAACGCAGGGTAATATTTATTCCGATATTTTGAAACTTTGTGGATTGAGTAATTAGGTCATATTACACCTTGTCATGTATCGAAAATTTAGTCGCGGTACAGTGCGCAGGTCTGGTAAATGGAGGAAGGAAAAAACAAGAATCTCGTGCACCGTGTTGTTCTGGTCTCATGCAGCGTTGGTCAAGTCACTCTTTGTTAGTCTTTATACAGACCAACTGATTCCCTAAAATCAATTGAGAATTTGATTGGTTTTAAGAATGGCACGACTCACAGAAGTTCAGAGGGGTCAGGCCATTCAAGGACAGCTGTAAAAGCAGGTTGCTAGGCACTTTGGTGTTAATGTTTCCACCATAGAACGTCTTGTAAGACGTCTTCGGGAAACTGGGCGATTGGCCGATCGACCTAGGTCATGACGTCCGCGCGTAACGTCACGACATCAGGATCGCTATATTGTCGTCTCTCATGTGCGTAATCGGCGCCTTACTGCCGTTGAGAGTGTAATTAATGTTCGTGGAAATCATGGGCTTCCTATAAGTTCAAAAACTGGAAGGAATCGATTACGAGAAGTTGGTGTAAGAGCACGTCGCCCCTACATAGGTCCACACCTTAACCCTGCTCGACGTCAGCATCGTATGGCCTGGGTCGCTGCACATGCTCCACGACAGTTTCCACTGAGGCAGTGGAGACAAGTTTTCTTCACGGATGAGTTTCGATTCTGTCTTTATCGATCTGACGGCCTTCAACATGTCTACCGACGTCGTGGCAAACGTTTTACGAACACTTGCGTTGTAGAGAGAGATAGGTTTGGAGGCGGTTCAGTAATGGTGTGGGGAGGAATCTCACACGGGTTAAAATCACAATTGGTTGTTATTGATGGCAATTTAACAGCAGCTAAGTATAGAGATGAGATCCTCCGACCCCATGTTATCCCTTTCTTACAGCAGCATAATCTAACCCTCCAGCAAGATAATGCTAGGCCCCACATAGCAAGGATTTGCCAAGTCTTTCTGGCCAACAACAACATTCAACCACTAGATTGGCCGCCATATAGCCCTGATTTGTCCCCGATCAAGCATCTTTGGGACCAGTTGGATGGACAGGTTCGAAAGCGCCAGCCACCCCCTGCTACTCGAAAGCAGTTGACCAGAGCTCTGATTGAAGAGTGGGACAACATCCCCATAAGACGGATTAATGCTCTCATGAACTCTATGACCAGAAGAATAAGGGCTGTGACCAAAGCAAACGGCGGACACACAAGATATTGATGACTCAGTTCAATTTCAATTTCAAAATCCTATGGGTCCATTCAATTTAATCGTTAGTACCTCTAAACCAATTGTCAGATGCAAAATACAGACTTCGGAAATTTTTAAGCTTTAATTTATCTGTAAGTATAGAAAATTTTGTTTTAAATGAAGCCCGATATCATACTTAGTTTCTGGTTTAAAGTTAACCCTGCGTTTCTTTATCCTTTTAGTATTATGTACAAACAACTTTACAAACTGATAGCAGTATTTATCCTAAGAATGTACATTTTCTGTCATTTTTCCTGTGATTCCATGTATAATTGCATATGTTTAAGTATAGATGAAATGTTATTAAAAAAATGCCCAAGTTCAGTTAAATAACATCGAAAAAAGGAACTGTCACTGACACAAGAAAGATGGCAAATTTATACTCTGGAATACCCCCTGCAAGTAAGCTCCGAAAATGTTTCACAAAAAGTAAGAGATTTCATAAAGCAGATGCAGTGTTATGAAAATAACGTTTCCTAATTCAATTATATTGGGTCTTTAATGACCTCATTTTTGTTTGTTTATGTGAAATTTTCCATTTAAATTGATAGTGTTATGTGTTTAGTTGCAAATAAGTGTGGACTGTAATTTTGTGCTGTGTCCATCTGTCCTGCTATTTTGTCTTTCTGTCCATCTGCTATCTTATTTGGACCCTTTCTTCTACACAACTAATCAAAGGAGATTGATACTTGGGATATGTGCTCACCTTAGTGGGAAGGTGTGTTACCTACATTTTGACCTTTGACTTATATCAAAGAAAAAGGCTTGTATTCAGCTCTTATCTCCTACACTTTTGGTCACTGGAACTTCATTCTTGGTGTATGAGTTCACGTTACTGAGGCAGTGTATCAGTAGGGACCTAAAATTCTTATAGTGTTTACCAAGTATTATGTCAAAGTTACGCAGGTATAAAGCTTTATGTGTTTTGTAGCTATGTCTTTAATTCCTACCTGTAATTTTCTACTATCCGACATCAATAGAACATGTGTATCATTTCTGTTTATGTCTATTACAGTAGGAACATATTGGAGAGTCTTTTATTTTATTGTATAAAGGGATTTGTTTGTGCTGATAATACTAAGAGCGATTCTGCACTGAAAGTATCTTAATTTTCAATCTGTAGAGAAAGAGATTAAGTTTATTTTTAGCATCCATTTGTTATCAACAGCTCAATCGAGTTCATCAGCTATTGTGTTTTGTATTTAGTTCTTAATTTCCTTAACTAATGAATTATATATTGAAAAGCATCTTTGTTATAATGTTATAAATGCACCGACAGCATTGGAGTAAGTTAATAAAAAAGGTTCTGTTTTGTATTCTGTTCCAAGTGTAAATAACAGCATTATGCAAGGAATGGAAGTTGTGTTTTTGACAGAAATCTTCAGACAAGTTTATAAATTCTCCTTTATCAGATCATTTATCAACAATATGTCAATTTGCACCCATTGTATGTTTAAAGTGATCTATCTTTTTTTCCATAATTTTGTCATTGTCAAACTCCACACATTAATGTTGATCATCCTCTTCATATACCACATTTGAAAATGATATCAATCTTTTAAAACCTTGCCTTTATTTATTAAAACCGTAATTGCCTTTCTTTTCAAAACCTTGCCTTTGTTTGGTTATTTTTTGGTGTCTCATTATTTTTTAAGCTTCCAAAAACACATTTTCAGAAAATTTTTAACAAAACACTATCTGTTTTTTAAAAAAACTGCTGATAATAACCAAAAGAGGTGTGATTTTCAATGAATTATAATCAATTTTAAAGTTTTGTTGCTAACAAAATTGTTGAAACCAACAAAATAGAAAGAATTTCGATATTCAAAATGAGTTCCGAACTTGTTCTAGAGAAGGAATGAAGTGCAATTTTATTCTAGAAATGATGAATAATTCTGGTGTCTTGGGCATTGTGTCTAGCTTGTAACTACACAATCCCATAAACACAACAGTACATGGCGTGGTCGTCATGGTAAGCATTGTCGCTATCTTATCTCCCAAGTCTTTCGTCTAACTGTAATGATGTCTTTTGTATGAACTCGTCACCTTTGATTTTAGCACTCTCTAGAGACACATCTGCCTTCTAGGATGATTCCTGCACTTTGATTTTCTTCCACAAATTGCAGATGAAATGTCCCAAGTTGTTAGAATTAACCTTTACTTAAATCAAGATTAACAACAGATTGTGATGATATGACTGAGACTCTGGATTGTAAAACACTAAATGTAATCTATTAAAACTCCAGGTAATTGTAGAGTCATTCTACTGACAAATTATGTACCTGAAAATAAACTGTTGTGGGTAGCTGTGAAACAAGGGAACAATATAAATCTGGATACTGGTGATTAAGTGATTTATTGAAAACTGGGCATTTTGCTGTGACAATTCAAGTCTAGTAACAGAAGCAAAGGTATTGTTGTTGCCTTGTTTTACTAACACCTGTCTATATATACAATTTACTGTCTGTAAATTTTACCTGTCTTATAGTTACAACATGTCTATATAACTAACACCTGTCTATATATACAATTTACTGTCTGTAAATTTTACCTGTCTTATAGTAACAACATGTCTATATAGCTACCACCTGTCTATATATTCAATTTACTGTTTGTAAATTTTACCTGTCTTATATACCACCTGTCTTCATATACCACCTGTCTTTATATACCATCTGTCATATATACCACCTGTCTTCATATACCACCTGTCTTTATATACCATCTGTCATATATACCACCTGTCTTCATATACCACCTGTCTTTATATACCATCTGTCATATATACCACCTGTCTTCATATACCACCTGTCTTCATATATCACCTGTCTTTCTATACCATCTACCTTTATATACCACCTGTCTTTATATACCACCTGTCTTTTATACCACCTGTCTTTTATACCCCATGTCTTCATATACCATCTGCCTTTATATACCATCTGTCTTTATATACCACCTGTCTTTAGAAGTATCAGTTCTGATACTTCTGATACTGATACCGCAATGATAATGATAAGGTTGCAGCGGCCATGGTTACACAAGATGAAGCCTATGGATGCTGTCTACAGAACAATGCCTTAACATTATCGGGTGAAGCCCAAGCTATCTACCTCACTCTTGAACATATTCAAACAAACAAATTAATGAGAGTTGTTATATATAATATGATTACTACATGTCTATATATGATGACCACCTGTCTGTAGATACCTACCGATTTTATAATTACCACCTATTGATATAACACACACACACACACATATAATATATATACATCTATACCACCTGTCTATATATGATGACCACCTGTCTTAGATGCCACCCCATAATTCTTGCTACTGGTGTCTTTCCTTATGTATATTATGTTATCAACATATGCATTTAGAGTCACTCATCTTATAGATAATTAATATTTTTGTCAGTTTTTAGGAAGTTTTTGTTAGGTCAAAGACAAAGCCTCAGGGTGACCTGTTGTGATCCCCTTTTGTCTTTGTCTTGTGTTGTACATTGTGCATCATGCATTGTAAACATTTAACATTTTCAACTCCTGAAATGATTTCAGTGAAATTTTACAAAAAACTTCCATGGTTAAAATTGCACTAAAACTGTAAATAATACAGTCCCCAACCCCAAGGGGCCTGAGGGGTGGAGCCAAAAAGGATCTAATTGATTGGAACTTCAAAAATCTTCTCAACTTCCAGAAATGGTAGAATCAAGTACTGTTTATGGATGGAAAGGCCTTCAGATGCTTTACCAAAATAGTAAATTTCATCATTCCAGGGTCTCAAATTTCCCCCTGGGGAGGGGGTAAACTTTACTATATTTTATTTTGGAAAATTACGTTTTTGAGCACAGCTTGTTTATTTTCTTTCAGAAATAGTTCAGGATTTATTTTTTATTGGTATGAACTGACTGTTTAATGAGATACACATGTTCACTTTGACTGACCCCCAGGGGCTGATGGGCTGGACCAAAAGTGGTCAAATTGACTGAAATTTCAAAGACGTTCCTGGATGGAAGATTTTGTACATTGTAGGACAATATTGATTAAATTTTTTTTTTTAATGCTAACTTGGTTAGAAGCCTTAGCTTAGGATGGCAGTTAATGTATACACAATTTACATTTGTATTATTTTTACAAAATACTTAAAGTTATATCACTTTTTTTAACAAAATCATTTCTTTGGCATGTTACAAAAAGCATTATGACTCAGGTAATTGTCAAGGCCCTTGGGCCTCTTGTTTAGTAAAAAAAATGGCTATGAAAGCAGTTGTGTCTGCATGCAATGTAAGGATTACCTCCCTTGATGTAGGAGCCTGTTTAATAACAGTATCACTTTCACTAGCAGATAATTAGCTTGTACAGCATCTTATCTGTCGATGTATCCTGCTATCTGACTTCTGAATAAATCAGGGCATTAGGTTAGGATATTTAAGCTACAAATTGTTAAAATTATGACTAACATTTTCAATGGCTTTTTATTATATTAAATAAACAGCTTCTTTAGATTAGAATTGACAAAAAGAAAACAGCAAAATATTTTTTATGCAAGGTTGCAAGCTATGGCATTTGCCTGATAGTAGTCTGGTGGTTCACCTAGAAAGCTGTCCGATGCCACGCTAATAAACTGTCTGAAGTTCCACCTACAAAGCTGTGGAAAGTGAGGATAAACCCATCTTAGCATGCAACTATTGTTTTAAGCCTGACGTTTCTACTGCTGATCGGAGATGAGCAATGCGTGTTAGTTTGGCCTTGGATCTATTCAAGTCCCTGACAACTAACTTTTGTGTTGGGAATGATGTCTCATCACATTATAGTGACAGTTGGTTTATGGCTACCCAAAAATCTCAATTGTACAACTGAATTAATTTTAAAAATGTTCATTCTCAATTTTTCTAAGACGTGTGAGATAAATCTATGTTAGCCAGTATCACCACAATACAGGACAATCACAATGGTAAGAACCTCTGAATACATTTTTTGGCCCATACTGTTGATTACATCCAAAAATATTGATGTGATGACATCTATATAATGTGTTCATTGTACCACGGATGCAGCTGATTTGATTTAGTACTGTTGTTTTACATTAGGGAATATGTGTATTGCAGTGGGTAATTGACAAATGTACTTTTTAACTGTTGAAATTTCATTCTTTGAAAGAAAAGCTATCGTATATAATTCACTAGTTTTAACAGGTTTTTTCCCTTAAGAAATATATTTCTAAACATTGAGATTGTAACATGTAATAGAATTTGTTCAGTATAACCATGACTTATAGTTGCTAAGCATTTTCATTGCCATAGTGTCAATGTTTATGGTTGTAATATGTTTAAATCTTTTAGATCTCTTTGATGCAAGATAATTAAAAGAAACTTATCAAGTTTGAAGTATTTAAAAAATCAAATTTTGAATCTGAATTAAAAATAAAAGAAGATTTTTGTTCCTGTATCTGTAATACGTGCCATACAACCCTAGACACCTATGTATTGAGAGGTGATGCATTCATATAGGATGAGTCAGTCATACAATGTTAGACACTGTTGGTATGGTTTCATACTGTTTAATGAGGGTGGTGTATTCACAGAGTGAGTCAGTCATACAATGTTAGACACTGTTGGTATGGTTTCATACTGATTATTGAGGGTGGTGTATTCACAGAGTGAGTCAGTCATACAATGTTAGACACTGTTGGTATGGTTTCATACTGATTATTGAGGGTGGTGTATTCACAGAGTGAGTCAGTCATACAGTGTTAGACACTGTTGGTATGGTTTCATACTGATTATTGAGGGTGGTGTATTCACAGAGTGAGTCAGAGTCATACAATGTTAGACACTGTTGGTATGGTTTCATACTGATTATTGAGGGTGGTGTATTCACAGAGTGAGTCAGAGTCATACAATGTTAGACACTGTTGGTATGGTTTCATACTGTTTAATGAGGGTGGTGTATTCACAGAGTGAGTCAGTCATACAGTGTTAGACACTGTTGGTATGGTTTCATACTGATTATTGAGGGTGGTGTATTCACAGAGTGAGTCAGTCATACAATGTTAGACACTATTGGTATGGTTTCATACTGATTATTGAGGGTGGTGTATTCACAGAGTGAGTCAGAGTCATACAATGTTAGACACTGTTGGTATGGTTTCATACTGTTTAATGAGGGTGGTGTATTCACAGAGTGAGTCAGTCATACAATGTTAGACACTGTTGGTATGGTTTCATACTGATTATTGAGGGTGGTGTATTCACAGAGTGAGTCAGTCATACAATGTTAGACACTGTTGGTATGGTTTCATACTGATTATTGAGGGTGGTGTATTCACAGAGTGAGTCAGTCATACAATGTTAGACACTGTTGGTATGGTTTCATACTGATTATTGAGGGTGGTGTATTCACAGAGTGAGTCAGAGTCATACAATGTTAGACACTGTTGGTATGGTTTCATACTGATTATTGAGGGTGGTGTATTCACAGAGTGAGTCACAAATACTACACTCTTCAGACAAGTGTAAACAAAAGAAATTTAAGGAAGTTAAACTTTGGATCAATCATATGCTGATATATAGTTTGTATCTGCCTGATAATTGCTTTTGAAACTTTTTAAGTTAATGAAAGCTTGATAACTGAAAATCTGTTTTGAAAATGTAGAAGTATATCCTGAACATAGTATTCTGAGATGTATATCTAAGATAGTGATTAAGCTAACAATGCTGTGGTGGTCTGTTTCTGACACACGTGTCAAACATTTGGTCAGTATTTACCTCATTAAAAAAATATCTCAACAACTGCAAACACTTAAACTGCCATTACTGCTAGGGAAAGTGGCCACCTACTGTCCAGTGTCAAGGTCACTTAGTAACTTCCTACAGTTTGTCCTACCCTTCCTGATGGTGGAATCATTAGGCCTAATTACTGAACACCTGTACCTAGGCATGTCACTACCATCACACGTAATTCCTCTTGAAAGTACAACCATCACTTTAGTGTTTCTGTTCCTTGTACCAAAAACAAGGAAGCATTTGAAAGGATAAACAACTTTCTAGGCTATTTACTTAATGTTACCGACAGCCATAGATAAGTGCTTTTGTCATGGAACCTTCATCATTTTTTTTTTAAACACGCAATTCTTTTCCAGGAGCACAGATTTATGTTTTAGGCTGTGATTTTAACTGTATCACTTGTAAATGTATTTGATATGTGATGTGTCTGACTTTTTGTCCTATGTGTCTGTTAGTAAGCTGCAGAGTGATTCTTCATCATTCTTGTCTGTAACTTGACTCCAACACATAAGCTTCTTGTTGTGTAGTTTAGGATAAGTGTTATCTTGATTGAGGTCTAATCCTTGTCAGGTGCTTTCCTAGATAATATCATAACTTGTTTCAGATGAGATTGACGTCCTATCAAATCTTCTCAAAGTTTGTATTTCTTGCCTATCAGGGGACTGGTATACTTGAGTTAATCCAGTGTTCACTCTCATCGTAATCATTGTATTGTCATTGAATGTTCCTTTCTTAACGAAGTGTTTTATAAAACTTTATGCACAAGTCAAATTCCACAATATATTTGATGAGTTCAAGTTTCAATGTTACAAAACTGAGGTATTGGTGATGTTTCTATGCAGAGAAAAATCAACCTTATTTCAACTTTATCACTCTGACAGCTTTATTTCTAAGGGATTTTTGCAATATGATTTTTTGTAAGACCTTAGACAGAGGTCAACTTAGACAATAGTCTTTAAGAATGTATTTCAGGGTTCCAAGACCAAATTCTAGGTCATTGTTACTGTTTATAGAAAATTGAATACCTATCATCTGTCATTACTAGAATAACTTTTTTAGGGATTTTGTTAAAAGTTTATAGAAAGGTCAACAATGACCAATATCTTGAATGAATTAATTCCTATTCAGGGTCCAAAGGTTGAAATCACAGTTACTGTTTGCAGAAAATCATTTCTTAAAGCAAATATGGTTTTTGCACCATTTAAAAAAGTCATGTCAAGGTCACCTTTATAACTTCTCATAGAAAATCATCAACCTTCTGAGTGACATCACTTTTGTGACTTCATTTCTTAAAGGCTTTTGGTCAAGATATCTTGGGAAAACCTGAAGTGTGTTAATGTTGAGGGTTGTAAGGTCAAAGTCACCTTGGTTGTTCACGTGAGGGTCGTAAGGTCAAGGATACCTTGGTTGTTTACATCAAATCTCCATCCTATTCCTAGTCTCTTTGCTCATGTTACAATATTTCTGCAGCGATTTGATAAAACTAGGTTGCAAAAATACCTCACATGAGCTCCAGTTTTACAGTTACAAGGTAAAGGTCACTGTTACAATTTATAGAAAATTGTCAAACAAGGACAGCAATTTGCTTGAGGGTAAGAGGCAATCATGCCTTCTAGACCAAGTTGTCGTTTATTAAGGATCACTTTTCCACAGACCAGGTTAATGTGTTGATGGTCATCAGTATTTGATTGTTAAATGTTGAAGAAATAATTCAAAACTAGAATAATTGTATATGAAATAGAAAACACTCATGGAAAGAAACTCTTTCTGAAGTAAATTCATTAAATTATGTGAAGGCTATAAAACTCAATTACAACATTTTTCATAAAGATGTTTCTCAAAATATCCAGGTGTTTCAAACGTGCATAGCTGCTTCTTTAAATGCCAGAGAAATTTTGATACTGAGGCTATAAGACAGGATGTATGGGTTGCTTTGCTGCTGCTATTGATTTGCTTCTGTCCGTTGAAATCCTGGTGAGCCACAATCATTTCCCTTTATGTGATTGACTTATAAAACGGTTATAAACTTAAATATTTCATAGATGTATTTTAACAGGTCTTTGACCCCTTTTGGTCACAAATTGGTATGGACCAGATCAAAAGAATATTGGATTAAGTGTAAGGGTTTAGGGGGTGGAAGCATTATAGTCTACCAAATGACATGATTCAACACTGCACAATATAAGGTATTGACCAGCAAAATACACATTTCTGTTTTATATAGTGCATGAGAAAGAGTAATGTCAAATTGAATAACTTCAAGCTATTTCAGACCTAGGTGCCAACCAATCAAATGACTGCTTACATACTTGATTGGATTATTTCATCGCACCAGATTTGTTAATGAAATTATAAATCAGTAATTTGAAAACCATTTTTTTTAGCTATTTGAATTTTCTGACAAAGATAAGAGCCTTTTGACAGAAATAGTTGGATATACAGATAGTAAAGCTGACAACAGCTGTGACCATGCTTGAGTTGTCATAAATGATACACCAGCTGACACCATCATCATAAAGGCATACAGCAAGGATGGCCTCCTTCCCAAATAAGCTGTTTTTTGATGTTAAGTTAGCTACACATGTACAATATAGATACAGGATTTGTGCATTTACAATGGAGGGACAGAATCTATAAATGTACAATGTAGGGACAGGACATATACATGTACAATGTAGGGACAGGACTTATACATGTACAATGTATAGACAGGACTTATACATGTACAATGTAGGGACAGGACTTATACATGTACAATGAAGGGACAGGACTTATACATGTACAATGTAAAGACAGGACATATACATATACAATGTAAGGACAGGACATATACATGTACAATGTAGGGACAGGACATATACATGTACAATGTAGGGACAGGACTTATACATATACAATGTAGGGACAGGACATATACAATGTAGAGACAGGACATATAAATGTATAATGTAGGGACAGGACTTATATATGTACAATGTAGGGACAGGACATGTACAATGTAGGGACAGGACATATACATGTACAATTTAGAGACAGAACATATACATGTACAATGTAGGGACAGGACTTATATATATACAATGTAGGGACAGGACGTATATATGTACAATGTAGGGACAGGACTTATATATATATATACAATGTAGGGACAGGACTTATATATGTACAATGTAGGGACAGGACTTATATATATATATACAATGTAGGGACAGGACTTATATATGTACAATGTAGGGACAGGACTTATACATGTACAATGCAGGGACAATACTTATATATGTACAATGTAGGGACAGGACATGTACAATGTAGGGACAGGACTTGTATATGTACAATGTAGGGACAGGACTTATATATATATATATACAATGTAGGGACAGGACATGTACAATGTAGGGACAGGACTTATATATGTACAATGTAGGGACAGGACTTATACATGTACAATGTAGGGACAGGACTTATATATGTACAATGTAGGGACAGGACTTATACATGTACAATGAAGGGACAGGACATGTACAATGTAGGGACAGGACATATACATGTACAATTTAGAGACAGAACATATACATGTACAATGTAGGGACAGGACTTATATATATACAATGTAGGGACAGGACGTATATATGTACAATGTAGGGACAGGACTTATATATATATATACAATGTAGGGACAGGACTTATATATGTACAATGTAGGGACAGGACTTATATATATATATACAATGTAGGGACAGGACTTATATATGTACAATGTAGGGACAGGACTTATACATGTACAATTTAGAGATCGGACGTATACATGTACAATTTAGAGACTGGACGTATACATGTACAATTTAGAAACAGGACGTATACATGTACAATTTAGAAACAGGACGTATACATGTACAATTTAGAAACAGGACGTATATGTACAATTTAGAAACAGGACGTATACGTACAATTTAGAAACAGGACGTATACATGTACAATTTAGAAACAGGACGTATACGTACAATTTAGAAAGATCATTTATATTTATTGTTAACAGGTGTTTAGATACTAAGTGTTGTGGTAAGGTTTGACTTGTACAATATAAAGACAGAACTTATCGGTCTGTTACACCTTTGAGCAATTATTTCCAGCTGCTACAACTTTAGGTACAACCCATCAAACATCCTTTCCATTTTCACAAACTTTCCTTTAGCATCTTAAAACATAATTGGGTTAAATTCCCCATATACTGTTATCAATGGTTACATCTAAAGTGTAAACAAATAACATAAAAAGTGAACAATTTTCCTTGATTAACCACTGCTAATCCTTAGCCTCGTCTTCCTAGCTCCTTGTTGTATCTACAGACATGATGACAGGAAGTCTTCATCTCATATGTATTGGAGAAATCTCCTATCCAGTTTTATATATATTACTTAATACATCATTTCTAGCTACTACTTCTGCTGGAAAAATAGCTTTGATTGTTTGGATTTACCAAAGATAAACTAAAAAGTAAAAAAATAAGGAAATATATACTGTTCTACTGGATTTAACAAAAAAAAAGAAAAAGAAAGAAATCTGGCATTTGGAAATTTCATATATTTCTGGTAATTTATATTTTAGATAAATAGAATTTTCATCATGAATATATATGAAAGAAGTGTTATGAGATTGAAATCTGTACTGTTGAGGATTCAGAAATCTCAATAGACTAATATCATATACTTATGTCATTTTACTTACATCAAATACACAGTTAAGCTGTGAGAGGGATAAAATGTCGGTTTATATTGAAGGACCATTGCTAATGAGGATAATACTGGAAGTTTTTTTTTAGAACGATTCTGATCATACAGGGAGACAGGGAGATGAGCACTGTTTTGTGATTCTAGATACTGTAGGCAGTATGGCTAGTCTAGTGAAAGAATTATTTGTAAATATGCCAAATGAATTAACTTGACTTTCTTGCTACTGAATACCAGAAGTGTAAGCAAGGAGGATTTTCCTTGAATCATATTGACTCTCAGACTACAGTCATGTACAACACACTTAGTAAAGGAACAGTCAGGTTAGAGTTAAAGAGTGACCTTGTACACGGTCAAACAGATTAATTATGCACATTTTTCCTTTTGCTCACTAGTTTCAATTAAAAACCAAACAGGTTATTCCTTCTGTTTACGTAAAGATATCTACACATTTGATTTGAGATAAATGGCATCAGATTTATGCAGGACTGATATAGGGATCCAGGTATGGATGTTTTATTACAGGGTAGATATAGGGGATCCAGGTATGGATGTTTTATTACAGGGCTGATATAGGGATCCAGGTATGGATGTTTTATTACAGGGCTGATATAGGGATCCAGGTATGGATGTTTTATTACAGGCCTGATATAGGGATTCAGGTATGGATGTTTTATTACAGGGCTGATATAGGGGATCCAGGTATGGATGTTTTATTACAGGGCTGATATAGGGATCCAGGTATGGATGTTTTATTACAGTGCTGATATAGGGAACCAGGTATGGATGTTTTAATAGAGTGCTGATATAGGGATCCAGGTATGGATGTTTTAATTCAGAGCTGATATAGAGATCCAGGTATGGATGTTTTATTACAGGGTAGATATAGGGGATCCAGGTATGGATGTTTTATTACAGGGCTGATATAGGGGATCCAGGTATGGATGTTTTATTACAGGGCTGATATAGGGATCCAGGTATAGATGTTTTATTACGGGCTGATATAGGGACCCAGGTATGGATGTTTGATTACAGTCCTGAAATAGGGATTCAGGTATGGATGTTTTATTACAGTGCTGATATAGGGATCCAGGTATGGATGTTTTATTACAGTGCTGATATAGAGATCCAGGTATGGATGTGTTATTACAGTGCTGATATAGGGATCCAGGTATGAATGTTTTATTACAGGGTAGATATAGGGGATCCAGGTATGGATGTTTTATTAGAGTGCTGATATAGGGATCCAGGTATGGATGTTTTATTGAAGGGCTGATATAGAGATCAAGGTATGGATGTTTTATTACCGGCCTGATATAGGGGATCCAGGTATGGATGTTTTATTACAGGACTGATATAGCGATCCAGGTATGGATGTTTTATTACAGGGTAGATATAGGGGATCCAGGTATGGATGTTTTATTACAGGACTGATATAGCAATCCAGGTATGGATGTTTTATTACAGGGTAGATATAGGGGATCCAGGTATGGATGTTTTATTACAGGACTGATATAGCGATCCAGGTATGGATGTTTTATTACAGGGTAGATATAGGGGATTCAGGTATGGATGTTTTATTACAGTGCTGATATATGGGATCCAGGTATGGATGTTTTATTATGGGCTGATATAGGGGTCTAGGTATGGATGTTTTATTACCGGCCTGATATAGGGGATTCAGGTATGGATGTTTTATTACAGGGCTGATATAGGGATCCAGGTATGGATGTTTTATTACAGGGTAGATATAGGGGATCCAGGTATGGATGTTTTATTACAGGGCTGATATAGGGGATCCAGGTATGGATGTTTTATTACAGGGCTGATATAGGGATCCAGGTATAGATGTTTTATTACGGGCTGATATAGGGACCCAGGTATGGATGTTTGATTACAGTCCTGAAATAGGGATTCAGGTATGGATGTTTTATTACAGTGCTGATATAGGGATCCAGGTATGGATGTTTTATTACAGTGCTGATATAGAGATCCAGGTATGGATGTGTTATTACACGGCTGATATAGGGATCCAGGTATGGATGTTTTATTACAGGCCTGATATAGGGATTCAGGTATGGATGTTTTATTACAGTGCTGATATAGGGGATCCAGGTATGGATGTTTTATTACAGGGCTGATATAGGGATCCAGGTATGGATGTTTTATTACAGTGCTGATATAGGGATCCAGGTATGGATGTTTTGTTTCAGGGCTGATATAAGGGATCAAAGTATGGATGTTTTATTACAGGTCTGATATAGGCATCCAGGTATGAATGTTTTATTACAGGGCTGATATAGGGGTCTAGGTATGGATGTTTTATTGTAGGGCTGATATAGGGGTCCAGGTATGGATGTTTTATTAGAGGTCTGATATAGGGCATCCAGGTATGGATGTTTTATTATGGGCTGATATAGGGATCCAGGTATGGATGTTTTATTACAGGGCTGATATAGGGATCCAGGTATGGGGATCTGAAGTATGGATGTTTTATTACAGGTCTGATATAGGGATCCAGGTATGGATGTTTTATTAGAGGTCTGATATAGGGCATCCAGGTATGGATGTTTTATTAGAGGTCTGATATAGGGATCCAGGTATGGATGTTTTATTAGAGGTCTGATATAGGGCATCCAGGTATGGATGTTTTATTAGAGGTCTGATATAGGGATCCAGGTATGGATGTTTTATTAGAGGTCTGATATAGGGCATCCAGGTATGGATGTTTTATTACAGTTCTGATATATCGATCCAGGTATGGATGTTTTATTAGAGGTCTGATATAGGGATCCAGGTATGGATGTTTTATTACAGGGTAGATATAGGGGATCCAGGTATGGATGTTTTATTACAGGACTGATATAGCGATCCAGGTATGGATGTTTTATTACAGGGTAGATATAGGGGATCCAGGTATGGATGTTTTATTACAGGACTGATATAGCGATCCAGGTATGGATGTTTTATTACAGGGTAGATATAGGGGATCCAGGTATGAATGTTTTATTACAGGGCTGATATAGGGGATCCAGGTATGGATGATTTATTACAGGGCTGATATAGGAATCCATGTATGGATGTTTTATTACGGGCTGATATAGGGATCCAGGTATGGATGTTTTATTACAGGCCTGATATAGGGATTCAGGTATGGATGTTTTATTACAGTGCTGATATAGGGGATCCAGGTATGGATGTTTTATTACAGGGTAGATATAGGGGATCCAGGTATGGATGTTTTATTACAGGGCTGATATAAGGATCCAGGTATGGATGTTTTATTACGGGCTGATATAGGGGATCCAGGTATGGATGTTTTATTACAGGCCTGATATAGGGGATCCAGGTATGGATGTTTTATTACAGGGTAGATATAGGGGATCCAGGTATGGATGTTTTATTACAGGACTGATATAGCGATCCAGGTATGGATGTTTTATTACAGGGTAGATATAGGGGATCCAGGTATGGATGTTTTATTACAGGACTGATATAGCGATCCAGGTATGGATGTTTTATTACAGGGTAGATATAGGGGATCCAGGTATGAATGTTTTATTACAGGGCTGATATAGGGGATCCAGGTATGGATGATTTATTACAGGGCTGATATAGGAATCCATGTATGGATGTTTTATTACGGGCTGATATAGGGATCCAGGTATGGATGTTTTATTACAGGCCTGATATAGGGATTCAGGTATGGATGTTTTATTACAGTGCTGATATAGGGGATCCAGGTATGGATGTTTTATTACAGGGTAGATATAGGGGATCCAGGTATGGATGTTTTATTACAGGGCTGATATAAGGATCCAGGTATGGATGTTTTATTACAGGCCTGATATAGGGGATCCAGGTATGGATGTTTTATTGAAGGTCTGATATAGGGATCCAGGTATGGATGTTTTATTAGAGGTCTGATATAGGGCATCCAGGTATGGATGTTTTATTACAGGGCTGATATAGGGGATCCAGGTATGGATGTTTTATTACAGGGTAGATATAGGGGATCCAGGTATGGATGTTTTATTACAGGACTGATATAGCGATCCAGGTATGGATGTTTTATTACAGGGTAGATATAGGGGATCCAGGTATGGATGTTTTATTACAGGGCTGATATAGGGGATCCAGGTATGGATGTTTTATTACAGGTCTGATATAGGGATCCAGGTATGGATGTTTTATTAGAGGTCTGATATAGGGAATCCAGGTATGGATGTTTTATTACAGTTCTGATATATCGATCCAGGTATGGATGTTTTATTACAGGACTGATATAGCGATCCAGGTATGGATGTTTTATTACAGGGTAGATATAGGGGATCCAGGTATGGATGTTTTATTACAGGACTGATATAGCGATCCAGGTATGGATGTTTTATTACAGGGTAGATATAGGGGATCCAGGTATGAATGTTTTATTACAGGGCTGATATAGGGGATCCAGGTATGGATGATTTATTACAGGGCTGATATAGGAATCCATGTATGGATGTTTTATTACGGGCTGATATAGGGATCCAGGTATGGATGTTTTATTACAGGCCTGATATAGGGATTCAGGTATGGATGTTTTATTACAGTGCTGATATAGGGGATCCAGGTATGGATGTTTTATTACAGGGTAGATATAGGGGATCCAGGTATGGATGTTTTATTACAGGGCTGATATAAGGATCCAGGTATGGATGTTTTATTACAGGCCTGATATAGGGGATCCAGGTATGGATGTTTTATTGAAGGTCTGATATAGGGATCCAGGTATGGATGTTTTATTAGAGGTCTGATATAGGGAATCCAGGTATGGATGTTTTATTACAGTTCTGATATATCGATCCAGGTATGGATGTTTTATTACAGGGCTGATTACTTAGATTGTTTTTGTAGATAATGAAACTTTGAACAGCTGTTTGTGATGTATGGAGAGATGAGTTATATGGACTAGTTTGTCTTTAAATCTTACTTGGAAATTTATATGTGAACACCAGTAAAAGATAAACGAGTGTGCTAGACTACATACATTTTCATCAGAAACCAGACATTTCTTATTACAGAACACTCCCCAGAACTAATATAATACAGGATATATCTGTCTATAGTGATAACTTTTCAACATTCCAAATAAAACTAGTTACAATGCCATGCAAATAGGTTTCATCAACTCAAGTGAGACTGAGTCCAAAAAAAAAAAAAAAAAGACAAGAAGTTTGTTTCCAGATCATCAAGTATTAAAGTATTCCTGTTATGGAGATCTTCAAATACTTCATTCATATTGGTCAGTGTAAAGTGTGTATCCTTCCTGTGTAGACTGGTCAGTGTAAAGTATGTATCCTTCCTGTATAGACTGGTCAGTGTACAGTGTGTCCCTTCTGTATAGACTGGTCAGTATAAAGTGTGTCCCTCCTGTATAGACTGGTCAGTGTAAAGTGTGTCCCTCCTGTGTTGACTGGTCAGTATAAAGTGTGTCCCTCCTGTATAGACTGGTCAGTGTAAAGTGTGTCCCTCCTGTGTAGACTGGTCAGTGTAAAGTGTGTCCCTCCTTTATAGACTGGTCAGTGTAAAGTCTGTCCCTCCTGTATAGACTGGTCAGTGTAAGGTTGGTATGTTTCCAGTGTAGTCGGTTAGTTGGTGGGTGTGTTTCCAGTGTAGACTGGTTAGTTGGTGGGTGTGTTCCCGGTGTTGACTGGTTAGTTGGTGGGTGTGTTCCCAGTATAGACTGTTTAGTAGGTGGGTGTGTTCCCAGTGTCGAATGGTCAGTTGGTGGATGTGTTCCCAGTGAAGAATGGTTAGTTGGTGGGTGTGTTCCCAGTGTTGACTGGTTAGTTGGTGGGTGTGTTCCCAGTATAGACTGTTTAGTAGGTGGGTGTGTTCCCAATGTAGACTGGTCAGTTGGTGGGTGTGTTCCCAGTGTAGACTGATAAGTTGGTGGATGTGTTCCTAGTGTTGACTGGTTAGTTGGTGGATGTGTTCCCATTATAGACTGTTAAATAGGTGGGTGTGTTCCCAGTGTAGACTGGTCAGTTGGTGGGTGTGTTCCCAGTGTTGACTGGTCAGTTGGTGGGTGTGTTCCCAGTATAGACTGTTTAGTAGGTGGATGTGTTCCCAGTTTAGACTGGTTAGTTGGTGGGTGTGTTCCCAGTGTTGACTGGTTAGTTGGTGGGTGTGTTCCCAGTATAGACTGTTTAGTAGGTGGGTGTGTTCCCAGTGTAGACTGGTCAGTTGGTGGTTGTGTTCCCAGTGTAGACTGATAAGTTGGTGGATGTGTTCCCAGTGTTGACTGGTTAGTTGGTGGGTGTGTTCCCAGTATAGACTGGTCAGTTGTATGGTGTGTTCCCAGTGTTGACTGGTTAGTTGGTGGGTGTGTTCCCAGTGTTGACTGTTTAGTAGGTGGGTGTGTTCCCAGTTTAGACTGGTTAGTTGGTGGGTGTGTTCCCAGGTTTGACTGGTTAGTTGGTGGGTGTGTTCCCAGTATAGACTGTTTAGTAGGTGGGTGTGTTCCCAGTGTAGACTGGTCAGTTGGTGGGTGTGTTCCCAGTATAGACTGTTTAGTAGGTGGGTGTGTTCCCAGTTTAGACTGGTTAGTTGGTGGGTGTGTTCCCAGTGTTGAATGGTTAGTTGGTGGGTGTGTTCCCAGTATAGACTGTTTAGTAGGTGGGTGTGTTCCCAGTGTAGACTGGTCAGTTGGTGGATGTGTTCCCAGTGTTGACTGGTTAGTTGGTGGGTGTGTTCCCAGTATAGACTGTTTAGTAGGTGGGTGTGTTCCCAGTGTTGACTGGTCAGTGTAGGGTGGGTGTGTTCCCAGTGTTGACTGGTCAGTGTAGGGTGGGTGTGTTCCCAGTGTTGACTGGTCAGTGTAGGGTGGGTGTGTTCCCAGTGTAGACTGGTCAGGGTTTTGCACACCTCTGAACTGGTAGTTTATTGAGTGCTCATACAGGTCATTTTTGAAACATCTAATAAAGTCTAGGACAGGACCTGGCTGACTGCATTGTTATGTCTGTGATGATTTGGACCCTGTTGTTATACTTGATGGTGTCATCATATTGGCTACATTTATGGTGCTGGGGTTGTGACTTTTGACTGGATTGTAAGTGTGGATTTCCCCAAAGTATTTAAATCCTTCTGCAGTGCTATGTAGAGACCAATCTCAGGCTAACCACAAGGGATTAGCTGATTATTTAATAGTAAAGCATATCAATATATTGATCAGTTTAGAGTAGTGATACAGCCCACAGTCCCGACAGCAGTGTGTCTGCTTGGCTCGCATGCAGATGCCTTTTTCTTGCTGTGTCAATCACCAGTAGTAAGTTGTCACATAGTGTTGTGTAGAGGGCTTGGAAGCAGCAGCCCCGTCTACAGACCAGGCTATACATCACACCAAAGCACATGCATTTCACGCGCATGGCGTGAGGTTAACACTCTGTGGTGAGAACACAAGAGACCTTGGTGCTTGAGATACCTTGAGGAAGTCGCAATATTTATACAAAGTGTTTATGAGGACCTGTTTACAAACAAATCACCTTTATACCACCTTAGGAAATGTTAAGAGATGTATGTCATTCAATTTGAGATGTTAAAGTTTCTGGATGGATGAAAGGTAGGTGCTAATTTTCTTGGCTTGTGTTTATTATGAAATTTAAGTGTGTGTGTTGCAGTAAGTTTCTACATCTCTATCTGTGTGTGTAGAGTGGCCTTTCTCCCCTCCGCATTCCTTACTCCTCAGTAGATAAGGAAGTGCCACAGAGATGGCAAATAGCTATTCTGTACACAAAGCAGGTTGGCCAGTGTGTCTACGCTTGTGATGTTCTGTACAAGATAAGATACAAGATGGTGAAAACACTAGTTCAGTTCATCCTATTTACCAGGAAGAAAGGATTCTGTCTTTATTGAATTGCATGTTTAATAGCATGAAGGACGATAATCCGCTCACATGCCATACAGCTGTGAGCATTCCTCCTTCAGAATTCTAACAGGACATAATTATCAGTTACATAGCTACACTTTTTCACTCTTCTCTAAGGCAATTTACAAATGTCTGAGTTTTGTAGCATTTGCAATCAGGTAAATTGCTATAGCAGGTCATAGCTCTATCCTGTAAATATTCAGTGTGTTTGTTGGCAATGAGAGTTAAAATGTTTTCAGAATGTAGACTGGTAGAATTATGGCTCAGGGTTGTTTTCATGTCTAACTATGTCTGAATATATTACATAATCACCTAGTTGTTGCTGTGATCATTAATGGTGGTTTAATTTCTGTTTACTGTTTACCAACAATATCAAGTTCTGGTTTTATAACCATACTGCATATCCTGACCACCGTTAACTTAAATAGTTAAAATTGCACTGTATCATTTCTCATTAAATTTATGATTATTTGTCACATTTATTAAAGTTTGGAAATATTTTCGTATGATTTTCCTAGATTATTTGCACCAAATTACAGTCTTTATATAGTAATTTAAAATTATCAGATGTCACGAGTAGACATGTAATTGTAAAACTGTACTAACTTGCAGACCATCACTATAAATATTGAATACATTCCAGTTTCTCAGCATAAACTAAAACCCATCATTTCATTGATCGATGGACTACGAGCTTAAGGGTATAATATAGCCAGGAAACAAGAATGAGATGATTGCTGATATTGTAAGAGAAAGGGGACGCAGTCTGTGTGTAAACTATTTAGAGGAAGGAGAATTGTTTTTGACAGCTCAAGAGTTTCACCGCTTGTCTGTTGCCCACTAGCCCCCAACAGTCCCAATACTGTAACATTATTAGCTCAGTTTCCGTACCATCTCGACTAAAAACGGCAAACGCTTGTCATGTGTATTATGGATTTTTCAGTACTTTCCATTCAAATTCAATTAAATGTTTTAAAGTTTTCCCAAAAGTGACTTTTTGGTGTATTATTAAACTGTAGAAATGGCTAGGAAGATTGAAACATGATTCCTGCTGTTAATATCTGGTGTTCAACTCTGACCTCATAATTTACAGACCTTCATCTCTGAAATTGTCAGTATAATGAAAATGAAATATGATTATTACTCACTTTTTAAACATATTTTCAGAACAAGCAACTTCAACCAATTTTTAAGAGTTTTATTTTATCATTTTCAAGTTTTCAGAGTTTCACACAATAATTGTTAAACTTACATTGAGTGCATCAGGAACAAGAGAACACAGAATCATTAATGGTGATTCTTCTTATCAGAAATCAACTTTGGAAGTGATTTAATCAAAAATTTTAGAATTATGAAGGACTGGGTAGATACATCGCCTTAGGACTGGGTAGATACATCACCTGAGGACTGGGTAGATACATCACCTAAGGACTGGGTAGATACATTACCTGAGGACTGGAAAGATACCTCACCTGAGAACTGGGTAGATACCTCACCTGAGGACTGGGTAGATACATCACCTGAGGACTGGGTAGATACATCACCTGAGGACTGGGTAGACACATCACCAGAGGACTGGGTAGACACATCACCAGAGGACTGGGTAGATACCTCACCTGAGGACTGGATAGATACCTCAATTGAGAACTGGGTAGATACATCACCTGAGGACTGGGTAGGTACATCACCTGAGGACTGGGTAGACACATCACCAGAGGACTGGGTAGATACCTCAATTGAGAACTGGGTAGATACATTACCTGAGGACTGGGTGGGTACATCACCTGAGTACTGGGTAGATACATCACCTGAGGACTGGGTAGATACCTCACCTGGGGACTGGGTAGATACCTCACCTGGGGACTGGGTAGATACCTCAATTGAGAACTGGGTAGATACCTCAACTAAGGACTGGGTAGATACATCACCTGAGGACTGGAAAGATACCTCACCTGAGGACTGGGTAGATACATCACCTGGGGACTGGGTAGATACATCACCTGAGGACTGGGTAGACACATCACCAGAGGACTGGGTAGACACATCACCAGAGGACTGGGTAGATACCTCACCTGAGGACTGGATAGATACCTCAATTGAGAACTGGGTAGATACATCACCTGAGGACTGGGTAGGTACATCACCTGAGGACTGGGTAGACACATCACCAGAGGACTGGGTAGATACCTCAATTGAGAACTGGGTAGATATATTACCTGAGGACTGGGTAAATATATCACCTGAGGACTGGGTAGATACCTCACCTGAGTACTGGGTAGATACATCACCTGAGGACTGGGTAGATACATTACCTGAGGACTGGGTAGGTACATCACCTGAGGACTGGGTAGATACATTACCTGAGGACTGGGTAGATACATCACCTGAGGACTGGGTAGATACCTCACCTGAGGACTGGATAGATACATCACCTGAGGACTGGGCAGATATATTACCTGAGGACTGGGTAAATATATCACCTGAGGAATGGGTATGAGGACTGGGTAGATACATCACCTGAGGACTGGGTAGATATATTACCTGAGGACTGGGTAAATATATCACCTGAGGACTGGGTAGATACCTCACCTGAGTACTGGGTAGATACATCACCTGAGGACTGGGTAGGTACATCACCTGAGGACTGGGTAGATACATTACCTGAGGACTGGGTAGATACATCACCTGAGGACTGGGTAGATATCTCAACTGAGGACTGGATAGATACATCACCTGAGGACTGGGCAGATATATTACCTGAGGACTGGGTAAATATATCACCTGAGGACTGGGTATGAGGACTGGGTAGATACATCACCTGAGGACTGGGTAGATATATTACCTGAGGACTGGGTAGATACCTCAACTAAGGACTGGGTAGATACATCACCTGAGGACTGGAAAGATACCTCACCTGAGGACTGGGTAGATACATTACCTGAGGACTGGGTAGGTACATCACATGGGGACTGGGTAGATACATTACCTGAGGACTGGGTAGGTACATCACCTGAGGACTGGGTAGATACATCACCTGAGGACTTGGTAGATACCTCACCCGAGGACTGGGTAGATACATTACCCGATGACTGGGTAGATACATTACCCGAGGACTGGGTAGATATATCACCTGAAGACTGGGTAGATACCTCACCTGAGGACTGGGTAGATCCATCACTTGAGGACTTGGTAGATACATCACCTGAGGACTGGGTAGATATATCACCTGAGGACTGGGTAGATACGTCACCTGAGGACTGGGTAGATACATCACCTGAGGACTGGGTAGATATATCACCTGAGGACTGGGTAGATACATCACCTGAAGACTGGGTAGATACATTACCTGAGGACTGGGTAGATACATCACCTGAGGACTGGGTAGATACCTCACCTGAGGACTGGATAGATACATCACCTGAGGACTGGGCAGATATATTACCTGAGGACTGGGTAAATATATCACCTGAGGAATGGGTATGAGGACTGGGTAGATACATCACCTGAGGACTGGGTAGATATATTACCTGAGGACTGGGTAAATATATCACCTGAGGACTGGGTAGATACCTCACCTGAGTACTGGGTAGATACATCACCTGAGGACTGGGTAGATACATTACCTGAGGACTGGGTAGGTACATCACCTGAGGACTGGGTAGATACATTACCTGAGGACTGGGTAGATACATCACCTGAGGACTGGGTAGATACCTCAACTGAGGACTGGATAGATACATCACCTGAGGACTGGGCAGATATATTACCTGAGGACTGGGTAAATATATCACCTGAGGACTGGGTATGAGGACTGGGTAGATACATCACCTGAGGACTGGGTAGATATATTACCTGAGGACTGGGTAAATATATCACCTGAGGACTGGGTAGATACATTACCTGAGGACTGGGTAGATACATCACCTGAGGACTGGGTAGATACCTCACCTGAGGACTGGATAGATACATCACCTGAGGACTGGGCAGATATATTACTTGAGGACTGGGTAGATATATCACCTGAGGGCTGGGTATGAGGACTGGGTAGATACATCACCGGAAGACTTGGTAGATAAGTGGCAATTAGATAATATTTTGCTTCAAAAAGCTACTCTTTGTTAATCCTTAAATGGATCTCAACCAAATTTGATCTGTAATATCATTTTGAGTAGGAAATCATTTCTTAAATCCAGAAAGTTGATTTGACCCCCTAGGGACCCAGGGGTGGATGGGGCCCCAGATGGGAAAGTTAGTCAATATTTGGCTTCAAAGTGCTACTGATGACAGTCTCTATAAGTTCTGTAATCTGATAACGGTTCCTTTGGTTTCTGTGTCATTGCAGTTTCTGTGACTTGATGACAGTCCTTGCAGTTTCTGTGACCTGATGACAGTCCTTGTGCTTTCTGTGACCTGATGACAGCCCTTGTGGTTACTGTGACCTGATGACAGTCCTTGCGGTTTCTGTGATCTAATGACAGTCCTTGTGGTTTCTGTGACCTAATGGCAGTCCATGTGGTTTCTGTGACCTGATGGCACTCCTTGCGGTTTCTGTGACCTGATGACAGTCCATGCGGTTTCTGTGACCTGATGGCACTCCTTGCAGTTTCTGTGACCTGATGACAGTCCATGCGGTTTCTGTGACCTGATGACAGTCCATGTGGTTTCTGTGACCTGATGGCACTCCTTGCGGTTACTGTGACCTGATGACAGTCCATGTTGTTTCTGTGACCTGATGGCACTCCTTGCGGTTTCTGTGACCTGATGACAGTCCATGCGGTTTCTGTGACCTGATGGCACTCCTTGCGGTTTCTGTGACCTGATGACAGTCCATGCGGTTTCTGTGACTTGATGACAGTCCTTGTGGTTACTGTGACTTTTTCTATTACCTTATTTCTGTCCCTTTGGTTTCCTTGACCTTGTGCTGTGATTTTCTTAGTCTTCTGATATGAGTCCCTGTAGGTGGGGAATTGTGACCCACTGTCTGGTTTGTATAATCTCTTCTGGTCCCTGTAGGCTTTAACCAGGACAAATTGAACCATTTATAATGATCACATTCAGAATTGTCCACTACAATAGGTTTAAAGTGTTTTATGAGGACGGTCTTACAGCTAAAAACCAGCAATGTTTTGCTTTTGATGCCATGGAAAGTAATGTGCAAAGCTTTTAAAGGTTGATCTAGATACAGACAGAATGGTGGCTTCATTCCTGATATATAACGGTACACTGGTCTTTTTGTTTTACTGCAATATTTCCTGCCATTTTCTCACCTCCTGTTTGAAGTTGATGTACATATTCTGTACATATCTGTCCAGTGGAAATCCCCATTTGCTGCGAACGTGCAAACTTTGTTCAGCAGAAACATCTCTGTTTAGTTAATTAATTTTTTGTCAGTAACCAGTCTTGTTAATTAGAAACTGTTCTCGATCTTAATCAAAATCAGTTAAGAAATATAAAGAATTAATCTAGACAAATCTTACTACCAGAACATGGCAGTGTTATGTTTTCCACTCTGAATATAAAAAAATTTCCTATTACGAAAATGTACTGAAAACATGGGAAAGTTTCCTGAAAAAAGAGAAAATGAACTTTATTATGTCTATACTAAACACATATTCAAACAATGCCATCACGGGAAAGAAATATCAACCTAACCTCAACATTGTCATATTTTATTCAAGTTATCTTCATTTATGTCATATAGTTTTACTCTTCCGTCATTTTAATTCTTCACTCGCAGGATTGTCCAAAATTTATCTATTTCTGGTTTTCCACATATTCTAGATAAACCCGTGAATATATCACTGAATTCTCTATCTTTTGTCAATTTTTCTGTTTATAAAGAAGGCCTGTCAGCTTTGTCAGTTGTCTGTTCAGATAAACCCTACAGTGGGGGAAAACCCACGTGGTCGGGCAGGTGACCACATACCTTTTCACATCCGTTCTTGGAATCGAACCCAGGACATCTGGGTGAAAGGCGAGTGTATTACCTCTGCGCCGTCTGACCACCCTAAATATTAGTTTTGTTAGTTGCCTGTTTATTAGTGGGCTTATATATCAACTTTGTCCCTTGTCATTTCTTTTACATATTTGCAATCTACATAGTAGAATATAATGAAACGTTCTGTAACCTCGGTTCAATGAAGAAAAAATGTGGTTAGTACAGCTATCGGGATTCAATGTAGTGTAGCTTCCTGGGTCATTAATTTGTGTGGAATCTTCGACATTTTTGATAAAGTAGCTATATAGTCTGACACATAGAAAGGTCAATACAGACAGCGCTGGTGGTTGTATTTAATGTGCTCACTCTTTAAAGACATTGCCAATGGATGCCAGATTGAAGTTGAAATGGATGTATGTTCTGTAGTTTAGTACAGAGCAGATTGCCTATAGACAAAATGTAGATGTTTCCAGATGTAGAATCTTCCAATACTGTTTTCATTGGGATCTGTTCACAGGTGTTTTCATCGTTTGTTAATTGAATTTATCAATATTTACCCCAAAATGTGTGATGTGATTTTATAAAGTTTAGATTTGACCAGAAGTTTATCTATGTTGTGAGAGAGATGTAAGTAGATCAGAAGCCAGTCTTCCTGTTCTGGCACATCAGTCTAAATCAACACGTTGTTATCACGCAATCAGGTGTTCTCTTCAACATACAACATGATTGGAATCTAGCACTTTTTTAACATATAAGTCTTGAACTGATAAATGAGTGTTAAAGAGAAGCGGACTGTTCCTAGAGCAGATGTTTAAAGGACCTTATGTCATGGATACGTGACCTGTATGTCTGTAACTGTCATACCTATTGTCCAATCTTTGGAACTCATGGTTCTATCATACTCAGAGGCCACTTTTTTTGATGTTTCCATGACTTTACATACTATTACTTATACTCACACCAGTTTTTTCATCATAATCTGTTGTAACATTGGCTTAATGCTACTTTAGGTGAAGATTTGAGGTGTGAGGTTTCACGCTCCTTAAGGTTTGATGCATTTTACCCCTAGCAGTTGATGTTTTCTCAGGAAGCTGAGAAACAGACTGACTGTCCTGGCAAGGTTGTGCTTTGAATGATATGCAACAAGCCTTCCGTATGTTGTTCAATCAGGTAGTCACTAGTTACTTCAAGGAGCCACTCCCTCAAAGTGATTTTTAATCTGTGTACAAGGCAATACTTTTGGAATCAAAAACATCAACTCAAGTTCTTTGATATCTGACGGCTATTTATACATATGTCTGTATCATTTTAGCTCCCTATTTAACCTAAGTTGTACAACAACTTAATTATCCAAGCTAATCTAATCATTATTGTCAAGCCCTTGTATTACTAATAAATATGTATCCCTGGTAAAATACTAGCCGAAATATACTTCTCGGCTAGAGAGAACTTCTCTTTAGCTTGATTGGTTGAGTGTTGGACTGAGTGTTGGACTAGTAAGCCAGGGGTCCTGGGTTCGATTCCTAGTGGAGGCATTGAAATAAATAATGACCTCTGTTGCTATGAGCTCCTCTCAGTGTAACATGTATAGTAAGCCCATTGTTACATGTATTAATACAACCATTGTTTGATTATTCCAAATAGATTCCTTCAGTGATAATTAATTTTGTTGAATCTGGGAATGACTATTGTATTTAAAGTGCAGGCAGTATCAGTCTGGTAGAGGTGGTCAGAGTGGAGCGAGGTTGGTCAGTAAATATTGCCTGCACTTCAAAGTACACCCAACTGTGTGTAGTTACCAGACTGAAAATAGAACTTAATCTTCTTCATTTGATTCTCTTTACAGACATAAACTGCAATCAGTTTCATTTTGTCTTCACTTCTATTGATATTCTATAATTTATGGTTTCAGTATTAGTGCAGGCCTTTATCTAGAAAGAATCTCTCCAGCCTGTCTGACTAGTTAACCAACCACATTACAGATCTTATATCTTAGTCTATAACATAAGCACCGTTATAGGGACATAACCCCCCCAGTCATGTAAACAATACATCATAGAGCTTACTTCACATTGAAAAAATCACACACTATTATAGGGCTTAATATTACCTTCCAGTGAAACAAATAATGTATCATAGGGCTTACTTCCTAATCAAAAATCACTCGCTGTTATAGGGCTTAATATTACCTTACAGTGAAACCAGCAATACACCATTGGCCTTGCTTCCCACTCAGAAAAATCACCCACCATTTTGGGGCTTAATATTACCTTCCATTCAAACAAGAAATACATCAAAGGGCTTACTTGACAGTCAAACAAGCACAAAGCTTCTCAGTGAAACAAATCATGCAACACATGACTTACTTCCAGTAAAACAGACTAAATGATACAGGGCTTATAGCCGAGTCAAACAAACCACACAACACAGAGCTTACTTCTTTGTAAAACAAACAGCACAACATCAGCTTACTTACAGGCAAACAAACCACACAACACAGGGCTTACTAACAGTCAAACAAACCACACAACATCAGCTTACTTATAGGCAAACAAACCACACACCACAGGGCTTACATCCGAGTCAAACAAACCACACAACACACGACTTACTTCCAGTAAAACAGACTAAATGATACAGGGCTTACAGTCGAGTCAAACAAACCATACAACAAAGGGCTTACTAACAGTCAAACAAACCACACAACACAGGGCTTACTTTCTAGTCAAACAACACAACACAGAGCTTACTTCTTTGTAAAACAAACAGCACAACATCAGTTTACTTACAGGCAAACAAACAACACAACACAGGACTTACTTCTTTGTAAAACAAACAGCACAACATCAGTTTACTTACAGGCAAACAAACAACACAACACAGAGCTTACTTCTTTGTAAAACAAACAGCACAACATCAGTTTACTTACAGGCAAACAAACAACACAACACAGGACTTACTTCTTTGTAAAACAAACCACACAACATCAGTTTACTTACAGGCAAACAAACAACACAACACAGGACTTACTTCTTTGTAAAACAAACAGCACAACATCAGTTTACTTACAGGCAAACAAACAACACAACACAGGACTTACTTCTTTGTAAAACAAACAGCACAACATCAGTTTACTTACAGGCAAACAAACAACACAACACAGGACTTACATCTGAGTCAAACAAACAACACAACACAGGACTTACTTCTCTGTCCAACAAACCACACAACACGGGGTTTACTTCCTAGTAATACGAACCACAAATCAATGGGGTTCTCAAACATATCATAAATCATAGGACATCTCAGTCAAACAAATCACACAATACAGGGCTTACTTATTTCAAGGCAAACAAACCACACAATACAGGACTTACTTATTTCAAGGCAAACAAAACACTTGATACAGAGCTTACTTACAGTCCATCAATTTAACCACACACCATAGTGCTGACTATAAAGTTTATAAATGACTAAATAGTTCTTGGAACACCAGGGCTATATTCACCCACGACTTTAAGAGTATTGCTTTACACAAAATACATGCTCCCATTTTTGTCAGAATTTAGGGTAGGTACCTTACGTTTGATACCTTTGTTATCAGAATAGAAATACTTGCTAACTTACACATAATGCTGTGTTGAGACTAAAGAACATTTTGACCATTCACTCTTCAGTGAGGTTGACATGTATGTCCTGACAATTAAAACCATGGAATTAAGTAGAAACATTAATAAAGATGGATAGCAGTGTCTTTTTCATTTGTTTTTTTTTCTGTAACAAAACAATATTTATATGAAATCTTGCCTTAATAATGGACAAATCAAGTAAGAGAAGTGAAAATGCTCCTTTGTAAATGTGTTTTCTGTAGTTCATATTGTTGTGGCTAATTCATTCCAGGGTAAGGGTTTTCATTTTATAATTGCAGTTGAGTTACTTCACAAATAAGCTTTTAACTGAAAGCTTTTAAGTATATGAATCCAGGAAAAGTATAAATTGCCATTCATTTTCATAGAGATCACTGCACGCAAGAGGAGCTCATCTTGAACATACCAACTGTTATATATCAAAAGAAAGTCTAAATGCTGACATTTCACTGAGGTAGGTTTTTGACTTCTCATTAAACGTTACTATGGTTAGTATCCAGGGCATTGTGTAAAAAAACACAATCTTCAGTAATGCAAACTTTAGAATTACAGAAAATTGTTATTCAGGGACGTAAACAGCTTTATGAGTTCTGAATCTTCATGGAATGGATGCAGCAATTTAATTGTAGTATACAATTGAAATGTTTCTGTGGCTGGATGATAAACAGGATGTTAGCTTGGAAATTTGATTTAAATGGTTTATATGCATGCAAACAGTTGTTCATTGAAAATGAGCCAGACATTGTGTGGATCAATGTCTATTTTTAACATGTGTACAATATTCTTTACTCCATTAATACCATTTTTGTATTGAATTAAACCAATCCTGATTTGAAAAAGCAATCAAACAACAATATTGTCTGTGTATGTTGAATAAGATCAACAATGACATGTTTTCTCCAATGTATAGACGGCCAAGCAAGATTTCAAAGCTGTTACTTCCTGTTTAGGGTATCATGGGTAATGAAAGTGGTATACAATACCCACAAGTTGGTGCCAGCATATCAGCCACAAATGGACATGCTAATTATAATGTAAATTTGATCTCCCATGATATAACAAACTACAGTGTTAATATCCATAAATAAAAAATAAAAAATTACCCATGTCATCACACAGAATATGAAGATATGTAGTTTCTGCTGTTGGAGCTGAAAATGGAGAGCTGATAGAAATTATTACCTAACAAGGCAGCACAGCAACCTTTTTCATAGTGATTACACAAAAACATGATTTGAATTTTTGTAACTGTTTTGCACAAGTCACATGTGGGTTGCTGAGTTGCTTGGTAACAGATGCTGAGTGATGTTGCAAATGCCAGGCCTATAAAATAAACATTCACAAAACACCTCTACTTATTCTGACAATGTATAATACTTATGAATTTTATGAATTTGCAGTGCACCTGTACTATTAATTAGGTTCATGTTGTAGAGTTTCTGCGTGTTCTCTACCCCTATATCAACACCTAGTAAGCTATTTGACAGTCTTTATTCCGAGCTGGTTTCATCACCTCATGCTCCGGGTCTGTATTCAGGTTTTAAAGCTTTGATAATATTAACTCTACCGAGGTTTCAGCAAGCCAACACCGCAGGAGGCATTGTTGCTGCATTGTATTGTATGTTTTTTGGTGTTTCTGTGAATTAAGGTCTATGCTTATCAGTAAATACACATTTCAGTCTACATATCGTAATGCTGAAAGTCTTTCTGAGTCTATTTTGAATTTATAGGTCTACATTTATTCATGGTAAAGACATTACAATATATATATATATATATAAATATACATTTAGATAAAAGCTTTCAAAGTATATGAAAAAAGTCTTTAGTTTCCAGTGTTTTAAACCATCAGAATTGTAGTGTTCATGTTTTGCAGTGATATGGCAAGGTATTTTTTTAACATTTATGCAAGCTTAGTATACTTGAGAGAATTGACATTTGAAGAAAGGCACCAAAAGTACCAGAAAAGCTTAATATATTGTCAAGTGGAGAAAGTATAAAAAAGGTGCAGTGAAACACAGGGAATTCTGAAACCTGGAAGGATAGAAAGGCCAGGTTCATTCTGCTATATATCATGTGGATATGCGTATCAAGGATTCCCATAAGTGAATCATTATCAAAAAGTGAAACACATTCATCTTCACTAAAGTTTCAAATTATTGTGATACATCTTTTTTGAGCCAAACATATGAAAGTGTTTGTAAAATAAGTGATTGATGTTTCGTTATATACTTTCTCACAGTATGCTATAGAGAAGAAACATGTGCTGGCTTTAAGCTGGCAAGGACCAATATATTGCTAGAAATGAAAAGTGATTACTTTGTAAAGTGTTAAGCTATGTGTTGTTAAAGACGAAACTTCATTGTGAAAATAAGGCTGTATAGGGTATGAACATACGAAGATTTAAGACTGGTTTCAAGAAACATGTTATAAAATACTGCATTTTTATCTTTCTATTGAAGTAACACAATTATGGATTGATTTACATACTAGAGATAGAACATTGGTTATGATCTATTTCTGGTCAAGGTCCATTACAAGTAATAGCTTGTAAAATATATATTTACAGAGATGATAACTGAAGGCAAGACCATATATTTATAAGCGATAGATGTAGCTATGAATAGAGAAGACAGCAGTAGCGATGTAGAGAGAAGAGAGCAGAGAGAAGACAGCAGTAGCTATGTAGAGAGAAGAGATCAGAGAGAAGACAGCTGTTGCTATGTAGAGAGAAGACAGCTGTAGCTATGTAGAGAGAAGACAGCAGTAGCTATGTAGAGAGAAGACAGTTGAAGCTATGTAGAGAGAAGACAGGTGTAGCTATGTAGAGAGAAGAGAGCTGTAGCTATGTAGAGAGAAGACAGTTGAAGCTATGTAGAGAGGAGACAGCAGAGAGAAGACAGCTGTAGCTATGTAAGGAGAAGACAGTAGTTGCTTATAGAGAGAAGACAGGTGTAGCTATGTATAGAGAAGAGAGCAGAGAGAAGACAGCTGTAGCTATGTAGAGAGAAGACAGGTGTAGATATGTAGAGAGAAGACAGTAGTTGCTTATAGAGAGAAGACAGCTGTAGCTATGTAGAGAGAAGACAGCTGTAGCTATGTAGAAAGAAGACAGCAGTAGCTATGTAGAGAGAAGACAGCAGTAGATATGTGAGAGAAGACAGTTGTAGCTATGTAGAGAGAAGGCAGGTGTAGCGATATGGAGAAGACAGTAGTAGCTATATGGAGAAGACAGTAGTAGCTATGTAGAGAAGACAGCAGTAGCGATGTAGAGAGAAGAGAGCAGAGAGAAGACAGCAGTAGCTATGTAGAGAGAAGAGATCAGAGAGAAGACAGCTGTTGCTATGTAGAGAGAAGACAGCTGTAGCTATGTAGAGAGAAGACAGCAGTAGCTATGTAGAGAGAAGACAGGTGTAGCTATGTAGGGAGAAGAGAGCTGTAGCTATGTAGAGAGAAGACAGTTGAAGCTATGTAAGGAGAAGACAGTAGTTGCTTATAGAGAGAAGACAGGTGTAGCTATGTAGAGAGAATAGAGCAGAGAGAAGACAGCTGTAGCTATGTAGAGAGAAGACAGGTGTAGCTATGTAGAGAGAAGACAGTAGTTGCTTATAGAGAGAAGACAGCTGTAGCTATGTAGAGAGAAGACAGCTGTAGCTATGTAGAAAGAAGACAGCAGTAGCTATGTAGAGAGAAGACAGCAGTAGATATGTGAGAGAAGACAGTTGTAGCTATGTAGAGAGAAGACAGGTGTAGCTATATGGAGAAGACAGTAGTAGCTATATGGAGAAGACAGTAGTAGCTATGTGAGAGAAGACAGTAGTAGCTATGTAGAGAGAAGACGGTAGTAGCTATGCAGAGAGAAGACAATTGTAATTGTAGTTATATGGAGAAGACAGTAGTAGCTATGTGAGAGAAGACAGTAGTAGCTATGTAGAGAGAAGACAGTAGTAGCTATGTAGAGAGAAGACAGTAGTAGCTATGTAGAGAGAAGACAGTAGTAGCTATGTAGAGAGAAGACAGTAGTAGCTATGTAGAGAGAAGACAGTTGTAGTTATATGGAGAAGACAGTAGTAGCTATGTAGAGAGAAGACAGTTGTAGTTATATGGAGAAGACAGTAGTAGCTATGTAGAGAGAAGACAGTTGTAGTTATATGAAGAAGACAGTAGTAGCTATGTAGAGAGAAGACAGTAGTAGCTATGTAGAGAGAAGACAGTTGTAGTTATATGGAGAAGACAGTAGTAGCTATGTAGAGAGAAGACAGTTGTAGTTATATGGAGAAGACAGTAGTAGCTATGTAGAGAGAAGACAGTTGTAGTTATATGGAGAAGACAGTGGTAGCTATGTAGAGAGAGGACAGTTGTAGTTATATGGAGAAGACAGTAGTAGCTATGTAGAGAGAAGACAGTAGTAGCTATGTAGAGAGAAGACAGTTGTAGTTATATGAAGAAGACAGTAGTAACTATGTAGAGAGAAGACAGTTGAAAGAAGAAAGTAGACAATGTATGGAAAAGTTTCTATAAAATTATATGTACTTCAAGCTCCACAAAGCAGCTATAGCTATATAGAATAGTTAGATAATGTCCAGCAAATGCAGTTTAATTATCTGCCAAAAAAGTTGTTACATATGCTGATTGTGTTTGGACTAACTAATTTCTTCTTACATATCTTTTGTTGAATATATTTGTTACATGCAAATTAGTATTGAAGGAAGGATATATTATCATTACATTTTTTTTTTTCTTTTTGTAAAATATATCTTTTGTTAAACTTCTAGGTAGTGTGTATGTCTGAGAATATCTACATATAGATTTTTGATAAATCACAAATCATTACACAAATTTTACCCTAGCCTAGCCAAAGAAACTGCATTAATTTCCTTAATTTTCTCGACAGCTATTGCTAGGCAAGACATAAGATTTATCTAAGCGACAATCCTTATAGATTTTTCCTGATTTCCTGAATTGTACAAAAGTTTAAAAAAAAGAAGTAATTTATGGTCTGTTTTTTACAGCATTTAGCAATAGGATTTTCTGTAGTAATTGGATTTTTACCCTTATCCCAACTACTAACTACAGTATAGTAGATACAGTGCATGTTGTGGATTCCAGATTTGACACTACAAATCAACTATCACAACTGTGTAGAGTTTCTACTGACTTCTAAAACCCTTTAAGGACACAAAAGACAGAGGGAAAATTCCTAGTAGATGATTGCATGATTTGCGACCATTTCCTGGTTGTTAATGTCTGTTTCACAGATGTTCGATGCTAAAAACCTGGAGTCCTTTAACTGTGTTGGTTCAACAAGATTTACAAAATACTCATTTTACTGTAGGTTTGTTTTTTAAAGTATTAACCAATTTAGTAACAGGTTATTTAAGTCTAAAAAGCAGAAGACATTTCTGAAACAGTTGACCATAGGTCATTCTCAACAGGTGTTTGGAAGGAGATTCATTGATAGACATTAAGTCTGACCTTGAAACCACACTTATGATTATAATTTTCAAAGGAGCCTGGTAAAAAATTCTAGAGTGACCTTGATATCAGACTTACAATCAAACCTTTCTAAAGACATCCGACCAAGGTCACTTTAGTCTGACCTAAAAATATACTCATGATTATACTTTTCTAAGGATATGTGACCTTGGTGATTTTAGTCTGACTTTGAAACCAGACTTCTGATCATGCTTTACGGTAGTGACTTAGTGAAACACACATCTATCTACAGTTAAATGTGTGAACAGTGAAACTTTGTATGTCTACAGTGATGAAGATAAATTGATTTGGGAGGCTGATCTTGTGTTCAACTACTCACACCTATATGGCAGTGAATCTTAATTTAGATTAATAAATAAAAAACTCTTTGATACAAGTACAGACTATCCGGTTTTAAACTTACTTAGATATTCAGTTTTATGGTAAATTTATTACAGAAAATAACTAAAAATTCTGTTTTATCTTGAAAAGTATTTTAATTAACTTTGGTTTATAATCTTCCTGCTTCATTGGCTGGATGTGACTACTACTCTGACTATAACATTAGCGATAGATCTAGACCTGTTATCCTTCATAAAACATGATGTGTGAAGTCGTTCAAAGTATATATTACTCGCTAAAAAGACATGCCATTCAGAAATGAAAATGTTGATTTTGAGCGTGCACCTACCTCCTTGAATCTGTTTATATTTGATGGTCTTGAAGTATATCTAATTATTCTCTGCTAGTTTGCTACAACTTTAAGAGTTGTCTCCCAGGATTTTACATTTGTATATACCTAGGTTATGAATTCGTGATGGCATTGTAAAAACTCTAGAGTGTCCTCAAAATCTACGAATACCATTTTCAAATGACTTTGAGGTGTTCTGAAGATGTAAAATTAAAAAAATATTGATACATTCCCAAATTCTAAATTGGTACAAAGTACAATATTTGTGTATGTGATAGGTGTCTCAAGTGAAGGGAACTCTCCATATAAAAGTTATTGATTCCCCTTAAATACATTAGCTAACCTATAAATAGTTTTATAGTATCTGGCCTGTACTTTTATTCTCACGCTACAATATAAACTCCATTTGGATGGAGGAAAGAGCATTTCTGATCTGCTGGCTCTGATCGTGATCAGAAATCAACAACTGGGTGAAAAAAACTAAGGAATAAAAAAGGGTTGATGAGTTCTCATTTCCATAGAGAACACTTGCTATAAGGCTGAAGTACCAGGCACAAGGTTCAACTGGAATGTCTCATCTCTTGTAACAGATACCAAGCAAGAACTGCACGGCAAATGTACATAATATTCCTTTGTGGAATTGTTTGAAGTCCTGACCTTAAAATTGCCCAAGAGACACCATTTTTTCCCAACAGATCATCACTGCTGTAAAATTAAGCTAGTATTGGTGTGATACAAATTGTCAGTGGCGTTTGTGTATCCCATTAAGTCTGGTTGGCAATCTTCTCGCTTTGTTTACTGGGAGAATGATGATATACAACATTTACATAAGCGCCACATACAATATTTCAAATGGTCATAATAGTGGTGGAGTTACACATGTATATCTAAATATATACGGTGTATAGATATAAAAATATACATGTATGTTGTTGTTCGTGCTAACACACAATTAGTATTTACATACATATATTTGGTTGTGAAAATATACTTTGTTATTTACAAGTCTGTTGATCATTCAGGGTGATTTCCACCTCCTCAGCATTATTGTTATGGCGACTTAAACAAGGAAGTAGAAGTACTTAAACTTTCATTTTCTTTCTCTCTGAACTCTCAGTGTATCCTCTTTTGTCTGTTATAATGACAGCATCTGGCTATAAGGTCCTCATGAAAATAGTTTTATTAATTTCCTTGTCGTTATGCCATCCAAATGATTAACAAAAACAGCTGTATCGTGATGTGGAAAACACATTAGGATCAATATGGATGTTACTTTATGAATAAAGGTTTATGTTAATTCTGAAACCAACCTTTGAAGGAGGACAGGAATTTATTCCTAAAAGTGCTTCAAAAGAATACTTTCTTCTACAAAGTATTCAACAACAAGTCATAACTTGATTATAGACCTTAGACAGTTTGGGCAAGTCCAGCATCAGTGTCTATACACCACACAGATTTACCTCATTGTTAAGTCTTCCAGTACTCGACCACAGTTTTGATGTGTGTAATCTGTGACTCCAGTACTCAAACCCTGTGTAGAAATATATAACAAGATTGTACATATGCACTATATTTTAAAAAAATGTAATATTAATATGTAATATTTTATGCGGTACTCAAACCCTGAGCAGAAATGTATTAATTAATTGTATTATATATAGAACAATGAGTAACTGCTATTCCACAAATTATCTCTAATGACCTCTGAACTATTTCATTTTAGCAGTGTTTGCTTTAGAATATGAATTGATTCTTGTGTAGTGTGTATATTTCTATTTCAATAATTACTGTGATAAGTCCACTGATCACTCTACAGTTAGACCTTAACTATTTATTATCACACATCCTGTGAATGGAAGTTTATACGATATATTGGCATATTGCTCTCTTATAATTGCGTTGCAGAGCTTGATTGTGTTACCTGGGTTGGGCGGGGATGCTGGAGGTTATCGATGGCTGTCCAGTGCAGACTCCCGTGTAACACTTCTGATGACAGCCCTGTAGGTAATAGGATGATGATTTACCAGTAACCGAGCATTTGTCAGGATAAAATGAATCTATTGAGAAAGTCTAATGAATGGAAGAGATCAATACTGATGTCTGATTGACCAAATAATCATATCATAGTCAGTTGATATACAAATTAATTATCGGAAGTGTAAAACCTGGCCAATCACTTTGTTATTGATCGAAGTCATTGATAGGCAACATCGCCTGTGTGTTAGTTACAACACTGTCAGCCGTATCATTGCATCAATGATTTGTATGAAAGCAAACTCATCTAGGAAGTAAATTAGAAACCGTAAATTTGGAGGGATACAAAAACAGAGAATGTATAAAAATAGTGATTGTCTGTAAGACAAAATGGAAAAGAAGAATAAAAAGATATCCATGTAAAGCTAACAGTGCTTTTCTCAGATGCTGCTGCAGAAAGTAGGTATGAGAAGAAGGTATCATAATGATCAATTATGTGGTTATTACTACAGCGATGTGAAGGGTGTTATTCCACTCACCTCCTGTATAGTCTGTCATCTGTCACTAGAGGAATGTAGATATCTACAGGGAGGGGTAGGGGAGGGGTCACTCACCTCCTGTATAGTCTGTCATCTGTCACTGGAGGAATGTGGATATCTACAGGGAGGGGTAGGGGAGGGGTCACTCACCTCCTGTATAGTCTGTCATCTGTCACTAGAAGAATGTAGATATCTACAGGGAGGGGTAGGGGAGGGGTCACTCACCTCCTGTATAGTCTGTTATCTGTCACTAGAAGAATGTAGATATCTACAGGGAGGGGTAGGGGAGGGGTCACTCACCTCCTGTTTAGTCTGTCATCTGTCACTTGGGGAATGTAGATATCTACAGGGAGGGGTAGGGGAGGGGTCACTCACCTCCTGTATAGACTGTCATCTGTCACTTGGGGAATGTAGATATCTAAAGGGAGGGGTAGGGGAGGGGTCACTCACTTACTGTATAGTCTGTCATCTGTCACTGGGGGAATGTAGATATCTACAGGGAGGGGTAGGGGAGGGGTCACTCACCTCCTGTATAGACTGTCATCTGTCACTTGGGGAATGTAGATATCTAAAGGGAGGGGTAGGGGAGGGGTCACTCACCTCCTGTATAGTCTGTCATCTGTCACTAGAGGAATGTAGATATCTACAGGGAGGGGTAGGGGAGGGGGCATCATATAGGTAGTGTCATTATTGTAGGGTCAGGGACTCTGTTGTGTGGTAAGGGAGTCTCTTGTAGGGTCAGGGAGTCCGTTTGTTTGGTGGGGAGTCTTTTATAGGGTTAAGAAGCCTGTTGTAGAGTTTGGGAGTCTAATGTATGGTAAGGGAGTCATTTGTAGGGTTAAGGAATCTATTGTTGGATCAGAGAGTTAAATGTTGGGTTTGAGAGTCTGCTGTTGGGCCAGGGAGTCTATTGTAGGGTCAGGAAGTCTTTTGTAGGGGCAGGGAGCCTATTGAGTTAGGGAGTCTGTTGTAGGGCCAGGGAGTCTATTGTAGGGGCAGGGAGTCTGTTGTCGGGGCAGGAGTCTATTGTAGGGGCAGGGAGTCTGTTGTAGGGGCAGGGAGTCTGTTGTAGGGGCAGGGAGTCTGTTGTAGGGGCAGGGAGTCTGTTGTAGGGGCAGGGAGTCTATTGTAGGGGCAGGGAGTCTGTTGTTGGGGCAGGGAGTCTGTTGTAGGGGCAGGGAGTCTATTGTAGGGGCAGGGAACCTGTTGTAGGGGCAGGGAGTCTATTGTAGGGGCAGGGAGTCTGTTGTAGGGGCAGGGAACCTGTTGTAGGGGTAGGGAGTCTGTTGTAGGGCCAGGGAGTCTGTTGTAGGGGCAGGGAGTCTGTTGTAGGGGCAGGGAGTCTGTTGTAGGGGCAGGGAGTCTGTTGCTAAGTTAGGGAGTCAAGTGAAGGGAATGAGAATGACTTCTTCTATCACACTTGTCATTGTAGGAAAAGCAAACTGACAATTTTGTAGTTACAGGTTTTTCTCAGTTACAATATTACCAACACAACAACACCTTGCTGTATAAGAGAAAATACATAATGACTGCTATGATAACATTGATGACTCTATTTTTCTCCATTTAACGAGAACACATTTCTGTGTAACTTTCCCAAACAGATCTTTTTCAGAACTGAAAACAGAAAACCAAATGAAATTGGCATGTATGAAATGACGTCCTCTTTATTATAGTAATCAAACCTTCCCAATACTGATCCCTTACTTTTTAGAATACCAAACCTATTTTGTGTCCGAAATTATTAAAATAAACTGAAAATCATTTCTGAAAACCGGTTTTACCTGAAAGATCAAGAACGGAGTTCGGACCAGTGGACTGTGAAATCAATACCTGTAGCTTTGCACCCTGGTGCATGCACCAGTTACAGGTAGGCTTTGTACACAATACCTAAACTGATTGTGAGGATTGAAATAAACATAATGTAAAGTTATCTGCAATGACAATTTGAAACCATATTGAACAATTCCATTGTTTCACCGAAGCATAAAAGTGTAATAAAGTATGCAGAGCTGAGAGGTATGTAACAAAACTGTCCAGACTGGTCAACTTCTTTCACTTCTACAAACCAAATCCTCCCTAATCCAGCCAAATATTCATGTCCCATGCATGGTCAGTTTGGAAGAGTTATGTATCTTGGGACCATTTTTGTGTAGTGCTTAATCAGGTTGTATATTATGTTCAGATTTGTCCCTACCTTAATGGCACTGCTATTATGTACTATTACGTCATTGGCAAGAAACCATTAAAAAACAGAATTGCTCAAGGTTGATCGGTTAAGGTGACTGATTTATACTTAGGAAAGGACACATACGCTTTTCAGTTGATGATTAGGAGACTGTGATTAGGTTGGCACTGATTTTGATGGTTATCGGCCTTATTTCAAACAGAATAAACGTGTAGCAAGGTCTGCTCCAGTAGACACGGGAAGGCGTTGTGTATTATGACACTGGTAACAGTAATTCAATTGTAACATACTCATTGTTAGCATCATCAATACTGTATTGCCATAGCTCAATGGATTGGTTCGCCTGATTACTATCAGGTCATGTTGATGCACACTCCCTGATCACGGGTCGTTAACCTGTACAGGTGATGTCGTCCGTCACTACCGCTATCTCATGTAACATACCTAGGTCATATCATCCAACACGGACACCCAATAAGCCATTAACCATTCTGTATAAAGGTATCATTGATATTTGGTGCATAAACAACTAATGGCCAATGTTTTAGGTCGGTGATTATCCAGCCGGATCATTCTCTTTCTCAAAAAAAGAACTTGATGTATTCCTGTAAATGCCAGAAGTTCCCTTGCTTTATGTCTGCACAGAGGGAGTATGCAATTTCTGTAGAGGGTCTAATGAAAACAGCACATGAATTGATGCGAATTAACGGCTTCATGCGCTGTCTGTCAATTTGTACAGTACAACTACTTGCCGACTCACTTATTATTAACGGCTGAGTGTGTATGATTTATGTTGAAAATTTAACCATTTGTGGTAAGTTATGTATTTACACACTATAGAATGGCAGGATGGAGTTAATAGCAAGAGATATAATGGTGACGGCTGCTGTCAGAATTTTGTACAAATAATTTTGTCAGGGTATTCATGTATGCAACTTAATTGTGGACTCTGTTAAAGGTACTCCATTACTTCCAGCTCAAGGATTCGGGTATATAACTGTAGCTTACCAATATTCTGATACATCTATGCTCTTTATCAAACAAAAGAGCTTCAGTGATTTTGTAAGTCCATCAACCTGACCTGGCTGATTGCTGATCCTCATACATATTGACCATTTCCCAAACACAAAAGGAAAAATGATCTGTACTACATAGGAGATCTGTTGACAAAGTGAATTCATTTGGTGATGTTAGAGAATTAAGTTACCATGGTGTAAAAGTAATTTACCAAAACCTTTGATGTATATTGATATACAGTAAATGCTTTGATGAGATCTGAATAATACATTGTAATTAGAATAATTCTGGGAAACATTTGCCTGTTTTAGATCTGTATATGAAAGCAGAGTATCCATGCAAGAGAAAGTGTTGACAAGATTCCTGGTAGACTGAAGATTCCTGCGAGGGGAGGTCACAAGATCCCTTGAAGTGAGGTAATATATTCTTGTTAGAGGTGGCAAAAGATTCCCTTAAGGGGACATAACCCATTCCAATAGAAGTGAACGAAGATTTATGTAGGAGTGCAGGGCTACCAACGGTTGATGAACGTTTCTGTCCTTGACATTTACCTGGCATTAAGGACATTTTTTCCAGTATTGACCAGAGATATAACCCTGTAAGTTCCCAGGATTCCAGTTAACATGTGCATAGTGCTGGACCTATAACTGGCCTGTATAGCAGTGTGGTGGTTCCTGCGTGTGAGCAGCTGGCTCTTGTCAATTGGACATGACATAGGGACTACTACCCAGTGTTGTCACCACTGACAATATGACTTCAGAACACATTTAAGGAAGGACAACAGATGGATATTCATTACAACAACATCATCAACGTCACTTTTAATGGTGATTCATAAAGTTCATAAATATTGAAACATTAGACAGTTGCTGAGTGCATCAGTGTGGATAGATCAGTGGAGGATCCAGACACCTGTTACTCAGACACACCTGTATTAACAATAATTTAGATACACAAACCATGGATTATGGTGTTTGAGTTCAAATTCGTGAAAGGTAGGTGAAAGTTTGATTTCATTACTCTGATCTTTTTGTTTGTTTGGACAAGTTGTAACCTTTATTCAACCCTATTCACTCATTTGCACAGATGTCATGCTGGGGATTCTGTCAAGCAGAGAAAGTTTAAATATAGTGAATCATTTGGCTTTTGTGGAAGTATCTGCATATGTTCATGCAATTAATTAAGCCTCTGTAATGAACTGAGTTGATCAACAGATTTGACATTTAAGATTCTAATCTTTGCCCAATTTTAAAAATTTCTGTTGGCAAAATTGCTTTTGTCAACAACTTCAATCTTGGAGGACATTTGTAGACACTTTTTCACCAAACTGATGTTTTTATAAATACAACGACATATCTGAAAATTCTGAACTTATAAAAACAATGAAGTGTAAGGGTAAATTTGTATAAAAAGAATGGGTTAGAAAATAGGAGTCTTCCTCACAAATTCAGGGCAAATAGGTATACATTTAATTTATAACTGAATCATGGGTTCATTTTGAATTTGAAATTTTGAATTTTTTTGAGTCCTGTAAGTTTTATCTTTGGAGTTACGAGTTTTATATACCAGCAATATTGTGCCTTTTGGAATTTCACGGAATTTTCAGGTGATAAAGTAGATGTATGATTTTAAAAAAATTACATTTTTTGTCATGGTCTGTTTGTCTCTCTGTCTGTCTCTTTCACTTTCTGTAATTTTTTCTGCACTCACATTTTACCTGGTATTTCAGGATCAATGCAAAGCTCTCCAAAGTATACACTAATTGTTGTTAGAATCCACTGAGATGTCATGTGCTTGTTGGTACATTTTACTTATGGATTGTCTTGTTGCCTAGTATCTACACAAATACTTCAATAAAAAGTTAATTTCTAGACTCATTCAGTTTGTTAACACTGATTTTTGTGTTTTCATTTAAAAGAAGAAAATGAGTTCTCCAGAACATTTTTAGCTTTTTGCTGATTAAGTGAAAACTTGGAGTTATAGTACAAAAGACTGGTTCACTGAGTGATGTTTCTATTCATAGATAAATGTGATCCAATAACTAGAATTAGTAATTAGTTTGGGAATACTTAACCAGAAATGTCACGTGTATGTGTAGGTGACAACAGTGTTCTTTCCGATTGGTTTGGTGGTTTCAGTAGAAGCCATCTTTGAAATTAATTGAAATTTTGTTAATTTCAAACTGAAATGTACAATTTTATCATTAATTAGAAAGATTTTTGTCATTATCTTTACATCTATGTCTTCACATTTAAGACCTGCAGTATATGCCTCCATATTTATCTGTGAAAGTACAGAGATGAAGTTGGAAGTCAAATGTACAGATGAAACTATTATTTGCCTTACAAGATAGATGTCTTGAAATTCCAAATAAAAAAAGTTGATAAACCTCAGAAAATAAAGGTTAACAGAAATTCAAAGAGAGGGAAGTAGTACAAAATCTCAGACCTACAATAAAAGATTCACAGAAATGCAAAGGGATTGAACATAGTACAAAATCTCATAGTTCAGAAAATTCAAAGAATGGCTAGAGTACATTTACTATAGATGAGGATGGGATCATTAGTATGGTTAGGTACATTCCTACTGGTAGTCAAGCAGTACAGAGGAAACGTACTGAGAAGCACAGGGAGGCCTACCAGTTATTGTTTGTGAGAGCTGTAATTGGATTGCCTTTTGTATACTGTGTTTGGAATTGTATGCTTCATAATGGTATATTCTGATGATGAGAAATACACCTTGTATCTGCAGACAAATTATGGGCTAATTATTGCACTATGTCTGTAAAGTTCTCACTGTGATGTGGTGCTGATAGAAGCTTACTATACACCCAGCCAACTCCTGCCATAGTTCTCGTGGCAGTTTTCAAAGGCCAGCACCTTGGTCTGAAATCAATGACTGGACACTATGGCGGACATTATAGAGCAGAAGAGTGTGAGAACTAATATTGTGTTTTACTGTTGTAGATGTCAGTGCGAGATCTAGCTGCTCTACTCGAATATCATCACTAGTTAGACAGGCGAGCACTCATTCCCTGATGGTGTTGTAACTATAGTGTACCTGCACTGACATTACTTGAAAATGCTCTGCTCAAATATCATCACTAGTTACACTGACATTACTCGAAAATTCTCTACTCCAATATCATCACTAGTTCGACGGGCAAGTATTAATTCCCTGATGGTGTCGTGACTATAGTTTATCTGCACTGACAAATGAAAGTATTATCTACTCATGTACTGGCCATTTTTTGAATGACAGTCATATGGTTAGTGTTCAAACCTAATGCTTTATGTCTTAATCATATATGTCTGTTTTTTTCTTCTTTCTTTAAACCAGCATTTGTATGGAACAGTATTGAAAAAGTGTAAAGATCAAAGAAGCCGTCAATCTCTTGCAGACTTCACTTGTTGCTACATGCAATGTGGTTGACAGAGTTGTGAAGTTTAGGGCAAAAGTCAGTAAAGGTCCTGCAGGCTTATTGGTAATCTTTGATTTACAGCCTGAAAATGTGTTCCCCAGAGAGCTTGGCTATATAGACTTAGGGTTGGGCAGGATACCAGGATATATTCTGAAGTGTATATTTCTACAAGAAAGAAAAACAAGCCAACTTTTATTTTTAGAGGTAGCTAGGTTGCATCTTAAAAGAATAAAGTTGAAAAGCTTGATCACCTCTAACTGTGCAACACAGTAATGTTTTATTTATTTACTTGCTCAAGCACAAACAGCCATGTAATCCATGGCAGCTGTAGAAAAAGTGATAGTTCCACACAACATCCCCAACAGATTATTGTTTGGGTGATGGAGAAAGGGTTGGGATGGTGGGAGTAAGTTCAACGCAACATCCCCATCAGGTTATTGTCAGGGTGAAGGAGAAGGGGCTGGAATGGTATGAGTGATTTCCACTCAATATTCCAGATAAATTGTTGTCTCAAAAATATTTCCAAAACTTGAATTTGCATTTCAGTTATGGTTAGTACATATTTCATTTCCAAAAACTTTATAATTTTTTCTGTCCGTAGTTTTCCAGACCGTCAAGAATATCACAGGTACACTGTATGATAAAACCACAAAATAAGGTACAATTCTTATTGAAATGTTACTTTTTGTTCCCATCGTCATGGTGATCAATTAAAGTAGCAAAGTAGACAAGAAAGGCTTTGACTTACATTAGAATAGCTTAATTGTAAAGTCTCTCAGTAATTTTACTTGTGATCAAATTCCTTATCATCAATATATAGACAATATAGAATATTTCCCTTAATAGATTTCTTTATTTACAAGTTTTCATTGACAAATATTGGAGATATTATCATTTCATTGCATATGGTACTGTATGTGGCTTTGAAATTCTTGAAATACGATTTACTTTAAATGAAAATTAGTAAGTATAAGGAATTGGTTAGTTTTTGAGGAAATGATTTTGGCTGGACAGCAATCAGACCTTTACACGTCTTGTTTGGTTAACATGACAGCATTTGTAGACTTTTGGGCAGACATGTTTTACATGGGGATAAGGTGTTGAAGACTGTTAAGACATTTTCATATGACCAGACAGTGCTCTCAGTCTGACATAGTTGAAAGAGCTGCTTAATGTATTGTAGCCATTATTCAGCAGAGTTGATAAGTATACATGACTGAATGATTATCTTTGGGCTGAATCTGGAAGCAGACCTTCTTGACATTGTCACAGCACGATGGGTTCAGCATACAATTACAGGAAAGAGTGATTCCATGGGAACTAAGCTATTAAATTTGGCAGTCCTATTGGATGGTCCACAGGGAAACCGTGGAGACATTACATGTTGGCTGTTTCAGTAGATCTTGTCCAACACAGTATCATGTCCTGACCTTGACGTCCTGTCTGATACTTTGTTATAATGTCTATCTATCAGACCAGACAGTATGAGAGAAGTAGATGATTAGCACCTGTAAACCCTCACAAACACCAGACACTCAGCCTAAAAAATTCATGATCAAGAAGGCAACTGTGCAGTTTTGTTATTGAATGATACTCGTATGGTGGAGGTAATAGAAAATTACCTTAGAAAGTTGTTACACTGGACGTTACATTGTTTATAGTGTTTTTAAATGGTCGTAGTTAATGACATTCTCCTGATCTCTCCATTTATATACCTCCAGCCAATTAATGGGGAAATATTACCTATTACCTATATACACCTGTCCTTTCCCTTTGTGTTCACAATCAATGATATATCGTATAGATTTGGTTCCTATTTACCCCCTAACATCATAACATCATGTTCTCCAACTGTTATATTATTGTAATGTGGAGGAGCAGAGGAATTGATGTCTTATAGACATTTTCTAGTTTCCTGTGAAAGGTTTTGAAAACATTCAGATGTTTTGTGTTTCTTAAACGATTTAAAGTAAGTTAAATTATTACAGTTCTATGTACATGTTTTTGATACTGCTCCAACAATAAACAACACCCCCACCTATCACACCTACATAGACAAGCTCACATTACAGCACAGTGTTGAATAGAACTGCTGAAGAGATTCCAGACAATTTTAGAATGTTACCTAATACCTTGTATACAAGTAAAATTGAAGATATTCCATCATTCCTGTGGTGTTGCCTCGTAATACAGGTGGAGCTGGTAGATCTAGAAGAAAAATCTACGTAGAAAACTCTTTTTAATGTCTTCTTTGTGTGTGTGATACAGAAAACCAATTTAAATGAAAGAAATTTTTAGCATAATTTCTCATTCTCAAGAATTGATAGAACTAAATGCTTTAAAGCAAGAAAATATGTTGTGTACCAGATATATTATGTGGTATGTTTTTTCCCAAAGTTGTCATTTATGTCAACTATGTAAATTCTATATTAATACTTGCTATATTGCTTACGAATCTGTGTCATTTATATGATCTATAAAGTCTATGTCAAGACTGTTTAGAGAAAGGATTTAGAATTAATTAATTTGTGTGTCAGATCAATGCTGACATTATCTCACATGATTTCATATTTCAAGGTCACTGTTACTATGTATAGAAATTTGTCACACAAGGATACTAACTGATATAGGAATGCATGGAGGTATTCAAGTCTTACAGACAATTTCTAGTTAGAATTGTGATATCCTGTTTACTAGATATTGTACTGAATGATCTTGATATTGTCATTCAGCTTGATAGATATAAGAATTCATGTTAAAAAGTGATGCCTCCTGTTAGTTCTTAATCTGGATGTCATGTCTTTTCCAAACAATTCCTCAATCTGTACACTCTGACCTTGTTTTAGTCATCTTAGATCTAAATTAAGGGTTTATCAGTTCAAAACATATCTATGTTTAGACTACAACGGGCTTAGACATACATGCTTAGGTACAGACCTATTCCATCGGGGTGTCTAATTACCCACCGGTACCACACACTGCTGTGAGTACAACCATCAATTAATGATCACACTCCATAGACATGCATAGTTTGTCGGCAAATAATTAGAAGAGATATATTAGAAAGGAGAATCCTGATCATTGAGCTTTCATGAATTATTGATGTTATGGTGTAATGACGGTACTGCACCTTAATTACCCACTGTTATACTCTACACTCCATACAGATCACCTGTAATTGGGTCTTCATACATTTATAAAACACTGTCTGTTAGCCACGACCTCATATTTACATTTTGATTGTGTTATGTAACGATTGGTTTTCCATTTATTTCAAAGTTGTTTTTTTTATAAACTTTACACATCTGTTTCGGTTAATTTAGCTCACATATCTGATGATCAAGTGAACCTGACGTATGACATCAAACTTTCGTTATTACTTATTCCCCAAGCTTCTCAATAACCAAGACTTCTTAAACCTGAACAGCAGTAGAAGTAAACAAGTGCTTCACATGGAAGACATTCATCCACTTTCTAGTGCTTTAAAAGTTAAAATTCAATGACTTCTTGCACTGAATAATCAAGAGGCAAAATATTTTCCAATAACATGCTTTTAAAAAGGAAAGGTAATTCCCATTGTCAAGGTTACAGAGGTCAAATCAGATATTCAGATATGTTAGAAATTTCAAGTAGTTCTTCTCAGTAATCATCAGACAAATGGTAAGAATATTTGTCATATGGTATTCTTAGATCTTGTAGAATTATTGTAAGTTTGTTTGAATAAATGACCTTGACCAATACTTCCAAAATCACACGAGGCCTATGTGTTAAAATCTGTTAGCCTCTTCTTTTGAATGACCTTGAGGAATGTTGCCATAGTATTTTGACCAAAAGTTTTCAGGGATTAAGGATTCTATTAAGTTTTTTTCAAATGTTCAAATTAATTATCTTGACACACTTTCAAAATCACTTGGATCAAAGGATTGAAACTGGAATATAAGATTTTACATTAAAAATATAACAAGTTTTCATACTTTGACTTATCAGAAAATATCAATGTTTCTATCTCACTAATAAGTGTTAAAATATTCATCAAGAAACAAAGAATTAAGAATTGGTTATTGTTCTTTTATTGTTTTATTGTGCATGATGTTCACTTTTCATTTTCATTTAATTACTAATTTACAGATTACATGTTCTGAAATATCTTCATAATCATTCCAGTTCACAAATGTGCGGGATTTTCAGATTTTTTACAGAATGAATTGTTTTTTTTTAACTTTTATTGTGTCTTTAATTAGATAATTTGTTTTTGTTTTGATATGGTGGCTTAGTCATATTGGTACGTTTTAATTTGGTAATCACCAGTAGTATGTTTTAAGGCGGTTCAAATGCTGTTGTTGTAGCCGACCACCTGCAGCAATCCCACTGCTCACGAGATTCATGACCAAAATGCTTTACCTATCCTTGAAATATACTGCCATCTCCACCAATAAAATATCTATAACACCAAGCTATATATTACTTTTTCAATACGGGAAGAGTTTAGATTTGTGAGTGGTTCATGGTTGTGGGCTATACCCGTATACATGTGGCAGCTTCCTGATTGCCTAGACATCACTTGTTGGATATATATTGGGGTTATACAATGCATCAAAGTAAACCAATGATTCTGCAGTAATTCTACACACAATCTATCTTTTACAACTTCTTAATATCGCCAATTTTCTCTGTAAGACCTTTGGTTCTCATGGATAGTAAACAGAGAAATGCAGCCAAGAGAAGGATTAGGCGCTGATGTGCCATAGAATGGTCAAAGTCAAAGATAAGGGGCACACAGGGGAATTCTCCAATGAATATTCACGGTTTTGTTGCATATTGCTCCTACTTGAGCCTCTGTTACATGAAAGATGCATTATTGCGTGTGAGGTATTCCTCAAATTGATGGTCGTCAGTCCCTGTATCTTCTTTGTTTACATTATCCAGACTAGCTTTCCAAAACCTTGTCTCAACTGAGCATTTATTTCACAACCCTGCAGTCCAACTGTGGTTGTAGTGTGTTCATATATAGCGCTTTGGAAGTTGATGACTTTCTTACACTTTCTCAGCTGACGCTTGCAGTCTGCAGAGTCTCAGTAGAATTTATGTGGAAGTTTAGTAAACCTAGACAATTAAGGGTTTATATCTGTCTGATAGGTACCTTAAATGTCTGTAATTACAACATGGGAGTGAGTCTAATTTGAAGATTTTATCTGCCTGTATTTCCAAGTGAAAATGACCATATCTTATTTCTGTCAGATACTTCATTCTACCTGCTACATAAAACGTGAATGACTGTTGTTGTTGAAAGCATGTTTACCATCGCATCTTCCTGAATACATTGCCTCAGGGTACTTAAGTCATTAAAACTAGTTAATTACACAAACATTTTACAAATTAACATCATGTGTTAGATGTTCCTAAAGAGATCATATGTATGTCTACACTATTGTCTAATTCAGTAGAACTTCCTCCTCAGCGTTTAATCTGTTTGGCATCAAATATTCCAGTGTTACAACCTTTGAATACATTATATTAAATACGCCTGATAATACAAACCAGATGTTGAAGATTTATATTTAGTCTTGTCTTGCCTCCACTCTTGCAAGCTACATACACAAAGCATTGGGAGTTTCTAACAAATATGTAGACATCTATTAACCTAATTGATAAAGAAAAAGGGATTTGTGTTCTGTTCAGGTGAATATCATACAAAAGAATATTGAACAGTAACATGTTCTCATCACTTAATTTCAAAATCAAGTTGAACTAAGTATAAATCTACAGGTATACCAATGCTTGAAGGTATAGATCAGGTACAGTTTTTTTTGGAATATAACTTGCACCCTTTTTACTTGTGAGAAAAATCGCCAGGATGGAAAAAAAAGTATCAGGACACCAGTACAAGGGGGTGCTGAGTTTTTATTACGAGTACCTGCCATTCATATGTTTATGACTGTAACAGATCGTCTAGAACCATCATTTGTAATTCTATACAGGCTGATTTGAAGATTGAAATAAAAATAACATTCTTGTGGATTTTATTTAATTATACCTGTTAATATGAACCACAATAATATCTTTTGGACTTCCATGGTTGCTTTGAAGCTTTGAAGTTTACAATAGCCTTTTGCACCTTGGGATTGATAGGTCAGCGGTGACGTCACTCTTGTCATCAGTAGTTACTCAAAGTGGGATACCCTTGAAAATTAAAATGACACTTCAGTACCTGGTGTGGACACCTGTTGCATGAATCCCTGCACAGATTCTACTATGCATTGAATTCATGAGAACATTAATGTGCCTTAAGGGAATGTTGTTTCATTCTTTTGTTAATGCTGTGATCAACTGATGCGGTTAGTTGGGGGGTTTTGATGTTTCCAGATATGCCTGTCCAGCTCATCCCACAGATACTCAATGGGAGACATGTCGGGGATATATGGGGGGGCATTCCAGAGAAAATCTCGACAGACTCTGGCAACATGCGGTCGAGTATTGTCTTACTGGAAAATTAGGTGATGACGTCTGAGAAGTGGAAGAAAATGTGGTTGGAGGATCTGGTCTCTGTATCGAACAGCATTGAGGTTTGGATTCAGGATCACTAAGGGGGATTTTACTCCATGGGAGATGCCTCCCCAAACCATTACAGAAGCCCCACCAAATCTATCGTGTTCAACCACACATGCATCAGCAAAAGGCTCACTGCATCTACAATATACACTTTTTCTTCCATGTGAGCAATACAGACAGTCTAGACTCATTGGTGAACATCACACACCTCCACCCAAACGTTTTCGGGCAGCGTCTGCACATCCAGTCAAGACCCACTTGATGCCTCCATGGTGTCGGAGGTGGCTCAACATAAGGTTGGCGCGAAATGACTCTCGGCACACAAGCGATTCCTGGCAGTTTGAGCATTAATGTGTCTGCCATGAGTACCTAAGGTATGCGATGCAGTCTCTCCAGCAGTCTTGAATCTGTTGTGCAAGTGCAACAATCGAAATGCCCTGTCTTGTAGTGCAGTTGTTACTCTTGGACGACTGCACCTTGGACGATCGGAAACAAGCCCGGTAGCATGGATATGTGTATAGAGACAGTTAAATGTACACTGGGCAACGCCAAACTGCCGTGCAACAGCAGTTTTACTATGAGAATCCATCAACATCGCAATTGCTTTACTCCTCTGAATTTGGATTAAGTGTAGCATCTTGGTCAATGGTGAAATCAAAATGACAACATGGAAAATTAATGTGGCTGTATCCATTGAAATTATTCATTTGAAAAAATCTGGCTTGGCTTGCTCACGCCGTGTGATTTGGACTAAAGAAACTCACCAAGTCAGACAATGTTGTCTCGCTTGACTGATTTTATGGTAGATTATCGAGAAATAGATCATTCTTGATGTAATACCTGAACAAATATTCCATTATTTCCCTATAGCTAAGGAGTACTGCAGAGAAGGGGGCGATTTTGTGTATTTCTTTTTTGTTGAGTATATATGAATTTGGTCAGCATGCAAAGGCCTTCGCTAATATTTAACAGAATAGACTCCAATGGAGATATTGTTTAGTTAACTGTACATAATGTCAGGCCCTATATCTGTGTGAAGACAATCTGTGAAGGCACTTAAGCCAAATGAGTTGGATATTTGCTACTTTATGTTTATTTAAATACATCAATAAGATAAAGGATTATCTATGTATACTTCATTTGCAAAATTTATTAAATGTTTCACTGACGACCTTGATAAATTGCCCAATGTTGTCTGTTATATCAAAGAACCTTGCTCAATGTAAAAATTACCTATTTATAAGAAAGAAAAAATCTGTAAGAAATCAGCTCTGTAGCTTATATAACTGTGTGGCTTATAACCCAGAAAGTATGGTATAAATCAATGATTGTAGGTATAGAACTAGGAGGTGCTGATCTGTGTTACTGAGTGTGCAGTAATGGACCATTTTGGTTAATGACCTGAAGTCTCCTCTCATTATAATAGTTATAGCCCATTGACACTACCATGTGCACAAATTTCATGTTGTAGAGACATTGTTCAGGTTCATAACTCTTAATCACAGTTACAGATTTTTTTACATAGTATAAGAAAGATATCTGACGATGAAAACAGGTCAACAAGACAAATCAAGGTTCCCATAGACTTTACCAAGGTATATATAGGTAAACCATAGACTGTACCAAGGTATATGTGGGTCAACCATAGACTGTACCAAGGTATATGTAGGTCAACCATAGACTTTACCAAGGTATATGTAGGTCTACCATAGACTGTACCAAGATCTTTGTAGGTCTACCATAGAATGTATCAAAATATATGTAGGTCACCCATAGACTGTACCAAGGTCTATGTAGGCTTCCCATAAACTGTACCAAGGTAAACTTATAAGCATTTCATAGACTCTGCTGACACTTACCTAGGCTATCAATTGATAGATTTTTCCAGCGGTACTAAAGAATGAACATTCTAATGATAGACCTTCAGCTCAAAGGTGTATGTCCGTTACACAGCCTGTAGCTAGCTAATTATCTCTACTTACATGTCCAAAGTAAACTTATAGAAAGCTATAGACTTACCGTCTGTACACTCCAAGGCTATCTATAGACTTTTTCCTACAGGTATTGATCTGAATTTTTCAATTTTTGTTTTTTCTGTTGAACATAATCTGAAAATAGTTTTAGCCATAGATTACAGAACATATCTATCAGGAATGATATTCAAAGAAATACATAGCACAGAATCAAATTATGCACATATAGTCATACTCATAATTCTTCTTCCTTACCAACAGTATAATACTGTACAAACATGATCTTTCACAGTTGCCTTCATCACAGTGATATTCCACATCATTACCTTTTTGATTATAGAGATTCATAAGGAACCAGTGATGTATAATATTGGTGTTTAAGGTCATATGGACATATTGTATTAGATCATATAAATGTCCTAAGTCTTACATGTAAGGTACTACAATAGTGATGTCCATCACCATGAGGTACTGCTTCAATAGTCTCTGCGTAAGGCCCTCACTAACAGAAGCAACGTTGTTCATTGATACAGATTTTAAAAGTCGGGACCGCATGTTTTGTCGACTTGTGTGAGCTATGTTGTGGCGGCAGCACGGTGACACAGTGATGAAAGTCTGTGATGGAGTAAGGCTTCACACATGGCAATTATTGCCTCTAGACTGCATCATCCACTACTCAAACCAATACAGACCGCATTACGTCCTTAGTATCCAGGTACACAGCATTGACCTGTAGTCTTCTGTCAAACTAAAATCCCAATTTATTTACGTTAATGCATATCTGCCTTCATTGCCGCGGGCTATTTACAGCTATTATCTAATGAGTTTCTCAAATGTGGAAAGAAAAGACGGTACTGATATACTGAGAAGAGCTCTACTCAGTTCTTTCATTCTTTTATGGAAGGGAAAAAATCAATTTCATTTGTTTATAATTTTTTTCAAATTCCTGGATTTATAATTGCTTCTGTCAGCTGAGTGCAATGGTAAAATCAGCTTTTCCTCTCCTGTAAACCTGAACAGAACAGGAATATGGGGACTGTGCAGATCTTGTGTCTGAAAGACAGATATGGTGACCTTGTAGATCTTGTATCTGAAAGATAGATATGGGGACAATGCAGATCTTGTATATCCTGTATTTACACAGATATGGGGACTGTGGAGATCTTGTATCTGAAAGGCAGATATGGGGACTGTGTAGATCTTGTATCTTAAAGACAGATATGGGGACTGTGCAGGTCTTGTATCTCCTGTATTTACACAGATATGGGGACCCTGTAGATCTTGTATCTAAAAGACAGATATGGGGACACTGTAGATCTTGTATCAAGGAAGACATGAGGACCCTGTAGATTCTGTATATAGACAGACATGGGGACCCTGTAGATTCTATGTTTAGACAGATGTAGGGACTTGATCTGTAGATCTCTAGACAGGTCTACACAAATGAAGAAACCCTGAAGATCTTTTAACTAGACAGATATGAGGGAACTGACTAATGTATTGATGTTGTCACAAAGTCGTTGGATGCTTTTCAACAGTCTGAAAGTCTCTACAGTATTTTGAGTGCCTTTAGTGATAGTTTAGTGTATCTTTACAGTATGGGGAGAAAAGATAATTTTTGTCTGCTAGAGAGCTATTAAGTGTGCTTTCCCTTTATTGTAGAACTGGGGCATATGTAGGTACAGTAGAATATCACCTAATCTTGTCATAATCATCTGTTCAAGCGGGGTAGAATTCCATGTAGCTTTTTGTAGTGAGATGAATGTCACTTATGCATACATCAAATGTAGAACTTTTATAGTTCCAAAACAAATGTCTGCATGAAGATTCATTTAGATTCAACATAATGCTTTCTTGGGTGTATTTCTTATCTAAAAAATAGTTGTTAGAGACCATGAAAAAGTGGTGGCTAGACAAATATTTCTACCTGCTATGATTTGTTCCCAATGAAAAGCAATAATAAGGAGAGATAGAAATTGAGGTCTATATATAGGTACTAGGTTCAAAGGCATTAGGTGGGGACCATTCTGTCCACAGTAAGGAACTGGTCAAGATAACATGGACACCATCTACATGGGGTCCAAGGTTCAAAGGCATTAGGTGGGGACCATTCTGTCTGCAATAAGGAACTGGTCAAGATACCATGGACACCATCTACATAGGGTCCAAGGTTCAAAGGCATTAGGTGGGGACCATTCTGTCCACAATAAGGAACTGGTCACGATACCATGGAACTTGTCTATATAGTGTCTTTAGTTTAAAGGCAAAGAAATGGTGGGAACCATGTCATCCACAGCAAGGAACTGAAAGAGTTACCATGGAAACTGTCTGTATAGAGGGTCATAGGCTCAAAGGCAACTCTGATGCAAATAAACATTTTTATTCTAAAAATGGATTTTTTGTCAAAAATACATCTAGTGATCAGAATTAAAAAAAGTTACAGAAGTTTGGTAAAACATAAAATGATGACTTGGACCAAACACACAAAGCTGTTACAATCTTTCAGATTCTCTGTTCTGCAAAGAAGGTTTTACAAGTGTACAGATATAAAGTATTGATTAAAACTGGTGTCGCATGTTGTATGTCACTCGCAGATGATCTCACAGAACAATGTTATTAAACAGTAATAATTTGTAGACAATACACCTTAGTGAATCATGAACGGTAAGAGATGTGCCATTAATCTTATATTGAAATCCTCATAAATGATCAACCTTGTCAATGATAAACAGTACAAATAAAGCGATAATAAAACTCGCTGGATGGAAGTAAATTTCAGATGATAAACCAAAGTAATGGGTCATGAATGTCATTGTGAATAGAAATTTTTAAATAATGATGAATGAAACCACAATCAAATCAAAAGATAATAAATTGACAATCAAATTCATCCTTGATGTAGGATAAAGGGAATTTTAAATTAATGGTGAATTATATCTTAATAAATAATGGGTACAATTACTGATGAATGGTATTCTTACTTTGTAAGTTTGTATGAAACCTGAATATAAACCATAATTAATTCTGATAATTGTTGAATGTAAGTAAATCAAATTTCTGATGAATAGTATCAATGAACTGTAAGGAATAAATGTTGGTGATTGATGTGTATTAATCAACACGAATCTTACTGATTGATGAATCATGTTGAATGGTGTACACTGGTGAACAGTGGGTTGAGGCTATGTCTTGGCAGGCTTGATATACTTAGATGAGTGACTTGCCCTATAAACACAGATGGAGGTTAAGTATTTTCGGGTGTTCGGTAAACAACAACAAATAAAAGAAGTTCTAAGTATGATTACCAAATGATAATACATACTTTAAGAGGGTCTTAATTTCCTACAGGTTGCAACACTTGTAGATTTTGAGGAAATCAATGGATTCTGCACCGCAGACTCAGATTAATATGGAGTATATAGAATGTTAGGTGTACATAACCATTCCGTGTGATTTATGTACAACACATACCATATAAGGAAATGCACATCACGATAATAAGGACGATAGTCTATCATTATTTATGGTCATCCCAGATTCTTTCAACTCTTTCAGTACAATGTATCGGGAACTATAAGTTTACCACCATCTTCTCAGTCAAATCCAAATTAAATGTTATTAAAACAGGAGAGATTTATATGCTGAATACCATTCGGGCAATGCTCATCTTTTCCCAGAAGTCTTGCACCATATATATTGTTATACAGAGTAGTTTCAGAAGCTGGGAGTCCTGTTGTATATATTGTTAAACACAAGCTGTCCTTTTAAATAAGAAGCCATCAGTAAGTCCTAAGACATTGTCTTTGACCTTGTTGTCAGAGTGAACTTGAAGACTGTACTCCTCACACTTTTCGGTTATTACTGTATACTGCAATATTTTCACCCTTGTAGCATTACACACAAATTCATCATCAAATTTCCCACTCATCTTAAATTTACCCTGCCTGTTTATAGGCAAAAAGGAGGAAAGTTAAATAGGGGTGAAATTTCCCAATATATAGTTGCTCAACAGATCGACTGACCAGTTGAACTGATGCTGGTGTGGCATCATTAATGTCAATCTGTCCCTTTGTTATCAATTATCTTTTCCTTACTTCTTCTGAAGGAACATTTGGTGTAGTGTCATAATTTGGCTATACCTGGTAGTTGTTGAGCAGGAAGCTAAAAATATAGAGTTAGCAGACCTAGACTTGCACTTAAGATCGCACGATGACGCAGGTGTGAAATATGTGTAACACACTTTGACACTTAATGATGATTAACCAAAAGGTCTGAAGCATGATGTTTACTAAGTGTAGTACAAGTATGAAACACAACAAAGCTATCAAATAGAAATACCCTTCACCCATATTTAAGGTCACAGCAATCAAAATTGTTTAAACACTAAAACAATTTATTTTGGCTAACTGAAAAGCCACGAATCATGATGTTTTATTTCAGAGATGAAGCCCAACAATGTTTGCAAACAGAAATGAACTTGTTTCGTATTCATGGTCACTGTGGTCAATTTGTTAATTAGACTGTTATGGTAACGTCTTTTGATTTGGCATCTTAGTGTCCTAGAGTCGGAGACTTGTTTATATGTGATTGAATGCAGCTAAGTTTGCATAAACAAATGAGCTTGAGCCATAGTCAAGGTCAGAAAACAAATTTGTTAAATCATTTGAACAATTTTCCCCCGATAAATTAGCTGTTGGAAAGGCATGGAATTGTGATATCTAGCCTTCTAAAATTTGGACGGAAAAAAGGATCTTGATCCATGGCCAAATAAAAGGTCCCAGGGTCAATTTTTTTAAAAGCTTAGGGAATTATTCAGATAACCAAATGCATTAAAATGATGAATTATAGCCATCTTGCTTTTGAGGCTTTGATGTTTGTGGCAAATTCTTCTGGTTCTGTTCAGGTTGAGATGAAAACTGTTTAGCCTTGTGCCCTACAACAACAGAGTAACTCAATTTGTTTGAAAGTATGTGAAGTTTTAGTGTTGCCAGTTTTAATTTTGGGAATTGTAGAAGTTTAGGACACAAACTGTTGTGTATAAGGCCAGGCTTGCCTAAAATTTGAAGCTATTGTATTTAAATCAGTTAAAATTTTTGTGTATACATGATATTCATAGAAATAGCTGTCAATGACATACATTTCTTGAGGTCACAATATTCCGATGTATGTGTGTATCCTGTGTTTCTGGACCTCTACTTTGACTAGGGTCAAACATATTTGTTTTGTGGTCATCAATCTTGGAAGATGAGATTGGCTTATTGAATTATCTTCATTGACCATACAGTATGGTCAATGGACTGTACATCCACACCACCAGCTAGCTTACTGTTGAGCCACATCTCGGGACAAATGTGGTCAATAGATAGATAGATTCATTTCCAGTTATTGAGTTTCATGTAAGGATGATGGAGAGTGGTCAGTCTGGAAGGTTGTGACTTACGGTCGGATCAGTCAGCTGTTCCAAGCGACTAATCGCCTGTAACATGTGTAAACTATACAAACGTCACATGGTTATGCTCCCTAGTGGAGATTCATCAACAGTGGTGTCCTCTTCACAGCAACTATGGAAGAACGTTGGACTGTTCTTTTTTTAAATTTCTGTTAAGCCCAATGTCATATAGTCACCGTTAAATTAAAGTGAACATGCAGACCCATTCCTTATGGAAAAACAATTTGTTACCAGAAACAGAATCAAAGGAAAAATGAGTGTGTTGTCCTTCAGCCAGAATGTCTTTTCATAATCCCATCAAAAACTTCACATTCTGTATAATATGATTGATTATGGTTTCAAATACCTAATTCAAAAATTTAATTTCATTCTGTCGTTAAATTTTGTTGGTCAAGGTCAAGGCTGACCCTAAACATATTAAAGATTTTTACATAACTGCCAAACATTTAGCTGAGGCTGCCATGTGTCAGGCTCTGTGACATGCTTAGCATATTTATGAAGCAGACCAGTATTGCATTATAAATGCTTTTGTATCTTTTGTCAGGGATCATTCAAGGACAATGGAAGACAACATGAACAAGTACAGACTTTTAAAGTGGGGTCTTTGACTTAAACACAATCAAGTGTTTGTTAATTGATTCATCTGTCAAACTAAAGAATAGGTTAAGAATTCTTCATTTCTTTCTACATATATCTCGGCATTTAATGATGTATAATTGAACTTTAGATTTGAAGCTAAGCAGGATGCTGACATTATCATGATGTTGTGTTGGTGGTTTCAGTATTTGCATGTTTATTTGTAGTTTGTGCTTCCATACAGATAAAACGTATGTCTGTATGTAAATCTGACTATCTGCCTGACATGTGACTTAAACCTGCTGACATACCCACACAATACACATCCTTTACCACGTTTCTTTCTATAGGTTGTCTTGTACCAGATATGTATATTCATTACCTTGTTTCTACAACCAGATTACCCTTTAGGAATTCTGAGCAATGTAGAAATTTTGGACATGACTTTATTGCTCTGGCTTTCTGTGTAAAATGAGAGTATATGAATCCTGAATAATTTTAATTATGTATACAAAGTTGTTCTCATATTTGCTTTACGTGGTTTGAGTTGTAGATAATAGAGGTTTAACATACAATACCAATTGAGCTATACTCGCAGTCAATTTTACATAAAAAGGATTGCTGCCTTCTATTTGACGTGTTTATATGGAAGTCTACAGATTACTGATGAGAGTTTATAATCCACTGTCTCTTGTTGGATCAAAATGTTCTTACTTCAGTTTTTTTTTGTGTTTTTGCATTATTCATGAAACATGTAGTATATTATGACATGTGCTGTGGTAATATTCCAGAACCATTGCTGATATTTAGACAACAAGTACCAGTTCTGACCCATTTGTGTTATAACACCATGGTATAACAAGTTGACAATGACCCTTTCTTTTTAGATTGTAGAACTGAAAAATCATGAAATGGTTGTCATCCGTGATATTATACTGATGAACGTGTACTACTTAATGAACAATATTATATAGAACTCTTTCTGTATTTAAGAATTGATGTGTTTTACCTGTGCCATGATTTTACATTTCCTGGAAAGATCAAAGCATGTGTAAGTATATAGATTCAATCTTAGGTTTGAAAACTGGTATGCAGGTGTTGTATAGATGAAATGCTGTTTTGGTTTATGTAATAATGCATGTTTCTTGTTTGGGTGAAATTGTTAAACAGTTTTAAACATTTTTGTTTTATTTAGCTTCCTAACTTCATCCTACAACATCCTAAATCAGTTTTAGGGTCAGCTCATTGGGCACAGCATCATAATGATCTGGCTTGTATCAGAAACTGATTGCCCCGTAACCACATGTTTCTATGGTAAAATAAACAATGTGTCATTATACAAACAACAAGTACCATTAATGAGAAATAACTTCTTTGTTTTTTCAAATTATAAAGTAATGGAAATTTATTGGTCTATTCAAAGATAATTCTGTTAAATACAGAAGGATATGTAATGTTTCTTCATTTACCCTTGACAATGCAATTGTAATTGATGTTTAAATGGTTCCCACCAGAGAGCAAAATCAGTCCAAAAGTGCACGTCTTCTGTACATGAATATAATATATATCCCTTCTCCAAATTTGATTTTATTCCAATCGATCTGTTTTTCGTTTGTCCAGGATATCATTTAAACATGGCTGTTAGTAATTTAACAGCAATGGGTCTGCGAGACTGGGAAAGGAAAGGATTCCAGCCCCAAAATCTACAGGTTTTTTGTGTGTAAGTGTACTCTGCTTAACCTAACTGCCTAATTTATAATCAATGGGGCTGATCAATATAGTTATTGGGTGGAACCTGATTTACCCCATACATATAGCTCCCTACATGTACCATTCTAGTCCAGTCTGTTATACACAGCTCAGCCAAGAAAAGGCATGCAACAAACAGAACTTGTCTTAGCCCTGGAATGCTTACATATTCTGGTTTTAATCCTATAAATTCTATAATTTCCTGGATGTAACCTGCCTCTAATATTAGTGTATAGCTAGAGAAAAAAGATGAGCTCTGAACTGCAGGTTAAGATGCATTTCCTCTTTCTGATGGTGGTGGATATATATTGATGTAATTATCATTATCAATTTATTGGTGATCAGAACGGATTGTTTAATAGTGTTTTTCCTTTTGTTGAAAAAAAAAATTTTGTTATTAAAATTTTGACTTTCCATTCTCCATGTATGTTGTTTTTTGCCAATCAGACTTAAACTTTGTATTCAACTTCCTTGTCAACATTGTCTTCTTCAGAATGTTTTCTTTTATTTCAGGAAGTCAAAAGTCAAGGTTACATTACCTTGAACAGATTTTCAGTTTCAGTATGATCACTTATTGGTTTGGATCAAAATATATCATGTAAATCATGGTCAAGACATAGTCACGAGTAGGAGATATAGGAAATGCAGTTATCTTTATCTCACAGTTACATAGGTAGTGGCAGATAATTATAAAATATACAGTTATATTTATCTCACAGTTATATATGTAGTGGTAGATAATTATAAAATATACAGTTATGTTTATCTCACAGTTACATAGGTAGTGGTAGATAATTATAAAATATACAGTTATATTTATCTCACAGTTATATATGTAGTGGTAGATAATTATAAAGTAAACTGTTATATTTATCTCACAGTTACATATGTGGTGGTAGATAATTATAAAATATACAGTTATATTTATCTCACAGTTATATATGTAGTGGTAGATAATTATAAAATATACAGTTATGTTTATCTCACAGTTACATAGGTAGTGGCAGACAATTATCAAGATATATGAAATGTGCTACACTTGATGTTCACTATCAAAATCAGATTGTAAGCTATAGAACTTTGTTTGTCCAACCTGTAGGACACATGTTCTCACACATCAATGTTGACTGGGTGATACTTTTAAATATAGATTCCTACCTAATGTCTGTATTTTTGCCAGATGTGTTTTTGCAATAGTTGGATTAGTTATTTAGACAAACTTCAGTGACCATGAAGTAGCATGACAGGTTGAATAGCTGCCATTTGTCAATGCAATCCTTGGATAGACGACCTTTGTCAAGGCTGTGTGCATATTGATTATCTTGCCTTCAAAATTATAAACTCGGTGACATCTTGACAAATTAGTTTCTTTTCATTGTATAAAAAAGATTAGCTTAAATTACAGAGATTGCTTTAAAAACATGTTGACAGACATCCTGTAATCAATTCAACGATACTGTGATTGTTATTTCATTGCAACACATTCAAGTACATGTATTTGTAATTACCGTATATCCTGCATTAAACCAAGTTGGAAAGTTCGCAATTTCTGATATCAGTCAGAGGGTGGCCTTTTTGCAGGACAATAAACCTGGAGGGTAAGTTCATAACCTCTGATGCTAGTGAGGTGGTGGGCTTATTACAGGACAATAAACCCAGAGGGGAAGTTCATAACCTCTGATGCTAGTAAGGAGGTGGGCTTATTACAGGACAATAAACCTGGAGGGTAAGTTCATAACCTCTGATGCTAGTGAGGTGGTGGGCTTATTACAGGACAATAAACCCAGAGGGGAAGTTCATAACCTCTGATGCTAGTAAGGAGGTGGGCTTATTACAGGACAATAAACCCAGAGGGAAAGTTCATAACCTCTGATGCTAGTGAGGTGGTGGGCTTATTACAGGACAATAAACCCAGAGGGGAAGTTCATAACCTCTGATGCTAGTAAGGAGGTGGGCTTATTACAGGACAATAAACCCAGAGGGGAAGTTCATAACCTCTGATGCTAGTAAGGAGGTGGGCTTATTACAGGACAATAAACCCAGAGGGGAAGTTCATAACCTCTGATGCTAGTAAGGAGGTGGGCTTATTACAGGACAATAAACCCAGAGGGGAAGTTCATAACCTCTGATGCTAGTAAGGAGGTGGGCTTATTACAGGACAATAAACCCAGAGGGGAAGTTCATAACCTCTGATGCTAGTAAGGAGGTGGGCTTATTACAGGACAATAAACCCAGAGGGGAAGTTCATAACCTCTGATGCTAGTAAGGAGGTGGGCTTATTACAGGGAGGGGAAGTTCATAACTCTGATGCTGATGCTAGTTCATAAGGAGGTGGGCTTATTACAGGACAATAAACCCAGAGGGGAAATTCATAACCTCTGATGCTAGTAAGGTGGTGGGCTTATTACAGGATAATAAACCTGGAGTGGAAGTTCATAACCTCTGATGCTAGTAAGGAGGTGGGCTTATTACAGGACAATAAACCCAGAGGGGAAGTTCATAACCTCTGATGCTAGTAAGGTGGTGGGCTTATTTTAGATCAATAAACCTTAAAGTTCATAACCTCTGCAGCTAGTCAGAAGGTGGGCTTATTGCAGTTGGGACATCAAAATAGCATTTATTATTAGATTGACTTATTAGCCATATATATGGATGGGCTTGATTACCAGACATGTGTTATAATGATGTAAATATTGTTTGTTGATGTGACTACATTTGGCAACTATACTTAAGTCTGGATACTAGACAACATTCTGGTTTGGGTAGTGCTAATGTCAGGAATCAGACATCATTCTGGTCTGGGTAGTACTAATGGCAGGATATCAGACATCATTCTGGTCTGGGTAGTGCTAATGTCAGGATATATGACTACATTCTTGTAGTCGTATGGGCTGTGACATTCTGTATGCATTCCTTTCTTTGTTAGACAAGTGACTTTTTGAATTAATGTTTACTCCAGTTTCAAGTTTTTTAAGATCTGTTCTTCCGTAGTGTTTTATGTCTCCAAATTGTTGATTTGGTAATTGGAGGAAATAATATTGTATGCTTCTCTGTGATAATCTGAATAATCTGACGACATCATTTGTCATGTCATTGACTGAGCATTGTCTCTCTAGATTTATTGCTATCTTTTATGAGCTAATTCACTTTATTGCCATAAATGAGGGGAGGCTGTATTACTGTTAAGGCTCTCTGGTATTGTCAGGAGATTTGATTTATAGTTAACAGTAGCAAAACCACATTGTATAAAGATATCATATTTCAAATTATTCTCAATAAATGCTTTCTTGATTTAATTTGGAAATCTATTATTTTACACTATGTTGGCCTAGGATATCATTATTGTCAAATTAACTTTTGTTAACTATTTTAGTTCCTTTCATTCTGAATGTCTGTGCCATAAATGATCTAACTGCTCACAATGAACTTTTTAAAATATATGTTCAATGAAAAGTGTTTAAAAATAAAAGGTTTCTGGGTAAAATTTTGTAGCTATATGCGGTGAAAAAGTAAATATTATTAGGTAACTGCAGTAATGGTAGCCTGAGGAACACTTTTTGGGGAAATATCTGAAATGCGCTACTACATAGAGACAACTCCAGTAATGATACCAAAGGGAGACAACTTCAATTCCTATAAACGGAAACAACTCGAAGTAATCATACTATCAGGAGACAACTCCAGTAACATCACCAAAGGGAGACAACTTCAATTCCTATAAAAGGGCACAACTCAAGTAATCATACTATCAGGAGACAACTCCAGTAACATCACCAAAGGGAGACAACTTCAATTCCTATAAAAAGAGACAACTCATGCTAACAGGAGACAACTGAACTCCATTATCACCAGAAACTGTAGTGTTGTCAGGTATTCTCATTACTGCTTCTGAATTGTCACAAATCCTTTAGATCTGGTCTCCTCTTAATAAAGATAACCAATTTATTACAAGTGAAGCAGGAGACAGAAAATTATAGTCACATGATTTTGTATATAATTTCTATTTCTTTCCTGTAACATTTGAAATGTTTAAGTAATATGTATATATTTAAGTATGAATTCCATTTGGGTGGCCGGTAAACAGATGAATATTTATCTGTCAACAAAACTGTGTTCACATCGACAGCCAACTTAAAGTGCACAACACTTTGCAGTTGTGACGCCCAGTGATTTGGACACATAGGACGATTGCCATTCTAACTGTTACCACCTGGAGCACATTTCATATTGAGAAGACAGTCATCTTAATGATCTGCTTCAACTTAATACTCCCAACTCTTCCTTATGATTATTTTATATTCAATAGTCTATAAAATATGGTAAAAATCGGTTACAGTGGCGGTCATCTTGAAATCCAAGATGGCGGACACAACAGGGAGTCATGAGTAGTTTCATATGATTCTCTGACCATGAAAACATGGGGGTAGCCATTGAAAATACGCCTGTATTTGCCTTAACAACGGAGTAATTAAGGAATACATACACCAATTTGCCGCCATATTGAATTCCAAGATGGCCGCCACCAGGGGGCGTTTCTGAAGTGGGTCCTAATCGAAAATGACTTGTATTGGGATGCACTACCCAAAAAAAAAGTTTCATGCTTTCCCCACAAAGTGAAGTATTGCTTGAAATATGGCTCTCAACCGCTGGACTATATGTCAAATAATATAGTTTCTTGTGTTATCATAAATAACTAATTGAACTTAATTTTTTTCAATACCTAGAAATGTCAACGTGTCACCAAATTCCCCCAAAAATGCAGTAATTAACCTTATCCAGTCTTTGATAGCTCTATTTATTGCATATTGCACCCAATTAAGAAATTATGTGGCTCTTAGATTGCACAGAGCGATATGTCTACAGTAGTGTTTCTTTGGGAATATTTACATTTTTGTATCGTGGATGTATGTTATTTTCTGAGGAGAATAACAAGGAAGTCACTCTTGTCAATGAGTGACAAAGATCACAAGGACATTTTGTTGGGAATGGATTCTAGATGTAGACTGTCAGGTTGACAAATAACAGAGGATGTTGACAAATTTGGTAATCCTGCATGTTATATGGTATATGATTTTGTAGCTTCTCAAACTTTCTTTAGGTTTTTGTTAATTCAGCTTACTTAAGTCTTATGCAAGTTGGAATATCTCGGTATATTTATACCAAAAGTGATCAGAGGACATTTTTTCTGGCTGGGTGACAGCTAGCTATATTCATATATAGACTTAATCAATGTAAATTGTAGTACACTATTATTTGGGATACTGGTGACATATAGCCAAATGCAACACTGATTGTAAATATTGATTCATATACCAAACGTTTAGATCATGAATCATGTCCTATGGTGTACAGAAGTAACAAACACTTTGTGATGGAATTTGAAATGTTGTTCTCTAGGTTTGTGTTGTCTTGTTTGAGAGCACCATAGTGAATACACAGTAACATAGTTCTACAGGGCAACAACCAAGGATGTGTTTGTGTTACCTCAGTGATGTACTTCCTGGTCAATATTGAGGATAGAACCACACTGATGAACTGCTTTAATAGTTTGAATTAGGTCAGAGTCTCCTTTCATATGCAAAGTCTCACCAATCAGTTATTACTATTGATCATGTTACTAGCAAGTGTTTCATTTTTCTAAACTTCTATTAAAAATAAAAAAAAAAAAAAAATCTGATGTCTCTCTGGTGTTTCAAAAGACAGAGCAGTAATGCTGTTTGTCTCGGCGGGGCGGTGCCCTGGCAGAGATTTTCTTACATAATTCAAACACGTCCCTCCGAAGGCACACAGCATACCAACACTTGTAAAATGTATTGATCAATTGCATCCCTGCACCATTTATCTATATAGGATTGATGCAACAACAGTGAATTCTGTGAACTGACAGGAAGATTTGGAAGATTATAGCTAGTGTTACTATATACACATATCTCAGTCTTAGTGACTAAGGCAAGTCGGTGATCAGGCACCACTTGTATACATATAAACTTGTTCAGGTCATTTCACTGTAAGTTCAAGGTCATTCATGGTCTTTTCAGCTTCATAAATTTTTAGGTCATCTGTGCTTTGATACTTAATTTTTGCCACGAAGTTTATCCCTGTAATTCTGCAGGTCATTTCATACAGATAGAGCTAAAGAACATTTTAGCAGTAAACAAACAAGTTTATAATAAAAAAACACCAGTGGTGTACAAATCTTTTAAGATATCCCGATAAATGAACTCAGAGATATCCTGCTTCATTTAGTACAGAAACAGCAAATTTTCTAAGAGCTGTATAAAAATGATTAAGTAATATACTTTCAATCTAACATTTGACATTATCAAACAGTTTTGATTCAAATGATTTCCATAATTATTGTATTTTCCTGGTTATAAGCTGCATGGGTTTATAAGCCACAGGCCAGTTTTTAGCATTTTTTTCAATTTAATTCACAAAAAAGCCATGCCAAAATTAAAACATGGCAGTTGTTCAAGAATTTGACTAATAACCCAATGACCTATCGATCGCAGGATGCAAAAGGATATTGTAAACTTCTGCTTTGGCTTCGAAGTCATCGCCAAAGTCAAGAAGGTATGATTGTGATTCATATTAAAAGTTATGATCAATTAAATCCACAAGAATGTTGTTTTTATATCACTCTTCAAATCATCCTGTATATGATTGCTAGTGACAGTTCAAAACAATCTGTTTCAGTCACAAACACGTGACAAGCAGGTACTTGTCAAAAAACAACTCAGTACCATCTAGTAATGGGATCTACCGATTCCCGAAGAAGTTACGTTATGCTAGGCCAATGCTGCCAGGGTCGATTCTCCTCTGACCTACCACTGAATACTTCATTATTGCATGTATTCATATATATCTTTGCAACCTTTGTACCTTTCAGTGAGGTATTAAATAATCATTTTCGATTTGTTTCTTATTTAGTGCAAGAATCTTTAGTCAACTGCAGCCCTTGATCCTGTCAAATGTGCTCTAGGTCATGCTTAAGTGCCGCTTCATGATTAACTTATAGTTATGAGGCTCTCCATAGGGAAATCAGACTAAATGTTTTCTATAAATTCCATTCGATTACTGATTGCATCAAATAAACAAAGGTCATGTGCATAAAAAGCATCATAAATAATTTTCTTAAATTGATTTTAAGCATCATTTTTATTTCATGCTTTTGTAAAGTATTATAATCCTGTAACAATAAATCACCTGTAAGAAGCCCCATCCATAATCTTTCTCATCTCAGGTAGTATGTCTGATAATAAACATTTCCTTGAAAAGCACCTTTCAAACACAGAAAGAATATCCACATTCTGCTATGGTTTGACACAAATGATTCAACATTGAATTATCTAGTGTTTCAAGTCTCAATCAACATGACAGGTAGGCAATGTATTACGATGCTTGTGTAAACAAAACCATAAACATAATAGAGAGCATGAATTAAAGTTTCAATGTTAACAACTTGTGATTTTTTGCTCTTGGCAATCCTAATCGCCGTGACTTTTGTGCACGTGTCAACTAGTGATAGCATCCGGAAATTTGACATACATTAAAATATTTTTGGAAACAAAGATTTTTTTTAAGTCCAAATAACCACCCACCTAAAATTGCCTAGGGAAAGCTTTCTGGTAGGTCCCTATACTAGTATACTAGTAGGCTTCCTGGGTTTTTTTTCATCTTGCCTCCTTTTTTTTTGTCCACATATAAGTCGTACTGGTATATAAGCCGCATGACTCATGAGGAAAAAAGGTGCGTCTTATAATCTGGAAAATATGGTAACATTCTTTATACATATATGTGTCTTTGAAAACAATCATTTTAATTTTAAAATCTTGTTAAGAATGAAGCTTCAGTTAATTTATCAAAATGTAAGTGTCAGAAAAATATAGACGACATTTTACAGATTACTACAAGAAAGCAATAAAATTAAAGATGTTCTTACCACCGGACTAATCAGAGATTTGAAAATAGTGAACAAATAAGGGGACTTAGACATTAAGGTCTAAAATTTGGGCCAAAAAGAAAATTCAAATCTGCCTCCAAGATAAAAAATGCCCTTTCATATAAGGGAGGGTTGGGAGTTAGAGGGAAGGAAGTCTTTCTCCTAAATAGGGATAGTTAGAAGTTGGAAGTGACTAAATAGGGTGAGAGAGAGGGTCTTCCCTTAAAGTGAATGTTGGGAACCCCCTACAGCCTTAATAATGAGGATATTTCGAGTCTCCTTTCTTAGACATGAAAATTGGGAGTTTCCTTTCTAACTGGAGAAAGTTGTGAGTCCCCCTCCTAAATGGGGAGGGTTGGGAGTTTCTCCCTAATAGCAAACGTTGGGAATCTCCACCCAACAAGGGACAGTTGTGAGCCCCCTTTTAATTAGAGAGTTACCATGTATGGCATTAAACAAGAACTGAATCAAAATGCACTCCATCACTGCATACTTGTACATTGATAGGCCAATTAATTACCATTTCCAATATCTGACTGTTACTTAATCATGTCTTGTAGGTTCATTATGACATCCTGCATATTAATTAGATTTTGTGGCAATGATTTCAAAATTTCCGAAACATTTCATGACTCGATAAGTGTATTTTATTTAAATATAAATTTCTTCTGCATGAGCTATGAAGCTGTCAGGAATCATTACGATTTTTCCTTATTGGGTAGTATGTGATGATTGCGCTATTAAATAGACTTACACTCTTGGTGAGAGGTAACATCATGACATCCTACTCAAGTCAGTAGTGAAATTCAGTAGAACGTTCAAGGTTATTGAAAATAATCCTGAGGGATATGACAGATAGTAGTAGAGAATAGGGACAGAGTGAAATCGTTAACAGTCTTCATCAGCAGCTCTGAGTAATGTCAAAGGAACATTGGGAATCAAGACTTGGAGCACAACTCACAACAAATCTGATTATTTTACTATTACTTTTTAAATTGCTCATCTTTTACCTCGTGGCATTTTCCTTGTACATTTCTGGAGAGTTTGATAGGGATAGGATTGTCATGAAAAAGGTAATCTGAATTCAATGACAATGAAATCTGTATCAATATTTATATTTTGAAACTGTTGTAAAAATGAAGTAAACTGTGTTGGTTTTGTAAATGACTGTAACAACTTGTAAACACTTGATGGTCATTTTATTCTGATGTATTGCCTTACAAGATCCATCAAAGATGTTAGATTCTCATGACGTACCCATGTCTGTCTTGTATACATGCCAATGTCTTTCTATCTTGTACCAGCCTTCATTTCTTTATTGTCATATATACATCCCATCACTAGGTCAGATTTGGTTGATACCGTCATGCTGCTCTTTTTCGGAATCAATTTATCATTTCTCTATAAAGGGAAACATTTGTCGGGGTTTATTTTTCTCCCTCTGATCAAAATATTCATCTTTGCCCTTTCTTAATTTGCCTGGAAAGCATAACAACATAATGTTTTATTTCGGCTTTGATTTCAAGCTCCAGCCATTATTTTTCTTTCATCTAACTAAGGGATGAGGTGATAAAAGTTAAAATATGGGGAAAGTTTCTTGTAAACTGTGTTTTATATTCTGAACTGTAGTGGAATCCTCCTTGTCAAGGTGACTTTGTTCTGTTGGTACATAAATATACCGTCTTGTAATAATTTCTAGTGATGTATTGTCCTATTTCATAATAGTGATCATATTTTTAATTTTATGAGGAATGATGTTGTCAGTAGGGGCTACAATATAGCTCTGGTGTTGAAGAGTTGACCTTTGTGCCCTTCAGGGAAGATTCAGAGTATATGGTTTAGTAATGGACCTACTCAGGGCAGTATGTTTTTCTCAGAAAACTCAGCTACTGGCTGTCCTAATTGTAATGTGTCGACAGACACTTGACCCAAATTGCTCTAGATAACATGTGTTGGGCCTTCAGTATGTTGTTCAGTGAGGTGGTCACCAGATATTACTAGTGCTGGTCTCAAAGTGACACCAGTTATTGACAGGGCACTAAACACAGCAAACTAAGCATCAAGTACCTGCTAGGTTTGGTAATTATCAAGTGGAAACATTTCACAAAAACTGCACATAACATTCTACAGGAAGTGATGATAATTTTTTATTCAACAGATGTGATGAATGGTAATTCTAAGTGATTTTATAACGTTATTCTGGTGAGGTCGCCCAATAATCTGCCTCTATCAATTTGATGTAGATGATATTGTCTGCCATACTCAGTAGGACATGGGTCAGTATAAAATAGATCAGAATTACATTATTTCTTCCGCCTTTCTGGTTATTTTGGATGAAAAATCACATTATTTGTGTGCTATCATCGCCCACCAGACAGATCGGATGGAGTCGGTCACTGGCTACATGGACCAACTCAGACACACAGACTAAACCACAAATTCAATTTTGGATGGAACTTAAAAACTTGTTTCTTATTCCAATTGGATTTTTCAGTTGAGATGTTCTATTGGCTTATGTAAAGAAATTTGACTGATGGCCGACCCATGTATCCTTCTTTTACTGTTTGTAAAAATAATGGTGACCATGATTAATCCTTCCAATAGCCTTGGCGTGTTACCTTGAGGATTCTTTGGCCTATTTTATTTAATACAGTGAATGAAGCTTACAGTTACCAATAAGTGTGTGAAGAAGGTTGTTTATACAATAAGCTGTTTTTGATGTAAGAGGATTTCTTATAAAAAAAACACATATTAGGAGGAAGTGTGATTTGATCTCGTTTGTTTCTCAGCAGGTTCGATCATTATCATTATAGCTTCTGTCTTGTATTCACTTTATATTGAATTTCCCTTCACTAAAATATGACCAAAATATCATGGAGAGATCAGCCTTAAACTGCTCCAATACATTCTCTCCTTATCTGGTTTTAACATGTATATCAATCAGTTTTACCTTAGTAACCTAGTCCTTAGGTTTCAAAGTTTAAGTCTTGTATGGAGATTATAAATCTTTTGGCTTATCAAACTTAAACTCACTGCATTTCCTGTTTACACACTTACAATCCTGTCTTATATGAGAAGTTGAAACTGGCAAGGTCATGTGGTGGTTGTCATGTGATAATTTGAATTCACTAAGGCCCATCCAACTAAAAACTTTGTATCATAACTGTTTCTTATATAGTGAAATTGTTTGTTTGAGAGCTGCATTGCTTATCAGTAAGAAGGAAGGATGCATGAAAACACAAAATCAATGTTTGTATGAAAAGAAAATTGTTTTCTCCACAGTTTAAAATACTTTGGGTTGGAAAAACTCAGACTTTCAACAATGCTTACACATTTCCAGTACACTGTATTACTTGGGATAACATTTCTGAAGATCGACTATAACATGTCCTCCGCTTAAACTTTGAACAGTGCTCCCTTTACCGAAGCAAAATGGTCACAAGTGATGCAGCCTTTGGTTTTGTTTTTACGTGTTAAGTGCTTTGATTTCTACCATACTCTTAAAGGGATCATGTTTTGAGCTTCATGAAACTTCCAAACATTTTTACTGTCAATTAATTATGTGTACAATCTTATCCTACGCAGGATGTGACGTTCAATAGGGCCACTAATTGCCTTAATTGGAAAGCGCATTTTTCTCTTTCACAACAACTTTGATGGAATTCCAGAATGGGGATCGAGTTCAGCTTTATAGAGTGATTGTTTCATTGATGATCAAACTTTTTCAAGGTTTTATCAATTAAAGCTGAGGCACAAAAGATCTATTTTTCAAGAAAGTCATAAAACAGGCTTGTTAAGGATGCTCTTTTGATTTTATTTACGAAGGATCTATTTTTATATTTGTGTTTTCATCCTTGAAAATGATAAAAATTGGAAAAAAGAACATTTTTGAATATTCAGCCTGTCAGCTGAAATTAATGAAAGAGTGTTTTATTTACAAAGAATCTTTTTTTGAATTTGTTTTCTCATCCTTGAAAATAATAAAAATTGAAAAAAGAACATTTTTTAATATTTAGCCTGTCAGATATAATTGATGAAAGCGTGTTTTATTTACGAAGTATCTTTTTTTACGTTTGTTTTCTCATCCTTGAAAATGATAAAAATTGAAAAAATAACATTTTTGAATATTTAACCTGTCAGATATAATTAATGAAAGCATGATGTATCAAGTTGCATTATTTTTCAAAAATGATATTTTCTGATCAGTATTTTTCAACAAATGGTTATCAAACTTTTTTTAAAGCAAGATGTCCAAAATGTTTTTCATTTGATTATTGCTGTCTTTCTGGATATATTTTATACTTAAGTTATTAGGTCATCTGACCCAAATGGTAGGATGATTCGCCATTCGCCATCCACTGTGCATAAACTTTCCATTCAAATGACTTCTCAATAACTAAAAGGCCCAGGTTGCTGATATTGGGTCTGTAGCATGCTGGGATGAAGTATTACCAAGTTTGTTAAAATGAATGACTTTGACTTATTTCAAGGCCACAGAGGTCAAATGAGTTGAAATCTTTAAAAAACTTCTTCTCAATAGCAAAAAGGTCTAGGCTGTTGATATTGGTTCTTTAACATAAGTGGATGAAGAGCTACCAATTTGTTCAAATAATTGACCTTGACCTTTATTTAAGATCTCTTGGGCTAAGTGAGTAGAGATCTTAAAATTTCTTTATAAACAAGCAATAAGTTGAGTAATGGCATTTGTGTATTTGCCTGTATAAAGAATATGATTTCTAGTTTGCAGAAAATGTTTTTTATGAACAACAATGTCAACTTTGTAAACTGTAGAGTAGTTGAGCAATTTATTTTATACCTATTTGGCCTCTTTCATATATAGGTCTTTATAGTCAGATGACCGTTAAGGCCCTTGGGCCTCTTGTTTGATTTAGTAATGTAAATTCCGGTTTTATAGATACAATAAAATTGGAGTGAAGTCTGTGTAAGCTTTGATAAAAATCACTTTTATTTTATGCTTGTATGAAAATGAACTGATTTTCAATCAGAATGAAAATATTTCAAATATTATGATTTATTTCTTAGATATGTTTCAAACACATAAATGTTTGTTTGATAATTTAATGAAGAATTTTTTATATCAATCACTATGCAGAAGAGCTTGCGTCCATAGCATGACATGACATCAGTGACAGCTAATTTGTGCCACTTTCGGTTATTCAAAAATTCATTCATCAGTGGGCCAATAAAATTCCAAGAGGAAATGTATATTACCAGACAGTGGAGGGAGGGGCTTGCAGAGCACATGTATATATAACAAGTGGTTTGTTTACATACTTAGAAGGCGAGAGTGCTTTTGTATTATAAGCAATAGCGATTCATGACAGTGGTAAGTGAGAGAGGAACTACTTGGCTTGTACTCTTTGGTAATCCTGATACAACAGATAGGTGTTACTGATGTTTCCTAGATTCTCCCCTGATTTACCGTTCAGAAAATCATTTTTGGCATCAAAGCCAAAGACAACATGAAGATTGAAATCCAGTTTGTAATAATAAGTTTGACTCAAAATTTTCATGCAGATTACATTTCAATGAGGTGATGTAATACTGCTTTCATCCTGAAGTTCAAAATGTATAAAATATGAAATAGCAGAATTTTCCCCTCCATAAATCTGTATTTATTTATTGTTTATTTTTCTGTACATTGTAGGATATTTAAATATTTTATAACGATGAATTACATTCTTTGTTTACATCATGGAAGTACAGTGTTCCACACCAGGTAACAGGTATTCTAGTCGGACAGACCCGCTGCATGGTGGAATGTTGCATTCATTATTTCTATCATTATCAAGTCATTATCAAGTGGATGGAGCTAAATGATCTTTTTTTTAATCAAGACATTAACAGAAAAAAATTGACAAATTTTTTTTCATCAAGAAATGAAGACAAAAAATAGACAGATCAGAAATGTGCTTTTTGTGTACAAAGACTTAAAATTGAATTATTGTTTGGTGACTATCATCTACATGATCCTGGCAATAAGGCCACAAATTCTTCTCACAATTTCTTTTCATGAGTTCATTTTTAAAACTAATTTTCCATCAGTTTTGTTGTTAACTCTGTAACTATAAGACAAAGGAAGTGAGGATCTTTATACCAAATTAAAACACTCGATTACAGTTTTAAGGTAAAATTTTAATTGGTTCAATGTTCACACTAATATTTAGTGATTGAAATGTTAGCTATGTCATTTTTGTGGGGAAAATTGTCACAAAATTTCATGTGCATAATTGTAATGGAAAAATCACAAATAAAATTGTGTCCTCATCCAGTGTAAGTAATGAAGCCATATTTATAAAGATTTGTAAGAAAATTTAGAAGACATATTCATTTATACAGATGTACAAGTATGGATCTCTGTGAGATGAGTAATGACCTACAAAAGGAGCTTTGTTTTTCATGTCAGGTTAAATCAATACATATTATTTTATGTGATCCATGAAAAAAATGCTAGATTTGTTTTCTGCTAAAGCACCACTAGATCGTTCACATATCAATATGGAAATATTGCAAGGCATTTGTTGTACTGCTGAATACATAAACAGTACAATAGAGGTGTAGAGAATACACCAACAGTAGAAAAATATTCCAACATTAGAGAAAATTCCAACAGTAGAGAATATTCAACTAGAAGAGATGAAGTACAGAATATTTCAAAGGTACAGAACTTAGAAGAGATGTAGTAGAGAATATTTCAACATTAGAGAGTATTCAGTTCAGCAGATATGTGGAGAATACCAAACCTAGCAGAGAAGTAGTAGAAAGTAATCAACTTAGGCCTAAAAAAGAGGTGTCTCTGGTGGTCTGACCAACCCCAATTTTTCACCATGAATTGAAAAGTTTTTCAGACATCTTGAATCAATTATCCTGACTTTCTGTCTTTTTTGCGAAATCACATTGAAGTTTTTATGTAAGTCAATGAGCATCACCATCAAGACATTTGCCAACTCCACCAGAATGCAGAAGCATTTAAAAGACCCTGATTCTGGGTTTTCATTTGAAACAGCATGATGGCTGTTTCTAGATCATTAACTGTGCTCGCAATCAAACTGAAAAACAACATTGACCGTGGTCGCTAATGATACACTTACTGTGGACTTCTTTTTTGCTATCATGGAGAAGCAGAGAAGACAACAATACGTGCGGCAATAGAAAAGGTGATAAAACATTGGAGTATAATGAAGGTTTGTCAGTTTCAAATGTCATCAGAAGTGCATTGAATTTACATGTAGTGAGAGTGAGATAAAGAAACCATTGCTGATTCTATTTCAATACATTTTTTCCCTTTTAATTCTTTTTCTGAAATTAATAACTTTTTCAGTTAGATTAGTAGTGAGCAGAACAAAAGCAATGAAGTCACAAGTAGTGTTAATCCACTTATTGGAACACAAGTATTTTCTGTTTCAGTAAATAGCAATATTATTGACATCAGCACATTTTGGTCACAGCTGCCAGACCTCTCTCCTCTGATGTACGTACATACACACCTTATACATTGTACAAATGTTGTAGATGTTCAGGAGGTTAAGATCTAAACAATTATAGTAGGCTTACAACTTTATAGATAAACTACTGTTCATATATGTGTATTGTATTTTCTAACATGAAAACATTTAAAAAATATCTAATAAAAAATTCTAATTTTTTCCTACTTACTGACCCTAACTTTCTGAAGAGGTGAAACCAGAAATGCCTAACTTTTTTACCTTACCAGAGAAGCAGAAGGAAATGTCCAGTTTGGCAGAGAAGTAGAGGATAGTCATCTTAGGAGAGAAGTAGTAAACAGTGTTTAGAGTAGTAGAAAATATTCAACTTAGCAGAGAAGAAGGAGAGAATATTCAACATACAAGTTAATTATCAGAGATGTAATAGAGAATATTCATATCAGCAGAGAGCACAGATAGAGTAGAGAATATCCAAGTTGGCAGAGAAGTAGAGAAAACTCAGTTTTGTAGACTCTTGATACTAGTCCCTAGTAGAAAAGTAACAGACAGTATTCAATTAAGTAGAGTATATTCAATTTGAGTGGCAGAGATGTTGACCTGAATTTTCAATTTAGCAATGGTGTAAAAAATTAAAGAGATGTAGTAGATGGTGTTCATTGCAAAATTCAGGAGCTGCATTCCTTCTTATGAAGGCCATCATGAGGGAGAGAACCTGTCATTCCGACTCCATTACGACTGATTGGTTTTACCAATTTAATTTAATTTTTTTCTTTTTTTTTAAAAAATCAAAATTTGTACAGTATTACAGTATGAAAATACTTCAAAGGTATTGCTTTGTGTTGGGTTTAAAGGGGCCAAGGTAATCTTTCAACTATCTGTAGAAAATCATTGTTACTATAAGAGCTTCATTCCAGAACATAATTTGATCAAGTTTCATATTACAGTCTAGTATTTGAATACTTCAAAGGAGTTTTGTTTCAGGACAGCAAGGTCAAGGCCAGCTTTCCCTGTGTATACATGTTTTTATGGTAGTGTTGTTTAGGGATTCTCAATGAATTCAAGGGTTGCAGTCATGGTCATGGTCACTATAACTGTGTGTAGGAAGTCTTAATCATCACTCTACTGACATCATTTCTGATTTAATTTCAGGAATCAATAAGTGTATTTTTAGCAACCATCATCAGACGGTTTGTTTTTTCAAAGCACTTGCCAGTCTCTCCCATTCTTTTTTTTTCTCTCCAAAACTTTACTAAAAATCAGTTAAGGTTCCAGTAGTGTTTATGCTTCTAATGGCTGTTTTATGATATATGTAAGTTGTGACCACTCATTCACAATAAATACTGAAGGGATATTCTCAGGTCCTTGCTTAACATGCCACATTTTGATCTGATATTCAAGATGGCTGTCATTGTCCAATTTTGATTTTTAAGTTATAACAACTCGTAATTCCCCAGAAAGAATGTAATGACAATTTTGATATGTTATGCCAGTGCCAAGAGACATCTCAAATAAAAGTCACAAAAAGCTGATTTTGGGACATAATAGTGAAAGGATGTGCTAATTCATTTTGATACTGTATGTAGTTTGTACAAAATAAGGAAGGATCTAATTAAACTGTCTTGAGTAAGAGCCATGTAAATACTTATCAGGTTCCTTTCAAACATTGATGGCTTTACACTACAATTTCTTTCTGTTAAACTGAAATCTTCCTGTTTAGAATACTCTCGAAATGAGGACTTTATGTCACAGAAATAGAAAATATAGATTTATAACAACTGTGAACTTCAAAAGATAATGACACATTGAAATAGATAAACAAAATAATTTAGCTAGATATTTTCTACTGTGTGTAATTTATTTCTTAAAAGTGCATTTTTCTGAGGAAATCTGTCATCTGCGGTAAATTGGTGTTCATGGTTTATTTCAAAACATAGTCAAAATGATAGTTTTGAAAAGGAAATGGTAGATTGGGTGATATATATGTAGTGTTTAAATTTCAAATCTTATCAGATTTGAAAGTTCAGAGAGACACTCCAACATTACTTTTCTGCATCTTTTCAATAAATTATAGATTACACTCATGTGTTAAATCTATTTTCTGTTATTGATCTGTAATGTGATAGGTTTGAACAGTAATTGTATTACAACACTTGTGTATTATCTAAAACATGATTGGTTTGAGTTTGAACAATAATTGTATTATGTTATCTGTCTTCTGATTGGTAGATATAATTCTTGTGTTGTTCTTTATACATATTATCATGAATTGTTGAAACCTTTATGATTATTGTACAACATTATCTTTTTTTTTATCTTGTGTTTATGTATCACAATCTTTGTATCTATTGTTTCAGAGAGAATTGTGGATTGTTTGTGAAATATAACGTGCCAATCTAATCTATCCTGTACCTGATTGGTTGGTCATAATCTATCGTGTGATTGGTTGAAATGTTCAAATCATTTCTATTTAATCTTAATTGATGAACAGTTGGTAAATTAATTTTTTGTGTAATGGTGATATGGCCTTTCATTTGTTAGGAAGTTTAATTGTTATTGCAGTGTGTAATTTATTTTTAGAGATAATAAAGTGACAATCTGTTCTGTGACTGGAAGTTTCAGAAAGTTTGTTTGGTAAAGATCTCATGTCTATTCCTGTCTATTGATATACATGTTTTCTTTTTACAACACATTTCTATGGATGTGGAAACTAAATCTATCAATGAAAAAGGCAAAAATCTAGCACATGTTTTAATAAAGATATCAGATGTGTGCCAATTGTAGCAAAAGTAAACACATATCCTCTTTGCAAGACAAGATTGTTAGGACTGTTGCTTATATTGTAACATACTTTATATGTTTGATATTTTGAAAGATTTCAAAAAATGTTCTGATTGATTATCATAGGTTTACAGTCGTCCTACTTTCAAACCAATGCTGTCAATACAGCTGTTTTCATTATTTGTAATATCCCTCAAAACCTTTGTTTTTAAGAAGTTCATTGCCTTCAGACTGATTTAAATTCAGACTGTGTTTTACTACAAGGATATCACCCAATACCTGGTAAATGTACAGGGTTGATCTGAAGTTTGTTCACATTCAACTTAACAGGAAAACTTCTAACCAATTTTAACTAGCCGTTTTCTGCTGCATGTCCATTTAGAAAGTTGTCTGCTCTGAGAAGATTGTGTCGTCCCTTTTCTAAACATGATAGACATAGCAATAATTGGGAAAGAGAAGTAAGATAGTTTACAAAGTCAATTTGTTTTCAGTTTCAGTATTGACTAAAATTTTTGACTTCAAACTGAGCTAAAGCAAATTATTTATGTCCTTAACACCTAAACTGCATTATTAGCTTTGTTAGTATCTTTACAATACATATGTGTCTAAAATGGGAAATTTCAATATTATAGTGTTGTTTTGATGAAGTGCTGTTACATTTTAATACTTCTTGTGATAAGTACAGAATTGTTTGTACCTTATAATTTTCTGTATATTTGTCGCTATAAGAGTATAACCACATATGCTGATTCGTAAGTACATTCACAGTTGACAGTCGGTCTTTCATGATTTTGACACCGGCCACAAATAAAATGGCTAATTTTGCCATATTTCATGTAGATATGCTTAGAACATTACAATCCTGGTCTGCAGAACACTGTCCAGTCAGACCAAGGGGGTAATTCCAATGGATCAAAGTATTAAACTTAATTTGCCCATGTGTTACTCCAGTAGAGTTCTCAGCAGCCTTTCTATACCCTTCATCCTATTGGTGTGAACTGGTTCTCCTGGTGGCCATTCAAACAAATTAAGAAGATAATAAATTGTTGTCTTAATGTAATATTTAGGCTGTTAATCATCATGGAAGGTTCTCTTTAATATTTTTAACCTTTATTAGTCTACAACATATTGCAAGTAACCTTTTTTTTATTTTCATGGAAATCAGATGAGATCTGGTGGTAGAACGACTGAGAGTTTAGAATGGTTATGATATCATTGTGATGTTTTCCCAGATCATATGAAAAATATTACCAGGACTTAATATATTAGCAGGTACTATCAATTCTACCGTTTAAAACCTTGAAAATCTAAAGCATTCATGAATGAATTACTGAATCTTTAACCTACAATTCCTGAGGGTTCAGACAAAAAAGCAACAATTGTTCCTTCTGAAATATTGTTCAATAGCAAAACAGAAACAAAAATGTGATAGTTACTTGTCTCAAGTTGGAAGACGAAAAAAATTGTGTGTAGAAATATTTCAAGCTGTGTAAATTTGGTCAGGGCCATACCCCAGTATCTTTGATTGATGGATGGGACATGTGATGGATCAGCTGATTGGCTGTCACTGCATGTGCCCTTTTGTCAAATCTTATTGAATATTTGTGGAAAACCATGGTTATTACCCGCACAGATGAGATGTTTAACTGCAGAATGATTTGATTTTGGATGAACTATTACTTCCTGAGCCACTTCTCTATTAATTCTAAACTCAAAGAACACTTGTTTCCTTCACAGCCAGAAATAAAGAGAACTGCATTTTAATTCTTTTCTTTTTAATGAGTGAAAAAAGTTTTATTTTGACCGAAGCATCCTACCCTCGTCAGATACTACGATGAAGTATCCGACAAATAGATACTACATCTATTTTATCAGTCTACAACTAGAACTCAAGTCAAATGTGAAGTTGCAGATATTGCAATGCTCCTGCATCAGAATCTCTGTTACGTAATGTAATATACTTGTTACTACTTATCTGCAATTTTAATGGAATTTTCTTGTTGTTTAATATTAGTCTCTGTAAACATGAAGCCCTTGTAACCTATCGCACTTCCTTAATCTTGTCATGGTTTGAGTATTGGAAATCTCTTGAGGCAAATTGAAGTAAACATTTCTAACTAATATGTGAATGGCATACGTATGTCATTGAATCAAGATAAAATTCACCTCACAAGGATCAGTAAATATTGTACACAGTCTTTATGTATTGATAATATCTAGGAGGAGACAGAGCTGCAAATAAATCTGAAGACCTGGTGGAAAGTGATCAGATTTTGAGAAGCAAGGGGAGAAGTTGAAAAGTAATGAGAGATGTTGTGAAACAATGAGAGATTAGAAGTAAAGAGAGATGTTGTGAAGCAATGAGAGATTAGAAGTAAAGAGAGATGTTGTGAAGCAATGAGAGATTAGAAGTAATGAGAGATGTTGTGAAGCAATGAGAGATTAGAAGTAATGAGAGATGTTGTGAAGCAATGAGAGATTAGAAGTAATGAGAGATGTTGTGAAGCAATGAGAGATTAGAAGTAATGAGAGATGTTGTGAAGCAATGAGAGATTAGAAGTAATGAGAGATGTTGTGAAGCAATGAAAGATTAGAAGTAATGAGAGATGTTGTGAAGCAATGAGAGATTAGAAGTAAAGAGAGATGTTGTGAAGCAATGAGAGATTAGAAGTAATGAGAGATATTGTGAAGCAATGAGAGATTAGAAGTAAAGAGAGATGTTGTGAAGCAATGAGAGATTAGAAGTAAAGAGAGATGTTGTGAAGCAATGAGAGATTAGAAGTAATGAGAGATGTTGTGAAGGAATTGGGATGTTGAGAAGCAATGAGAGATGTTGAGAAGTAATAAGAGATGTTGAGAACTAGTGAGAGATTTTGAGAAGTAAAGAGAGATGTTGAGAAGTAAAGAGAGATGTTAAGAAGTATTGAGATATGTTTAGAAGAAATGAAAAAAGCTATGAGACATTTTGAAAAGAAATGAAAGACGTTAAAAAAACCAACTAGAGATATTTTGATATTTGAGAGACCAAGTGGTAAGTAGGGAGATGATGAGAGACGATGGGAAGAGTATATATTGTAAGAAATGATGAGATGAAGAGTGGCAATGAGTGATTTTTTATAAGCAATAAGATTTGTTGAGAGACAATGAGAGATTTGGAGAAGATTACAGAGATATCAAGCATCAGTAAGATCTGTAAGTAATAGATTCTATAGACAATTTAGATTTACATTTCTACAAGAGATGTTAGTATAGTACAGTTCTGTAATCGTGAGATTGAGGTAAAAAAATGTATATCAACCCTGGACTTAGTAGTGATTCCAAAATCAATGCTTACATGTCTTGTAAGCCCTGTAGAAGGTTTCTACACTGTATCTAAAACACATACTTACATGTTTTTATCCCCTGCGGTGGGTCTGGGCCAGTAAAATCTACTCGCATCTTTGACCTACTATAGCATGATCAAGGGAACTGTCATCTTGGAAGTCTGTGAGAATATTGCTTGATTTGTTTCAGGTCTTATATATTACCAATAGTTGTCATGGATGGACAGAAAATAAACAAATCAAGTCATTTTTTTATGACACTAACAAAACATTATAAAGTAACGGCTGGTTGAAGTTGTGTCTGGATCAGATTTCCATTAAGAGAATCGGTGGCGTCCATTGGTGGACACAGTCAGAACAAGAGAGCAGACGATGCTTTAAAAAAGCAGAATAGAGCTTCATTGGATTTTTTAGCCATAGCAAATTTGTCAAACTTGATGTAGGGTACTAAAAAGCTGCCGACAGTAGAATTGCAGTTATGCATGAATCGTTAATGAGTCCCACTGGTATAGCTTGAATTTTCTCTTTGACCACACATAACTGTGAGATGAAGCTGTAGTTAGGCTGTAATAACGTCCCGATGTTACTGGCCTACAATCAAGCACCACTCAATGGTCCTGCTGATAAGAAGTTATGGAATAATTCTGCAGTAGAATGATCAGACTTTTAGTTTTACTCATAACAAAAATAGACAAGGAAGATGAGTGGTATTTTTCTGATATCTGTTTGTTATATTGCCTCATGACATGGTAGTTATCACAGACATTTGGAGTTTGGTCTGATCGGTATTGTTTTAATACTGTTTCTTATGATAAAAATTCTCCATCACTACAAAAAGAACAGTAACCAAGTTAAAAGGCATTTAACTTAGAGTTTCAAGCCTATAAAAATGGGGGTACAAAGGAGGGGTAGCAGAACATGGATTATCTCTCTTGGTCCTGGAATTTACTTTCACTCTGACTTCAAAAGAATTCATAGGTGAAAAGGGCAACACCAACAGATTCCAGATTGTTGGGTCAATAATTCTGTACATAAAAGCTGACATTGAAACTTAAGTAATGATATTTTCTGACTTGCATTATCTTTTAAGGAATACTAGGCAAGGCTTTATATACAGGTTAGAATGTTCCCTCCACAACAACAAATTCTAGATAACATTCTGTACATTTTACTGGAAAATTTATTAGGAGTTCTGTGGCCTTTACAAGAACAAGAGAAGTTCTTTAGAAACCTTGTATCAAAACAAATTTTGATTTGTTTTGATGTAAAAGAACATTTTTTTATATGGCAAGTAAGAATTGAGAAAATAGCTAAACCTGTAATCCTCAACTGAAATTGGTTCTGTTCTGGCCTTCTATACTATAGCATAGCATTCATGGTAAGCTCTTGTAATTTCATATGTATGGCCAATTGTCTTATCAAACCTTTCATTATTTCAAAAATTCTGTCAAAATGAGGTTTTGTATATCTTTCGATAAGTTGAATAATGAAAACCCTTTAGTAAAATGTTTCATTACAGTAGACTATCTTTGCAGGATACCGGTTAAGAGATTAGTGTACAAATGATCTGTAATATGTCTGAACCAGTGTTACATGTAGAGATGTGGCTAGACAAGGAAACCGTACACATACAGACCACCTCTAATACTGTCTGCTCACTACAAGTGATACAACTGATTAAATAAAATTGTTTTAGATGTTTATGTATGTAAGTTAATGAAGCCATGTCACAGTAATGGTACAGATTTAGGAATATGATTAGAGTATGCTAACCAAGGTTTCAATCGTACAGATGTACAGGCCAATCCTCTGGCAGCATTGTGTAATGACAAGATTACTATATATAGATAAGAATATGTTTAGGAATATCGTTGAATTACATCAGGTTCTGTTGGCAATATTGGCAATGTAGAATGTAAGTAGACCAGAATGGGACCTAAATAAGCTATTGTGCTGCAATTGTGGGATGTTCGTTTCCATGAAAAATAAATAAATTTGAGAAAATCAAAGGAATGTACTGATCTATCTCATCGTCAGCCCTATTCGGTGTATTGCCTTACAGCGGGACAACTTTTGTCCATGTCTTGGTAACTATAGCATTACATACATAGAATGTGTCAGTATCAGCTTTGCTGATAATTACTATGTTGATAATGTTTATAATTGCACTACATTTTATACCTCAGTGACGTAGTTTTAAAAATAAAACACACAGAGAAACATTTGATGCAGTTAAATTTCAGTCCATTTTGCTCTATCATCAATAGCACAAAACGAAAATAAAAAATGGGTTGCGAAGTTTAATGATAAGTTGAAATACATTTTTATGTGTTTTGAGGCAAAAATTTAACATTTAGCAAAACTGAAAAATTTTAGTTGTGGGGGAATCTGAGCATATCAGAATGTACAAACATTGCTGATATTTGTTTTTTTGAAATATCTAGTGAAAACCAGTGCTACATAAATTGTACTTTTAAACAATTTTATGTTGTTAATTTGATATGCTGCTGTCGGAGCTCTGTGCTGCATTAAAATTCTGAACTTTTCATATCTACAGCAGTTCTTTGTGCATATAATTTGAATGATTGTGATAAGAACATGCGAGCCCTGTATCATTACACGTGCTACAATGTGTACATCCTGACTTGTCTACTAAATAGGGAATATCAATGACAACATCTGTTTTTATTTCCAGTGAAATAAACTATCTACAAGAACATAAACTCCAGAATAAGAAATCAGAATTTAATTAAATCTTGAAATAATTTATTAATTATGTACTTTATTAGGCAGTATTATACTTTAATGGAAAAGCTGATTATATAACATTTTCAGATATTAAATCTGGTTTTCAGATATTTGTCTAAACAAACTTGTTGTGGCATAACTTAATGTATAATTAGAAAAGGAAGTCAGAAAATTTAGGATTTTTATGACTACGGTATCAAACCTAATAACTGTGCCCTACTTAAATCATCTCTGTAAATTTCTGTTTAGATGGTTCCATGATATGGCTATGATTTGCTTAACCAGCTCAAGCAATGTGTCTACTGTAGAGTGTTTAGAATATCTGACTTAAGATTTGTAGTTTCTCTAATGTTCCTGATTATCTTGGCACTATCAGTGCTTACTTGGTTAAATATGGTTTGGTTTTCCCCCCAAAGTCTAGTCCTGAAGTCATCAGATGTGCAGATTAGATTATGCTTTTCCATCAATTTTCATCAAATTCTTCATTTTCTTGCTTTGAATTGATAGGCAGTTGGATAGAATTCTCAGGAAATAGAGTTAATGTGACCTCTGTATAATTCTAGTTCACAGTTTCTTCAATCTGTTTTCTTGCTGCTCTGTAGTGACAATGTTCTGTTAGATTTTATCTGGAAAAAATCATAGGTATTCAAATAAAATGACAGCTAAACAATACAGACATTTAACATGATATATTGTGATGGAAATGAAATCAAAAGCAAAATTTTATAGAAGACTGAATTTGTTTTTTGTTAGATCTGGTAAAAATAGGCTATTCGTTTTAAAGATGTTTAGATTAACTCACTTGGAAAAATTCTATGATAGGTACCTGTGTTATTATGATTCTGTAAAATACATTTACAAAATAACAGACTGTCACAGAGCTTACGGTAGATACCTGTGTTATTATGATTCTGTAAAATACATTTACAAAATAACAGACTGTCACAGAGCTTACGGTAGATACCTGTGTTATTATGCTTACGGTAGATACCTGTGTTATTATGATTCCAAAAAAAACATTTACAAAATAACAGACTGTCACAGAGCTTACGGTAGATACCTGTGTTATTATGATTCCAAAAAAAACATTTACAAAATAACAGACTGTCACAGAACTTATAGTAGATATGTGTGTTATTCTATGAAATACATATATGTGTTATTATGTTTCTATAAAATTTATTTAGACAAGAGTATGCTGTAACAGAGATTATAGCAGATAATTGTGTTATTATCATCGTATAAAATGAGTTTACAGAAGAACTAGATGCCACAGAGATTATGATGGACACCTTTGTTAATGATGGACGGATAACAAACATTTACACAAATTCTGTAGAGGTTCCATAAGATACATCTTCGCCAGCACTTATCATCACAAAGATTACTTACTTGCATGTTATAATGGTTTGCTTTTTTCTCAGGGAGATTAAAGTCAATGTTTTTGTTTTGTTAGTACAGTAAATCTGACACGTACAAAATATCTGTCTATGTTACAGTTAATACCTGTATTAATTATCATCATTCAATAAAGTAGTTCCTTCCCATACAGCAACTGTCTGTAGGATAGGGAAGTATCAGACTGGGATATTGATATTGAAAATCATTAATATACCATAACTGACCGAATTATTTCAGATACATATCAGATAGTTGATTCTAATTATTTCTTTTTTTCCAAATACTTTGTATGTCAACTTTTTCAAGCAGAATGCTACAGGTCCCTAACCTTTCCTAAAAATATACTAGTAAGCCTGCATTATCAGAATGGTAGAGGCCCTCAACCTTTACCAAAGATATACTGGTAGGCCTATGTTATCAGAATGGTAGAGGCCCTCAACCTTTCCCAAAGATAAACTAGTAAGCCTGCATTATCAGAATGTTAGAGGTCCCTAACCTAGCATTAGGTCCCTAGCCTTGCTTGTCAGAGCAGAATTGTACATTCAGGAGCCTGACTTTTCTCAAAGATCTACTGATCAGAGCAGAATGATGCAGGTGCAGCTTCCTGGAAGATTTGGACCCTGTCCTTACTCACTGATCTGATCTGAGCAGTTTGAGACAAGTCCCAGATCTTTCTATCTGGTCTCTACCACAAAGTATATGTTGAATGTGAGAGAGTAGTTCAGTATTGATTCTGTACATGCTGTTTGATGTTGCTGTCTCTACTGGCATTTTGCTCAAGTTTTACACTGCATGTGGCTGTTCAATCAAATAAAACAGCTGATGTATCTTTTAACACTTCACATCTTGGAAAGAGAAAACATTTTGGTTTGGCTGAGAGGGAAAGAGAAGAAAAAATAGATTAAATAGGATTTACATTAGGGCTAAGGATGGCAAATTGTGCGCTGTAGGTCATACCAATAATGAGGAGAGTACTAATAAAATGTTACGTAACTTGTGATAATGGGGACCTTCATATGTTCTTAATTCAAGGACAGCAAACACCATTAAATATGTTTCACACAGACCATCAACAATTTTTTTCCTCTAAAAAAACATTTTGAAGAAAACATTTGGGTATTTTTGCTTGACTAATCACTGACTGTCATGCCATTGCCTTTACTTATTGCTTAGCAACAGAAGTTTATACAGGAATGTTGCTTCAGATGCCTGGAGTCATGAGTATTTCAACATGTTTTTAATGAAAAGCCAAGGGATGTAAGGGTATGTGCCAATATACATTAATAAAAACCTGTATATTTCAATGTCAATCTTTTTTGACCCCTATAAACTTGATGTTTGCTTCACAGAGAGATAAATGGGAAGGCATCAAACATTTGTTAAAGACGCTACAGGAAAACTGCCTCACAAAATATCACAGTTTTCACTCTCTTTCTTTTTAATCACAATAAAAGAAGTTGATACAGGAACGTATACGTTCATGCATGGTTACAATTAGAATTCATATTAGTTGAATGCAATTCAAGCATTTTAACAGATTTCTGGAATGTAAATTAATTTTGTTAAGCATATTTCTTGTTTTCAATTTTTCCATCAAATTTTTTTCTCATTTCTTTGTTCAAGTGAATTGCATCATAGAATTGATTCTTGATTGTTTTGGATGGGAATGGTTCAAGACATAGAGAAACAATAGATAGAAATTCAAATTACTAGGTATTTTATTTATAGTTAGTTAGAAGTGGGTATTTATTGTAAACCAAGTTTACTTCACACACAATTTACTTTCTCTAGGGATTTACTGTTACCAATTTTACCTCTGAAACATATTCATGAAAGTTAAAAATGAATTTAAACTGGGAAAGTAAACAACATTAAGAGCATGGTATTGTTTGGTTTCTGAATGTTGATTTCCAGTTTGTGATATACAGCCTGTGAATGTTATAATCTATGAAAAAAAGTTATACATTTTATCTATATCTCCTTATAAAGGACTTCTTGTGGTCCTGATCATCAATTGCCAGTTTTTATATCTGCTTTTATGTTCCAATAAAATGTACCATATCAAGTCTTTTTATAGTTGTAACATTTATCACATCGGGCTGTCTTAAAGATCATTATCACCCTAACAGAAACTTTTCTACATCAAATTGTCATAACTTTACACAAAATGTGCCCACCGAAAGGTGCTGCTAACATCAGTCCCTAGCAGCTCCATAAAACTTTATGGAGCAGCAGTCAGGATGATTGCTTGAATATGAAATAATGAGAGGAATGTGAATGCTACATGTTATTTTACAGCATGTTAACTACTGTTTGACAGTGTCCATGTTGTTTTTGTCTGAGGCAGTCCACAATTGTGAACATTTCTAGAAGGAATTAGGTCACATCTCTTGGCCACTGGATAATGTTGAGAAACATAGTGTTTTATTTACCAAAAATTTACCAACTGACTTTTGAGTTTGTGTTTCTCAGTAAGTTCATGAGGTCACAGATCATCCTGTGCTGTTGTGGTTGTGTCATTCAGCACAAAACTTTGACTTTGGATGCTGTGAGCCTCTGGCATGTTGTTCAGTGATGTAGCAACCAGCTACTACAAGGAGGCAGCCTCCAAAATGACCCTGGCTGTTGACAGGATGATACACAAAGCAAACAAAGCCTTTAAGTTCAAATTGTTTTTGTTTCTATAAACTTCATTAGCTGATATGTATGATGTGTTAATGAAGCTGTGTATATCAACAATGACAGACATATCTAGTGATGCTCTACACTAATGATTATGGAAGAGGAATAAAGCCCCATCTATCAACAATTATAGTTATTCAGGGTAACTGCCATATTATTCAACTTGATTATTGGTCAAAGCATTCACCAATATCATTTGTCTCCCTTTATCCCATCCACTGGTCTTCAGAGCAGCTCTTTGTGGCCTTTAGCATCCCATCCACTGGTCTTCAGAGCAGCTCTTTGTGGCCTTTAGCATCCCATCCACTGGTCTTCAGAGCAGCTCTTTGTGGCCTTTAGCATCCCATCCACTGGTCTTCAGAGCAGCTCTTTGTGGCCTTTAGCATCCCATCCACTGATCTTCAGAGCAGCTCTTTGTGGCCTTTAGCATCCCATCCACTAATCTTCAGGATAGCTCTTTGTGGCCTTTAGCATCCCATCCACTGGTCTTCAGGATAGCTCTTTGTGGCCTTTAGCATCCCATCCACTAGTCTTCAGGATAGCTCTTAGTGGCTTTAAGCATCCCATCCACTGGTCTCCAGGGTAGCTCTTTGTGGCCTTTAGCATCCCATCCACTGGTCTTCAGGGTAGCTATTTGTGGCCATTATCATCCCATCCACTGGTCTCCAGGGTAGCTATTTGTGGCCTTTAGCATCCCATCCACTGGTCTTCAGGGTAGCTCTTAGTGGCTTTAAGCATCCCATCCACTGGTCTTCAGGGTAGCTATTTGTGGCCTTTAGCATCCCATCCACTGGTCTTCAGGGTAGCTATTTGTGGCCTTTAGCATCCCATCCACTGGTCTTCAGGGTAGCTCTTTGTGGCCTTAAGCATCATTGCTCTCATTATTGCATTTCATCATTGGAGAGCTTCCCCTCTATTCTTGTGTAATTGTTACCTTGCCACATTGTCCAGCGCAACCTGTCATTTAAATGTCTACATCCTTGTCAATAATTTCACTCTGTTTACCGGATATATGTTTACTCTTCTTATTCGTATTTACCAGTTTGAAGTGTATTGTTACTGTCTCAAGTTTTCCGTTTCTGTTATTTAACTCTAATGTACTTCCGTTCCCAACATCAGGACCTGCCAACTGAGGTAACGTCAAGTTACTGGTATCTCGATGTAGATCAATATTACCAGGACACTGAAAGGCCTTAAAGCCATAACCTTGTAGAAGTATGCCTTAAAAACTAGTGTGATAAATGACCCAACTGTCAAAAAAGTCAGAAACTTTGTATTCCAAATACCCAATTAAAAACAGATTCAACTCATACAACAAAATGAGGTATTAGGTATTTTCCATGTAATCAATTTATTGGTGTTTTGAAGACATTGAAATGTGACTTTTTGGTATTAGTTTTATGTGTTTAAAGTACATGTACTTTTCTATCTAATTTGTGAGGCTGTGCATCAACACTGAATAGCACTTTTCCTGAAAAGACAGATTTCCCTTTGCCATGTCTATGCAACTCAATAAAGTGTGGTAATGTAGGTAGTTTTGTCTGATCTGTTGAGAGGATGCCCAGAATTCACAAACTTCAACATAAATGACTTTAATTGTGGCTGTTAGGATATCATCTCACACTATCATCAAACAGTTAGTCTGGGTCAAAGAGAAGATGTTGATTACTCACTTGGTCTTGACTTAGAATACTTGTAAAGTAGCGTATAATGTGACAAAAATTTTCACAACTGTCACAAATGTCAAATTACCATTTCAAAGGTCTATACTTTATCTGGGCGGAATCAAATTACAACCATTTGTAATGGGCAGGACATTGTCCACAAAGCTGTACAGGTATCTATCAACCCCAGGAGGAGTAGCATCAACAGTTTACAAGAATTGTTCAGTCTGTGTCGGAACAGCTGGTATAATGACTAATGTGAAGACATATTGGCTTTGATTCTATCAAAATTGTCTCAAGAGATTTCTGGAATGTTCATGTAAATATACAGTAAGGAAACCTTAATTGTGACTTTGAAAAAGATGTTGAAAAACAACAAAACATTCTATGTTATTTCCATACAAATTCAAGATGTTAAACAAATGTGATTATTGGGTATTGGTATGTGAGTTGTAGATTGGTCTGTCATGGTAACCAGGTTATATGTTGTGTGGGAGAGACAGATGTATTCTGGGAGTTACCAGTTTAGCCAAAAAGTCGTGGAACACAATCTGACATTTTTTCTATTCACAGGTTGCCCATTCTGAGTATGAGAACTTTGTTGTCACGAGGCAGTGGATCAGTAATTAATATCTTGAAAGTTAAATTGAATAGTTTCAATAATGTATCTGAAATGTAAGTGTCACTGACGGACTTGCCATTATTGTAGCTACACCGATATAGGTATATTCTCACGGGGAATCAACCATCTACACACAACCTACATTTAAACTGGATTATTCAAATTTTTTTTCTAGCACATTTACATAACTTTTCCAAAAACAAAGCACATTCTAACTGTTTAAAATCATCAGGTGCTAAAGAATATATCAATACATATTCTTATTGTTGTTCCTGTCACTTATACTGTAGATAAACGGCAGTCACGGATGACACTCCACTTAAAATATCATATCATATATCATATCATGTATATGAAAATGATCTTTAGAAGTAAATACCAAAACACATTGATTCTCTATAATTTATTCAGGGATTGGATCCCTTCCTAAACCTGAATATCCTGTAACGATAGATATTTTCTGGCTGTGTGTGTCGAAGTCCCTAGATACTGCCCTAACAAGTTGTAGATACCTGATAGCCAGTATTCTATCTGTCCCTACCTAAAAAAGTCTGGATACCCAGCTTTTACCTTGCATGATAACCAACAGAACATTGCATTGTTGCCTTACATACCAATTAACAGATCTGGTTACCAAGTTTTTGCCTTACATACCAACAGACCCCACAAACTCACTTTGGTCTTATATAGCCCCTGGATAATCTCTGAATTTAGATAACTTTAAAGTGGATACCTATTAATGCCTTAGATTTCAACAGACTTTGAATACCATTAAACCGTCGATACCTATATACCCTGGATACCCTAGAACATAGTTACCTATATACCCTGGATACCCTAGAACATAGTTACCTATATACCCTGGATACCCTAGAACATAGTTACCTATATACCCTGGATACCCTAGAACATAGTTACCTATATACCCTGGATACCCTAGAACATAGTTACCTATATATCCTGGATACCCTAGGTTACCTATATATCCTGGATACCCTAGAACATAGTTACCTATATACCCTGGATACCCTAGAACATAGTTACCTATATACCCTGGATACCCTAGAACATAGTTACCTATATACCCTGGATACCCTAGAACATAGTTACCTATATATCCTGGATAACCTAGAACATAGTTACCTATATACATAGTTACCTATATACCCTGGATACCCTAGAACATAGGATACCCTAGAACATAGTTACCTATATACCCTGGATACCCTAGAACATAGTTACCTATATACCCTGGATACCCTAGAACATAGTTACCTATATACCCTGGATACCCTAGAACATAGTTACCTATATACCCTGGATACCCTAGAACATAGTTACCTATATACCCTGGATACCCTAGAACATAGTTACCTATATACCCTGGATACCCTAGAACATAGTTACCTATATACCCTGGATACCCTAGAACATAGTTACCTATATACCCTGGATACACTTGGACATGGATACATATATACCTATGAATACCTTGATACCTTAATACCCTGAATATATTTTATTTATACAAACTTTTAGATGATAAAGGAAACTGGTTCATCCTGTCTCACTGACCTTTGATATTTTTCATTCTAACACTTTAAGAAAAAAAAAACTTTCACAAAAATTCTTCTTAAGCCAGCCTGATTTTCATGCAGACATGTCACAGAAGGAAACATCAGCATAGTAATCCTTAAGGCTTTGTCACAAATTTGATTTTCTTTGTACTTTGAACATGGCAATTAGCACCAGTGTAAAAGAATCAAGTTCTGGACTTAAGAAAGGCTTGAGATTTTGGGTCCTTCACATGTGATGGAGTACGTGTGATCTTTGGGCCATGTGGAAGGTTTCAGATGAGATGTTCTGAAACCAAACTGTCAAGATTGAAACATGGATGCAATAATATAGCCATCACTGTTATTTATAGATTTCCGTTCAGCTGCTAAAACGAGGTAAATGAATTCTTTTCTTGAACGTTTATTGTTTACAGTTTACATTTGTTTTCACAACAGTTGACGGGGGTGAATTTCCTTTAGTTTCAAAGGGACTATGTTGATTTTGTCTTACTTATCTTAAACTATTTCAAGAGTAATTCAAAATCCATTACTGTGTATGTCTTCTTTGAAAACTCATAATGGTGTTTTACATAAGGTGTCTCAATGACTTTACAACAAACACATGTTATAATTCATTTCAATTTTTTTCCATTTGTATTTATAGAGAGAAATACAAAATGTGAGTTATGATAAGTTAAATGGAAATATCAAAAAGTACATTTTGGTGTTGATGGCGAGGTTTATTGGTTGAGAAATCAACAGTGGAAAGCGCTTTTTGTGTTTTGGGACAAGGGATTTTCATTCTCACATGATCTGCTGCGATCAGGTGTTATCATATGTGATGGTTCTGATACAATAATTAGACAGTGATGTTTATTCCCTTCAACACCTCCTTTGACTCTATATCATGCTTCTGCTCACACTATCACTAATGTTCTTTGAGCCATATCATTGGTGTATGTGGCTGCACACTGCGATGGAAAGGTACAAAGACAATGGAAAGGTACAAAGACGAGCTGTTTCACGGCGTGCCTGTATCTACTGGGCATATCACTGATGGCTCAGAGAATGGACAGGAAGTTGGACATGAAAAAAATCTGTAGAGGCTTTATGTAGGCATGCCTGCAATGGCTTTGGTGTCATGATAGTAATGGCACTTGCTGGGTAATCATGCACATTGGTTTATAGTCGCGGTAATAGAGACAGTTGTCCAGCTAATGTGGCATGTTTTTTATATTTATTCTGATCTCTATGTGTAAATGATGATGATGAAGAGATTTACATGCATCTTTTATAGTTGATACTTGTGAGCAGACATTACAGACCAGCACATCTTTGATGATGTCAAAAAGTGCCTAATCAACAATGCAATCTACATCCTGTAAAGCTCGGCTAAACCTTGTTAGTAATCCAGGCAGCAAAGTACTGTAAATCATAGAGGACAACATCAGGATATGTTTATGGTAGTCATATAAACTGTGTGCAATTAATAGGATTCAAGAGAATTGTTAGCTGTATTAGTTAGGGGGTTTTCAGCCTTAAGTTGCTCAGTATTCAAGAATCGTTTGCTGTTAAAAAGTGATACACATTCATGAAAGAAAGTCATGCAAATACTGAAGTTTGTTGTATAAAAAATAGTTATTTAGAGTAAATTAAAAATCATTGTGCCAATTTGTTTTGTCTATTTTTGGAGTGATGTAGACAATGGGGAACCAGTACATGATAACTACATCTCCTACTCAATTCCAATTGATTTCTCAAATTAATCGGGTTCTACACACTGAATATCATAGGTTCATTAAACACCTGTGTGTACTGATGAGTCAGGATTGGTATCTTCCACAGGTGAGGGAACATACACCTTAAATAGAGAAACAAGCATTCATTTTAAAACAAATCCCTAGCTTCACTCCAATTTTCATAGGTTTCGTGCAAATAGATGAGAATACCAACTCCAATCAGAGCAGCAATTGGGTATGTTATTATTGCTGGTGTTGATAAAAACTAAGGTGAGTTGTTGGGTTAGTTGGCACTTTCATTCTACGATGTTATTAAATTCAAGGGAGCAAATCAATAATGTATAGAATATTTCCTTGTGTCTTTCTCAGGGGATCTTCTTCCTTATTCCACAAAACATTACTCTCAAACTCTCAGTTAAAGTTCTTTGTTATATGCATCGCAGCTCTATTTTATGCCTGTAATGAGAGATAGACTACTTGTACAATGTCCCTATATGTACCACCCTTTATTTCTTTCTCTCAGTTGTTTCTCATCCCGTTCAGAAATCAGTGTTTATCACCACTACATTTCAATTGTTCCATTAAATCCTACTGAGTTGTTACTCCAGTCTGTTTCATCAATTGTTTTGTTGTATATATGCGTTTGCTACCTCTGTCTTATCCTGTTCATACTTTTTGTTCCAAGTATGTTCAATGTCCTAACTGTGTTTGTCCCATTCAGTTTAATTATATACTTTGCTGTTTGTCCCAGGTGTGTTTGTCCCGTTCAGATTAATTATATACTTTGCTGTTTGTCCCAGGTGTGTTTGCCCCAGGTGTGTTTGTCCCATTCAGATTAATTATATACTTTGCTGTTTGTCCCAGATGTGTTTGTCCCATTCAGATTAATTATATACTTTGCTGTTTGTCCCAGGTGTGTTTGTCCCATTCAGATTAATTATATACTTTGCTGCTGTCCCAGGTTGTCCCAGGTGTGTTTGTCCCATTCAGATTAATTATATACTTTGCTGTTTGTCCCAGGTGTGTTTGCCCCAGGTGTGTTTGTCCCATTCAGATTAATTATATACTTTGCTGTTTGCCCCAGGTGTGTTTGCCCCAGGTGTGTTTGCCCCAGGTGTGTTTGTCCCATTCAGATTAATTATATACTTTGCTGTTTGTCCCAGGTGTGTTTGTCCCATTCAGATTAATTATATACTTTGCTGTTTGTCCCAGGTGTGTTTGCCCCAGGTGTGTTTGTCCCGTTCAGATTAATTATATACTTTGCTGTTTGTCCCAGGTGTGTTTGCCCCAGGTGTGTTTGTCCCATTCAGATTAATTATATACTTTGCTGTTTGTCCCAGATGTGTTTGTCCCATTCAGATTAATTATATACTTTGCTGTTTGTCCCAGGTGTGTTTGTCCCATTCAGATTAATTATATACTTTGCTGTTTGTCCCAGGTGTGTTTGTCCCAGGTGTGTTTGTCCCATTCAGATTAATTATATACTTTGCTGCTTGTCCCAGGTGTGTTTGCCCCAGGTGTGTTTGTCCCGTTCAGATTAATTATATACTTTGCTGTTTGTCCCAGGTGTGTTTGTCCAAGGTGTGTTTGTCCCATTCAGGTTAATTATATACTTTGCTGTTTGTCATAGGTGTGTTTGTCCCATTCAGGTTAATTATATACTTTGCTGTTTGCCCCAGGTGTGTTTGTCCCATTCAGATTAATTATATACTTTGCTGTTTGTCCCAGGTGTGTTTGTCCCATTCAGATTAATTATATACTTTGCTGTTTGTCCCAGGTGTGTTTGTCCCATTCAGATTAATTATATACTTTGCTGTTTGTCCCAGGTGTGTTTGCCCCAGGTGTGTTTGCCCCAGGTGTGTTTGTCCCATTCAGATTAATTATATACTTTGCTGTTTGTCCCAGGTGTGTTTGTCCCATTCAGGTTAATTATATACTTTGCTGTTTGTCCCTGGTGTGTTTGCCCCAGGTGTGTTTGCCCCAGGTGTGTTTGTCCCATTCAGATTAATTATATACTTTGCTGTTTGTCCCAGGTGTGTTTGCCCCAGGTGTGTTTGTCCCATTCAGATTAATTATATACTTTGCTGTCCCAGGTGTGTTTGTCCCAGGTGTGTTTGCCCCAGGTGTGTTTGCCCCAGGTGTGTTTGTCCCATTCAGATTAATTATATACTTTGCTGTTTGTCCCAGGTGTGTTTGCCCCAGGTGTGTTTGCCCCAGGTGTGTTTGTCCCATTCAGATTAATTATATACTTTGCTGTTTGTCCCAGGTGTGTTTGCCCCAGGTGTGTTTGCCCCAGGTGTGTTTGTCCCATTCAGATTAATTATATACTTTGCTGTTTGTCCCAGGTGTGTTTGCCCCAGGTGTGTTTGCCCCAGGTGTGTTTGTCCCATTCAGATTAATTATATACTTTGCTGTTTGTCCCAGGTGTGTTTGTCCCATTCAGATTAATTATATACTTTGCTGTTTGTCCCAGGTGTGTTTGTCCCATTCAGATTAATTATATACTTTGCTGCTTGTCCCAGGTGTGTTTGCCCCAGGTGTGTTTGTCCCATTCAGATTAATTATATACTTTGCTGTTTGTCCCAGGTGTGTTTGCCCCAGGTGTGTTTGTCCCATTCAGATTAATTATATACTTTGCTGTTTGTCCCAGGTGTGTTTGTCCCATTCAGATTAATTATATACTTTGCTGCTTGTCCCAGGTGTGTTTGCCCCAGGTGTGTTTGTCCCATTCAGATTAATTATATACTTTGCTGTTTGTCCCAGGTGTGTTTGTCCCAGGTGTGTTTGTCCCATTCAGATTAATTATATACTTTGCTGTTTGTCCCAGGTGTGTTTGTCCCAGGTGTGTTTGCCCCAGGTGTGTTTGTCCCATTCAGATTAATTATATACTTTGCTGTTTGTCCCAGGTGTGTTTGCCCCAGGTGTGTTTGCCCCAGGTGTGTTTGTCCCATTCAGATTAATTATATACTTTGCTGTTTGTCCCAGGTGTGTTTGTCCCATTCAGATTAATTATATACTTTGCTGTTTGTCCCAGGTGTGTTTGTCCCATTCAGATTAATTATATACTTTGCTGCTTGTCCCAGGTGTGTTTGCCCCAGGTGTGTTTGTCCCGTTCAGATTAATTATATACTTTGCTGTTTGTCCCAGGTGTGGTTGTCCCGTTCAGATTAATTATATACTTTGCTGCTTGTCCCAGGTGTGTTTGCCCAAGGTGTGTTTGTCCTGTTCAGATTAATTATATACTTTGCTGTTTGTCCCAGGTGTGTTTGTCCCAGGTGTGTTTGCCCCAGGTGTGTTTGTCCCGTTCAGATTAATTATATACTTTGCTGTTTGTCCCAGGTGTGTTTGTCCCAGGTGTGTTTGCCCCAGGTGTGTTTGTCCCATTCAGATTAATTATATACTTTGCTGTTTGTCCCAGGTGTGTTTGCCCCAGGTGTGTTTGTCCCGTTCAGATTAATTATATACTTTGCTGTTTGTCCCAGGTGTGTTTGTCCCATTCAGGTTAATTATATACTTTGCTGTTTGTCCCAGGTGTGTTTGTCCCAGGTGTGTTTGTCCCATTCAGATTAATTATATACTTTGCTGTTTGTCCCAGGTGTGTTTGTCCCATTCAGATTAATTATATACTTTGCTGTTTGTCCCAGGTGTGTTTGTCCCATTCAGGTTAATTATATACTTTGCTGTTTGTCCCAGGTGTGTTTGCCCCAGGTGTGTTTGCCCCAGGTGTGTTTGTCCCATTCAGATTAATTATATACTTTGCTGTTTGTCCCAGGTGTATTTGTCCCATTCAGATTAATTATATACTTTGCTGTTTGTCCCAGGTGTGTTTGTCCCATTCAGAAATTACATATACATATTTAGCTTTTGTCCAATATGTGTTTGTCCAATTCAGAAAATATGCAGTGCTGTTTATCCCACATGTGTCTCTACCATTTCACGAATATGCTTTTTCTATCAAATGTGTAATTATCATCCCATTCAAGGCCATTATACCTGTGTGTACTCGCCCAGTTTCCATGTCCATCTGATAAATCGAAGAGCTACTTCTGTGGCAGAGCATCAGAGGCAACGATATTTCTGATAACAGATAGTGCGAACAAATGGCAGAGAATCCCAAGGTGTAATTATTTAAACTTCCATACCAAGCTCCCTTTTTAGCATTGTGACAAGATATCTCAAAGGTGATTCAGTATTTATGCCGGTGGAGAGGATATACCACCATCAGTTCGTGATAGACCATGTTACCTAGCTACAGTGTTCAAAGGGCCCATCCCACAATGATTATGACCACAAGTCTTTGATAACACAGGAAATAGAAGCTCAGAATAAAATCAGGCTAGAGATTTGAAAGAGGTTAATTTGATTATCATGTGACTTGGTAATAAAATATCATAATTCCATTATCAGTATCAAAATGATTGGCTTTCTTAAACAATTGTCCCATAATTGAAGGTGAGTAATGTGTTGTTGATGTGATTTGAGAATGGCAGGTCTGATTCATGGTGTTATAAATGCCATATGGAATTCCCAAGAACATATACCTGGCATCAGAAAAGTATCAAATGTCACATATTTAGAGACTAGTCTAATCCCGAAGGCATTAGATGTCTAACTGCAATAGGGGCATTCAATCGCAAAGGCATAAACTATTCAGTAACATGATTGATATCAGAAAGTAATCAAAAGTCTTACAACAGGGCATCACAAAGGCATCAAATGCCCTACAACATGGGCCTGGCATCACAAAGGCATCAAATGTCTAACAACATGGGCCTGGCATCTCAAAGGCCTCAAATGTCCTACAACATGGGCCTGGCATCTCAAAGGCATCAAATGTCTAGCAACATGGGCCTGGCATCACAAAGGCCTCAAATGTCATACAACAGGGGCCTGGCATCTTAAAGGCATCAAATGTCCTACAACATAGGCTTGGCATCTCAAAGGCCTCAAATGTCATACAACAGGGGCCTGGCATCTTAAAGGCATCAAATGTCATACAACATGGGCCTGGCATCTCAAAGACATTAAATGTCTTACAACATGGGCCTGGCATCTCAAAGGCATCAAATGTCTAGCAACATGGGCCTGGCATCTCAAAGACATTAAATGTCTAACAACATGGGCCTGGCATCTCAAAGGCATCAAATGTCTAGCAACATGGGCCTGGCATCTCAAAGACATTAAATGTCTAACAACATGGGCCTGGCATCTCAAAGGCATCAAATGTCTAGCAACATGGGCCTGGCATCTCAAAGACATTAAATGTCTAACAACATGGGCCTGGCATCTCAAAGGCATCAAATGTCTAGCAACATGGGCCTGGCATCTCAAAGACATTAAATGTCTAACAACATGGGCCTGGCATCTCAAAGGCATCAAATGTCCTACAACATGGGCCTGGCATCTCAAAGGTATCAAATGTTCTATAATATGGGCCTGGCATCTCAAAGGCATCAAATGTCCTACAACATGAGTTTGGCATCTCAAAGGCATTAAATGTCCTACAACATGGGCCTGGCATCTCAAAGGCATCAAATGTCTAGCAACATGGGCCTGGCATCTCAAATGATTCAAATGTCCTACAACATGGGCCTGGCATCACAAAGGCATCAAATGTCATACAACATGGGCCGGGCATCTCAAAGACATAAAATGTCCTACAACATAAGCAAGGCATCTCAAAGGCATCAAATGTCTTACAACATGAGTTTGGCATCTCAACGGCATCAAATGTCTAGCAACATGGGCCTGGCATCTCAAAGGCATCAAATGTCCTACAACATGGGCCTGGCATCTCAACGGCATCAAATGTCTAGCAACATGGGCCTGGCATCTCAAAGGCATCAAATGTCTAACAACATGGGCCTGGCATCTCAACGGCATCAAATGTCTAGCAACATGGGCCTGGCATCTCAAAGGCATCAAATGTCTAACAACATTGGCCATGACATCACAGAGGCATAAAATGCCTTCCAACAACTGGCCTGGCATTAGAAGACATTTAATGACTCACATCAAAGTTACAGTAGTGTTTCCACAGTTCAGCATATTGAAAAGTTTTTATTTCAGTTATTAATTTTAAAGTTTTTGCATTAATTTTCATTTTCAATATGAGGAGTGTTTATAGTGCATCCCTAGCATGACAGAACAAGTGTAACAGGTTTGAGGAATGTGTTTTTGAATGGAATTGATTCTGTACTCACAACTGGGGTAACACTGTAATGATAACACCACCTGTTTACTGCAGTGCTGGTAGGGTAGTGTAGTATGGTAATTACTTCCATTCAGATCCTGTGTAGAGTGTTGTGTTATACAGCTCCTTATAGAACAAGCTTAATTGTATGTGATTAATCCTTCATAAGTCTGACTGGTCAGAGGGGGAATGATATAACCCTACCACTCTTACACATATACATATCATGTGCAATAACTGTGTGAAGTCATTATTTGCAGTTAGCGTTTGGATCTAGTTTACAAGATGAATCTGGTCACATCTTCAGCAAATCGTTAAATCTTGCTAAAACTCTACAACTTAAGTAGAATATTATATTCTGTTTACATCCATTTTACTGATTCCCAAAGGTTATTACTTAACACAGATATCTATATCTTAAATTTGATAATAAAAAAAATAAAAAATATATTTATAGCCTGATGTTTGTAGAAAGATTATAGATCTGCAAGCCTATTTTTCAGTAGACAGTTTATATATATCTGTAACCTTGTGTCTGTCTGTACACAGATTATAGATATCTGTAACCTTGTGTTTGTCTGTACACAGATTATAGATATCTCTAACCTTGTGTTTGTCTGTACACAGATTATAGATATCTGTAACCTTGTGTTTGTCTGTACACAGATTATAGATATCTGTAACCTTGTGTTTGTCTGTAGACAGATTATAGATATCTGTAACCTTGTGTTTGTCTGTACACAGATTATAGATATCTGTAACCTTGTGTTTGTCTGTACACAGATTATAGATATCTGTAACCTTGTGTTTGTCTGTACACAGATTATAGATATCTGTAACCTTGTGTTTGTCTGTACACAGATTATAGATATCTGTAACCTTGTGTTTGTCTGTACACAGATTATAGATATCTGTAACCTTGTGTCTGTACACAGATTATAGATATCTGTAACCTTGTGTTTGTCTGTACACAGATTATAGATATCTGTAACCTTGTGTTTGTCTGTACACAGATTATAGATATCTGTAACCTTGTGTTTGTCTGTACACAGATTATAGATATCTGTAACCTTGTGTCTGTATGTACACAGATTATAGATATCTGTAACCTTGTGTTTGTCTGTACACAGATTATAGATATCTGTAACCGTGTACACAGATTATAGATATCTGTTGTGTTTGTCTGTACACAGATTATAGATATCTGTAACCTTGTGTTTGTCTGTACACAGATTATAGATATCTGTAACCTTGTGTTTGTCTGTACACAGATTATAGATATCTGTAACCTTGTGTTTGTCTGTACACAGATAATAGATATATGTAACCTTGTGTTTGTCTGTACACAGATTATAGATATCTGTAACCTTGTGTACACAGATTATAGATATCTGTAACCACAGATTATAGATATCTGTAACCTTGTGTTTGTCTGTACACAGATTTTAGATATCTGTAACCTTGTGTTTGTCTGTACACAGATTATAGATATCTGTAACCTTGTGTTTGTCTGTACACAGATTTAGTGTAACCTTGTTGTCTGTACACAGATTATAGATATCTGTAACCTTGTGTTTGTCTGTAGACAGATTATAGATATCTGTAACCTTGTGTTTGTCTGTACACAGATTATAGATATCTGTAACCTTGTGTTTGTCTGTACACAGATTATAGAGTAATTGTCTACACAGATTATAGATATGTGTAACCTTGTGTTTGTCTGTACACAGATTATAGATATCTGTAACCTTGTGTTTGTCTGTAGACAGATTATAGATATCTGTAACCTTGTGTTTGTCTGTACACAGATTATAGATATCTGTAACCTTGTGTTTGTCTGTACACAGATTATAGATATCTGTAACCTTGTGTTTGTCTGTACACAGATTATAGATATCTGTAACCTTGTGTTTGTCTGTACACAGATTATAGATATCTGTAACCTTGTGTTTGTCTGTACACAGATTATAGATATCTAACACAGATTATAGATATCTGTAACCTTGTGTTTGTCTGTACACAGATTATAGATATCTGTAACCTTGTGTTTGTCTGTACACAGATTATAGATATCTGTAACCTTGTGTTTGTCTGTACACAGATTATAGATATCTGTAACCTTGTGTTTGTCTGTACACAGATTATAGATATCTCTAACCTTGTGTTTGTCTGTACACAGATTATAGATATCTGTAACCTTGTGTTTGTCTGTACACAGATTATAGATATCTGTAACATTGTGTTTGTCTGTACACAGATTATAGATATCTGTAACCTTGTGTTTGTCTGTAGACAGATTATAGATATCTGTAACCTTGTGTTTGTCTGTACACAGATTATAGATATCTGTAACCTTGTGTCTGTACACAGATTATAGATATCTGTAACCTTGTGTTTGTCTGTACACAGATTATAGATATCTGTAACCTTGTGTCTGTACACAGATTATAGATATCTGTAACCTTGTGTTTGTCTGTACACAGATTAGTGTTGTGTCTGTACACAGATTATAGATATCTGTAACCTTGTGTTTGTCTGTACACAGATTATAGATATCTGTAACCTTGTGTTTGTCTGTACACAGATTATAGATATCTGTAACCTTGTGTTTGTCTGTACACAGATTATAGATATCTGTAACCTTGTGTTTGTCTGTACACAGATTATAGATATCTGTAACCTTGTGTTTGTCTGTACACAGATTATAGATATCTGTAACCTTGTGTTTGTCTGTAGACAGATTATAGATATCTGTAACCTTGTGTTTGTCTGTACACAGATTATCTGTAACCTTGTGTTTGTCTGTACACAGATTATAGATATCTGTAACCTTGTGTTTGTCTGTACACAGATTATAGATATCTGTAACCTTGTGTTTGTCTGTACACAGATTATAGATATCTGTAACCTTGTGTTTGTCTGTACACAGATTATAGATATCTGTAACCTTGTGTTTGTCTGTACACAGATTATAGATATCTGTAACCTTGTGTTTGTCTGTACACAGATTATAGTTTACACAGATTATAGATATCTGTAACCTTGTGTTTGTCTGTACACAGATTATAGATATCTGTAACCTTGTGTTTGTCTGTACACAGATTATAGATATTATACACAGATTATATCTGTAACCTTGTGTTTGTCTGTACACAGATTATGATATCTGTAACCTTGTGTTTGTCTGTACACAGATTATAGATATCTGTAACCTTGTGTTTGTCTGTACACAGATTATAGATATCTGTAACCTTGTGTTTGTCTGTAGACAGATTATAGATATCTGTAACCTTGTGTTTGTCTGTACACAGATTATAGATATCTGTAACCTTGTGTTTGTCTGTACACAGATTATAGATATCTGTAACCAGATTTGTGTTTGTCTGTACACAGATTATAGATATCTGTAACCTTGTGTTTGTCTGTACACAGATTATAGATATCTGTAACCTTGTGTTTGTCTGTACACAGATTATAGATATCTGTAACCTTGTGTTTGTCTGTACACAGATTATAGATATCTGTAACCTTGTGTTTGTACACAGATTGTAGATATATGTAACCTTGTGTTTGTCTGTACACAGATTATAGATATATGTAACCTTGTGTTTGTCTGTACACAGATTATAGATATCTGTAACCTTGTGTTTGTAACCTTGTGTTTGTACACAGATTATAGATACCTTGTGTTTGTCTGTACACAGATTATAGATATCTGTAACCTTGTGTTTGTCTGTACACAGATTATAGATATCTCTAACCTTGTGTCTGTACACAGATTATAGATGTCTAAAGTCTAGTGTTTGTCTACAAACGGATCATAGAAATTTACAACCTGAAAAAAACAAATTTTATATATCCACATATCCTCAAAAGGTCAGTTATGATGTAAAATATTCATTGTTAATCTAATAATAAAATATTAGACAGACAGGTGCTACAGCGTTATGCTTGTTGTGACTGTGCATACTGAAAGGCAGTGTAGCTAAGATAAAACTGTATTATTAGTGTGTGACTTAAAAGAAAGGGTAGTTCACACCAATTACAACACAAGATTTCAAATTTCATGTTGCAAAAGCAAAAACTGATGAAGAAATTCCTTGATTTTATTAGTGGAGTTTTTAATGTAAAAATGACATACCCCTATTGTAAAAAGAGAATACCCAGTGGACATTAGTAATAGCAGAATTAGAGTACATGGCATATTGGGTTAACTACGCCATAATAATTCCCATATCATTTGAATGTACTTTCTTGTGTATTATTCCTGAACAGTCTTTTTTCTGGAGATTTCTAGGATTCATAGTTGAAATTCCAGGTGGAATAAGAAAGTTAATATAGTGCCTTTAATCAACCAGTGCTCTCAATCTTTGGATTGGTTTTGGTAATACAACCAATAGGACTGTCAAGTTTTACATTCCTAACAAATTCAGATTGGAAGGACTTGGAAGTGTTGTGAAATCAAATTGTTGATAGACTTTGTGAGTGACATTGATTTGTGAGCATCATTATCGAAAACCTGAGCAGATTTTCTCATCATTTCAATTCTGATTGCATCTTGAAAAAATGCAAATGAAGAAATTGAATATAAATGACATCATCATCTATTTGCATAGTCATTTATGTTACTGGTTTCAATTCAAACTGTTGAGTGTACTGTTTCATTATCAGTTTGATTTGTCTGAGGAAATAAAACCACATTCTGTAATAGAAGAATATTTGACCCTCAGACTGGACTATCCTGTGGTTGCCAGAAGGTCATTTGACTAAATCCTTTATAGGTGGAAGCTATTCCACCACACTCACTATTGGTGTCATGTGACTCCTGAGCATTTATTTATAAACATATTTAATGGGCTTTGTGTCTGATATGATGGCCATTCAGCAGATGAGTAACTCCTGAGTAGCTACCAATTAGACTTTTATTACCATTTTGAACAATAGCAAAGGTCACATGACTGTCCTGAATATAAATGTTTTCTGGTCTTATGACTTTCTTGAATAGGTTCCAAAGATTATGTAACTGTATATAGTAAACAAAGGTCAATGTACCAAAGGTCATTTAACTATATATGGTAAACAAAGGTCAAGGTACCAAAGGTCATTTAACTATATATAGTAAACAAAGGTCAAGGTACCAAAGATAATTTAACTATATATAGTAAACAAAGGTCAAGGTACCAAAGATCATTTAACTGTATATAGTAAACAAAGGTCAAGGTACCAAAGATCATTTAACTGTATATAGTAAACAAAGGTCAAGGTACCAAAGATAATTTAACTATATATAGTAAACAAAGGTCAAGGTACCAAAGATCATTTAACTATATATAGTAAACAAAGGTCAAGGTACCAAAGATCATTTAACTGTATATAGTAAACAAAGGTCAAGGTACCAAAGATCATTTAACTATATATAGTAAACAAAGGTCAAGGTACCAAAGATCATTTAACTATATATAGTAAACAAAGGTCAAGGTACCAAAGATCATTTAACTATATATAGTAAACAAAGGTCAATGTACCAAAGATCATTTAGCTATATATAGTAAACAAAGGTCAAGGTACCAAAGATCATTTAACTATATATAGTAAACAAAGGTCAATGTACCAAAGGTCATTTAACTATATATAGTAAACAAAGGTCAAGGTACCAAAGGTCATTTAACTATATATAGTAAACAAAGGTCAAGGTACCAAAGATCATTTAACTATATATAGTAAACAAAGGTCAAGGTACCAAAGATCATTTAACTATATATAGTAAACAAAGGTCAATGTACCAAAGATCATTTAGCTATATATAGTAAACAAAGGTCAAGGTACCAAAGATCATTTAACTGTATATAGTAAACAAAGGTCAAGGTACCAAAGATCATTTAACTATATATAGTAAACAAAGGTCAAGGTACCAAAGATCATTTAACTGTATATAGTAAACAAAGGTCAAGGTACCAAAGATCATTTAACTGTATATAGTAAACAAAGGTCAAGGTACCAAAGATCATTTAACTATATATAGTAAACAAAGGTCAAGGTACCAAAGATCATTTAACTATATATAGTAAACAAAGGTCAAGGTACCAAAGATCATTTAGCTATATATAATAAACAAAGGTCAAGGTACCAAAGATCATTTAACTGTATATAGTAAACAAAGGTCAATGTACCAAAGATCATTTAACTATATATAGTAAACAAAGGTCAAGGTACCAAAGATCATTTAACTATATATAGTAAACAAAGGTCAAGGTACCAAAGATCATTTAACTATATATAGTAAACAAAGGTCAAGGTACCAAAGATCATTTAACTATATATAGTAAACAAAGGTCAATGTACCAAAGATCATTTAGCTATATATAGTAAACAAAGGTCAAGGTACCAAAGATCATTTAACTATATATAGTAAACAAAGGTCAAGGTACCTAAGATCATTTAACTATATATAGTAAACAAAGGTCAAGGTACCAAAGATGATTTAACTGTATATAGTAAACAAAGGTCAAGGTACCAAAGGTCATTTAACTATATATAGTAAACAAAGGTCAAGGTACCAAAGATCATTTAATTGTCCTCAATGTGGTCATAAGGTATCAATGGTCATGTGACTGTCCTCAGGACCAGTGTGGTGATGGTCTGACATGCCCTCATCACCTCCATTTCTGTAAATGGAAATAATTAGTCAGGACCTGCCAGATTTTAATTACTACAGCTGACAATATTTGATGAGAATCCCCTCTTACCAGTACACCATTAATTAGATCAATGACCGGAACTGGTTTTCAGCTGACCAGCACTTCATAATTGTCAGAATTTTACAGAAGCTGTAATGCTTTAAAAGCTTTGAAGGAATCTAAATACATCTATACCTCACAGCAAAGGGCTGATGCTTTTACATCTCACACACACAGCATAGGATTCCTAGCTGTGACACACCTAGCCAGACAATTCAGGTTGGTATTGTAATCATGTTGTAATTATTTTATAGAACAATTCTTATTTAAAACACCATTGACTGTCCCATGGAGACTTCATGCTGGAAGACTTCGTGGTTGACCATTATCAATTATTTAGGCTTCACAATGAGTTTTTTCATAGGATTTTGTCTCATCAAAGAGACAGTTATCACACGTTTTCTAACCAACATTCTAATCACTGACTGATGTTGGTATATATTGTATCAGCTGTTTCATATCCAAGATGGATATTTTTGATAAGTGTGTCAACTGTTTACTATCAATGACAGATGTTGTTGTTTAGTGTGTCAACTGTTTGATATCAATAATTGATATTGTTTTGTGTGTCAGCTGTTTTATATCAATGACAGATGTTGTTGTTTAGTTTGTCAACCATTTAATATCAATGACTGATATTTAGTGTGTCAACTGTTTAATATCAATGACAGATATTGTTGTTTAGTGTGTCAACTGTTTAATATCAATGACTGATATTGTTTAGTGGGTCAAAGGTTTAATATCAATGAAAGATATTGTTGTTTAGTGTGTCAACCGTTTAATATCAAAGACTGATATTATTTAGTGTGTCAACTGTTTAATATCAATGACTGATATTGAGTGTGTCAACTGTTTAATATCACTGACTGGTATTGTTTTAGAGTGTGAACTGTTTAATATCAATGACTGATATTGTTTAGTGGGTCAAAGGTTTAATATCAATGAAAGATATTGTTGTTTAGTGTGTCAACCGTTTAATATCAAAGACTGATATTATTTAGTGTGTCAACTGTTTAATATCAATGACTGATATTGAGTGTGTCAACTGTTTAATATCACTGACTGGTATTGTTTAGAGTGTGAACTGTTTAATATCACTGACTGGTATTGTTTAGAGTGTGAACTGTTTAATATCAACGACTGGTATTGTTTAGAGTGTGAACTGTTTAATATCAACGACTGATGCTGTTTAGGGTGTGAACTGTTTAATATCACTGACTGGTATTGTTTAGAGTGCGAACTGTTTAATATCACTGACTGGTATTGTTTAGAGTGTGAACTGTTTAATATCACTGACTGATGCTGTTTAGAGTGTGAACTGTTTAATATCACTGCCTGGTATTGTTTAGAGTGTGAACTGTTTAATATCACTGACTGGTATTGTTTAGAGTGTGAACTGTTTAATATCACTGACTGGTATTGTTTAGAGTGTGAACTGTTTAATATCAACGACTGATGCTGTTTAGAGTGTGAACTGTTTAATATCACTGACTGGTATTGTTTAGAGTGTGAACTGTTTAATATCACTGACTGGTATTGTTTAGAGTGCGAACTGTTTAATATCACTGACTGGTATTGTTTAGAGTGTGAACTGTTTAATATCACTGACTGATGCTGTTTAGAGTGTGAACTGTTTAATATCACTGCCTGGTATTGTTTAGAGTGTGAACTGTTTAATATCACTGCCTGGTATTGTTTAGAGTGTGAACTGTTTAATATCACTGCCTGGTATTGTTTAGAGTGTGAACTGTTTAATATCACTGACTGGTATTGTTTAGAGTGTGAACTGTTTAATATCACTGACTGGTATTGTTTAGAGTGCGAACTGTTTAATATCACTGACTGGTATTGTTTAGAGTGTGAACTGTTTAATATCACTGACTGGTATTGTTTAGAGTGTGAACTGTTTAATATCAACGACTGATGCTGTTTAGAGTGTGAACTGTTTAATATCACTGACTGGTATTGTTTAGAGTGTGAACTGTTTAATATCAACGACTGATGCTGTTTAGTGTGTGAACTGTTCAATATCAACGACTGATGCTGTTTAGTGTGTGAACTGTTTAATATCAACGACTGATGCTGTTTAGTGTGTGAACTGTTTAATATCAACGACTGATGCTGTTTAGTGTGTGAACTGTTCAATATCAACGACTGATGCTGTTTAGCGTGTGAACTGTTCAATATCAACGACTGATGCTGTTTAGTGTGTCAACTGTTTAATATCAACGACTGATGCTGTTTAGTGTGTCAACTGTTTAATATCACTTACTTACATTCAAGTTTTAAAACAGGAATTTACCAAAATGTAATGGAGAAAGTAAAGAGGTCAACAGATTATTATTAGTTGTAAAGGTGTGTCAGGTAGGAAGTTGAGATTGTCATTAAACACTTTTAACAATAAATAATATATTTAGATTTCTGTATAAATGACTATAGACACAAAACTATAAATCTAATCATACACATTTTCTGACCATATTTGAGGTTTATATGTGGTATTTAAACATTTCACAAGTGCAGGAGAAAAAGTAGCAGATTGTTAAGGCACAAAGTATGTGAAGTCAAAAGTATCTGTGATAAGTGATAGATATTCAATGTACAAGGTGGGATGATTTAGGTATACTGGAAGGATCAGCAATATGCCAAGCTGTCTGTTTATATAAAACAAGTGCTTTGTAAGAGGCAGTCTTTCTGGACGTGTCAATATTTGACATACAGAACACTCAGTTTTACATCATGGCCTTGTAAGTATGGATTTAAGTCTACAAGATTGTATTCCTTGATAAAATATTTTACATGTTATTAATGTGACAACACAGAACTATTTGATAGTTATTATATGATGTATTGGAACATGCTTAGCTTTACATGTTTTAATCAAAATGTATGATGAAAAGTATTTCAAAACATTGCAGAGTTAGAATTGATAAACAGATTTGTTGTAGCAGATTGTTAATGTCCTGGATTATCTGGTTATTTTTTGTTTATGAGGAGAACACAAAATAATGTTTATTCTGTTAATTTGGTAAGTTAAAAGTAATAAGGCATCTCCCTCTCAAGCATGGAGACTTATTATTTGGTAAATAAGAAAACTGAGCTGAGTCATGTGGAAAAATCTACTTTCCACACCAGCCCCAACTCTACATCTGTAGACATACTTCCCACACTATCCCCAACTCTACATCTGTAGATATACTTCCTACACCAGCCCCAACTCTACATCTGTAGACATACTTCCCACACTATCCCCAACTCTACATCTGTAGATATACTTCCTACACCAGCCCCAACTCTACATCTGTAGATCTATTTCCTACACCAGCCCCAACTCTACATCTGTAGATATACTTCCCACACCAGCCCCAACTCTACATCTGTAGATATACTTCCCACACTATCCCCAACTCTACATCTGTAGATGTACTTCCTACACCAGCCCCAACTCTACATCTGTAGATATACTTCCCACACCAGCCCCAACTCTACATCTGTAGATATACTTCCCTCACTAGCCCCAACTCTACATCTGTAGATATACTTCCCACACTATCCCCAACTCTACATCTGTAGATATACTTCCTACACCAGCCCCAACTCTACATCTGTAGATATACTTCCCACACCAGCCCCAACTCTACATCTGTAGATATACTTCCCACACCAGCCCCAACTCTACATCTGTAGATATACTTCCCACACCAGCCCCAACTCTACATCTGTAGATATACTTCCCACACCAGCCCCAACTCTACATCTGTAGATATACTTCCCACATCAGCCCCAACTCTACATCTGTAGATATACTTCCCACACCCGCCCCAACTCTACATCTGTAGATATACTTCCCACACCAGCCACAACTTTACATCTGTAGGTCTATTTCCCACACCAGCCCCAACTCTACATCTGTAGATATACTTCCCTCACTAGCCCCAACTCTACATCTGTATATATACTTCCCACACTATCCCCAACTCTACATCTATAGATATACTTCCCACACCAGCCCTAACTCTACATCTGTAGATATACTTCCCACACCAGCCACAACTTTACATCTGTAGATCTATTTCCCACACCAGCCCCCACTCTACATCTGTAGATGTACTTCCCACACTAGCCCCAACTCTACATCTGTAGATATACTTCCCACACTAGCCCCAACTCTACATCTGTAGATATACTTCCCACACCAGCCACAACTTTACATCTGTAGATCTATTTCCCACACTAGCCCCCACTCTACATCTGTAGATATACTTCCCTCACTAGCCCCAACTCTACATCTGTAGATATACTTCCCACACCAGCCACAACTTTACATCTGTAGATCTATTTCCCACACCAGCCCCCACTCTACATCTGTAGATATACTTCCCACACTAGCCCCAACTCTACATCTGTAGATATACTTCCCACACCAGCCACAACTTTACATCTGTAGATCTATTTCCCACACCAGCCCCCACTCTACATCTGTATATATACTTCCCACACTATCCCCAACTCTACATCTGTAGATATACTTCCCACACCAGCCCTAACTCTACATCTGTAGATATACTTCCCACACCAGCCACAACTTTACATCTGTAGATCTATTTCCCACACCAGCCCCCACTCTACATCTGTAGATGTACTTCCCACACTAGCCCCAACTCTACATCTGTAGATATGCTTCCCACACCAGCCCCAACTCTACATCTGTAGATCTATTTCCCACACCAGCCCCCACTCTACATCTGTAGATATACTTCCCACACCAGCCACAACTTTACATCTGTAGATCTATTTCCCACACCAGCCCCCACTCTACATCTGTAGATATACTTCCCACACCAGCCCCCACTCTACATCTGTAGATATACTTCCCACACTATCCCCAACTCTACATCTGTAGATATACTTCCCACACCAGCCCCAACTCTACATCTGTAGATATACTTCCCACACTATCCCCAACTCTACATCTGTAGATATACTTCCCACACTATCCCCAACTCTACATCTGTAGATGTACTTCCCACACCAGCCCCCACTCTACATCTGTAGATGTACTTCCCACACTAGCCCCAACTCTACATTCATCTAAATGTTTATCTAAACAGTATCTGTAACAAAATGAAAACTGTTGACTGACACGTTCATGTACATTCCGTTGCACCGTTTTTAAATTGTTCAGTTTTTGAAATTTTGAATTAAAAAGCAGTTAATTGAATTAAATGATATATGTTTGAGTTGTTTAATCATGTGACAACATTAGGAACGGTATGGGTTAACCATAACAACAAGCAGCACAGCCTGTATAGTCAACCTGTGATAATGACATTGTCGTTACATTGATTTTAGATACCAATATCACTGAGAATGTCATAAACATCTAATAACAGACATTCAAACTCCATGATTACGTTGCACTCCTCAGTAATTAATTATCTCCAGCTTCTCACACTGTATGCAAATATTGCCTCTGCCACACGACAACTCTCGTCTTGTGGACTAACGCTGGACTTTTATTGTTAATCAATTTCCTATACCTTACTTTACAATCTCTATCACTAACTCTGAAAATCGGGATCATGTTTTGTGATCGAGGTTGTGTTTTGGCCTCAAATCCTAAAAATAAACCCAGAAATTAGGGTGTTATACCCCTCAAATCCTCTTCGATGACACCTTGAAATCAGGTGACATTTCATGCAAGAGGTTGCAGTACCCCACAATTCTTATCACTAACCCCCCAAATCTTGTCACTAACCCCACAATTCTTATCACTAACCCCCCAAATCTTGTCATAAACCCCACAATTCTTGTCACGTACCCCCCAAATCTTGTCACTAACCCCACAAATCTTGTCACTAACCCCACAAATCTTGTCACTAACCCCACCAATCAAGGTGATATGTTGTTGTACAAATTGTTTTTCACCACAATTCTTGTCACTAACCCCCCAAATCTTGTCACTAACCCCACAATTCTTGTCACGTACCCCCCAAATCTTGTCACTAACCCCACCAATCAAGGTGATATCTTGTTGTACAAATTGTTTTTCCCCACAATTCTTGTCACTAACCTCACAAATCTTGTCACTAACCTCACAAATCAAGGTGATATCTTGTTGTACAAATTGTTTTTCCCCACAATTCTTGTCACTAACCTCACATTTCTGGGTGAAATGAGAACTGATGGTTAATGATCCTGGTACCAATACATCCCAGGTACAGGTTGGGCTGTAATTAAGTAGAAGATAAACATCGTTTATCGATTACAACAAGCTAGAATTAAGATTATTTCTGTTTCTGATTTGATTAATCTTTTGTTCAATCATGTTATGATGCAACAGATCACTGATAAAGAAGGCTTGAGAAATCTTAATGAGGAATTTTTTTAACTTAAAAAGTCAAATACCATTTCATTTTAAAGACAAGCATATTAGTAAGGGGAAAAATGACTTTTCATGTGTGCCATGCATGACTTTTGAGTCTCTGAGTAAGTTTGAATTCCTCGAGCATGTTGTTCACTTGCGTGCAAACGTATTCTTGTTTGCTGAAGCGTGGAGGATTTATGGATCCTCTTACGGCTGTTTTACACAAGATTTGCCAACATTTGATTACATTTGTTATAATGAAGACCATCAGTATTGAGCTGTTCACAATCAATAGACAGCATTTTGTTTTCTCACGCTACACCTATCTTAAGTATGGATTGCGTGAATTAGAGTAGGTAGGCATCACAGAAATAAGACAAGTATTCAGTCAAGCCCAATAAAGATAAAATTAGAATTTGTATAATAATGCTATCAGAAAATCACTCATGATCATTAAGTTTTCTTTTAAATTCAATTCCTACAGTATAAAAGATGAACGGTGAAAATCCATTACAAGAGACCACAGAATGGTTGTTTGGATTTAGACGATGAGACATTTAATGAGGTGGCACAAAATCTGTTTGAATTAAAAATTAAATGTTCAGTCACTGAATACAAATCCAACTTGAGAATTATAAACAGCCAGTTGAGATATATGGGCTCTAAAAGCTTGTATTTAAGGAAGCATTGTGAGGAGGTGTTGACAAGCTTCTGGTACAAATGTGACATGTGTGTCACCGACTACAGGAATAAAAAGGTACCAAGTTCTGACAGTATCCAACAAACCACAGCACATACTCTAACCTATTGTTGACTGTCCAATATGTTAATTCAATCAAAATGTTTGTACTGAAAATATGTACACACTGATTTGTACTATCAAGGACAAATGTTACTTTTGTAAGTTTTGAAAGAAACACTGCTTGGATCTTTGTTGTAGATAAGCAAATATAAACACCATGTTGTTGAAAACAGTGTGGACATATTTCAGAATTTCTTAAAGACTTCAAATCATTCATTGAAAATGATCGATTGTACTATTTCATTGGTGGAAATACCCCATAATATTCTGGTTAGAAGTAAGACGCTGGGTATATTGGCAAAACCCAGATTAAGGTGTTGCCTATACCCCTGGGAACCAATTAAGCTTGCATGCTGTTTGTGAATATTTGGATGTAAAATTGATGTGAGAATTAGCACAGTATTGATTCCATCCCTAACCCTGCATTGGGAAGCTCTAGTCTCAACACATCGGAGGTAAGTGCCACACAATTAGTACCCTGTCAGCTCCTACAAATGGAATCACTGGGCAGTCATTGTTTTTTACTTTTATGCAGTGTTCTGGATGGTGAGAGAGATTTTTTGAAAGAATGAATGTTCATACCAGAGAACAGTCTGTGTTGTAATGTATAGAAATGTAGATAATTATATAAGGGGGATGATTATGTTACAAGGAACTTAATATAGGGTCACATTATGGGGTGAAACAATGGTGTGTTACAGTATGGGGGAATGTTAATGGAGTGTTACAGTAATGGGAGAAATTAATGGAGTGTTACAGTATGGGGAAAAGTTAATGGGAGTGTTACAGTATGAGGAAAAGTTAATGGAGTGTTACAGTATGAGGAAAAGTTAATGGAGTGTTACAGTATGGGGAAAAGTTAATGGAGTGTTACAGTATGAGGAAAAGTTAATGGAGTGTTACAGTATGGGGAAAAGTTAATGGAGTGTTACAGTATGGGGAAAAGTTAATGGAGTGTTACAGTATGAGGAAAAGTTAATGGAGTGTTACAGTAATGGGAGAAATTAATGGAGTGTTACAGTATGAGGAAAAGTTAATGGAGTGTTACAGTAATGGGAGAAATTAATGGAGTGTTACAGTATGGGGAGAAATTAATGGAGTGTTACAGTTTGGGGAGAAATTAATGGAGTGTTACAGTATGGGGAGAAATTAATGGAGGGTTACAGTATGGGGAGAAAGTGTTATGCAATATGGATAACTTGGTTTATTTGACATAACGAAAATATACAAAAATTTCATTTTTGTCTCATCATTTAAGATTCACATAAAACTCCTGCATCACGCACTGAAAATTATCAATTAGAAATTCATGAAATTAAATTTTTACATTATGAAAGGATGTAAATCTACTTTATCATGTCTTGATGAAAATAAATTAAATGTTTAGATGTCTGAGTTCCAAACCTTATTATGCCTACATTACAAAAATAAATTGAATTTTATAAAATTATTCACACATGGAGCTTTATATCTGGTATCATGTCTACAGAGAGATTCTTATACTACCACCTGGTACTGTGTACATGTCTCCATGTTAAATCTTCAAATGAAGTTTGTTATTTTCTTTTACGGTATCTATTATGTTGTTTTACATTAGAAATATTAAGTTAAAATCTTGGAAATGTATTTCAGATGTTTAGACCAAATGTTCAAATAACACTTAGTCTTGCTTGGCTATTATCCCAATTATAATTAAATCACCCTGTCTATAACAGATCCAACCTGTCTATAAAGACATTGTCTATAAGGGCATTTGTCTATAACAAATCCAACCTGTCTATAAAGACATCTGTCTATAAGGGCATTTGTCTATAACAGATCATACCTGTCTATAAAGACACTTGTCCAGAACAGATCCAACCTGTCTATAAAGACACCTGTCTATAAGGGCATTTGTCTATAACAGATCATACCTGTCTATAAAGACAGTTGTCTAGAAGAGATCAGTGGTGGTGTCCATAGTAAGGGGTGATTGTTGGTTATAATGGTGGTGTCCACAGGTAGGTGTGATTGATGGTTATGATGTTGGTGTCCAGAGGGAGGATAAGCTATGCTCCCCCTTTGTCTATGTGGACAATGCTGTCATTATGGCAACACTTTTAATTGAATCTTGGATCAATGGAGGCCTGGAAGACATTGTAAAGTAAGCTTGTCAGTGTCTCCCAGAAGTGATATGGACTGCTGCCTACTTAACCAGATCTGATGGTAATTTCATGGGCCTGCCTATCATTATCAGCATCATCACACACTTATGCTCCAGTGAAATGCCTGGCCTTATTGGGTTTGGTCAGTAGCTCTGTTTCTGCATAACTATTTTGGAAACCAGAAATTCATTACTGAAAGATTTCTATGCTGCAGGCATCACTTAGATATGATTTATATCAAGATATTGGAAATATTTTTCACTGCTGTTATCAACTGATGCATCCTATGATACAAACCTACTGGATATATCAAGGTAATCAGTATTGAACCACTCAATGCTCCAGTGACTGGATGGTGATACAACTGAATACTTTAAATAAAGCCATCAAATCTATAAACAAGAAAGTATTATGTTCCTATCTAGGTTCAATTATAACAATCTTGTTAGCCCACCTGGCCTGAAAGTATAGATACACCAGTATTTACAATGTAATACACCTGTAATGACAATAATCAGTAATACACCTGTAATGACAATAATCAGTAATACACCTGTGATTACGATAATCAATAATCAGTAATACACCTGTGATTACGATAATCAGTAATACACCTGTGATTACGATAATCAGTAATACACCTGTAATGACAATAATCAGTAATACACCTGTAATGACAATAATCAGTAATACACCTGTAATGACAAAAATCAGTAATACACCTGTGATTACAATAATCAGTGATACACCTGTGATTACGATAATCAGTAATACACCTGTGATTACAGTTATCAGTACTACACCTGTAATGACAATAATCAGTAATACACCTGTAATGACAAAAATCAGTAATACACCTGTAATGACAATAATCAGTAATACACCTGTGATTACAGTTATCAGTACTACACCTGTAATGACAATAATCAGTAATACAACTGTGATTACGATAATCAATAATACACCTGTAATGACAATAATCAGTAATACACCTGTGATTACAATAATCTGTAATACACCTGTAATGACTATAATCAGTAATACACCTGTGATTACAATAATCTGTAATACACCTGTAATGACAATACTCAGTAATACACCTGTAATGACAATAATCAGTGATACACCTGTGATTACAATAATCAGTAATACACCTGTGATTACGATAATCAGTAATACACCTGTAATGACAATAATCAGTAATACACCTGTAATGACAAAAATCAGTAATACACCTGTAATGACAATAATCAGTAATACACCTGTGATTGCAATAATCAGTAATACACCTGTATTGACAAAAATCAGTAATACACCTGTAATGACAATAATCAGTGATACACCTGTGATTGCAATAATAAGTAATACACCTGTATTGACAAAAATCAGTAATACACCTGTAATGACAATAATCAGTAATACACCTGTGATTGCAATAATCAGTAATACACCTGTAATGACAATAATCAGTAATACACCTGTGATTGCAATAATCAGTAATACACCTGTATTGACAAAAATCAGTAATACACCTGTAATGACAATAATCAGTAATACACCTGTGATTGCAATAATCAGTAATACACCTGTAATGACAATAATCAGTAATACACCTGTGATTGCAATAATCAGTAATACACCTGTATTGACAAAAATCAGTAATACACCTGTAATGACAATAATCAGTAATACACCTGTGATTGCATTAATCAGTAATACACCTGTATTGACAAAAATCAGTAATACACCTGTAATGACAATAATCAGTGATACACCTGTGACTACAATAATCAGTAATACACCTGTGATTACGATAATCAGTAATACACCTGTAATGACAATAATCAGTAATACACCTGTATTGACAAAAATCAGTAATACACCTGTAATGACAATAATCAGTAATACACCTGTGATTGCAATAATCAGTAATACACCTGTATTGACAAAAATCAGTAATACACCTGTGATTACAATTATCAGTACTACACCTGTAATGACAATAATCAGTAATACACCTGTAATGACAATAATCAGTAATACACCTGTGATTACAATAATCAGTAATACACCTGTGATTACGATAATCAGTAATACACCTGTGATTACAATAATCAGTAATACACCTGTAATGACAAAAATCAGTAATACACCTGTGATTACAATAATCAGTAATACACCTGTGATTACAATAATCAGTAATACCCCTGTAATGACAAAAATCAGTAATACACCTGTAATGACAATAATCAGCTGTAATGACAATAATCAGTGATACACCTGTAGTATATTAGTGAATACACCTGTAATATACCATCAAATGTACATAAAAACACATGTCTTAACTGTTTCGTGCTTTTGGTTATGAAGTGATACATATACCATAGAAAAACAAGAGGCCTTGTAGATCTCTGGCAACTGATTTATGTCTCAATGCAATGGCCTCATTAATAAAATCAAGCTTAATTTTTATGTACAAAAGCAGGTTTGAATGACAAAGTGACAAAAAATATTAGTGCAGACAATACCCAAAGTTTTGGCAAAAAAACAGGAAGGCAAAGTACATATGACTGTATCATTTACAGACAACAGTCCTTAAACAATGCTGTGGTAGCAATATAACAGATTCCACATACCTGATATACAAGCAATATTATAAGTTGACCTGTTGACATGCTGTGTGTTTGGCTCAAGTGGAGGGATAAATACAAATTCTTTAATAATTTACAATTTGTTTTGTCCAAATATGGCCTTAACAATTAATGGGATAACTTTACTAAAACACAATGAAATTTAAATCAAACAGACAAAGAATTTTTCAGTTTAGTATTATAAGCAGTGGAAACATGTATCAATGTTGGACTGCTGTATTTCATCAGTTCCATATTATTTAACATAGGAATGTTTTAATGGCTAAATCCATCTCATGTAGATATCATAAATAAATAGCTGTGGTGGCTGTGCAGATTTTCTACTATTATGTATGAAATGCAGGAATATTCCTTCTGACATGCAGTGTCATGCCTGTGATGTAACAGATTTATGATCGAACTGTAAGTTTTGTCTGATATGGTCTCAACGTTATAAATAAAGATGTAAATATTTTGGGCTAATATCATATAATCAGTGAATAGACATTCCCTATACATACCTAAAAAAACCAAATACATATCTAATTATAGCTCATACTGTTGACTATGCTGCCATGATGACTAATCCCCCATGAACATACATAGCTTATTTAGGGACAGTTAGTATTTCCAAAACAGATTAAGATACAGTCAGTAAATTTGATCAGTGTTCAGTCACAATAGTGTGTGACTACTGACTAGCTTTTAATAATTCCCATTTCCTACATTTTAAGCAATCGTGTTAACACGATTACACTTCTGTTTCACAAAAAATACTATAGTATGAGTCTTGAGAGACCTGAAAACAACCTGTACAGTACCATGTGCCATACTTTTCTGTATTGAGTTGTATATTCTAACCATATGATTATGAACTCAGTTGAGAGCTGTCTTATGACACAATAGAAAACCAATTTATATAACTATGTGTCTTCAAATTATATGGGGAAACATCTTGATCATCCAGCTAGAGGCTGATGAAGGTGAAAAACTCACACATGGTTAATAAAGCTGATATGGAATGGAAACTGAATGTAAGACAGCATGAAGGGAAGGAAAGGAGTTGAGGTGGAGAGAGGGTAGAGAGGACAGGGTGCAGTTGTACTATTTGTGCTCTATACAAATCCATTAATCACTTCTGTTTAATGGCGTCAAGTGAAAATAAATCCCTTATGTTACTACTGTTTGGATTCTTTATTTTTGTTTAGAGCAACTGTTGAAGCAGCACCTGATCATTTACATACCAGCTCTGTTGGGATAAAAGGCCCACAGGACTTTCTGTACCTGATAAAGATACTTTTTACTGTCTTCACATCACTAGGTTGTTGAACCTGATGAATAAGGAGACAACACATGGTTTTATTGGTTACAATACAGGTAAATTATTATTAGTTTGTTTAATCTGTCTTATGTACTGTTTGTTATTATCTGTGAAGAGTTACAGCTATCGTAGAATAAGGGATGAAGTGCGGGTAGATTTCTTGACATTTCTTCATGTGTCAGTTATAAAACAGGGATCTAGCTACCTCTCAGTATTGAGTTACAAAATTGATTTGTACATTCCTTCCAAGTCAATTATTATCAACTATGTCTTCCATTGTCTATTTCTTCGGTACATCTGAACTTTTGATTCCTCTCATAGATTGAATTGTGTCGTTGCAGTTCAGATGTTTATGACTAAATACTCATCAACCATTACTACAGGGATATTAAGTTTTATAGACCTGTATGTTTTGATTAACCTTTTGTATGATTGGTCAATATCAGATTAACAAAGTTCATAAAGATGTGTATTCACTGCGGCCCTAGTCAATAACGTTAGTAATGTTGCCTACAACCCTGTACAATGTAATTTGGATCATTCCTCAGTGCAGACAACTCTTGTTTATCTCTACACTAAATACTCATCTGTCCACTAAACCACTTAGTATATCTCATTCTCAACAGAATCATCCAGATTCTTGTGGCTTCTTGGCACGAAACATGTGTGCACATGGCATCTAGTAAAAGGACTGTCATGACAGTCACAAACGTCACAACATCTGTACTTTATTAATCAATAAGTTAAAATATAAGCCTTCATTTCCATTGATATTAAGGAAATAAATGTCAGGTACTGCAAGCTGAATAATACAACAGACTTCTGAAAACCATAACAAAAGGGAATTAATCAAAAGTAGAGTGAATGAATTGAAAAAGGTGACTCTTATTTGAGTGACATACAGTCAGACCTACCTTAAACATCTTGAACTCTAATTTAAGACCATGACCTCATGACATCTAGTTTGAGACCATGACCTCATGACATCTAGTGTGTGACCATGACCTCATGACATCTAGTGTGTGACCATGACCTCATGACATCTAGTTTGAGACCATGACCTCATGACATCTAGTGTGAGACCATGACCTCATGACATCTAGTGTGAGACCATGACCTCATGACATCTAGTGTGAGACCATGACCTCATGACATCTAGTTTGAGAGTATGACGTCTTGTGTGAGACCATGACCTCATGACATCTTGTGTGAGATAATGATGTCTACTTTGAGATCATGACACCCACCTTAAGATCATGTTTACAGAATCTATTAACTAGTAAGAAAGCATCAGCAGCATCATGATAGACTGATGGCATTATAGACTTCTCAACTATGGTCTTCAAAAATACAGGTATACCTGTACTGTTGTATGGTGGAGGAGAGCAAAGTAATTAGGGCCAATAAAGAAGACATTAGGATTATAGGGCTTGGAAAGAAAGTAGTTTTCTAAGGAATGTGGTGGAAAGATGATAGATGCTGAAGAAAGCTTGTCGGTACTAGCATTATTTTTTAGATAATGAAAAATCTGTTCTTCGTTTCTTGGGTAAGATGATAAATTTGTTTATATATTTCCTGTACAAAGTCAAGTTAGTATATCCTGGAATAAGTCCCGTACATAAAAAGCTCAGCAAAGGAAGGAGGATGTAAAAATGTGAGGCAACAACCAGACAATTAGTCATTATCACACCATCTGTAGCCAGGGACTTCAAACAGACTATAGGATGCTGTTCTAGTTTTAAACATTTAGGACAGTGAGATTGGTTCCAGGATTGTCAATGAGACAACTGGTACTGTCGATAATGTATAGGCTGTATGCAGGCCGTCATGTGGACATTCCACTGGTATGCTTCAGTACAAACATCAGTGGATATCATAGCAGATATTTCTGTCATTGAAATCTGTACTGATTTGCCCTAATATGAACATTTAGACAAAATGGGAGGGAAAGAAAATACAAAGGCATTGTTCAGAGAGGGATGATTAGGTCACAGTGAAAGAGATGGTAGAGTACAATTACGCTGATACCATCCAGTACTAGTTAATGAGGTAGAATAGGGAGGTTAGAAACATAGGTCCAGTCTACACCAAAACAGTCATGTTTATCAAGATTGAACCAACAATAAACATGTCATATTTCCGTGTTTGAATTCAGTTAGGGTTTGTGATGTTAATTTTACTTCAGTCATTTTCTCATTTGTAGAAGTCTTCAGATATGTCTGACTATTGTGGTGTCCATCTCCTGTATGTGTATCCTAATGTGTGATATACCATACATTGTGTCTTCTAGCATTTGATCTCCTTTGGTGTATGTCCATGTGGCTGATCTGCCATAAGGTGTGTCCATGTGTCTTATCCACTGAGTGGTATGACCATGTATCTGAAACTGCTGTGATGTGTGTCCATGTGTCTTGTTTTCCCATGATATGCAGTATATATTAATATATGGAAAAATTGTGTCATCACCTGTATTTTGGTCAAGTATCCTAAATGACACTGATCTGAAGGGAATCTGCAAGTTTTGTTGTTTTTTTTTTTGAGTATGAGAGACTGTATATCCATATATGTGATGTTTGTTCATGTGTCTACTATTCTGTGATGTGTATCCATGTGTCTACTACTCTGTGATGTGTGTCCATGTGTCTACTCCTCTGTGATGTGTGTCCATGTGTTTACTCTTCTATGATGTGTCCACGTGTCTACTTCTCTGTGATGTGTGTCCATGTGTCTACTCTGTGATGTGTGTCTATGGGTCTACTTCTCTGTGATATGTGTCTATGTGTCTACTCCTCTGTGATGTGTGTTCATGTGATTACACCTCTGTGATGTGTGTACATGTGTCTACTCCTAAGTGATGTATGTCTATGTGTCTACTCCTCTTTGATGTATGTTCATGTATCTACACCTCTGTGATGTGTGTCCATGTGTCTACTTCTCTGTGATATGTGTCAATGCGAATACTATTCTGTGATGTGTGTCCATGTGTCTACTCCTAAGTGATGTATGTCTATGTGTCTACTCCTAAGTGATGTATGTCCATGTGTTTACTCTTCTATGATGTGTGTCCATGTGTCTACTCCTCTGTGATGCGTGTCCATGTGTCTACTCCTCTGTGATATGTGTCTATGTGTCTACTTCTCTGTTATGTGTGTCTATGTGTTTACCTCTCTGTGATATGTGTTGATGTGTCTACTTCTCTGTGATGTGTGTCTGTGTGTCTACTCCTCTGTAATGTCTACTTCTCTGGGATGTGTGTCTATGTGTTTACCTCTCTGTGATATGTGTTGATGTGTCTACTTCTCTGTGATGTGTGTCTGTGTGTCTACTCCTCTGTAATGTCTACTTCTCTGGGATGTGTGTCTATGTGTCTACTCCTCTGTGATGTGTGTCCATGTGTCTACTCTCCTGTGATGCTTGTCCATGTGTTTGTCTACTCTCCTGAGATGTGCACGATGTGTCAAGTCACCTACCATGTCTTGTCCATATGATTTAAGCATCTGTGATGTCTTGTTGTCTTAAACCTTGATATTTGTTCATGAGGGTATTTCCTGGTGTTATACAGAACCAATCACAGCAAACCTGTATCTGTAGTACTACTCTAGGATTGTAAGTCAGCCGACAGATAAGCATCTACATCTTGTCTTTACATACATGTATTGAGCTAGAGTTTCCTGTGGGTTTCCATTGACTTGGCTCTCCATTGATTATACTGTTAGAATATAACCAGTGAGGATCGTGGTGAGTATGAGAGAGGCAGGACCCAGTCAGTGTACACAGAACCCCCATACTCTCCAGCACTGGAAATTCTCTAAAGTCGTCAACCATGGCTTTGCACTCCTTTTGTAGCACAATGATGAGAAATCAAAAAAGATGAAAGTGCAGGATGAAAGGGTGCACCAACTCTGTGACTGGCAGTTGTGGAATATAAAGGTTTACCTTGTGATTGGCCTTATAGTGTGCTAACTGTGGTATAGCTAGGACCAGTGTATAGTAGTAGCTCTCGCTGTCACAGATGGTCTACAGTGGATTCTATGTCAAAGGTCAGTTAATTTTCTTTGTAACATGTTTTTCCCTGATTACTGATTCATATTCTGTCATTGTATATCACATACTCTGTCGACATTCAATAAGATGCTATTTATTTTGTCTGGAGACAGATTTAAATACTGTTTATAAAATGCATGTGTTTTAGAACCTGTGGTTGTAGAATGACAGCCTTGTATTGACAGCTTGGTAGTGTCTACTGTAGGATTTGAACTGGTGGTGTTAGATGTGTAAACTCTCTATTCCCAACAAGTTGTGATGTCTTTGATGAGCTGAGGGACATGTCTCCATTGCTAAGTGTTGGTTAAAAACAGGACATCAGGGTTTGTCTGAGAAGTCATTACAGATCTGAGAGACAAGAGTTAGATTAGGAGACTAAAGTCTCTAGTGGATTCCATCTGATACACAAAGCATTGCTAGAATCATCAGCTATGTGAAAATAGGTAAATAATGAATTTTTTATTGTCGAAGACTCTGGTTTTTTCCGCGTTTTCATCATGTGTACATCATAGGCATATACATATATAACATACTTTCACAAATTCACACCAAAGCACATGTTAATTAAGGAGCAGGCGCGACCATTGCAACACCAAAGGAATGATATGTAAATTGAATAGCCAGGATATCTATAGGGAGCGTTTAATTGGTATTGATTTATCATAATAATTGCAAGCATTTTCTGTTGTAAATCTGATGTTTCTGCGATTTCCAATAACTGTGATTTTCTACTGGGAATTCTATGCATATTTTGATTTTCCTTTACAGTCTATACCTGCTTCTTGTTTGCTTTGTTAATATTTCTTCAGCATTGCATGCACATGTGATTACTATCAATAATCTGAATCCTCTCGTCAATAAAACAAATAGCTTTAAACACATGCACAGTTCTCCACCTACAGCAATACACATGCTGAAAATCAAGCTACATTTTAACATTGTGGTATGTATACAGTGTCAGTTTTTACGCTCAATAAATAGTGTATGGGTGTGAAATTCTGCTGGATCAACAGTATCTTGGGGTTTTAGGAAAACTACATCCTCTCCATACATTTGTCAGACATTTTTCACAGGATAACATTATTTATTTAAGAACTTTACAAATATATCTTCCGGGTAACATAATGAAACAATTTTGAAGCTGCTTTGTATTTCAGTATAAGTCTGACTTATATAGTAATTGAGAGCGCAGGTTACCTTACTAGCCTCGGCTGGTGGAAATGTGTCTTTAGTCAAGCAGTAGATTGTCCGGTTAGAGACGAAGGGGTCATTAGTTTGAACACTGGCGGGAAAGGCTGTTATTCATTATTCCGTTCTTTTTCAAATTTGGTGCCATTGACAGCTAAGCTATAGGAGATTGAGATGCTTCTGTGGCGATACAGAACCTGGTTTTTTATCTATAGGTTTGAGGACTTTGTAAAGTAGGAGTAGAGAAGAAGTTGAGAGTACAGGTCGTCTTACTAATTGCCTTAGCTATTGGAAATTTCTCTTTAGTCAAGCAAAAGAAAATCCAGTCAGAGATAAAATTTTTAAGGGTTACTTGGAGTTTGATCCTTTGTGGAATAAGGTGTTTTTCATTACTCCTTCCTATTACATGTATGCACTGGCTTAAAAACACTGTGGTGCTCTATTTCAACATATTGTTTTGTTCATGTATGTGGATTTCTGCTTGCATGCAAACAATTGAATAAAATGTCTTATTGCTTGAGATTTTGTGTCCTGCTTCAGCAGTCTGTGACATAGTGTCTCCAGGATCTAGACTCCTAGATTCTGTGTCCTACTCTGGAACTGTGTCTCTTACTCCTAGATTCTGTGTCCTAATCTGTGAGTCTGTCTCTTACTCCTAGATTCTGTGTCCTACTCTGTGAGTCTGTCTCTTACTCCTAGATTCTGTGTCCTACTCTGGTAGTCTGTCTCTTACTCCTAGATTCTGTGTCCTACTCCGGTAGTCTGTCTTTTACTCCTAGATTCTGTGTCCTACTCTGGTAGTCTGTCTCTTACTCCTAGATTATGTGTCCTACTCCGGTAGTCTGTCTTTTACTCCTAGATTATGTGTCCTACTCCGGTAGTCTGTCTTTTACTCCTAGATTATGTGTCCTACTCCGGTAGTCTGTCTTTTATTCCTAGATTCTGTGTCCTACTCTGTGAGTCTGTCTCTTACTCCTAGATTCTGTGTCCTACTCTGTGAGTCTGTCTCTTACTCCTAGATTCTGTGTCCTACTCTGTGAGTCTGTCTCTTACTCCTAGATTCTGTGTCCTACTCTGTGAGTCTGTCTTTTACTCCTAGATTCTGTGTCCTACTCTGTGAGTCTGTCTCTTACTCCTAGATTCTGTGTCCTACTCTGTGAGTCTGTCTCTTACTCCTAGATTCTGTGTCCTACTCTGTGAGTCTGTCTCTTACTCCTAGATTCTGTGTCCTACTCTGGTAGTCTGTCTCTTACTCCAAGATTCTGTGTCTTACTCTGGTAGTCTGTCGCTTACTCCTAGATTCTGTGTCCTACTCTGTGAGTATGTCTCTTACTCCTAGATTCTGTGTCCTACTCTGATCTGGGAATTGTCCTACTCCAAGAATCTATATCTTTGAATAAAATAAATTTCACAATCTGGTTGTAAAGGACATCTGATACACACATATCACTTTTTGCTTGTAGTAAATTTTTGTGATGACATTAATTTACTGCAAAATGGAGCAAATATTCGCAGTCACACAGTCTAAGCTTTCGCTATTTAAAAAAGTAGTAGGCACACTCGCCTACCTTTACCAATAACTGGTGGAAAAAATATTATTATTACTTACATTCAATGAGCCATTAACTTCAACTGCATTTACAGTAATATCGTAAAAAAAGTAAATTGATTAAAAAAAAAAAAATGAAACTCTCTCTGAAATTTACAATAGTGTTAATTTTGAACTCTATAACAACTTGTTCACTTTGAAATATAAGTAGGTCAAGAAAGAAAAGTAACTTGTCATCATAAGTCAGAGATTTAATAAGGCCAGTGTTTAAAACAGGTTTGTTAGATATAAAGATGTTACACTGAATATGGGAATATTGCTTCTGTTAAAATAACCTTTTTGAGTTAGAGAAGTGTCTATCTAAACATCAGTGAATGACATCAACTATTGAATGATATTTCCTGCCAGCAACACAGTGATATAAACAAATTACACAAGAAAACCAGATCCCAATACACCAATCATCATACAAGATTGTGTGCATCCAGTTTCCTTTTTCAGGGAAAAGCATGCACAAAAGAATGGATTTTAAAAAGAATACAACTTAGAAGATGGATTGTCTAGTTTCTATTGATTTCACATAATTTAGGGAATTTTAAGAATGTAATTCTGCAGTAATTTGAAATGTCGTATTGATACATGTTTTGTGGATAACCGCAGCATCACCTGTGTCAGGGGGGCATGCTATCTCAAAACTCCTCTCCATCTACTTCCAATTTGTCCCCGTCTCATTCCTCCGCAATATTTCTCTGACGGCCAATATCTCATTGTGGATTATGCCATTTATGGACAAAAATAACCACGACAGAACTTCCTGAGTATTATATATGAGTATCCAATATATGTGTATTGAATGATAAATAGTTTCTAGTCTAATCTCTATGTGGGGAATGGGGCCGTTTCAGGACTTTAACCATAGTCATACATTGTGTTTTGTATGATTTATTGAAATTGATACAAAATATTGCTGTAACTATAAACAGCAGTCTTCATTGACTGATCAACTCTTTCAGTGGCCATTTCATAAATGTCCTGAAGGATGCTTTACAATTAAAGACCAACAGCCAGACACTTAGATCAATGGTGACGCAAGGTCATTCAGCAGTCAGGGTCTAATACCATCGGTCGCTCTATAATAGCAAGACTTTTGGTAGTGTAATGAGACTGCCTGAATTAGTGTTTCTTTATTGAGGAGAGAAATTCTTCCTTGTTGAATAATTAAACTTATAAAATGTCAATAAGTGGTTCTGTGACCGTTGGACGTGTGACCTAAAATGGTTGTACAGTACAAGAGTTACTATATATAGGTGTATAAGTGGTAGCGTGTTTGGTAAAACAGTTTATAATGGTGCTGCCATCTGTTGGTGTGTTAGATACTGCCCCAACAGTTAGTTCTAATGTGGTGCAAAACTACACGTTTGGCCCTTGGGTACACAGACTCATGTTTGGTGTACCGAGGGTGAAGACAGCTTTCTCAGTTCATTCAGGTACAACCGCAGACATTGCAAGGTTATCAAATATTGCTTCTGTATGTATACCATTACGTTTTTAGATCCTCATCAGTCGGTTGTCCTACTGCTATAAACACACACATTGTAACATTGAATGATACTGCTGCTTCCTGGAGGTTACCGCAGTCATCCATTCAAACCGATTATATTACTACACACATATGTATACCTGCCTATCTAGTCTATAATTGTCTGACTGTTTTACTGCCAACCACGTGGAGGATACTGTACTAGACATAAAGTGTTAAGGAGGCTTGCAAGTTTAATAGTAAAACCAATAGTATCACAAGTAAAGCTAGAGAAGAAGGCTTCATTGTAATGAGGTGCTCCACAAATGTTTTCCAAAATTAGGTCGTGGGTTTCTATTTTTCTCCGTAATGCTGTTTGATATCTGTTTTAGAAAATATCTTATTATTGCTTTGAAACAGTTTGGTTATTACCAGGAATGCTTTCATTTAGGATAATGGCACAAGGCAAAGGATTATACAGGACTGGTGAATGGCAGCTGTTAAATACCATTGATGCTGTTCTGATTGTAGGGTGTTTTCATGTACTATGTTAAAGACCTAGGTCATATGTCCAGTTTTTCTTACCTCTCAGAGACGAAGTCAATACATCATTTGGAATAATTTTCTTTAAGATATGAAGAAGTACAACCTGTCTGTATTCTCTAATCAGTGACATTAGAGGGCACCACCTGTCTGTATTCTCTAATCAGTGACATTAGAGGGCACCACCTGTCTGTATTCTCTAATCAGTGACATTAGAGGGCACCACCTGTCTGTCTCTTCTCATCAGTAACATTAGATGGTACCACCTGTCTGTATCCTCTGACCAGTAACATTAGAGGGCACCACCTGTCTGCATCCTCTAATCAGTGACATTAGAGGGCACCACCTGTCTGTATCCTCTAATCAGTGACATTAGAGGGCACCACCTGTCTGTATCCTCTAATCAGTGACATTAGAGGGCACCACCTGTCTGTATCCTCTAATCAGTGACATTAGAGGGCACCACCTGTCTGCATCCTCTGACCAGTAACATTAGAGGGCACCACCTGTCTGCATCCTCTAATCAATAACATTAGAGGGCACCACCTGTCTGTATTCTCTAATCAGTGACATTAGAGGGCACCACCTGTCTGCATCCTCTAATCAGTGACATTAGAGGGCACCACCTGTCTGTATCCTCTAATCAGTGACATTAGAGGGCACCACCTGTCTGTATCCTCTAATCAGTGACATTAGAGGGCACCACCTGTCTGCATTCTCTAATCAGTGACATTAGAGGGCACCACCTGTCTGTCTCTTCTCATCAGTAACATTAGATGGTACCACATGTCTGTATCCTCTAATCATTGACATTAGAGGGCACCACCTGTCTGCATCCTCTAATCAGTGACATTAGAGGGCACCACCTGTCTGTATCCTCTAATCAGTGACATTAGAGGGCACCACCTGTCTGTATCCTCTAATCAGTGACATTAGAGGGCACCACCTGTCTGCATCCTCTGACCAGTAACATTAGAGGGCACCACCTGTCTGTATTCTCTAATCAGTGACATTAGAGGGCACCACCTGTCTGTATTCTCTAATCAGTGACATTAGAGGGCACCACCTGTCTGCATCCTCTAATCAATAACATTAGAGGGCACCACCTGTCTGTATTCTCTAATCAGTGACATTAGAGGGCACCACCTGTCTGTCTCTTCTCATCAGTGACATTAGATGGTACCACCTGTCTGTATCCTCTAATCAGTGACATAAGAGGGCACCACCTGTCTGTCTCTTCTCATCAGTAACATTAGATGGTACCACCTGTCTGTATCCTCTAATCAGTGACATTAGAGGGCACCACCTGTCTGTATCCTCTAATCAGTGACATTAGAGGGCACCACCTGTCTGCATCCTCTAATCAGTGACATTAGAGGGCACCACCTGTCTATTCTCTAATCAGCGACATTAGAGGGCACCACCTGTCTGCATCCTCTAATCAGTGACATTAGAGGGCACCACCTGTCTGCATCCTCTGACCAGTAACATTAGAGGGCACCACCTGTCTGCATCCTCTGACCAGTAACATTAGAGGCCACCACCTGTCTGCATCCTCTAATCAGTGACATTAGAGGGCACCACCTGTCTGCATTCTCTAATCAGTGGCATTAGAGGGCACCACCTGTCTGCATCCTCTAATCAGTGACATTAGAGGGCACCACCTGTCTGCATCCTCTAATCAGTGACATTAGAGGGCACCACCTGTCTGCATTCTCTAATCAGTGACATTAGAGGGCACCACCTGTCTGCATTCTCTAATCAGTGGCATTAGAGGGCACCACCTGTCTGCATCCTCTAATCAGTGACATTAGAGGGCACCACCTGTCTGCATCCTCTAATCAGTGACATTAGAGGGCACCACCTGTCTGCATCCTCTGACCAGTAACATTAGAGGGCACCACCTGTCTGCATTCTCTAATCAGTCACATTAGAGGGCACCACCTGTCTGCATTCTCTAATCAGTCACATTAGAGGGCACCACCTGTCTGCATTCTCTAATCAGTCACATTAGAGGGCACCACCTGTCTGCATCCTCTAATCAGTGACATTAGAGGGCACCACCTGTCTGCATTCTCTAATCAGTGACATTAGGGGACACCTGTTTACATCCTTTAATCAGTGACATTAGGGGACACCTGTTTACATCCTGTTATCAGTGATATTAGGGGACACACCTGTTCAGATCCTGTTATCAGTGACATTAGGGGACACACCTGTTTACATCCTGTTATCAGTGACATTAGGGGACACACCTGTTTACATCCTGTTATCAGTGACATTAGGGGACACACCTGTTTACATCCTGTTATCAGTGACATTAGGGGACACACCTGTTTACATCCTGTTATCAGTGACATTAGGGGACACACCTGTTTACATCCTCTAATCAGTGACATTAGGGGACACACCTGTTTACATCCTGTTGTCAGTGACATTAGGGGCATGCACCACCTGCCTGCATCTGCTTGTAAGTCACATACAGAGTCTCACTTACACTTGTTTCTTCAAGTGGCACTATCTATCCCTAAGGTCCTCTGTTTTTAGACATAGTTTCTTACAAGTATCTGTCTAGAACTTTTTTCTGTCGACAAAAGGATAACAGCACCACTAAGGTTTTATTACTTAAGTGACACCTGAGGTAGCACTGAAATTAGGTGACCAGCACCTGTTTGGACCTGAATACCAGATATATACTACACTCTGAGTCTCTTATCCTTTACCATATAGCAGCACCAACATCTTTCTTCATTCTACTTTAAACAAGGAGACACCACTAGATTTTGTCCTTTAATTTGTAATGTTGGATGGTTTCAGGTTTGGGTCCTTTCATTCTGTGGCTCCACCTGTCTGAGGCTTTTTGTTTCTTACACCAGGTGGCACCATCAGTCTGGATCCTCTAATCTGTTGACACAAGATGGCACTATCAGTCTGGTACCTGCCACCTTAATTGAATTGATATTTGTTAGATGAGAAGACTTTCAATAGTCCCTTGTCTGTGAACTTATACAGGAGTCCATTATTATAAGTCTTACTAAGTTTGGAGTCTGATGGCGATTAAGTTGGTGAAGTTTTAAGTCTTTCATGCCCTAGACATCAAACTGGGCACCACAACCAAGCAATTTGGGTATTTATTTTCATGAGACAATATGGAGGATCAATAGTGTTTGTACCTTTGAGCTGTGGTCTTTGCCACACTGTTCCAAGAATTGCCCCATGGTTAAAGCCATCAATACAACTTTGGCCAGGAATTACATCAGACCAATAACCTGAAGGGTTACAGTGTGGGGCAGACAGAAGCTTGTCTCATCGGTAATTGGCTAGAGGCTTAGCCAAGCTCACCCTATGGGATCAGGGAAATTGAATGACCATACACTCATAATACAACACATACCCAGTTATATCTATATTTGATTATTTTTGCTGTTAAGTATATGTTTATAGATTTTCTTATATCAACAAGGTAAAACAAACACAAGTTTGTTGTGATTTGGTATATGACAATAGTTGCTATATTTGTACACTGAAGATCACAATGTCAAGTAGACATCTAATGTAGCCTGTGTTTGTTATTGATTACACATTTCATAATCAGTGGTTGGCTATGAGAGTGTCACATTCAGAAATGTTCAGACATGAGGTTTGTCATGTTGGAGTGCCATTGTTTCTCAGTCTTGATATTTGATAGATATCTGTCATTTATTTTGCTAATGTGACCTTGTACAGCTGGAAACATGATGGACACGCGAGATAGGATGTGTACTCTATGACAGAAAACAATTCTATTCGTCAGAATGGTCCTAGATTTGTTTTTAGGTCATGAACATGCCAATGATTGCTACTTTTGAAACTGTCCTCTAAAAGAGCCTGATCATAAAACAGATGATTGGTGAGGTCCCTATGGATGCTGCTTGGTCCATTAACCCTCCGCGTTAATCATGCACGCTGCATGTGTGCACACTGCCCTTCATCACAGCAGTCATGCCATTCGATTTCACAGTCATCAGTGTTTGTACACAGTGCCGGTGGTATAAAATTAAAGACTGTATTTGTACAGTGTTGATGGTACAACACTGAAAGGCCCTGTATTTGTACACAGTGGTGATGGTACAACACCTAAAGGCCCTGTACTTGTACAAGGCCCTGTATTTGTACAGTGTTGATGGTACAACACTTAAAGCCCCTGTATTTGTACACTGTTGATGGTACAACACTTAAAGGCCCTGTATTTGTACAGTGTTGATGGTTCAGCACTGAAAGGCCCTGTATTTGTACAGTGTTGATGGTATAGCATGCTGAGGTTGTCTATTAGTACACTCTTTACACAGAAGTTACAAGTTGTGTAAAATTGTTAGCTGATGTGGATTTTAAAATTGACTTTGGAGATTTAGCTAGAATGTTACCTTTCCTTTACATGAAGTGTCTCTACCTCTACATCCAGAAGAAAGTGATTTAGTCTTGTCTACATATTTTGTAAGGTACTTATTGCATCATGGATTACTTCCCCTTGTTGATGTTTGCGTTTTAGTATGAAGAATACCAATCTATGGGAAACATGGTGGATGATTTGTGATGTACTATAGCATTGCTCTCTGGAACGGTTTTTTGTTAAGGTTGGTAGGTTATATCAGACAACAGATTCAATGTTGCTGTACTAAAATCCAGACCCACATCTTAACGCTAGTTAATAGGTAGCCCTAGAGAATTTCTCTAAACCCAAAACTGGTAGGGGCTTTTGATCCCCACAGAGATGTGTTTCTCTAAAATTGTACCAACACATCACACTGGCCAACTATAGAGAAGGATAAGTTACAGTCCCAATCTTACAGAACTAGTGTGTTTACACCCAGCACTGTTACACTTTGAGGATTCTAGGACACGGATGATGAAGAGAACAAGGAGTTGTTATGTCGATGAGTAGATCTAACAAAACTGCAATATACCATTTCTCCTCCATTGGGGTGGAGAGATTGTTTAGCCAAAATACTGAAACAGCAATAAATAAAAGTCATTTGAAAACCATCAATTCACTGTTAAGGTATATTGATAAAATGTTATAGGAAATGAAGTGAAGATTATTTGGACCAATTTACATGGTCTCTGCAAAAGCATTGTCAAAGTACAGTGAGACTCAGAGGGAGTCAATCTTTCTCTGAAACTTTTTTGGATCAGCATATGTATTTAAAACATTATTTTTCATAGTACACAAAACACCATATCTTTAACCAATACTTATCAGAGTGCCACATAACACCATATCTTTAACCAATACTTATCAGAGTGCCACAAAACACCATATCTTTAACCAATACTTATCAGAGTGCCACAAAACACCATATCTTTAACCAATACTTATCAGAGTGCCACAAAACACCATATCTTTAACCAATACTTATCAGAGTGCCACATAACACCATATCTTTAACCAATACTTATCAGAGTGCCACAAAACACCATATCTTTAACCAATACTTATCAGAGTGCCACATAACACCATATCTTTAACCAATACTTATCAGAGTGCCACATAACACCATATCTTTAACCAATACTTATCAGAGTGCCACATAACACCATATCTTTAACCAATACTTATCAGAGTGCCACATAACACCATATCTTTAACCAATACTTATCAGAGTGCCACATGCACGTTATATATGGGAATACCAGCTTTAGTTTTGGAAGAAATTCAACAACTCAGAGAAAAATATCTCAAGATGTTATGATTTTGTCACCTTGAATGCAGGTGACCGTCAAGGTCAAATGGGTCTCATGTTATTGTTACTCTTCAAACCTACACTAGCTCAGCCCCTATCCCCATCCCCCAATCTTACATTATGTATCTCCCCCTCCCCAACCCCTACCTGACAAATGTGTCTATAACTGGGCATTACAGTCAGTGTATAATTTGGCTGAAGAGAGCTAAGCTTTAGTGAAACCTATATGTTTGTGCCAGTCAAACAGTCATGTATAGGTTGCCATTTTCCTGATCACCAATGTGTTTGGCAGCTTTCTGTTATTCAAATGCCAAATATACTGTGATCCTATTTGATGGCAGAGAAATGGGATTATGTTGTCATGCAGACAATCGTGTATGACATTTATCCCTGCAGGTTTTGCAGTTCCATTCAGTGTAGCAGAGTACAGACCTGTTGACTTAATCTCATCCCAGGAACTGACTGACAGCTGGAAGTAAGGAGACTGCTTAGTGACAGTTCAGGAATGGACAGGAAATGGGGACATTGTTCTCCCAACAGGGAATGTAGGGATTGGAAGTTATGGTAGGAGTAGGGGAATGAAAGGGAGTAATGTTAGGAGATGAGGGAGTAATGTTCGTGGTAGAGAAGTGGGAGGTAGTAATGTTAGGAGATGAGGGAGTAATGTTCATGGTAGAGATGTGGGAGGGAGTAATGTTAGGGGATGAGGGAGTAATGTTCCTGGTAGAGAAGTGGGAGGGAGTAATGTTAGGAGATGAGGGAGTAATGTTCATGGTAGAGAAATGGGAGGTAGTAATGTTAGGAGATGAAGGAGTAATGTTCATGGTAGAGAAGTGGGAGGGAGTAATGTTAGGAGATGAGGGAGTAATGTTCATGGTAGAGAAGTGGGAGGGAGTAATGTTAGGAGATGAGGGAGTAATGTTCATGGTAGAGAAGTGGGAGGGAGTAATGTTAGGAGATGAGGGAGTAATGTTAGGGGATGAGGGAGTAATGTTGTGCTAGAGAAGTGGGAGGGAGTAATGTTAGGAGATGAGGGAGTAATGTTAGAGATGAGGGAGTAATGTTCATGGTAGAGAATTGGGAGGTAGTAATGTTGGGATATGAGGAAGTAATGCTCATGGTAGAGAAGTGGGAGGGAGTAATGTTAGGAGATGAGGGAGTAATGTTCATGGTAGAGAAGTGGGAGGGAGTAATGTTAGGATATGAGGGAGTAATGTTCATGGTAGAGAAGTGGGAGGGAGTAATGTTAGGGGAAGAAGGAAGGAGATGAGAGGGAAAGAGTGTAATGTTATGAGTAGAGGATTGGGAAGATTTAATGTGATAAGATTAGAAATGGAGGGAGTAAGGTTTTGAGTTAGGAAGAGAGAGGAGGTAATGATAGGAGTAGGAAAGTGGGAGGGAGTAATGTAAGGAGTGGAAAAGTGGGAGGGAGTTGAATGTAAGGAGTAGGAAAGTGGGAGGGAGTTGAATGTAAGTAGTAGGAAAGTGGGAGGGAGTTGAATGTAAGGAGTAGGAAGTGGGAGGGAGTAATGTAAGGAGTATGAAAGTGGGAGAGAGTTGAATGTAAGGAGTAGGAAGTGGGAGGGGGTAATGTAAGGAGTAGGAAAGTGGGAGGGGGTAATGTAAGGAGTATGAAAGTGGGAGAGAGTTGAATGTAAGGAGTAGGAAGTGGGAGGGGGTAATGTAAGGAGTAGGAAAGTGGGAGGGAGTAATGTTAGGAGTAGTGGACAGGGACAGAGTAATGTTAGGAGTAGTGGACAGGGACAGAGTAATGTTAGGAGTAGTGGACAGGGACAGAGTAATGTTAGGAGTAGTGGACAGGGACAGAGTAATGTTAGGAGTGGTGGACAGGGACAGAGTAATGTTAGGAATAGTGGACAGGGACAGAGTAATGTTAGGAGTAGTGGACAGGGACAGAGTAATGTCAGGAGTAGTGGACAGGGACAGAGTAATGTCAGGAATAGTGGACAGGGACAGAGTAATGTTAGGAGTAGTGGACAGGGACAGAGTAATGTTAGGAGTAGTGGACAGGGACAGAGTAATGTTAGGAGTAGTGGACAGGGACAGAGTAATGTTAGGAGTAGTGGACAGGGACAGAGTAATGTTAGGAGTAGTGGACAGGGACAGAGTAATGTTAGGAGTAGTGGACAGGGACAGAGTAATGTTAGGAGTAGTGGACAGGGACAGAGTAATGTCAGGAGTAGTGGACAGGGACAGAGTAATGTCAGGAGTAGTGGACAGGGACAGAGTAATGGTAGGAGTGGTGGACAGGGAGGAAGTAAAATATGGCAATGAGCAAGTTATGTTATGAGGGGGAGGGAGTAATACGAGGAGTAGGGAATGGGAGAGAGTGATGTTAAGAGACAGGGAAGTGTGAGTAAATAAAGTTGAGAGATAGGAGGGCAGGGAGTAGTGAAGGGAGATGAGGATGGGGAAAACAAATTTAGGAATAGATGAATGTGAGGACATCAGACGGGGAGTAGGAAATGCCAGGAGAAAAGGAGGTGGGGTGAGGTAGGGTGAGATGGGGTGAGGTAGGGTGAGGTGGGGTGAGGTGGGGTGAGATAGGGTGAGATGGGATGAGGTGGGTTGAGGTGGGGTGAGGTGGGGTGAGGTGGGGTGAGATGGGGTGAGGTGGGGTGAGGTGGGGTGAGATGGGGTGAGGTGGGGTGAGGTGGGGTGAGGTGGGGTGAGGTGGGGTGAGATGGGGTGAGATGGGGTGAGGTGGGGTGAGATGGGGTGAGGTGGGGTGAGGTGGGGTGAGGTAGGGTGAGATGGGGTGAGGTAGGGTGAGGTAATGATAAGGATGTGGACATACCTCAGGAGGAGATGCCATTGTTGAATGGGACAGTCTTCTCCCAGAGGAAAATAATGGATGGGGGAGGGTCTGGGGCTTCTACCTAGAAATGACAGATTTGGAGGGGTAATATTAAGTTCCAATCCAGATCTTTTAATTTTGTAATGATGAAGTCACCAACTTCCAGATATGTCAGCATCAGAAAGTCTATTGGTTACAGGAGATTGTTTTCCCCTTGGAATGAAATTAAATTCATTGATCAATATCTGCATTATTTTACTCTGAAATCAAAGTTAATAGTTGTTAATGCAACACACAGGCCTTAAATAAGTCCAAGTGTTATAAAGCGACTGAGAGAAAACAACTACATGTCTTATTTATTGACCCTGTTTGAAATTAGCCATGACACTCTGCCTTACCAAATGATTTCTTGGATTAGAGGATTAAATATCCTGGTACTTTATCCAACTTTATGCCCCGTAATTCTGTCTGTTATACAGGAAGTGCAGAATGTGACACACATTCGGTCTGTTATACAGGAAGTGCAGAATATAACACACATTCTGTCTGTTATACAGGAAGTGCAGAAAGTGACAAACATTCTGTCTGTTATACAGGAAGTGCAGAATGTGACATACATTAGGTCTGTTATACAGGAAGTGCAGGATATGACACACATTCTGGCTCTTATACAGGAAGTGCAGGATCACATGTATATATATATTCTGTGTCTTAAACAGGAAGTGATGATATGATACACATAATCTGTCTGTTATGCAGGAAGTGTAGGATATGATACAAATTCTGTGTGTTATGAAGGAAGTGTAGGATATGATACACATACTCTGTCTGTCATGCAGGAAGTGTAGGATATGATACAAATTCTATCTGTTATGCAGGAAGTGTAGGATATGACACACATTCTGTCTGTTATGCAGGAAGTGTAGGATATGATACAAATTCTGTCTGTTATGCAGGAGATGTAGGTATGTACATGTTACACATTCTGTCTGTGATAGGGGAGATGTAGGTTTATACATGTCACGCATTCTGTCTGTTATAGGGGAGATGTAGGTTTATACATGTCACGCATTCTGTCTGTGTGTTCTACAAGAAGTGAAGGATATGTCACACACATTATCTTAGTTTATTAGACACAGTAGTTTGCTCAAGGGCTGGGACCAGCATTACTGTTTATTAAGAATGTAGTAAGAGTAGATTTCTCATCAATCTTTGTAGAAAGTAATCAGACGAGAAACAATGAGCTTGTCACCTTTCATTCTCTGTCACTGTGTCAGTGAAGATCCCTCAGAGGGTGGCTATCAACACCCATCTTCATCACACTGTAGGGATTGAACAGTATTGAAAAAGATTATCATCATTAACACATCCACTCAGAAATAAAAGTTTGCTGGTAAACACATGCACTTAGTTCTCCTGATTAATGTAGAAATAGAAGTAGAAAACCCCAGTCTTAGTTACAAATCATTACAATGATCAATGTTATTTTAAATTCCAAAGGGACATCCTTACAAAGCTGAACAAAACAATCCTACCTTTTCTTCCATTTTGATATCAAATAGGATTCAATTTGTTATAAGTGATGACAAACTAGTGCAATTCTGAAGCCAATCTCTACACAGTGAGGCAGTGTTTATCTTTATTTTTCCCCGTTGATTCCCATTGATTAGTCATCTAAAATATTTCTAAAATCTCTCTGATGTCTTTCCAAAAAGATACAACTTCTTTATCAGAACAAAGTAAATAAAAATAAGTATCAGACTGACTCCTGGCTTTACTGGCCCTTTAACTATAAAGTAGAAATTTGAATGGATTTAGAACAGAATCTCAGTTTCATTGACCATTTGCAATTAAGTACAAGTCATTTATTATCAACCAGTCAGATTCTGTAGCTCCGAAGAGATTGATCTGTCACATCTCCATTGATGAAGAAGTACAGAAAAACAAATTCCAGTGAGAAATCTGATTTTGTAGAATTAAGTAGTATGATGGAGGAATTTACACAGAAATTCAATGAATTTAAAGATTTATCAAGGATAGAAATAATTATATAGTGTGGATCTCTCAGGATATTAATGTGACGTGCATTAGTAATAGGTAACATCAAGCTATCCTATCAATTCTAGTAGTTTGCTGGGGAACCTGGATGTCTCAGTATGATTAAGTGTACCTTAAGCTGTGACCTTCACCTTCCTCTAGGTAGTATATCTCCTTAATTGAATTAGGTGCTCTAATTGCTTTTGTGCTGTTTTTAGACTTGAAAAAAAGAAAGATGAGATAGTATGAAAAACATGATCAATCCAGATATCTTGTGTTCTCAAGTTCTAACTTGCTGTCAAAATTTTCTATGGTGCATGCTGCCTGCTGGTGAAGCTAGGGGTTTATTGAATCAGATACACATTTGAAAATAAATGTCATACCCCACTACATCAGTCATCTATTATTTTACTGTGTTTGTCAGTTAATGGTGAATTATGGAAGACATGATGTTGTCTATTTCATATTGTGGTAGGAATTATTTTTGGCTGGGAATATGTCCTTCTTAATGATATTTTAGTACCCATTGATAGGTCAACAATACCGTTTATGCTGTGGTTAAGTGAAGGGTGCAAAGAAATAGATTTCAATACAATCTACACAAATTTGTCAGTAATTAAATTCAAGAGAGATAATTACATGAGAAAAATAGCATTTTTCATCTCTTCATGTTGAGTACTCTAACAAGAAAATATTGCAAACAATTGATTTTTTTTTTTTCGAGAATTTCTGGGTATATGTCCCTCATATATGAGGATTTTGCAGAACAAGTGACATGTATGATAGGTCTCCACATACACAGCTGCTGAGGTAAAACTCCCATACACAGCTGCTGTGGTAGGGCTCCCCATACACAGCTGCTGTGTTAGGGATCCACATACACAGCTGCTGTGGTAATGCTCCACATACACAGCTGCTGTGTTAGGGCTCCCCATACACAGCTGCTGTGGTAGGGCTCCCCATACACAGCTGCTGTGGTAGAGTTCCCCATACACAGCTGCTGTGGTAATGCTCCACATACACAGCTGCTGTGTTAGGACTCCCCATACACAGCTGCTGTGGTAGAGTTCCCCATACACAACCAGCCATGACAAAGCTCCATATACACAACTATCTGTGGTAGAGCTAAACATACATAACTATCAGTGGTAGAGCTAAACATATATAACTATCAGTGGTAGAGCTAAACATACATAACTAGCTGTGGTAGAGCTAAACATACATAACTATCAGTGGTAGAGCTTAACATACATAACTATCAGTGGTAGAGCTAAACATACATAACTATCAGTGGTAGAGCTAAACATACATAACTATCAGTGGTAGAGCTAAACATACATAACTATCAGTGGTAGAGCTAAACATACATAACTATCAGTGGTAGAGCTACACATACATAACTATCAGTGGTAGAGCTAAACATACATAACTATCAGTGGTAGAGCTAAACATACATAACTAGCTGTGGTAGAGCTAAACATACATAACTATCAGTGGTAGAGCTAAACATACATAACTATCAGTGGTAGAGCTAAACATACATAACTATCAGTGGTAGAGCTAAACATACATAACTATCAGTGGTAGAGCTAAACATACATAACTAGCTGTGGTAGAGCTAAACATACATAACTATCAGTGGTAGAGCTAAACATACATAACTATCAGTGGTAGAGCTAAACATACATAACTATCAGTGGTAGAGCTAAACATACATAACTAGCTGTGGTAGAGCTAAACATACATAACTAGCTGTGGTAGAGCTAAACATATATAACTAGTTGTAGTAGGGCTCCCCATACAAAACCATTAGTTGTAGTAGGGTTCTCGATACAAAACAAGTTGTGCTGAGGCTCCCCATACACAACCAACTGTGGTAAGTCTCCCCATACAGAATTAGATGTGGTAAGGCTCCCCATACACAACCAACTGTGATAAGTCTCCCCATACAGAATTAGATGTGGTAAGGCTCCCCATACACAACCAACTGTGGTAAGGCTCCCCATACACAACCAACTGTGGTAAGTCTCCCCATACACAACCAACTGTGGTAAGTCTCCCCATACAGAATTAGATGTGGTAAGGCTCCCCATACACAACCAACTGTGGTAAGTCTCCCCATACAGAATCAGATGTGGTAAGACTCCCCATACAGAATCAGTTGTGGTAAGGCTCCCCATACACAACCAACTGTGATAAGTCTCCCCATACAGAATTATATGTGGTAAGGCTCCCCATACAGAATCAGATGTGGTAAGGCTCCCCATACAGAATCAGATGTGGTAAGGCTCCCCATACACAACCAACTGTGTTAAGTCTCCCCATACAGAATCAGATGTGGTAAGGCTCCCAATACAGAATCAGATGTGGTAAGACTCCCCATACAGAATCAGATGTGGTAAGGCTCCCCATACAGAATCAGATGTGGTAAGGCTCCCCATACACAACCAACTGTGGTAAGTCTCCCCATACAGAATCAGATGTGGTAAGGCTCCCCATACACAACCAACTGTGGTTAGGCTCCCCATACAGAATCAGATGTGGTAAGGCTCCCCATACAGAATCAGATGTGGTAAGGCTCCCCATACAGAATCAGATGTGGTAAGACTCCCCATACAGAATCAGATGTGGTAAGGCTCCCCATACACAACCAACTGTGGTTAGGCTCCCCATACAGAATCAGATGTGGTAAGGCTCCCCATACAGAATCATTTGTGGTAAGGCTCCCCATACACAACCAACTGTGGTTAGGCTCCCCATACAGAATCAGATGTGGTAAGACTCCCCATACAGAATCAGTTGTGGTAAGGCTCCCCATACAGAATCAGATGTGGTAAGGCTCCCCATACAGAATCCCCATACAGAATCAGATGTGGTAAGGCTAAGGTCTCCCCATACAGAATCAGATGTGGTAAGGCTCCCCATACACAACCAACTGTGGTTAGGCTCCCCATATAGAATCAGATGTGGTAAGGCTCCCCATACAGAATCAGATGTGGTAAGGCTCCCCATACAGAATTAGTTGTTGTAAGACTCCCCATACAGAATCAGATGTTTTAAGGCTCCCCATACAGAATCAGTTGTGGTAAGTCTCCCCAAACAGAATCAGATGTGGTAAGGCTTCCCATTCACAACCAACTGTGTGAAGGCTTGTAAGGATTGTAGATTTTTCTTTGATGCTAAAGCATTTGAAAAAGAATGAAAATGAAATGAAAATTGATTCAGGAAAGATTTCCATACAATAGTCTTCTGTTTTTTTTAAGACATTACCTGGAAGTGGAATTAGAAATGACTATGTCTAGATGAGTATTTGAAGGCCCACCAGTTTACAGAATTATCTCACAGCTCCGTGGGAAAAGATTATTTTTATTAGACCCAAATGAAACTAACCACACTTGGTGATGATGAAATTATTCTGACAAATTAATTACATCAACAGTTCAATATTTAATTGATAAATTTAGCGTAACATGTACTATAGTGACAATGAGATATCTGTTTTTATTCTTGACAATAGATAGGCACTCACAGAACACGTGGTAATTACTTTGATGACAAATGAAACACAATATAATTGTGAAAACAATGCTCCTCATGCTGTACTGGTGTTCATCTCGACACACTCTCATGTTGTGTAATTCTTACGGAGCATCAGGTGAGCTGATTTATAACACAATTATCCGTAATATTAGTGTAATACCTGACAAAACTGGAAGAAGGCTGGAAATTGTGTACACAGCATGTGACTGGTGTAGCAACATCCCTTATATTTCATTGTTTGCATGTCACAACACATCACCAGTTTAAATATCGGGGCACACTGCTGTTTTGGAAATCACACAATGACAGTATTATCTGAATTCAGTGTTATTGTAAACTTTGTAGAGTTAGAGGTTGTTTAATTCATGTCTTTGAACACAGGTCAATTTCTTTATCATCAGACTACATGAATTCTTGTCCTTACTGTTTTGTTTGTCTGTATGCTTACACGTTTAACAGTCCAATTGCGACTACAATATTTGTCTCTATTATACCAAAACTATTTGTGTGAAAGAGGCATGTTTGTGTGGTTTATGTCTCCAATTTGCTCTAAAGTGGGACTTGTAAAACATGGTAGGTTCACAACAAGGTTGGACAGTGCTGACCGAAGAACTCTCTAGCTATTTATCAGTCTACGCTATTTGGAAAATAATCTGTTAAAGTGCTGGAACCGTATCAGTTCAGCTCCTAGGAATCTACAGCTCCACATACTTCCTTGGGAGTTACAGGGTCTGTTTTAAGTAAACTCTCAAGATTCAAAGATACCTTCATACCGTCCAAAATTTTCATTTGCGAGAAATCCTTTAATTTCATTGGTTATCAAAGTCTTAGAATTCTCTCTCTTATTCTGTGTGCATCTTACATATATATTAATGTGTCCAGCTGTATGGTGAAACTTTTTAACACAAGTTTGCCTTACAAGATACCATTTCCGTGATAAAAATGAGTCAGAAGAAAACTTGAACCATGATGACCAAAGAAAGTCTTTCAAATGTCAGGAGTTAATTGAGTTGCTGCATTTTGCTGGTTAGGGGTTGTTATATAACACTTCTGGTTGTGTGTACCCTGGGGGTTAGTGACTATGCTTCACTGTATAACTAAACAACACTTTACCTTATTACTCAACATCATCAGGGACGAGACATTCACTGACAACTTGGGTGTAAGACACCAGGGACATCAATTTTCTTTTAGATTCAATAAACTTCTATTACAGCACAGAGCACAGCGTATTTATTCCTTGCTTACATTTGGTTTTGACGCCGAAATATATCTCTGGCAATATATATAGTCATGCTTTGTTATAATCCAACACATTGATCTAATGATAATTAAGCCTTTCCAATGACTTTGAGTCAATTAAGGGTATTATTTTTGGTTCAATAATCCCAATATGTATTAATTTCAGTCACAGAAATGTGATGGTTTCTAGGCTTACTATAGACACTTTGTTAGTGCAATAAGCTTACCCTATAATTTTAAGACAGGGGGAATATATTGGTTGGTAGGCTTATTTTGGAATGATTAAGTGGAGCAATAAATCCACTCTCTGACTTTGAATCAGGAGTGATATGTTTGTTCCTACACTTAATGCGTAATAATTTACTTATGCAATAAGCCCAATCTATGACTTTAGGTCAGTAGTCATGTGTTTGTTCCTTCACTAATTGCAGAATGTTTAAGCAGAGCAATAAGCCCACACTATGACTTTGAATCAGTGGTCATGTGTTGTTGGTCCCTAAGCTTATTGTGGAACACTTACTTGATCATAAGCTCATTCTATGACATTGAGTCAGGGGTCATGTGTTGGTTCCTAGGCTTATTGTGGAACACTTACTTGATAATAAGCCCATTCTATGACATTGAGTCGGGGTCATGTGTTGGTTCCTAAGCTTATTGTGGAACACTTACTTGATAATAAGCTCATTCTATGACATTGAGTCAGGGGTCATGTGTTGGTTCCTAAGCTTATTGTGGAACACTTACTTGATAATAAGCCCATTCTATGACATTGAATCAGGGGTCATGTATTGGTTCCTAAGCTTATTGTGGAACACTTACTTGATAATAAGCTCATTCTATGACATTGAGTCAGGTGTCATGTGTTGGTCCCTGAGTCAGGGGTCATGTGTTGGTTCCTAAGCTTATTGTGGAACACTTACTTGATAATAAGCTCATTCTATGACATTGAGTCAGGTGTCATGTGTTGGTCCCTGAGTCAGGGGTCATGTGTTGGTTCCTAAGCTTATTGTGGAACACTTACTTGATAATAAGCCCATTCTATGACATTGAATCAGGGGTCATGTATTGGTTCCTAAGCTTATTGTGGAACACTTACTTGATAATAAGCTCATTCTATGACATTGAGTCAGGTGTCATATGTTGGTCCCTGAGTCAGGGGTCATGTGTTGGTTCCTAAGCTTATTGTGGAACACTTACTTGATAATAAGCTCATTCTATGACATTGAGTCAGGTGTCATGTGTTGGTCCCTGAGTCAGGGGTCATGTGTTGGTTCCTAAGCTTATTGTGGAACACTTACTTGATAATAAGCTCATTCTATGACATTGAGTCAGGTGTCATGTGTTGGTCCCTGAGTCAGGGGTCATGTGTTGGTTCCTAAGCTTATTGTGGAACACTTACTTGATAATAAGCCCATTCTATGACATTGAGTCAGGGGTCATGTGTTGGTTCCTAAGCTTATTGTGGAACACTTACTTGATAATAAGCCCATTCTATGACATTGAGTCAGGGGTCATGTGTTGGTCCCTGAGTCAGGGGTCATGTGTTGGTTCCTAAGCTTATTGTGGAACACTTACTTGATAATAAGCTCATTCTATGACATTGAGTCAGGTGTCATGTGTTGGTCCCTGAGTCAGGGGTCATGTGTTGGTTCCTAAGCTTATTGTGGAACACTTACTTGATAATAAGCCCATTCTATGACATTGAGTCAGGGGTCATGTGTTGTTGGTCCCTAAGCTTATTGTGGAACACTTACTTGATAATAAGCCCATTCTATGACATTGAGTCAGGGGTCCTGTGTTGGTCCCAGAGTCAGGGGTCCTGTGTTGGTTCCTAGGCTTATTGTGGAACACTTACTTGATAATAAGCCCATTCTATGACATTGAGTCAGGGGTCATGTGTTGGTTCCTAAGCTTATTGTGGAACACTTACTTGATAATAAGCCCATTCTATGACATTGAGTCAGGGGTCATGTGTTGGTTCCTAAGCAGAATAATCAATTGATACACTGGGACATTTTTTTTAAATACATTTTATGTTAATTACCTTACGTCTTCTAAGTTATTGATTTTCAACTGAATATTTTTTAAATAAATGTATGAAAAGTAAAATTGTAATCTGATTACATGTATGCTTTAAACTTCAATGTGTTTAAATCAATCTATTGGTGAAATGTAAACAAGCAGCCACTGAAGAAGCTGATAAAATCTTTCCTACCTAACTTTAAAAGTGTAAAATTAAGGATTTTTTAATGAGCAATATAAGTGATATTAATGTCAAAATTGTGGGCCATTTTAATACAAAATTATGTCATAATGTTCCCGAAACATCAGTACAAGTACTATGGTTTAAATCATTTAACATTTCTGTTTTCATTCTGATCTGGGTCAATTATATTAATAAACCATTAGATTTAGGAAAACTTCAGAGAACACTTCACTTTCTATCTCAGAGCTATTTAAGTTTCTACAGGGCATTAATACTTTCTCATTTAAAAATTGAAATGCTTTTATCTTCTCTACAACGCAGTTTACGTTTGTGGTTTTTGTTGTTTGGAAGAATGAATCTGATTTACCAGTCAACATTTTTTATCTTTTCTACAAAACGGTTTACCTTTTTTGGTTTGTTGTTTGAAAGAATGAATTTGAATTACTAGTCAACCTGTTTTTATGCATTCTACAATAAAGGTGACCTTTGTAGTGTGTAAAGTCTGGAGGAAGGATTCTGACTTACCAGTCAACATGTTTATAAAGGACTGAATAAAAAACGTTTTATAATGTTTTGTTAGGAACAAGGGTAATCCAAGTGCTGAAGACAAACCGTGAACTCTATCTTTACCAGGGCTTTGTAAACTGTTTGTACGACTTAATGGTTTTATAATTAATGGGTATAAGTTCATTTCACTTCACTTTAGAATTTAGCACAATGAGGTGCCACTGATTATTTTGAGTAAAAATGAGAAGAACGTCTTAATTACAGGTTGCAGTGTGAATTATCATACCTGTTTGTGTTTTTACCTGTAGTTTTACTGTTTATGAGTAACAGAATGCTATATCTACACCTACAACCAAAAGCAGGTGAAAAACAATGCATGTAACAAGATGATATTACAGAACTGAGAGAAATAGTAATGCCAGCACGTCATTGATCGGAGAGACGTTTGTGGAGGGGTTACTGAGACAGGTTAATACCTCTACAGTTATTAAGCAGTGTATTTTGATATCCTAGCTAGTGTCTGTCAGGTGTGGACCATTCTCATGCATACTTCATGGTGGTACTAGTCTTTAGTGCAGGCCTTGGGAACTCCAACACACTACAAAGTGATAGAATATAATGTTACTTTTTGTGTGTATGATGATGTGGTGATTTTTCTGCTGGTATATACCTAGACACTGTGAAAGTGTGAAGGTTTGCTGACTACTAGGGTACCATTTTAATTGTAAATTACTCTACGTCCTGATTTATTAAACAGAAATTGTAAAGACAAGAGAATAAAAGGATAAAAAGTGCTGGTTTCATGAACATTGATCAGATACAGTTGGGCAGTGTGTTGTCGTGACTGGAGCATATGCTGTTTGTAGTAGTGTTGATTTCCTCACAGCTGTACAGACTGGTTGCTGTCTATACACTGTCTACCTGAACCTTCAGGATCTTATGTTGCTGTACTGGGATTATCTCTGATATTTTTATACACTACATAATAGCATTCTTTGATTTAAAACTTTCAAAGACAAATCATTCATTGATCTATTTTGCTTCCTTGTTGTTTTTTTTTTTTTTTATAAAATATACAATGCATGAAAGATATTTACTCTGAAGCTAAATATATTGTCTTTGCATTTAAAAGATTCTTTTATTTTTCAGTAAAAAATGCCGTGCTGCAGAGGGCTAACATGTATGATAGTGGTGTTTCTAATTCAGTTTGTTGGGCTTCTCTCAAGTAAAGGTGAGTACTAGCTATCACTCTTAACATTCTTTATAGTTGTATATTTTTCTGCATGGACTTACTCATCGACAATTTCTTTTGATCAAAGTAAGTTTATTCTAGTTGATACTTTTTGTATCAATCATTACTGAGATGTACAGATTTTTATAGTGATTTTAATGTTTTCCCACTGAAATGTCATCGTGCTAAAATATTTCACGAGATGTAAGGATTCAAATGTATATTGACATAAAAACAAAATAGCTAGATACCTCATTGGGGTTTTAGAATTTGAGCCCACTTACTTGGATGGTGGGGTAATCAAAAGTAGACTTTGGAACTAATGAATATATTGTTATTGTAATTTATTTGAAAGTGCTTGTTGGGACTTTTCTCAGATTTTATATGTATAGTTTAATTTCTTATCACTGTTACATAAGAAGAGGAATTTCAAATTTCATCTATAGTAAAGAGCAAAAAAAATGAAAAGAGAAAGGAGAAAAGGTGCCAAGATCCCTCTATGATCTCTTGTTATGTCAAAGATGACAATCTCTGGGATGTCTTGTTATGTCAAAGGTGACAATCTCTGGGATGTCTTCTTATGTCAAAGGTGACAATCTCTGGAATGTCTTCTTATGTCAAAGGTGACAATCTCTATGATCTCTTGTTATGTCAAAGATGACAATCTCTGGGATGTCTTGTTATGTCAAAGGTGACAATCTCTGGAATGTCTTCTTATGTCAAAGGTGACAATCTCTGGAATGTCTTCTTATGTCAAAGGTGACAATCTCTGGGATCTCTTGTTATGTCAAAGGTGACAATCTCTGGGATGTCTTGTTATGTCAAAGGTGACAATCTCTGGGATGTCTTGTTATGTCAAAGGTGACAATCTCTGGGAATCTTGTTATGTCAAAGGTGACAATCACAGGATCTCTTGTTATGTCAAAGGTGACATTCTCTGGGATCTCTTGTTATGTCAAAGGTGACAATCTCTGGGATCTCTTGTTATGTCAAAGGTGACAATCTCTGGGATGTCTTGTTATGTCAAAGGTGACATTCTCTCAAATCTCTTGTTATGTCAAAGGTGACATTCTCTCAAATCTCTTATTATGTCAAAGGTGACAATCTCTATGATCTCTTCAACTAGATTTCGAGGGGGAAAAGTAAAGTATGATCCATCTTGGAGCTTTTTCAACGAAAATAAAAAGATAGCTGACAATGTTTGCCAAGGGGTAATACTTTGATGTTTTGTAGTAATACATTCCTCTGTTGTTCATTGTATGTACATTCAGGTTTGCTCCCAGTGATACCACTGAGAATAAACAGAGAGTACAGGTGTCGCGAGGACAGAACGGACAGGAATATTGAGATGATCAGCAGACTCATTACAAATGATAGACATATCTATGTGATAAACACTGATCATATAAATATGATCGTGGTCATTGGTGTGGAATGGTCAGATCAGACTACAGGTTAGTGTCTGACCGACAGACTGTGATTTGACATGTATATCTCCTATTATAGATAGCTTGAACAGCCTGTCCCTTAGGAGATTTCATAATTTTATATAATGTCATTAAAGTATCACAATTATCAATTCATACTGACAATATCATGTGTATTGCAGAGGCTGATTTTTCAAGAAGTACTGCAGGACGTTTTGTCAATAAAACTTTCACCAGTAAACCAAGGGATTTTTGTCAATGAAAATTTCACCAGTTAAACAATTGATTTTTGATGACAAAAATTTCACCAGTAAAACAGAAAGGATCTTTTTGTTGTTTCCATAAATATATTTAATGTCTTGTCTTTATGCACTGCTATTAATAAAAGTTGATTTGTGGATTTTAAAATGATATCTCTCTAAGTTTTTATCATCCTCTTTATTTAGATCCATTTTAACTTCTTAATAGCCGACTTGAGGAAATACACATTCCAAGGTCACTGAAGTACTTGAACAAGTATGTTTTTGAGGATAACTGCTTCCTCATATTTCCTAAGGATAATTGATGGTTTTGGCACTGTTGGCAGCCATATTCATTTAGTGTAATAGTGTCGTTTTCTAGCAGGAGATCTTTACTCAGATTTTAAAAAAAACCCGGCAGAACTTGCCGTCACTGAAATGGAATCCAAATATTGATGTTGTTTTCCTTTAGTGTTTTAGTCCACCTTTTTTAAATTGTAGACTTTTGTTTAAATTGCCTTACCTGTGTGGTCTACTGTCTGTATTCCATCCTTAAATAATTAATACAATTTCTAAAGAACTGCTGATCATGTCTTTCTTAAACATTTTCATGTATGTGATATTTGCCTTGGATATAGTAATATGGCAGATGGAAAATTGTGATTCCGATTTCTTATACGTAACTGGAAATGATTCTCAAATTTCTTACAAATCTTTATGAAAATTGATTAAAAGCTTATGCAGTATCTACAGTAATTGATGATGACTACCCGTGAAAAAAAGACCAAAATGAATTTATTAGTACCTGTCTGAATTGACCATTTAGTTGAAAGTGTCCACTAATGTATTGAATAACTATTAGTTTGAAGTGACCACCAGTATGTATTGACTGTAAGTTGGAAGTGACCATCTGTGTTTAGTTACCTTTACTTTGAAGTGATCACCTGTGTAAAATGATGACCATTACTTTGAATGACCATTTCTTGAGAGTATTTCCAGCTTGTTCTCGCCAATAATAATTCATGACTGATCTGCAATGCTTGAAGATATTCAAACAATTCTTGTATTGTTATGGCAATAAAATAATAAAAAAAAAGGCATTAATTTCTTTGACTGTCAGATAGGACAGCTCAATATTTAAAGATATGATTCCATGGTAAAAGCCCTTATATAAACATTTCACTTCATTGTCCTTTAGAGATTACTTTCAAGCACTTTCAATTCTGTTGACGATAATACTGCAGCTGTATACTCTTTGCTGTCAAAATAGGTGTTATAGATCTGTGGTTTTTAGAAATCCATTATGCAATGAAATTTCTGCTGTGGTGATGGAATATAGGCATTGATAATTTCCACTGTGCTCAGCACCACTGTTGTCTCAAATTCACTAAACAGTCAATGGTAGGACAATCTTTCATGTGTATACCAGGATTTTCTTACTTGAGTCAAGGGAGATAACTCCTGGGAATGTTTTACTAATATGATATAAAAGAGCATTAGAGAAAAACTAATAATGATATGTAATTATTTGTATTACTTTGATGTCAGGTTTTTTCTTCTTGGATTTGGAATAAAAAGTTTAAAATCCGTCAGAAATTGAATATTTAATTAAATCTGATCTGGGAAATGTTATTACATATATAATATTGGAATTTTTCAATAAATGTGTCTTCCAAAAATCACAATGAATTTGTATTAGGTGTACAACTTAACCTTGTACTGTACAAAGCATTAAAGTGGTAGCATTAAAGGGAGACAACAATTAAATGATGGAAGCCCCCTTAATGATGCCACATACAATATAGAGGTAGCGTGTATAGGGACCACCTTGAATTTATCAGATTTATAAGTGATTACTTGTGTCACAGACAAATTATGTCAATTCCAGGATAAATCAATATATGTGCTATATACTGTCTCATTACTAAAACAATTAACTGTAACATTACAATAATGCTTGTGTTTGATAGCTAAATTCAATTAGTATACATGAAAATAAACATGCATTGCGTATAAAGACACATGAATGTGTAATTGTCACGGTGTTACATATAACAGGAAGATATCACATTATACCACTAATAACCTTCTGTTCGTCTACATAGATATCAAGTCTGTTACTTAGTGTGTTGTCTACTTGGATGTTTATAGAACTGTTTTTTTTATATAGAATATGAACAAAGCAAGCCATTGGCACCTCTTGGTTTTATCCAACATTTCTTCTTTTTGATACAGATAGTATTGTAACGGCCTTGAAAGATTGATGTGATTAGTTAGAACAGAAACATTTAAGAAGGATTCAAGGCTGTTTAGAGACACAGCTAATATTGACAGGAGACATTAGTGTATAAACACCGTCATAAATGCACCAATCAAAATAACTAGACTGTAGTTTATTCTGATGTGGCCTATAATTTACAACTGGCAAAGCATTGAATAAAAGAAATTAGGAACAAATCATTGTTAATCATACATGTAGATTCAACAGAAACATTAGAGCTAGTATCTGTTTGGAATAATTACTGGCTAATTGTGTGAGATAACAAATGATTATTAGGCATATTTCCTGGTATAACTGACATTTCAAAACATTTTGGAAAATGGGTAACATTTCCTCGCAGAAAAAAGAAATTTGATAACATACAACTCACTCAGGCTTAGATGATTGTAGAATTATTCATCTGACCAGCTCATCAGTGTAGTGTACTGTACTGTCTTCAAATGAATGACTTTCAGTTGTTGTGATAATGTAAAGAGAAACTCTGATCTCTTGACCTTGTGATTTGACCACACACTGGGTTCAGAAATGACATCTGTTTACCAGGTTGCTGACCATTATACTTTGTACATAACGTCTGTTTTCCATGTTACTGTGCATGATAGAATAACAAACAAATAATTGACTGATTTATAAGAAAAAACACTGAAAAAGTATGAGGAGAATGATGAAAATGGTAAGGGTGATAACTCTGTAATAACATCTATCTGTATACCTGTATACACCATCATTACCAGTTCTAACTTCAAATATATACATATTATTACACTACAGTGTAATCATCATTGCTGAACTTTTCCTCAAGTCTGTATATATCTTCATTTCCTTGTTTTAACATTGTTGACTCAAAAACTTTCCACCCAGTGATTCATTTTGTTCATATTTCGCCCAATATTTTTTAAAATTTGAGTTTAAATTGGATTATGTTGCCATACTTGTATTTTCTTGATATTTCATTTTGATATCTGTGGAACATACATACTTATGTTTCTGACAGATATTCTTGAAAATAAACAGTCAAGTTACAGAATGCGTAGATGATCACAGATTGCAAAGATATCGAAGAAAATCAAATTGTAATTGCGATATTGAACAGAGCTAGGGATACGTGCTGAGATGGAAGGCAGTCGTGTTAACAATATTGTGATTTTTATGGCTTTTGTCTAGGTCTAAACTTGGTTCTATTGTCCATTGTTTCCTGACAGGTTCTAACATCCTGGTTTCTCCGACAGTCCATTTAATGTGTATTATTTGTAGGGGGCATTGGTGGTGTTTGGGCCGCAGTCTTCTGAGGGTACAAAACGGTAATAACTAAGATCTACAACAGTGAAAGGTTTGGTTTTTTTCCTGTCATTAGACTTTCCCCATTTATAATTAACGGTAGTTGGGTTTGAATTACGAGTTATTTGTTTTTAATCACAAACTTGGCCATGGAATTGCTCAGTTGTAGACCCTCAGAACCGATTGTCATGCAAAATAGCTGTTAAATCAAGTGCACCTAATAACCTCATCGTTGTTTCCCAATACCGAGTATGGCATGCAGACACTAAAGAATATCCTCTTTGTTGGCAACAAAATGTATACTCATCCCCACGAGGCTAAAGTGAACTGAACCAGTCATTGATCTAGATTGTACTAGGTAGATTTATAGGGATGACAAGATGACAGCTATCAGGTGGTTCTTTATAGACTAAAAACTTTAGCTTCTATTAAGATTCACAACTATTTTGTTTACTGCTTTCTCAAAGAATAAAATTTGAAAGTGCTGCCTCAGGTTTTGGTATTATAACTCTTTATCAAGTTGTCTAATTGCCTCAGGTTTTGGTATTGGAACTCTTTATCAAGTTGTCTAATTGCCTCAGGTTTTGGTATTGGAACTCTTTATCAAGTTGTCTAATTGCCTCAGGTTTTGGTATTGGAACTCTTTATCAAGTTGTCTAAATGCCTCAAGTTTTGGTATTGGAACTCTTTATCAAGTTGTCTAATTGCCTCAAGTTTTGGTATTGGAACTCTTTATCAAGTTGTCTAAATGCCTCAGGTTTTGGTATTGGAACTCTTTATCAAGTTGTCTAAATGCCTTAGGTTTTGGTATTGGAACTCTTTATCAAGTTGTCTAATTGCCTCAAGTTTTGGTATTGGAACTCTTTATCAAGTTGTCTAAATGCCTCAGGTTTTGGTATTGGAACTCTTTATCAAGTTGTCTAAATGCCTTAGGTTTTGGTATTGGAACTCTTTATCAAGTTGTCTAAATGCCTTAGGTTTTGGTATTGGAACTCTTTATCAAGTTGTCTAATTGCCTCAAGTTTTGGTATTGGAACTCAGGTTTTGGTATTGGAACTCTTTATCAAGTTGTCTAATTGCCTCAGGTTTTGGTGTTGGCACTCTTTATCAAGTTGTCTAATTGCCTCAGGTTTTGGTGTTGGCACTCTTTATCAAGTTGTCTAAATGCCTCAGGTTTTGGGATTGGAACTCTTTATCAAGTTGTCAAATTGATCTGTAAGAAAGTAGATCCTCTAATATTTTATGTCATATTTTGGTTTTTGAATTGAAGGACTCACCAATATTTTATGTTGCACTTTGGTTTTTGATTTGAGAGAGAGTAGACAAATAAACATTTTATGATCCCTTGATCATTGTTACAAATGAATAATTGAATTATCTGCATTAGATATGATGACACTGCTGGTATATCCCAGCCATATTTTCAACGTTACACAAAAAACACAGGAACGTTGTGAATTCTGTAAACAGCATCTATATTTGTAGTCTTCTGTGTAAGGATTTAGTGCTGTCGCTATAGAAGCAAAACGTCTTCCACCATGGACAAAAATTCTGTCACAAATTAGAGAGACGATAGAGGTCACAATTAGGTTTGGTAGTGGTGTTTTAGGCCTGTTGCCATGGTTTCTGACAGCGGTCAATCATTTGGTGTGTTTCCTATAAGCCACAACGGAAGTCATTACTTGGGCATCCTCCCTGTTTGTCACATCTCCGAAGTTGGTGGAGAGGTCAGTGTAATTGAATTAACGGTACTGAAAATTCCAAGGAAAAGTTTGTTTCATATCCTTTATAAATTCACCCAGAGGATCATATTGATTCAAGTCAATGAAATAGGAGTTTTGAAAAGAAGAATTAAAACAGCTATATGGATGATTTTGTTGAAAAATTTATCTGAAGATATATAGAATGGAAAGAAGAAAAAGATCTTTTTTTATCATTTTAGAAAAACTTATGTTGTAATAGAAATAAATTTAACAATATTCTCAAATTTACCAAGTCTTCAAACAAATAAAAAATGAAAAATGTGAAAAGGAATCTAAAGCAGAAACATTAAAGATGAATATTACATTTACCATCAACAAGGACAGCTCCTGAGCATTCTCTATAGGGCTATCTTACAGATTCTAGCATCTAATTAACTCTATGTGGTTACACATGGCTGACATCCCTGTATGTCTCCTTATAGCGAAATGACACACTAGGGACTAACATATTGAGACTTCCGTAGAAAATTTCCCAAAAGATTAGCAATGTGTCTCTCCTGGCAGATACTATAACTTCAGTAATTGCTGTTATTGATGATAGGCAGAAAGAATTATACGTCAGGATTTCTTTCAAAAGTTAATGCTCGAACATATTCTGTTGAAATGTCAGAAGCATTTGATGAAACTCTAACACTTCTTCCTATAATTGAAATAATGATGTTATTGTACAAGTGTGTCAAATCTTGGAGGAAAATCATTATGTATTTTATATTTTCTTGTAGGTAAAGAAATTTAACATCAAAATACTGTTAATTGATAAATTTACAGTTACTGATAAATTGTGTAGTACCTTCCAATATAAATATGATCTGTTGGTGGCAAAGTATGTATTTTGTACAATCTCAGTTGACTGTAAAATGGTATTGTTTACTTTACAAATCCACCATTGTAATATACCTATTTTTCTGAAGTCTCTATCATGTTATGCTGGTACATATGTACTGAAATTTGAAAACAGATTAACTTCATGTATAAAGTCATGTACTATTTTCTGAATACTGAATTAACGTGCAATGTTTTTACTGCATGGTCCCTGTAGTACATTTCCTGGAGAGGATTTTCGCTTGTTGTACACTCCATCCCTAAGTCACACACCACTGTTCATGGTCCCTGTAGTACATTTCCTGGAGAGGATTTTTGCTTGTTGTACACTCCATCCCTAAGTCACACACCACTGTTCATGGCATATTGTTGTTTCACCTTCATACACTATTGAAGTTCCCATGTCAGTCATGTTGGCCATGGTGGCATGTTGCCTCTATTACAAATGTAGCTCTTGTTATCACTACAAAACTAGAGTTATACATTGAACATGCAATGGATATAAATGTTTTGTCATGAATTCCTGTATTGTTTAAGTGTTTACAATTGATAAATCTTCCTTTCTTTTTTACTGATATAGGACAATAATTATCATATGTTGTTAAACTGTTATTCAATCAAAAACATGTTTTAAAAATGCGGTCAAATCGAAGCATCAGTTATCATCAATATCAATTAATTCAAAACTGCGTGCAGATCATCTCGAGGCCTGAATACCCATCATGCAATTTAATTCAGTAATGAAAGTGTTAAAGGTTTTATTTCCAATTGATTTTAAATCAAAAACAATATTTTTTTTGTTTACTGTTGTACAGAGTTTGACTCTAAAGTAAAGTGCATACAAAAAATTACAATACATTATCACTATAAACCTGAAATGAGGGAACCTTTTACAGACTCATTTAAAATGCCATTAAAGTGGAAAGGAACTGAACTGGGCAGCCAGACAGTACCATGTTACAAAGCTGTCTGCAGATAGATTCAGAAATTACAGTAAAACATCAATTTAGTTTGAAGGAGGGAAAACATAATATCAAAAACATAGTAATGAGGGCAGTAATGAACACCTCCAAAGTAGACAGATTATCATACTGATAAAGAAATTGTACTGCTCTATATATATAGAGAGAAGAGAGAGAGAGTTATAGCCCTATGTTGTTTTTGAAGGATTTTGTTTTTCGGATCTATGTAACTTTGGTCGTATTCAATACTTTGCCATGTCAGATTATAAACCAGCTGTTCAACACAGTTATATGAGTTTGCCTAGTGAGGAAGAGGATTGAGATATTCCTGACCAAAAATCAAATGCATGTTTGATTATTTTACTCTCATACAAAAAAAGTAACAAAATGTTGGGGAACATGTTCATTCATGCCTTAATCAATATCCCATTAAATAAGCATCAAAGTTGATGATGTTATCAATTTGTAACTTGATTACGCTGTGTAAGATGATGCTGCTTCCCACTGTGAGAGGCATCATAGTTGTCTTAAATTTCCTTACCTAGGATTTATCAGCAAATGAGAATGCACCTATGAAATATGGGAGAAATTTGAAAATTGTTTCTACTTAATCACATTACACAAATGAAATAGGAAATGAAAACAATTATAATCCAATATAAAATTTTATACAACAGAGAGGAATCAAATGGAACAACATTGCTTTGTTCTTCGGGACAGATTTGGTTTGCGTGGGTTTTGGATGTTTTGACCTATTCTTAGTGCTGAATTTCCATGCTAAGTCAGTAACTCTGAACATCAAGATAATGAATGGCTTTGTTTCCATAGCCTTTTTTGGTATGTGATTAAGTGGTGAGTGTTGAAGGTATGGGCCATCACGAGGACAGAACACTCATCTGTCAGACAATCTTCAACTTGTCTAATCAGGGTGACATGGTGTAAGGACCTGTGGAACCCACTTAATACCGCAGGTCTCCAGGTTCACTTCCTAATTGTTTGGTGGCTGTTTCATTGAGATAATTGCATTGAGAGGTTTTAGAATGGTGCAGGTATAGGAATATTAATGGTGGTATTCGGGTCACTGAGGTCAAATTAAACAGCAGGTACTCTCCAACAACAAATCTACTATGTACTAAGACATAATGTTCATCTTTTCAAACATAAATATGGGAAGAATTTAGGTAACATGTATGGTAAATTTTGATGTAGCAAATTTTAATGTCCTTTCTCTGAAGATAAAGGTATTACTTTTCGCATACCTGTATGCAGATGGGATATGGCCAAGTGATTTTGAGCCATTGTAGTAGACAGCCCAATCTTCAGCATTATTTACCAATATACCAAACAAAATGACCAAATCACTGATATCATAAGTAGAAGTCCTGACATAGCCAAGAAAATGTCAGGACGTATAAAAAGAGATGTTACCCTCATGGAGACAGGAAGAGTGCATTTTTTGATAGGAAAATGGAAAATAAATATATATTCATATGTACTATATGCAAAGTATTTCTCTTATTTGAATTATATATAAGCTTGTTCCTGAAATGCAGATGGGAAAAAAATAGACCTAAAGTTAAGAAAAAATACTCATGGGACAAAAGAGTTTAACATAAATGAAAGGTATTACAATATTTTCCAACCTTTGGAATTTCAAAAATACTAATTTTCATGGTTTCTTATGTAATATCATTCAATCATCATATTAAACATGTTTATTTGCGATACACCATATTTGTTCCAAAAACAAATGAGATCCTCTCTAAAATCTTAACCATGAATACAGAAAACAAAATGGTTATGAATACAACATATACAATGAGAAATGGAAATTATCTATATGTTTGTTATATAGCTTTTCATTTCCTACAATTGATCAAATGAATGGCTGCATATAGCCTATGGTACATGTGTAATGTCTACTACACAACATACACAAATATGAAAATAGCATACACCCTTAAGTAGAAACCAGGTATAAGTTTGACATGCATCGATTGTGACTAAACCATTCACACTAAGCTGTCACTGTAGGAGTAGGTTCTTTGAAAACAGATGTTGACTTGGTACACTTTAGTGACAAAAGGAGAATTGATGTCTTTGTCGACCATGTTGACAGAAAATCTGAACTTTTATAAACACATTAATATCAGGTGATTGGGGGCGTCCCATGCACAGGAAATCAATACCAACAAAGAAGGGAAACCACTCTATTTGCAGAAAACCAAATGATTTTTATATTTAAATTTGTACATTTATATACAATTACATTTAAATCATTGTTTTGTATTGTTGTGATAAAATTGCCAGTCATTGATCCACCATTCTCGTAATAGATTTACCAGGTAAATAAAGTCAATTCTACAATTCAAACAGAAGTTAGGAAATCATGGTATGTTCCTAACATATAAACTGTGTATACACATGTTTGTTAAAACTGAAAACAGTTTGTTTGTGATCCTATTGTCAACTTATGAAATGTTTTCCATAAGTCAAAGATTGCAGAAATTGTATAGATAACCACAAGAATGTAAGTTATGTAATGCTGTAATATCAAAGGAAATTTTAGAGATATATTCAGCTATACACAACAGCTGATTTTAAATAGCCAATATCTCATGCGATGTTACTTTGATAGAATTAAGAAGGATAGCTGATACAAGAGGAAACATGAATGCTTCAGTAACATTGTTGTGGAAGAGCTAGAGCTCTAAATGGTAGCCTGTAAATAGACACCCTAATTTTCAACATTGTGTTTAAATAACTTTTACCACTGGCAGCTTGTCAACTTGTTCAAAATGTGATTGTGAATTATCTTAGATTTAAGTTCAAATTTGAAAAAAAAAAAAACCAATTTTATTTCAGTCCAGCAGTAATTGAAGCTAGTTAAGATTAAATTAAACTTAAACACTTAGGAGTGTAGAATTTTATTGTCATACCCATTTCTATACATTCAGCCTATTGATGGTTGGTGTGTATATTGAACTCATGCATTAGTTTCAATTCACTGCCCATCCTGTGGTCCTAGATTGGCTTTTAGCATGGCCTGGCAAAGGTACATAGCGTCATTTACCTCCTCTGTTTCTTACGGTTTCAATTTATGGCTTTGTGTACCTTTCATTAAAACTTAAAAGCATCCTCAACATCAGATTAAAAGCGCTTCCTTCCAGGTTTGTTGGGAGGTAAAATAACAACCAATTAATTTTCAGCAGGTTTAAGATAAAATTTTACTGTAATTCTTGGCCAACTGTTGATGAGGTGAAGTATTAGCCTCTGGTGGGTATAAGCTGGTGTTTATAGGATTCTTGTTGTTTGATATAAACCAGAAATTGCATAAGTAAGATGGCCAAGCAAAGGAGACACACTAGAGGAAAAGAGAATCTGTTAATGACACGGCCACAGTGATTGTCAGCTCCCCATTTTAATGATGATTGAATTCAGCATCGTTGCTTTCGAATTCCAGAAGATTTTTTTTAATCTTATGTCATTGTGTATATCTGTTTCTATTATGCATTCTAGCCTTACAGTTAAAGTATAAATTGCCACAGAACTTTTGTTAAATTGATGCTGAAAAGCAGCAATTAGCCTCAATTTGTTGTCTAGAGATATGGGTGTGAGGCTTACTGTGTAGGCCTCAATCTGTTGTTCTGGAATCAATACTATCTTGTAGCATTTTGAATGACTGCTGATGACAGTCTTCCTAAGCAGAAAATATATATATATATAGGTATATCAAATTAATTGTAATAACACATAGATTTAAGCATTAGCGCTTTCAGTTATATATGTATAATTTTATGCAGCTAAATTGGAAATTCATTTGAAATTTATGGGATAGGTAAGAAATTGATCATCATTAGGCAAGCCTATATATATGAAAGCTGCATTCATGATTACGGATAAAAGGTAACACAGAAAAATATGTTAGAACTTCAATTTTGTTGCTTGGGTATCAGACTGTCAATTTCACACATGTGATATTTCAGTCAAATTCTGTTACAGAATGAATGATACAGTATTTCATACATATGATATCAAACTAACAGAGATTTAGGTATTTATGATAGCCAATAGATCACAGTTGTTCCTAGTTTTTGTTAAATGTTAAAATCCTTGAATAACTTCTTCTCAATTACTTAATCCCATGCTTTGTGTTGTAATATGGGTCTTTGGTAAATGGGACAGTATGACAGCACTAAGCATTTATCACACATTATATCAGAAGTTTTTAGCAGTTGTCTCCCTTTAATTACATTTAACTATAACTACCAGTCTATCATTATTTCCTGCTCAAGGTATCATTAAGATAGATTATTGTTGTATTGTTGGTGTCTTGGCTATGTAGCATACACCCTTAATATGAGAGTTCCACCTAGGACTTTTCCTTATCTAAAGCTAGCTGAGTGTCCATTAAATCAACTCCATGTCAGCTAGGAGATCCATCAAAAATTGTTTACCTACGTCTAGAATTTTTTGTAAATGTTCTTCCTTTTTGTCTCACTTTGTAAAAGCATTTCATAACATAATTGATGTATCTTTAAAGCTTTTAAAAGAAACATTAATTTTAAACAGCTGCTTGAATTTTTTGGGAACAATTGTTATATGCTTTAGGAATAGATTCTCAAGTAAGAACTAATTAAAGCCAGATTGACCTGTTCTGTGTCAACGTTTTTATACTGCATCGAGAAATGTTAAAATACATCAGATGTTGCCATAGAAACAAGCTATTAGGTGTTGTCAAGTAAAATTAAAGCTCAGGTGTTGTTATAGAAACAAGATATATATTTGTTGTCATGGGAACAAACAGGTGTTGTCATAAGAACAAGACATATATTTGTTGTCATGGGAACAAACAGGTGTTGTCATAAGAACAAGACATTAGGTATTGTCAAAGGAACAATGCAACAATTTGTTGCTGATGAATAGAACAAGGCTTAGGTGTTGTTTTAGATAACGGACATTAAATGTCATAGAAACAAGGCATTAGGTGTCATCACAGACACAAGGTATGAGGTATTGTCATGGGAACAATGTATTAGGTGTCGTCACAGACACAAGGTATGAGGTATTGTCATTGAAACAAGGCGTTAGGTGTCGTCACAGACACAAGGTATGAGGTATCATCATAGGAACAAGGCATTAGGTGTCATCACAGACACAAGGTATGAGGTATCGTCATAGGAACAAGGCATTAGCTGGTGTTGTCATACGAAGAATGAAGGCATTAAGTTTTGTTTCAGAAAAATTACATGATATGTTGCCATAGCAACAAGGCATTAGGTGTTGTCATAGAAACAATTAAGGCATTAGATTTTGTCACGCGAAAAAAAAACATAAGATTTTGTCATAGGGAAAAAAATTAGATTATTCAAATAATTTATAAAATTTGTGTGCTAGACATCTAAATTAGTCAGTATACTCACTTCAGAGATATTTTAGAAGACATTAGCTTCCAAATCTTAGAATGTCATGTAGTCTGGTATATCAGAAGATTTTATATCAATGGTTAACATCTAGAAATTTACCAAAATTAGTGACATGATTCATAAATCTCATCTGAAATGGAGATAAATGTAAATTTTTAGGATACTGTTAACAGCTTATGTGAAAACATCATTATATTAAACTAATATCAAACATGAATTGGCAATAATCACACTCCAAAATGATTTCTTTGGTGATGTCACCATGCAGGTGATGGCATGAAGTTATCACTTTACATCTGAAACAATAGTAACCTTCAGTCAATCACGGTTGTAGGTATAATTATACATATGGTTTAACAAAGTTAATGTAATGGGTGTCATTTAACTGATAACAGGGTAGTTATGTGATAATATTTCATATATCCTGTTTAGCATATAGTATAAGGTAGGAATCGTACAGCTATAAAATTGGGTGTATAAACAAAGCCTGTTTAGGAGCAGTATCACTTTTAAAACATGGATGACAGATAGCAGACACCACATAGTTTCTATGGTTACAAAATTGTGCCCTATTTCCACAGGTCTTATGGGGAAATTTGGGGGTCTGATGTGCGCTCTGCAATATGTGACACTCCCTAAGGCTTGTCGCACACACAGCATATGTTACCAGTTTATGTTTGATTGAATTAAGGACCACCGATTACAGCTCTCAAGCAAAATTAATAGCTAAAACATAAATTGTGAAATGTTGTATGTTTTCAATGAGGACAAGTAATCGTTTTATTGAAGAAGAAAAACGACTATTACAAGCGAATGGAAAAATCAATTAGATTCCTTGGAAACTTAAGTTGTGTTGGCTGAGATTCAATTTTCTCGAAAGCATATATCCAGCATTGTGGTTGAGTAATATAAATGTGTTTGGAAAGTGTAGTTGCCTTTGGCCCAGGTTTAGGAGAGTCCTGCTTCTAGATGTTCCTCAGATAGTCTGCATGCAACATAAATAGAGTTACTTGAGGGACAATTTCAGTGTGACACTTGGGAAATGTACTCTGTCGACCAAGTAGGAGGAGTGTCACTGTAAGTTGTCTCTCCCCTCATTCTTGACCTTTTTTTATCCCTACATTCCTCTTGTCCTTCACCTTTCATTATTCTCCAGACCATTTCTTCTCAGTGCTACTTCAACTTAATTCAACCTCGTTCCTTTCCCTCCATAAACTTGCTATCCTCTCACCACCACTGTCCTCTCCAGTTCATACCCTCCTACCCTTCCATTCCATCTCTTTTTTCTTCTCCTTTCATTTCTACTTCCACGATTACTTTTACTTTCTCTTTCTCTTTATTTTCTGAACATGAATACTTTACACATGGGTACAAGATTTACTTGACCATTATCTAAACTGTACATATATTTCAGAAATACTAATGGAATTTCCATTTCTCCTTCAAAGATTGCAAAACTGCTGCTATTGAACTTCCTTTTTTTTCTGCAAAAAATCAGAAAAGTTTTACCAAAGTTATTGTTTTTTAGAAATGCCAATTTTTTAAGAGTTTTAGAGAATATCTTATCAAACTTTAAGGGACTATTGATGTGTTTTGGCAGAACTCTCTAAGGCTTACTAACATCTGAAGTTTGGTTTGGTATCCTCCATAGGGCCTTATCACCTTATTCTGAATCAAAGGAAAGAAAAAGTCAATGACATCTTGAGTGGTGGTTTGGCAAAGTGGTAAATGAATACATGTTGTTGAAGAGGTTATGGAGAGCTGTGCATTAAAATATCTCTAGAGTATCTTAAGGGGGATTTCATTTCCATGTACCAAAGACTTAGAAGGGCCAAATGAAAATAAATCTATAGTGTACCTAAAGAAATGACACTCACATTTGTATATTGTGTCTACACATGCACTCTCGATAAAGAGGCTTGATAAACGACTGCAGGCAACACCAAAGGGAGATAAATCAGGATGATCCAGACAGCGGTAAACATTTTCAAATTAAATCCATTTTCAGTTTGGTCCTTATCTGCCCTGGTCAGGACAGTGGGACAGCTCAAGAGTGGAAGGTATTACATTATGTTGTCTGTTGTGAGTGACAACCAGCAATGAAAGCCACACACTCAGAGAACTGGTAATAGAAAGTCTTCTGACCCATTTTGATTGCTGTCGGTTCATCAGTCAACACAGAAAATAACAAATTTTAGTCCATACCAAAATTTTCAATTTCATTTTGTTCTGGAGAAAATTTCCAATAAAAGCTGTTTAAGGTCACATTTCAATACTTTTTTTCAATTCATACCAACCATTTGGGTCCTCTCTGACTCTGTCGCTAACATATTTAAACCATTTGGGTCCTCTCTGACTCTGTCGCTAACATATTCAAACCATTTGGGTCCTCTCTGACTCTGTCGCTAACATATTTAAACCATTTGGGTCCTCTCTGACTCTGTCGCTAACATATTTAAACCATTTGGGTCCTCTCTGACTCTGTCGCTAACATATTTAAACCATTTGGGTCCTCTCTGACTCTGTCGCTAACATATTTAAACCATTTGGGTCCTCTCTGACTCTGTCGCTAACATATTTAAACCATTTGGGTCCTCTCTGACTCTGTCGCTAACATATTTAAACCATTTGGGTCCTCTCTGACTCTGTCGCTAACATATTTAAACCATTTGGGTCCTCTCTGACTCTGTCGCTAACATATTTAAACCATTTGGGTCCTCTCTGACTCTGTCCCTAACATATTTAAACCATTTGGGTCCTCTCTGACTCTGTTGCTAACATATTTAAACCATTTGGGTCCTCTCTGACTCTGTCGCTAACATATTTAAACCATTTAGGTCCTCTCTGACTCTGTCGCTAACATATTTAAACCATTTGGGTTTCTTCGAAGTTCTCCTTTATCTTTAGATATTAGGACCATTTTGGCTTTTAGCTCAAGTGAGTTTATGCTCTTGTGGGGCATTTGTTGTCTGTCAGTGTTGTCAGTAACCAAAAGGCTTCAAATCATGATATTTTGCAGACAATTTCCTTTGAAATTGGAAAAAGATAGTGAAAATAAATGGCTTTGACCTATAGTCAAAACTGGGAATGGTAATAATGACGTAAAATGTTATTGTATGTGTAAAAAAGCATTAAAAACCAGGTGAGATATTTCATGTCCATTAGGACTCATGTTTTGATATATAATCTAGTTTTCAATATTTTAGATTTTTTGAAGCTAGATTATTACCTTGTTCTGAAGCTATGCATTTTATTACTTACATCTAGGGTACTGTGTAGGGTTAGAGTACAAAAAAAAGGATTTACTTCTCAACAGTTGCTGATGGGGTGACACCAAAACGGATTTTGAATGATTGAATAAAAGAATAAGAATGTATCTGTACAGTAATATGGCACTGTATCTGCAAAGTAGCATCTGCTTTCATTGTTATTTATGTGGAAAAAAGCTTGAAGCGTGACAAAGTTTGTAGCCATGTTTTATGTTATCACTTTATTTCTAATGGAAAAATTGTTAGGACTCTTCAAAAGTTTTTAAAAAATGGCATGCTGGAAACTGTATTGGAAGCAAAAGTTCTGATGCACTATTATTTCCAACTGAACTGCTTGAAATGACATATTGGGTGTGTTGACTGTCAAATTTACCATCATCTTACATTAGATCATTTGTCAGGGTGAAGTTGGAGCCTCACCATTGTTTGAGATCCATAATTTTTCTTTTTTTTTAACAATTTGAATTTGAAAGGTTGCAACCTGATATATATATATACTGTTATGTAAGGCTTGATGTGACCAATCCAGCAGTCAAAATGAACCTCGTGGATATCGAGCCCCTACCAAATCATTACCTGGTGTTCTGTCCATGGAAATTTACCAAAACTTGGATCTTTGAATTAAGGTCTTTTCAAAAAAGCAATTCTATTACTACCTAAAACTGTATAGATATAGAATGAAACATGAAAAATTATTATTCTATTTGTCTTTCAACAGCAGTTGCAAAAAGGAACTCTTTTGAAATGAAGGAAATTTTATTCAATAATAATAAAAAAAACTTTTTGTTAATCTCTTTTGTTGGAGGAGAGGGACACAAAAAGGGGGAGTTTAAAGCAGGTGGAATCTGGAACACAGTCTCTTTTGTTGGGGAGAGGGACACAAAAAGGGGGAGTTTAAAGCAGGAGGAATCTGGAACACAGTCTCTTTTGTTGGGGAGAGGGACACAAAAAGGGGGAGTTTAAAGCAGGTGGAATCTGGAACACAGTCTCTTTTGTTGGGGAGAGGGGCACAAAAAGGGGGAGTTTAAAGCAAGTGGAATCTGGAACACAGTCTCTTTTGTTGGGGAGAGGGGCACAAAAAGGGGGAGTTTAAAGCAGGAGGAATCTGGAACACAGTCTCTTTTGTTGGAGGAGAGGGGCACAAAAAGGGGGAGTTTAAAGCAGGTGGAATCTGGAACACAGTCTCTTTTGTTGGGGAGAGGGGCACAAAAAGGGGGAGTTTAAAGCAGGTGGAATCTGGAACACAGTCTCTTTTGTTGGGGGAGAGGGACACAAAAAGGGGGAGTTTAAAGCAGGTGGAATCTGGAACACAGTCTCTTTTGTTGGGGAGAGGGACACAAAAACGGGGAGTTTAAAGCAGGAGGAATCTGGAACACAGTCTCTTTTGTTCGGGGGGAAAGGAACACAAAAAGGGGGAGTTTAAAGCAGGACCAATCTGGAGCACCCAAGATATGTAAAAATGCAGAATTCAATGGAATTCCCATGTATCTTAATTTGTTAGAGACTGAGAAGTCAGAGGAAAACAACCCAAACTGTCTGTATGGATTGGCAAGGGAATATAACAAGGTATCCTAAATGATGCAGAGGCTGACACCTGAGAAACAATGCCTCTCTCTGCTTGACAGTTAAACATATCTGATCTCTCACTCTCCACATTTAGGGAGCTATTTTAAAATTGGCTGCTTTTAACTTGTAAAATTATTTTCACACATACATCAGAGACTTGCAATCTAGTAAACCTATCAGTTGTACACCTTGTTGATTGTTATTATGTAATATGCCTTTACTTCCTGAAGTGTTGTGATGTATTGACAAGTTAGACAGCCTACGGCTTTGTGACAAGTGCTGTGTCACTAGCAAATCATTCCAGCAACTGTCACTGCACACAGTTTCCCCACAATTGAATTATTTTCTTTCACATGAAAAACAAACAAACAATTGCACATTAATAACACCACATAATATTAATGGTTCGAGACCATAGTCTTGATATTATTTGTAATTCAGCTCAATAAGAGAGCTGACAGTAAATTTGGTTGGTTAGGTTGATCAACTATTTGGGCTAGAGATAAATTTATTGCAGTAACTGTGAGTATGCATGGTGATGGCTTCAGGTGTAATTTGTATGATTGAAATGGTCTTTTACAGACATTAAACTAGAATGTTGCTGGTTTGTCCATTGTTCAGGTCTGGACAGGAAGATAGTATGCAATGGATTAAAATTTGTCTTGATGGTGACCATGAACTTACAACAGATACTTAATTAGCAGGTGACATGTAGATATTATAGAATCATGTTTTGTGACAATATATTTACATGACCTACTTTCATTGGACTTTCATAAGTAACAAAATAATTCCATTGTGGAAAAAATGGAGAAAAATACCATGTTATCTTCGTCTGTCCTATACCATGTTTTCTGTGTCTGTCCTATACCATGTAAAGTGTGTCTGTCCTATACCATGTTATCTTTGTCTGTCCTATACCATGTTATCTGTGTCTGTCCTATATCATGTTATCTGTTTCTGTCCTATACCATGTTATGTGTGTCTGTCCTATACCATGTTATGTGTGTCTGTCCTATACCATGTAATCTGTGTCTGTCCTATACCATGTTGTCTGTATCTTTCTTATACCATGTTATCTGTGTCTGTCTTATACCATGGAATCTGTGTCTGTCCTATACCATGTAATATGTGTCTGTCCTATACCATGTTATGTGTGTCTGTCCTATACCATGTTATCTTTGTCTGTCCTATACCATGTTACCTTTGTCTGTCCTATACCATGTAATCTGTGTCTGTCCTATACCATGTAATCTGTCTGTCCTATACCATGTTATCTGTGTCTGTCCTATACCATGATATGTGTGTCTGTCCTATACCATGTAATCTATGTCTGTCCTATACCATGTTGTCTGTATCTTTCTTATACCATGTTATCTGTGTCTGTCTTATACCATGTTATCTGTGTCTGTCTTATACCACATATTATCTGTGTCTGTCCTACACCATATATTATCTGTGTCTGTCCTAAGTGTTTAGTCCTGGAGCAAGCAGGGAAGATACTTATTCTATATGACGCTGTGTATTGGGTTAATTTCCAAACTCAGCTGATGTGACTTGGTGACATTTCCTGACAAAAGAAGCTATAAAAAAAATACAAAATACAATTAAAATCAAGTGAACTAGCTGAAGCGTACAGTACATACATCTGAGTGAGGTGGATATTTCATTAGGATTAAATAGCAGACAGGAGAGATAGGGTTAAAAGCACTTGTCTGATGCTGTAAATGAATGAGCCATTATTCCCTGCTTTATTTACTGTCCTCCTGCATGATCAATCTTCTCAGCTGGTGATTCCTGATCACCCAGGCGTATCTGATCTCACAGAATGCATTATTTAAGGAACCTTCTCTCAATAAAGGAAATTGGGTTGTAATTTGAGCAAGATGGTTTAATTTGTTTCCATCATTTTATCTAAAGTGTAATAGGATTGAACCTTACATATGAAAGTATTGCTGCAATGGCATTGCTGTTTCAGAATCACTTGTCGTGCCACTCCCAGGGCAGAGATACAGCAGGTTTGGCATTGATGTATGGGCAGTTGGCCCACAAAATAGGATTAATTGTAATAATACACATACCTTGTTTAGTTTACCATACTGCCTATTTATATAAAACTGTAGAAAACTAATCTATAGATAGTATAGGAAAGGAAATTGCATATGTAATAATTCAGGGATCAAATTATAAGGGTTATATTTCAATCATAAGTAATGAGAATAGATGTATAAAATGATAGCAGTAGAGCCCCATAAAGCTGCCCAATGCTAATCAGACAATGGCAAACACTGGATCTCCATTATAGCTATAGACACGCCTAATTAGCCATTACTGATATTCTCTGGTATAAGTTTTCTCATGGAATCAATTGGAACACACATAAACCTGCCATTTTGAAGGTCAAAATTGCTCTCTTTAGCAAGATACAATATTGACGCTGTTAGGGTCAAGGTCATTGAATGGGGTAGAAAATGATGTTCACAAGCTAAAGGTTTTCATTGAAAGTACATAAATCTGCTGTTGTCAATGTTATGTGTTAAGGTATATGACGATATATCATGTTTGACATTCAGAAACTTCCTTTAAAGAGACATACATTTGTATTTATAAGTTCAGGTATCTTATTGGTCATAAATCTAGTGTTCTGAAGGTCAAGGCTTCTCTTAGAAAGGACACAGAAATTCCAGGTTCTAGGCTGCTCTGAAGGATTGACACAATGTTCTTATTGTCAATGTTCCTGGTTAAGGTGATACAAATTTATTGTTCTCAAGGTCATTGGTTCTCTGTTAAGGACACCAGTCCTAGTGTATGATCATAAAATTATCAATAACCATAGTGTGTATATTAGTTTATTATTATATAGATTCCTAGTATAAAAGTAGTTTCTAGTAGATTAAATAGATAGGGTGATAATTTGTCTATCAGTGAAATCATAACATTTTGTCCCTTTGATGGGGTTACAAGATTTAGGTCGCTGTTATTGGGTTTTAAGTTTGGTAGATTTAAGTCAATTAAAGTTTGATCATTACTATAAACTGTGATAGTAACAGATGAGGCATTCTTTTAACACATACTTATATACACATGAAGGACAGGTTATTTGTGTCTTATAGAAATGTTTTAATTTACATAGTGAGTCCATTATACAGACCTGATATTGGTATACAACTTTTACTGTTAATAAAGGTCATTCACACCGAGTCATCCTAACATGAACCTGATTGTAGTGGTAAACACTTGACTCACAAGCTCAAGGCATTTGTTGTATTATATGAAAAAATTAATAGACTCTTTCAAGTTGTCTTGTGTGATTGATAGTAAATTTTCCTAAGGGAATATTGAATCTCAATAAATTTCATCTGTAGGAATACAAAGTTAAAGACATTTTCTCTTTTCCTACAATGTGAAAGGTAATGTTAGAGTACAAGACAACTTTTGATGTGATAGCAAAATATGGCAGTTCTTCCAAACTGACTTCACATATTCATACAGCAGTAACTGTATAACTAAATTTATTGTTTATTGCTAGTACAGGCTCATACATATTGTTGGGACTGCAGAATTTAGTTAATAAATGGTATCATTACAAGTCGTTTGGCAGTGCTTAGTATATCAACGCATATTCCTAGTCAAGATCAATAAGGTTGGAAGAATTTATAATCTACTAAGAATCTCAGTCGTTTATAAACACCACGGTCTCTACTCACCATGGTCTCTACTCACCATCTCAGTCATTTATAAACACCACAGTCTCTACTCACCATCTCAGTCATTTATAATCACCATGGTCTCTACTCACCATCTTCGTCATTTATAAACACCACAGTCACTACTCACCATGGTCTCTACTCACCATCTTCGTCATTTATAAACACCGCAGTCTCTACTCACCATCTCAGTTGTTTATAATCACCATGGTCTCTACTCACCATCAGAGTCGTTTATAAACACCACAGTCACTACTCACCATTGGAGTCGTTTATAAACACCACGGTCTCTACTCACCATCTCAGTCGTTTATAATCACAATGTTCTCTACCAATCACAGACCATTTGTTTTCCATTTAGAATTGTTTGATTACATTTTCCATTTGAAAATGAAACCAAGTGATTGGGCCTAGAGTATATTGCCTTACATATGATGTTTTTAAGATTTGGGTGAAGGCAGTATGTTATAAGATTTGGAACAGGAAATGTATAATGATGAGAATGGACAAAGTCCATCATGTGTTGTTTAGGCGATAGGTTACAAAGCCATCTAATGTTATCTAAACTGGATCCTACTGCTGTGTTATATGTGGGTTTTCAAGTGATATACAGAAAGTCTTGCCATCATTTCCTGGCGTAACAAACACAGGCTGTCTAGCCAGTGGAATAGTAGAGAATTATTGGTGGCAAGATTTTATTTCATCAACATACAATCTCATCCTTAAGTGGATAAGAAATAGAGTGTAGTGATTGCCTAAAATAACAGTAAACTTGCCTGACGATGTCATCATGGTCATTGAAAAGCAAAGATGAATGGCCACATCCATCAGCAAAATGTTGTTTTATTAGGGCACTGATGGAGTTGGTCGACAAATAATCGTCCCTCTTGAGACACAGGGTCAATGACGACTGAAGATTGGGTTTCGGATTGTACAAATACATGAATCTGACATGTCTAAATTGTCATATGTCTCCAGTTCTCATTACCTAACTTGATGAGGTGTGGTGTTGCTACAGAATGTGGTGGACATTTTGTAAGGCTAAGCAGAGTTTGCCTCAGGATATCCATCAGAGATTTGGCCAAGGTCAAGTGTCAAGTCTTTGGAGAATCTGAACATATTGGTACAGATCCTGAAAATATTGCTCAACTTTAGGTATTGAAAGGTCCAAGAGGCCATGAATAAATGCAAGAAACTCTAACAAGTCAGACGGTATTTTTGTAATTAAGGTTCCAGATCAAATCCTCAAGTAGCCCAGATCAACAATGAGACAACAATATTATTATATGATTTTTAAAGTAATCTGTCAATGGCTTTCTTGTATCTCATAATTTTTCTTAAGAAAAAGAGATCAATTCCTTTGGCATTCACAACATGTACCACATCTGACTATCATTTCATTAACAGTGCCTAATCCAATCCTATTGTATATTGAAATGGGAACATCATTCGATATGTCAAGGCAGGTTACCTCCAACTTGACAACATTTTGATTACTAAGTTTGGCCCAAGGTAATCCCTCCCTGACAACTGTTTGACTGCCAAGATAACCACTCCATCCTGACTACTAAGTCCCCCTCCCCCTCCACCCTTTGTGACTTCTTTGATTACAAGAGTATATTTATGTATCATCCTGACAATTGTTTGACTACCAAAGTAACAGTCAACTGTTTGATTAAGAATATTAAATAATCCTGACAATTGTTTGATGATCAAGGTTGCCCCATCCTGACTACCGCTATGTTACCAAGGTAACAAAACTGACAACAATGTTTGGTTACCATGGAAACAACAGTGACAACTTTCTAGGTTATATTACCATGGTAACAAAGTTGATTCTAAACACAATAAAAATGAACTAAACTGGTGGTGAATCTCATGTTTTTTCATGTAGAAGCTGTATGCATACATATGGCTGTTGCAATAATCATTCTGTGAGCTCAGATGTTTTATGAAGTAGGTATTTCTGACTTTGAATTTGGTAATTCTTCTTCATAACTGTTTCTATGCTTCAGCAAGTAATTACTCATCCCTTGACAGAACTGAAAGGTTAAACCACAGAAATGGCCTTCAGTTCTCATTGGTTACATCAGACACAGTGAATAATTCACATGTTTTCAATACTTTCTCACAGGTCAAATTATTTAAAATAATTATTATTGTTTTTACAGCAGTTTAAAGGTAAGTTGTTCCTTCTAATGTTCAAGGGGAGGGGTTTGCTGCAGTAGTTTAAAGGCAGATTGTTACAATGAATTATCAAAGGAGTTTGTTAATTGGGTGCAATGCTGCAAATTTAATCACATATTTCTTTGCCAATTTAATGGTTAGACTTCTGCATTAGAATCATGCCTCTCATGATAAAACCCTGCTGTGTACCATAAAACTGCAATCAAACAGACTTAGGTAGAAAGTCTGACATTTGTTCGAAACAGCTAATTGCCATGTTGAGCTGTTTTAATGACCAGTGAAGACCAGTGCTGCTGTAGGTCATTAGGGAGTTTGTAATCTATGCTGGATAACACCTGTGTATCCTGGTTTAATTTCTATCAGGACAACATAAAGTTTTGTCTGATTCTTACAGTAGCAGAGAGCTGGAGATCACTGATTGTCTTTTGGTTCTTACATCGTGACAGTTAAAGGTCAGTCACTGGATACTGAGAATCAAGGTCTGTCATTAACTGGCTTACAGTATGAGAATTGAAGGTCATTAATTGGCTCAAATTGGATGAGATTTAATTTTCATTTGCCAGCTACTACAGATTGAGTGTTGAAGGACATCTGCTCCTGTAGTATAAGAGTAGAAACTCAACCATTGACTCCTGCAGTATGAAATTTGGAATGTCATCTATTTACATTTGAAGTATATAAGGTAGAAGGTCATTTGTCCCTACAGTAGAAGAGATGAAGGTCATTGTCCCTGCAGTAGAAGAGATGAAGGTCATTGTCCCCTACAGTATGAGAGATGAAGGTCATTGTCCCTGCAGTAGAAGAGATGAAGGTCATTGTCCCCTACAGTATGAGAGATGAAGGTCATTGTCCCTGCAGTAGAAGAGATGAAGGTCATTGTCCCTGCAGTAGAAGAGATGAAGGTCATTGTCCCTGCAGTAGAAGAGATGAAGGTCATTGTCCCCTACAGTATGAGAGATGAAGGTCATTGTCCCCTACAGTATGAGAGATGAAGGTCATTGTCCCCTACAGTATGAGAGATGAAGGTCATTGTCCCCTACAGTATGAGAGATGAAGGACATTGTCCCATACAGTATGAGAGATGAAGGTCATTGTCCCCTACAGTATGAGAGATGAAGGTCATTGTCCCCTATAGTATGAGAGATGAAGGTCATTGTCCCCTACAGTATGAGAGATGAAAGAGAGCTTATCTTAATGTATTAGGATCTTGTCTAAATGCCTGAGGACCTTGTCTTTATGTCTGGGGACCATATCTTAGTGTCTGAAGACCTTGTCTTAATGTCTTAGGACCTTGTCTAAATGACTGAGGATCTGAATTGTCTAAATGTCTTAAGGATCTAGTCTTAATGTCTGAGGACCTTATCTTAGTGTGTGAGGACCATATCTTTATGTCTGAGGACCATATCTTTATGTCTGAGGACCATATCTTTGTGTCTGAGGACCATATCTTAGTGTCTGAGGACCATATCTTTATGTCTGAGGACCATATCTTTATGTCTGAGGACCTTATCTTTATGTCTGAGGACCATATCTTTATGTCTGAGGACCATATCTTAGTGTCTGAGGACCATATCTTTGTGTCTGAGGACCATATCTTTATGTCTAAGGACCATATCTTTGTGTCTGAGGACCATATCTTAGTGTCTGAGGACCATATCTTTGTGTCTGAGGACCATATCTTAGTGTCTGAGGACCTTATCTTTATGTCTGAGGACCATATCTTAGTGTCTGAGGACCATATCTTAGTGTCTGAGGACCATATCTTAGTGTCTGAGGACCATATCTTTGTGTCTGAGGACCATATCTTAGTGTCTGAGGACCATATCTTAGTGTCTGAGGACCATATCTTAGTGTCTGAGGACCATATCTTTGTGTCTGAGGACCATATCTTAGTGTCTGAGGACCATATCTTTGTGTCTGAGGACCATATCTTAGTGTCTGAGGACCATATCTTAGTGTCTGAGGACCATATCTTAGTGTCTGAGGACCATATCTTTGTGTCTGAGGACCATATCTTAGTGTCTGAGGACCATATCTTAGTGTCTGAGGACCATATCTTTGTGTCTGAGGACCATATCTTAGTGTCTGAGGACCATATCTTTGTGTCTGAGGACCATATCTTTGTGTCTGAGGATCTTATCTTAGTGTCTGAGAACCTTGTCTTGATGTTTGAGGGCCTTGTCTAAATGTCTGAGGGCCTTATCTTTATGTCTGAGGACCTTGTCTGGATGTTTGAGAGCCTTGTCTAAATGTCTGAGGACCTTGTCTTGATGTTTAAGGACCTTGTCTAAATGTTTAAGGATCTTGTCTAAATGCCTGAGGGCCTTGTGCTAATTAGTGTCTAGGAATGCTCTTTCAGAGTATTTGATTCATAGCTACACCTCCTGTGAAGAAAGTGAGAGAAGATTAAGTTATTGCCAAATTTTATTCACATTCTATATAAACAGTGACAAAATCTTTATCAGAATACTTGACAATGTTTTGTCTGCTGACTAATTCATTTATAAGGCAATGATATAGCTGTGTCATCTATTTTTCACTAATTTCTGTTTTAGGATCTGAGTAGGTCTCCTGTCTAAGCTAAGGTGTGTTTTATTATTTGTTTCAATCCATTTTATTAAAAGCAATAAATCATTTGATTCTGTTGGGATTCTTATTGTTTCTTGTATTGTTTAAGACCTATAAAAAGCAGTTTGGTATTACATTCAAGAGATACAAAAAAGATTTCCTTCCCTAGGTAGCTTCCATAAAGCAATGTAATGCAAACAGGCACAGACATAAACCAGAATTATATTGTCTTTAAACTATCAAGCTGATGGTGAAGGACACAGTCATTTTTGTTATTTTGTTATCGAAACAGATATTCAAAATCAAATTAAGCCTGAATATATGGAAGAAATAAAAAAGGTCAAAAATGAAAAACAATTTATACCAATGATTGAAGGTATATGACAGGAAAGCATTGTTATTTCTGTAGTTTGCTGTGCTTGTAATAATCCTTCAGACAACTGTCTTATTGACTGTACCTGGACAGGTCTGTCCCAAAAAGGTCCCAGATTATTGACAGTACCTGGACAGGTCTGTCCCAAAAAGGTCCCAGATTATTGACAGTACCTGGACAGGTCTGTCCCAAAAAGGTCCCAGATTATTGACAGTACCTGGACAGGTCTGTCCCAAAAAGGTCCCAGATAATTGACAGTACCTGGACAGGTCTGTCCCAAAAAGGTCCCAGATAATTGACAGTACCTGGACAGGTCTGTCCCAAAAAGGTCCCAGATTATTGACAGTACCTGGACAGGTCTGTCCCAAAAAGGTCCCAGATAATTGACAGTACCTGGACAGGTCTGTCCCAAAAAGGTCCCAGATTATTGACAGTACCTGGACAGGTCTGTCCCAAAAAGGTCCCAGATTATTGACTGTACGTGGACAGGTCTGTCCCAAAAAGGTCCCAGATAATTGACAGTACCTGGACAGGTCTGTCCCAAAAAGATCCCAGATTATTGACTGTACATAGACAGGTCTGTCCCTAAAAGGTCCCAGATAATTGACAGTACCTGAACAGGTCTGTCCCAAAAAGGTCCCAGATTGTTGACAGTACCTGGACAGGTCTGTCCCAAAAAGTCCCAGATTGTTGACTGTACGTGGACAGGTCTGTCCCAAAAAGGTCCCAGGTTATTGACTGTACCTGGACAGGTCTGTCCCAAAAAGGTCCCAGATTATTGACTGTACGTAGACAGGTCTGTCCCAAAAAGGTCCCAGATAATTGACAGTACCTGGACAGGTCTGTCCCAAAAAGGTCCCAGATTATTGACTGTACCTGAACAGGTCTGTCCCAAAAAGGTCCCAGGTTATTGACTGTACCTGGACAGGTCTGTCCCAAAAAGGTCCCAGATTATTGACTGTACGTAGACAGGTCTGTCCCAAAAAGGTCCCAGATAATTGACAGTACCTGGACAGGTCTGTCCCAAAAAGGTCCCAGATTATTGACTGTACGTGGACAGGTCTGTTCCAAAAAGGTCCCAGATTACTGACTGTACCTGAAGGTCCCAGGTGAATGACAATTCCTTGGGAAGGCTATTTCCCAAAGTCCTAGGTTAGTAACTGCACTTAAGGGTATTGATTATAAAAGTCCCACATTAGTTACTATACCTGAGGGTATCACTCCCTAAGGTTTCAGATTATCGTTTATTCTGTAGGGTGTCTGTCCCAAATGTCCCTGATTTCTTGGTGTTGAAGAGGATGTCTGTCCCTAGGGTCCTAGATTAGTGCGTTGGTTACTGTCCCAACTGCTTAGCAAAAGGTTGTAATTCGGGTGTGAATTTCTTGTAAATTTAAGTTGGACCTTACTGTGTTTGAAATTCTTCTCACTGTAGTTGGATTTTAATGGTAATTGATGTGAGGCTTGATCTATCATGCTATATTGAATCTTCCCAGTCCAGGATGTACAGGTCTGCTGACTGGTGTAATGGCTCTGATTAGATGCAAACAAAGGACCTCACCACTTAGTTTTATTTTGGAGAAATCAACTCTGTCAAATGAGAGGTACACAACTTGTAGTGAAACCTTATGTAGGGTACTAGTAGCTGAAAGGGCCTTGCTGAAGGGCCCCCTACAGGGTATTGTTTACTATGTGGGAGATTGGAATTGACAAATTTGTCCTTTCTCCTTCGTGATTTATGGCTGTATCAGGACAGTGCTAGTTCTGCTACAGAAAACATAATGGCTTCTACATGCTTCACTAATGATTTGATTTTTTGTTTGCTGCTGAAATGGAACAATGTTTCTGTGTGTCTGTGATTCAACTTCATAAGCTTTTTCAGATTGATCAATTGGTGCAAATGGATGTGATTTGATTCCATTTTTCGGCACGTAATTTGGCCATCAGGTTTGACGAGTTGATCTGAGCACATTAGTACTTGATTGTTTATCATGGCCCACATCTTTCCGGCCATCGTTGGCTTCTCTTTGTAGCTGGGCATCTGATACTACTGAAAGTGTTATACATAGTCTCAGTGTTTTACATAGTCTCAGTGTTTTACATAGTGTAAGTGTTATACATAGTATCTCTCATCATATATGTTTGCTATATAGGGTATAATATGAATGTCCCATCATACACCTTTGTTATACATGGTATTATCTAAATGTCCCATCATACACCTTTGTTATACATGGTATTATCTAAATGTCCCATCATACACCTTTGTTATACATGGTATTATCTAAATGTCCCATCATACACCTTTGTTATACATGGTATTATCTAAATGTCCCATCATACACCTTTGTTATACATGGTATTATCTAAATGTCCCATCATACACCTTTGTTATACATGGTATTATCTAAATGTCCCATCATACACCTTTGTTATACATGGTATTATCTAAATGTCCCATCATACACCTTTGTTATACATGGTATTATCTAAATGTCCCATCATACACCTTTGTTATACATGGTATTATCTAAATGTCCCATCATACACCTTTGTTATACATGGTATTATCTAAATGTCCCATCATACACCTTTGTTATACATGGTATTATCTAAATGTCCCATCATACACCTTTGTTATACATGGTATTATCTAAATGTCCCATCATGCACCTTTGTTATACATGGTATTATCTAAATGTCCCATCATACACCTTTGTTATACATGGTATTATGTAAATATCCCTGCATGTTGATATAACTATATACAGACATCTTATTAAATGTTACACAAATCTTTGGAATTTTCTCCTTTTTTTTATTTTAAAGGTCCAGATAATATACCTCAAACATTTTATTCAAACATCTCACATATTGTCTAGTTTTGATGAAAAAAAAAATTATTCCAAAAATTTTCCAGAGTTCTTTTTTCATAAATGTATTTTTCTGTATTTTTGACCAAAAGTTTATATGTTGCAGTTCTATTTTTGGTAGTTCATCATTACGTGGGGTCAGGAGTACTACGGCTAGGCCAACACTGTGATAGAATAGACAAACTCTTGACAGATTTAATTGACAAGTTGATTTGATGTGAATGGAGTGAAATGTCTGGTTTCAGAGCTCAGCTACAACCTTAATGGCCAGTGGCTACTATAAAGTGCTTCATTAAGTGACATATTGTCAATCTATCTATCAGAGGTGACAACAAATAGTCACTACTAGTCAGGACAAGTGAAGGTGTCTCAAGTGTAGATGACTTGATTCTTGGAGAAGGTCATAGGTAATGACTTCTATGAGCAGGCCATGAGCAATGGCTTCCATGAGCAGGCCATAGGTAATGTCTTCTATGAGCAGGCCATGAGCAATGGCTTCTATGAGCAGGCCATGAGCAATGACTTCTATGAGCAGGCCATAGGTAATGTCTTCTATGAGCAGGCCATGAGCAATGTCCTCTATGAGCAGGCCATGAGCAATGACTTCTATGAGCAGGCCATAGGTAATGTCTTCTATGAGCAGGCCATGAGCAATGGCTTCTATGAGCAGGCCATAGGTAATGTCTTCTATGAGCAGGCCATGAGCAATGTCCTCTATGAGCAGGCCATGAGCAATGACTTCTATGAGCAGGCCATAGGTAATGTCTTCTATGAGCAGGCCATGAGCAATGGCTTCTATGAGCAGACCATGAGCAATGGATTCTATGAGCAGGCCATGAGCAATGACTTCTATGAGCAGGCCATAGGTAATGTCTTCTATGAGCAGGCCATGAGCAATGGCTTCTATGAGCAGACCATGAGCAATGGATTCTATGAGCAGGCCATGAGCAATGACTTCTATGAGTTGGTTATAAGTAAAGACTTTTATAAGCAGGCCATGAGTTCTGAATCCTTTGAGCAGGCCATGAGTAATGATATGTATGAGCATGGACACTGAATACTGATTTTACACCTTTTATTTGCTCAATGATCTTGCACCAACACATCAACAAAAGTTATATGATTGTGACATTGATATTGTGTCTGTTACAGACATCGTAATGAATATAAATTGAGAAGTGGATGAGAGACTATTGATTAGTTGATATGTCACTGATATCACAGGTACATCTTAACGAAAGACTCAGACTGACCCTCTATATAACTTAAAGCATAACATTCCTCATAGACATTTTAACAGGTCTCTATACACATATACAATTTTACGAACTTTCCAAAACTGTGGACACCAATAATTATATCATTCCATTTCCAACACAAACCTTGACTGGATGGATCCTGTTTTATTTTGCTACAATTTGATAGCTTGATTCTGTGATAGCCATTCTGATGTAGACATTAATGTCCTTGGAACTGTTTATACACTAACAAAGCTAGTGCCTCTCCAGCACATTAAACGTCTCGCACTGTGTCGATGTAAAGCTATTTATTTTAAGGAGGTAATATTTGCAAGTGAAATCATGATAGCTATTAATGGTCTATTTGTTTTATTACTTTTTCAGCAAGTTTGGAAAATAAACATTTATTGAGAAAATGGCCACCATTACCCAACTATCACAGTGTTCATTAAAAGGTTGAGAGAACTAATGTTCTCCAGTCTCTGGAAGGAGTGAGAGGTACTTGGCATCAACACAGTACATATTTAGTAGTCTGCTACTCTTTGAAAATGTTATTAGCAAAACAAGATACTTGTGCATTCATATAAGGTGGTCCCAGCACATGGTGTGGAACACAATCAAGGTCAAAACATGTGGTGAATGCACTGTCAGGTCAAAGTATTTTGTGATTCACTGACAAGGTCAAAGTATTTTGTGATTCACTGACAAGGTCAAAGTATTATTTGGTTCACTGACAAGGTCAAAGTATCCTGTGGTTCACTGACAAGGTCAAAGTACTATTTGGTTCACTGACAAGGTCAAAGTATCCTGTGGTTCACTGACAAGGTCAAAGTACTATTTGGTTCACTGACAAGGTCAAAGTATCCAGTGGTTCACTGACAAGGTCAAAGTATCCAGTGGTTCACTGACATGGTCAAAGTATCCTGTGGTTCACTGACAAGGTCAAAGTATTATTTTGTTTACTGATAAGGTCAAAGTGTCCTGTGGTTCATTGACAAGGTCAAGGTATACTGTGGTTTACTGACAAGGTCAAAGTACTAGTTGGTTCACTGACAAGATCAAAGTATCCAGTGGTTCACTGACAAGGTCAAAGTATCCAGTGGTTCACTGACAAGGTCAAGGTATCCAGTGGTTCACTGACAAGGTCAAAGTATCCAGTGGTTCACTGACAAGGTCAAGGTATCCAGTGGTTCACTGACAAGGTCAAAGTATCCAGTGGTTCACTGACAAGGTCAAGGTATCCAGTGGTTCACTGACAAGGTCAAAGTATCCAGTGGTTCACTGACAAGGTCAAGGTATCATGTGGTACTAGTGATGCTAGTGATCACTTCCATGATTGATAATCAAATAACCAAAAATCAATCAATTTTGGGTTATAATCTGTTTTCTGAATTTAATACATCATTGCACTTTTGTAGAAATTAAAAGCTCACGGAGAGTAGCATTGTCAGGTTTACCATCTGCCATTTTGAGTTGTCTCTGTATTTCATTGTGGCCATATCTCCATAGCTTTTAATTCTAAACACAAACAACAATTTAATGGTTATTAACTATCTTATCTTCTCAGTTAATGATAAACTATCAATAAAATTGTTGGTGGAACAAAGAATCAACTACATTACTTCTTGATTATTGTTATCATTATTTCTTGGAGACATGGATCATTCTCAGATTTCATTTGTAGGTAAACTTTGTTACCTCGTTGTGCATTGTCCCATTTTGGAATTGACCTGGAAAACAAAGTGGCCGACAGGCAGCTTTCTAAGATTTTCTTTATAAAAGTTTGCTATGTCTGTTTCTTAGGAAATGCTCGATGGATCTTCCCCAACATAAGTAGGTTCCCTTTAGTCATTACACAGATTTCATACACAAGGTTCTTTTTGGTTCTTCCTTGTGCATTGTCCCATTGAACTGATCTGAATAATAAGAAAGAATAGAAATGAAGAGAAAATATCCAACTTTGAAGGAAAAAATAAAGATCCAACAATGACAGGTGCCAAGATTCCTCTGGGCATCTTTATTTTTTTTTTTTTTTTAGGGCATTAGTCTAAATGATCAACTCTTTACAAAAAGTTTAAATACAGATAGGTCTACACACAAATGCCTCACTGACAAGCTTAGAAATCATTGATATATTATATGAGACATACAATGAAACCAGTGAAAAAAACCCAGTCTTCTGCTTGAGAAAGATATCACTCAGTTGATGAATATTTTTATACACTTTTAATATAATAAACTTCGATAACATTTTTCCTTCATCTGTTCTCTAGATTACATCCCATAACTTTTCCAATTAACATGTCTTTGTTTAATCTATTTATAATTACATAATGTCTTGATTGTACTCTATTAGGGCCCTTCACCAATGTATCTAATTATAGAAGTGTAGTTTAATTTTATTAAGAGTTATTTTCCCTGATCTGCCATAAATAATTGGAAAAGGCAAGGATCTGTTAAATGAGGTTTAAATCTTGACACATTGTTCCAAATTGAAAATGTATCAAAAACAGAAAAAAGTTTTCTTTAAGAAAGCTGTTTAAAAGTTTCAGTATTGATAAGATAACAATTATGATGATATTGTTGTGCCTTCAGTGAAATAAGTAGATCAGATATTAATTTCAAGACAATAGTTTTTGCACAGACCACAAGGAGAAAAAATAGTTAAGAAGCATGTGTTCTACTAATTTGGAGATAAAACATAGGGTGTAACATTAACTATGACCTTTGTAAGAAATGGAGATATGAGTTATATCTGCAATTAAATACTTACCTGTTTGTAAATTTAACTTCAAAATACTCCTTCACTTTTGTTAATGTCAAAGGATATCAGTTACAAGTCCTAACAGATTTGGGAATGTCCAGGATATTGGATAAATGTCCCTGAACCTTTTGTAATGTTCAGGATTTCAGGTAAAAGTCTCTACAGTTCTAATGATGTCCAGGATATTGTATACAAGTCCCTACAGTTTTAGGATGGCCAGGATATTGTATACAAGTCCTGACAGTTTTAGGATGGCCAGGATATTGTATACAAGTCCTTACAGTTTTAGGATGGCCAGGATATTGTATACAAGTCCTTACAGTTTTAGGATGGCCAGGATATTGTATACAAGTCCCTACAGTTTTAGGAATGCCCAGGATATTGTATACAAGTCCTTACAGTTTTAGGATGGCCAGGATATTGTATACAAGTTCTGACAGTTTTAGGATGGCCAGGATATTGTATACAAGTCCCTACAGTTTTAGGAATGCCCAGGATATTGTATACAAGTCCTTACAGTTTTAGGATGGCCAGGATATTGTATACAAGTCCCTACAGTTTTAGGATGGCCATGATATTGTATACAAGTTTTAGGATGTCCAGGATATTGTATACAAGTCCTTACAGTTTTAGGATGCCCAGGATATTGTATACAAGTCCCTACAGTTTTAGGATGGCCAGGATATTGTATACAAGTCCTGACAGTTTTAGGAATGGCCAGGATATTGTATACAGGTCCCTACAGTTTTAGGATGGCCAGGATATTGTATACAAGTTTTAGGATGCCCAGGATATTGTATACAAGTCCCTACAGTTTTAGGATGGCCAGGATATTGTATACAAGTCCCTACAGTTTTAGGATGGCCAGGATATTGTATACAAGTTTTAGGATGTCCAGGATATTGTATACAAGTCCTGACAGTTTTAGGATGGCCAGGATATTGTATACAGGTCCCTACAGTTTTAGGATGGCCAGGATATTGTATACAAGTCCTGACAGTTTTAGGATCCAGGATATTGTATACAGGTCCCTACAGTTTTAGGATGGCCAGGATATTGTATACAGGTCCCTACAGTTTTAGGATGGCCAGGATATTGTATACAAGTCCTGACAGTTTTAGGATCCAGGATATTGTATACAGGTCCCTACAGTTTTAGGATGGCCAGGATATTGTATACAGGTCCCTACAGTTTTAGGAATGCCCAGGATATTGTATACAAGTCCCTACAGTTTTAGGATGGCCAGGATATTGTATACAAGTCCTTACAGTTTTAGGATGGCCAGGATATTGTATACAAGTCCTGACAGTTTTAGGATGGCCAGGATATTGTATACAAGCCCTTACAGTTTTAGGATGGCCAGGATATTGTATACAGGTCCCTACAGTTTTAGGAATGCCCAGGATATTGTATACAAGTCCCTACAGTTTTAGGATGGCCATGATATTGTATACAAGTCCTGACAGTTTTAGGATGGCCAGGATATTGTATACAAGTCCTGACAGTTTTAGGATGGCCAGGATATTGTATACAAGTTTTAGGATGTCCAGGATATTGTATACAAGTCCCTACAGTTTTAGGATGGCCATGATATTGTATACAAGTCCTGACAGTTTTAGGATGGCCAGGATATTGTATACAAGTCCTTACAGTTTTAGGATGGCCAGGATATTGTATACAAGTCCTGACAGTTTTAGGATGGCCAGGATATTGTATACAAGTCCTGACAGTTTTAGGATCCAGGATATTGTATACAGGTCCTTACAGTTTTAGGATGGCCAGGATATTGTATACAAGTCCTGACAGTTTTAGGATGGCCAGGATATTGTATACAAGTCCTTACAGTTTTAGGATGGCCAGGATATTGTATACAAGTCCTGACAGTTTTAGGATGGCCAGGATATTGTATACAGGTCCCTACAGTTTTAGGAATGCCCAGGATATTGTATACAAGTCCCTTCAGTTTTAGGATGGCCAGGATATTGTATACAAGTCCTTACAGTTTTAGGATGGCCAGGATATTGTATACAAGTCCTGACAGTTTTAGGATGGCCATGATATTGTATACAAGTCCTGACAGTTTTAGGATGGCCAGGATATTGTATACAAGTCCTTACAGTTTTAGGATGGCCAGGATATTGTATACAAGTCCTGACAGTTTTAGGATGGCCAGGATATTGTATACAAGTCCTGACAGTTTTAGGATGGCCAGGATATTGTATACAGGTCCTTACAGTATTAGGATGGCCAGGATATTGTATACAAGTCCCTACAGTTTTAGGATGGCCAGGATATTGTATACAAGTCCTGACAGTTTTAGGATGGCCAGGATATTGTATACAAGTCCTGACAGTTTTAGGATGGCCAGGATATTGTATACAAGTCCTGACAGTTTTAGGATGGCCAGGATATTGTATACAGGTCCCTACAGTTTTAGGATCCAGGATATTGTATACAGGTCCCTACAGTTTTAGGATGGCCAGGATATTGTATACAAGTCCTGACAGTTTTAGGATGGCCAGGATATTGTATACAGGTCCCTACAGTTTTAGGATGGCCAGGATATTGTATACAAGTCCCTACAGTTTTAGGAATGCCCAGGATATTGTATACAAGTCCTTACAGTTTTAGGATGGCCAGGATATTGTATACAAGTCCCTACAGTTTTAGGATGGCCATGATATTGTATACAAGTTTTAGGATGTCCAGGATATTGTATACAAGTCCTTAGGACAGTTTTATACAAGTTTTAGTATGCCCAGGATATTGTATACAAGTCCCTACAGTTTTAGGATGGCCAGGATATTGTATACAAGTCCTGACAGTTTTAGGAATGGCCAGGATATTGTATACAGGTCCCTACAGTTTTAGGATGGCCAGGATATTGTATACAAGTTTTAGGATGCCCAGGATATTGTATACAAGTCCCTACAGTTTTAGGATGGCCAGGATATTGTATACAAGTCCCTACAGTTTTAGGATGGCCAGGATATTGTATACAAGTTTTAGGATGTCCAGGATATTGTATACAAGTCCTGACAGTTTTAGGATGGCCAGGATATTGTATACAGGTCCCTACAGTTTTAGGATGGCCAGGATATTGTATACAAATCCTGACAGTTTTAGGATCCAGGATATTGTATACAGGTCCCTACAGTTTTAGGATGGCCAGGATATTGTATACAGGTCCCTACAGTTTTAGGATGGCCAGGATATTGTATACAAGTCCTGACAGTTTTAGGATCCAGGATATTGTATACAGGTCCCTACAGTTTTAGGATGGCCAGGATATTGTATACAGGTCCCTACAGTTTTAGGAATGCCCAGGATATTGTATACAAGTCCCTACAGTTTTAGGATGGCCAGGATATTGTATACAAGTCCTTACAGTTTTAGGATGGCCAGGATATTGTATACAAGTCCCTACAGTTTTAGGATGGCCAGGATATTGTATACAAGTCCCTACAGTTTTAGGATGGCCAGGATATTGTATACAAGTCCTACAGTTTTAGGATGGCCAGGATATTGTATACAAGTCCTGACAGTTTTAGGATGGCCAGGATATTGTATACAAGTCCTGACAGTTTTAGGATGGCCAGGATATTGTATACAAGTCCTGACAGTTTTAGGATGGCCAGGATATTGTATACATGTTTTAGGATGTCCAGGATATTGTATACAAGTCCCTACAGTTTTAGGATGGCCATGATATTGTATACAAGTCCTGACAGTTTTAGGATGGCCAGGATATTGTATACAAGTCCTGACAGTTTTAGGATGGCCAGGATATTGTATACAGGTCCTTACAGTTTTAGGATGGCCAGGATATTGTATACAAGTCCTGACAGTTTTAGGATGGCCAGGATATTGTATACAAGTCCTTACAGTTTTAGGATGGCCAGGATATTGTATACAAGTCCTGACAGTTTTAGGATGGCCAGGATATTGTATACAAGTCCTGACAGTTTTAGGATCCAGGATATTGTATACAGGACCTTACAGTTTTAGGATGGCCAGGATATTGTATACAAGTCCTGACAGTTTTAGGATGGCCAGGATATTGTATACAAGTCCTTACAGTTTTAGGATGGCCAGGATATTGTATACAAGTCCTGACAGTTTTAGGATGGCCAGGATATTGTATACAAGTCCTGACAGTTTTAGAATGGCCAGGATATTGTATACAAGTCCTGACAGTTTTAGGATGGCCAGGATATTGTATACAGGTCCCTACAGTTTTAGGATCCAGGATATTGTATACAGGTCCCTACAGTTTTAGGATGGCCAGGATATTGTATACAAGTCCTGACAGTTTTAGGATGGCCAGGATATTGTATACAGGTCCCTACAGTTTTAGGATGGCCAGGATATTGTATACAAGTCCTGACAGTTTTAGGATGGCCAGGATATTGTATACAAGTCCTGACAGTTTTAGGATGGCCAGGATATTGTATACAGGTCCCTACAGTTTTAGGATCCAGGATATTGTATACAGGTCCCTACAGTTTTAGGATGGCCAGGATATTGTATACAAGTCCTGACAGTTTTAGGATCCAGGATATTGTATACAGGTCCCTACAGTTTTAGGATGGCCAGGATATTGTATACAAGTCCTGACAGTTTTAGGATGGCCATGATATTGTATACAAGTCCTGACAGTTTTAGGATGGCCAGGATATTGTATACAAGTCCTGACAGTTTTAGGATGGCCAGGATATTGTATACAAGTTTTAGGATGTCCAGGTGTATACAAGTCCCTACAGTTTTAGGATGGCCATGATATTGTATTGTATACAAGTCCTGACAGTTTTAGGATGGCCAGGATATTGTATACAGGTCCTTACAGTTTTAGGATGGCCAGGATATTGTATACAAGTCCTGACAGTTTTAGGATGGCCAGGATATTGTATACAAGTCCTTACAGTTTTAGGATGGCCAGGATATTGTATACAAGTCCTGACAGTTTTAGGATGGCCAGGATATTGTATACAAGTCCTGACAGTTTTAGGATCCAGGATATTGTATACAGGTCCTTACAGTTTTAGGATGGCCAGGATATTGTATACAAGTCCTGACAGTTTTAGGATGGCCAGGATATTGTATACAGGTCCTTACAGTTTTAGGATGGCCAGGATATTGTATACAAGTCCTGACAGTTTTAGGATGGCCAGGATATTGTATACAAGTCCTGACAGTTTTAGGATGGCCAGGATATTGTATACAGGTCCCTACAGTTTTAGGATGGCCATGATATTGTATACAAGTCCTGACAGTTTTAGGATGGCCAGGATATTGTATACAGTTTTAGGATGGCCAGGATATTGTATACAAGTCCTACAGTTTTAGGATGGCCAGGATATTGTATACAGTTTTAGGATGGCCCTACAAGTCCTGACAGTTTTAGGATGGCCAGGATATATACAAGTGACAGTTTTAGGATCCAGGATATTGTACAGGTCCTTACAGTTTTAGGATGGCCAGGATATTGTATACAATGACAGTTTTAGGATGGCCAGGATATTGTATACAAGTCCTTACAGTTTTAGGATGGCCAGGATATTGTATACAAGTCCTGACAGTTTTAGGATGGCCAGGATATTGTATACAGGATATTGTATACAAGTCCTGACAGTTTTAGGATGGCCAGGATATTGTATACAGGTCCCTACAGTTTTAGGATGGCCAGGATATTGTATACAGGTCCCTACAGTTTTAGGATGGCCAGGATATTGTATACAAGTCCTGACAGTTTTAGGATGGCCAGGATATTGTATACAGGTCCCTACAGTTTTAGGATGGCCAGGATATTGTATACAGGTCCCTACAGTTTTAGGATGGCCAGGATATTGTATACAAGTCCTGACAGTTTTAGGATGGCCAGGATATTGTATACAGGTCCCTACAGTTTTAGGATCCAGGATATTGTATACAGGTCCCTACAGTTTTAGGATGGCCAGGATATTGTATACAAGTCCTGACAGTTTTAGGATCCAGGATATTGTATACAGGTCCCTACAGTTTTAGGATGGCCAGGATATTGTATACAAGTCCTGACAGTTTTAGGATGGCCATGATATTGTATACAAGTCCTGACAGTTTTAGGATGGCCAGGATATTGTATACAAGTTTTAGGATGTCCAGGATATTGTATACAAGTCCTTACAGTTTTAGGATGCCCAGGATATTGTATACAAGTCCCTACAGTTTTAGGATGGCCAGGATATTGTATACAGGTCCCTACAGTTTTAGGATGGCCAGGATATTTGGTATACATTTAAGTCCAAACAGGTTTTGGAATGTCACATTTCAATATTGAATAGTCACAGATTTCCTTTGGGACATTGCTGTCATGGCTGTGCATTACTATGTGCATTCCCAAATCATTATTGGATTGCATTGAGTATCCGAGGTTAGGTAATCAAGTGGAAACATATAGAAAATGCATTTGTAAAATAAGTCAGTTTGATGGTGGGCTATATTTAATGAAGACATTTCGACTCTTAATCTGTTCAGTGTTCATGCAGTATCATTGATTCAATTCTCATTTCATACGTGGTTTATCCATTCTTTGAAAGGTGATGTCAAATTCACTGATCACATAGGTCTCTGAATGGTTTTGACAGAGTATTTCATGGTTTTAGACACAATTTCAATGGTGATCGTGCTTAGCCCCCGAGCAATAGATACAGAAGATGTGTTTGGACGCACCAGGCTGTTGACTGATCTCACAGGTCCTTGGTGTGGTGTATAAAGTAGAAGAAAGGTGACACCCATTTATTAATGTATTCTATGTTTTCCACAGATTGTTTCTACAGAATTTTATGCTCCTGCCCTAGAATTGTGTGTATGTAGGATGTGTTGATTTAATAAGGGGAAATAAACCTGGTCAAAATATTGACTCATTTAATTGGTGTGGCTCAATTAACTGAGATGTTTTATAATGACTCAATTGACAAGGTCTAATATATTGACTCATTAAACTGGTGTTGCTCAATTAACTAAGATGTTTTATAATGACTCAATTGACAAGGTCAAATATATTGACTCATTTAACAAGGGCAAAGTATATTGATTCAATTATTTAGAATATGTCATACTGACTCATTTAATCAGGATGTGTACTGTTGACTCAAAAACCAGGTTGGGTAGTATTAACTCAATAAACCAGGATGTGTACTGATGACTCAATCAACTTGGTTGTGTACTTGACTTTGTCACTGTGGATGTGTACTGTTGACTCAATCAAACATGGTGTGTACTGTTGACTCAATCAAACATGGTGTGTACTGTTGACTCAGTAAGCTAGGATGTGCTTTGTTGGCTCAACAGACCTGAGTGTTCTGCTGAATTAATAAACAAGGTTATGTATTGTTGATTTTATAAAACAAGATGTGTAATGATGACTGTAAAACAGGATGTGTAATGATGACTGTAAAACAGGATATGTAATGATGACTTTGTAAAACAGGATGTGTAATGATGACTGTAAAACAGGATATGTAATGATGACTGTAAAACAGGATGTGTAATGATGACTGTAAAACAAGATGTGTAATGATGACTGTAAAACAGGATGTGTAATGATGACTTTGTAAAACAGGATGTGTAATGATGACTGTAAAACAGGATATGTAATGATGACTTTGTAAAACAGGATGTGTAATGATGACTGTAAAACAGGATATGTAATGATGACTGTAAAACAGGATGTGTAATGATGACTTTGTAAAACAGGATGTGTAATGATGACTGTAAAACAGGATGTGTAATGATGTAAAACAAGATGTGTAATGATGACTGTAAAACAGGATATGTAATGATGACTGTAAAACAAGATGTGTAATGATGACTTTGTAAAACAGGATCTGTAATGATGACTGTAAAACAGGATGTGTAATGATGTAAAACAAGATGTGTAATGATGACTTTGTAAAACAGGATGTGTAATGATGACTGTAAAACAGGATGTGTAATGATGTAAAACAAGATGTGTAATGATGACTGTAAAACAGGATATGTAATGATGACTGTAAAACAGGATGTGTAATGATGTAAAACAGGATGTGTAATGATGACTGTAAAACAAGATGTGTAATGATGACTTTGTAAAACAGGATGTATAATGATGACTGTAAAACAGGATGTGTAATGATGTAAAACAAGATGTGTAATGATGACTGTAAAACAGGATGTGTAATGATGACTGTAAAACAGGATGTGTAATGATGACTGTAAAACAGGATGTGTAATGATGACTGTAAAACAGGATGTGTAATGATGACTGTAAAACAAGATGTGTAATGATGACTGTAAAACAGGATGTGTAATGATGTAAAACAGGATGTGTAATGATGTAAAACAAGATGTGTAATGATGACTGTAAAACAGGATGTGTAATGATGACTGTAAAACAGGATGTGTAATTATGACTGTAAAACAGGATGTGTAATGATGTAAAACAAGATGTGTAATGATGTAAAACAGGATGTGTAATGATGACTGTAAAACAGGATATGTAATGATGACTGTAAAACAGGATGTGTAATGATGACTGTAAAACAGGATGTGTAATGATGACTTTGTAAAACAGGATGTGTAATGATGTAAAACAGGATGTGTAATGATGACTGTAAAACAGGATATGTAATGATGACTGTAAAACAAGATGTGTAATGATGACTGTAAAACAGGATATGTAATGATGACTTTGTAAAACAGGATGTGTAATGATGACTGTAAAACAGGATGTGTAATGATGACTGTAAAACAGGATGTGTAATGATGACTTTGTAAAACAGGATGTGTAATGATGACTTTGTAAAACAGGATATGTAATGATGACTGTAAAACAGGATGTGTAATGATGACTTTGTAAAACAGGATGTGTAATGATTACTGTAAAACAGGATGTGTAATGATGACTTTGTAAAACAGGATGTGTAATGATGACATTGTAAAACAGAATGTGTAATGATGACTGTAAAACAGGATGTGTAATGATGTAAAACAAGATGTGTAATGATGTAAAACAAGATGTGTAATGATGTAAAACAGGATGTGTAATGATGACTTTGTAAAACAGGATGTGTAATGATGACTTTGTAAAACAGGATGTGTAATGATGACTGTAAAACAGGATGTGTAATGATGTAAAACAAGATGTGTAATGATGTAAAACAGGATGTGTAATGATGACTGTAAAACAGGATATGTAATGATGACTGTAAAACAGGATGTGTAATGATGACTGTAAAACAGGATGTGTAATGATGACTGTAAAACAGGATGTGTAATGATGACTGTAAAACAGGATGTGTAATGATGTAAAACAGGATGTGTAATGATGACTGTAAAACTGGATATGTAATGATGACTGTAAAACAAGATGTGTAATGATGACTGTAAAACAGGATGTGTAATGATGACTGTAAAACAGGATGTGTAATGATGACTTTGTAAAACAGGATGTGTAATGATGACTTTGTAAAACAGGATGTGTAATGATGTAAAACAAGATGTGTAATGATGACTGTAAAACAAGATGTGTAATGATGACTGTAAAACAGGATGTGTAATGATGACTTTGTAAAACAGGATGTGTAATGATGACTGTAAAACAGGATGTGTAATGATGACTTTGTAAAACAGGATGTGTAATGATGACATTGTAAAACAGGATGTGTAATGATGACTGTAAAACAGGATGTGTAATGATGTAAAACAAGATGTGTAATGATGTAAAACAAGATGTGTAATGATGTAAAACAAGATGTGTAATGATGACTGTAAAACAGGATGTGTAATGATGTAAAACAAGATGTGTAATGATGTAAAACAGGATGTGTAATGATGACTGTAAAACAGGATGTGTAATGATGTAAAACAAGATGTGTAATGATGTAAAACAAGATGTGTAATGATGACTTTGTAAAACAGGATGTGTAATGATGACTGTAAAACAGGATGTGTAATGATGACTTTGTAAAACAGGATGTGTAATGATGACTGTAAAACAGGATGTGTAATGATGACTGTAAAACAGGATGTGTAATGATGTAAAACAAGATGTGTAATGATGTAAAACAGGATGTGTAATGATGTAAAACAGGATGTGTAATGATGACTGTAAAACAGGATATGTAATGATGACTGTAAAACAAGATGTGTAATGATGACTGTAAAACAAGATGTGTAATGATGACTGTAAAACAGGATGTGTAATGATGACTTTGTAAAACAGGATGTGTAATGATGACTGTAAAACAGGATATGTAATGATGACTGTAAAACAGGATGTGTAATGATGTAAAACAAGATGTGTAATGATGACTGTAAAACAGGATATGTAATGATGACTGTAAAACAGGATGTGTAATGATGTAAAACAAGATGTGTAATGATGACTTTGTAAAACAGGATGTGTAATGATGACTTTGTAAAACAGGATGTGTAATGATGACTGTAAAACAGGATGTGTAAAGATGACTGTAAAACAGGATGTGTAATGATGACTGTAAAACAGGATGTGTAATGATGTAAAACAAGATGTGTAATGATGACATTGTAAAACAGGATGTGTAATGATGACTATAAACAGGATGTGTAATGATGTAAAACAGGATGTGTAATGATGACTGTAAAACAGGATGTGTAATGATGACTATAAACAGGATGTGTAATGATGTAAAACAGGATGTGTAATGATGACTGTAAAACAGGATGTGTAATGATGACTGTAAAACACGATGTGTAATGATGACTGTAAAACAGGATATGTAATGATGACTTTGTAAAACAGGATGTGTAATGATGACTTTGTAAAACAGGATATGTAATGATGACTGTAAAACAGGATGTGTAATGATGACTTTGTAAAACAGGATGTGTAATGATGACTGTAAAACAGGATGTGTAATGATGACTTTGTAAAACAGGATGTGTAATGTTGACTCAATCAACCTGGATGTGTACTGTTGAATCAGTAAAACAGGATGTGTACTGTTGATTTGATAAACAAGGATGTGTATTGTGTTTTATACATACAAGGAAAACATGTGTTTGAGGGGATAAACATGACATGTTCCTGATGGCCTTAGTATAGGATGTCAAAAAACAGTGGTAATCAAATTACTGAGCCTAATTAAGACTGTTATTGCTTGAATTATTTTGATATTGTGATTTGTCTCTTGACATTTACTACTATGGACCTGATATATCTACAGCTCAATGGGCATCATGTGATAGTTGATGTGAGGAAATAGCTTCGTACATCACACTTGTAAGGGTTTGGGGAATGAATTGATGACAATAAAAGAAGGCAGATGGCTTCATCGAAGATCAGAAGCAGAAAAAAGAGCTTTATGGACTAAAAGTGTGTATCCAGTATACAAAGATAAGGCTCTCATTGGAGTGATGTGGATCAATTAGAGCTTTGCTATCAGAGTTAAGACTGTCAATGGAGTTACCTGGATAAATATGCAAAAGAGCAAAGACCAGATTGGAACTATATTACCAGTCAGTCTGTACTTTTGTGTTAGTACACTTTTATCATGTGTTGTCAGAGTGTATTTTCTAACATACAGGGACTGATACCAGGTGCTGTCAGTCCCAATGTGTTAGATAGTGTACCTCTCCAGGGGAGATAACTCTAATGAAACCTAGATTTGCTCAAGTTTTCATTCATCATAGAGGCAGTTAATCAACTTCACTTCAGTAAGTAGACATTGTTTAACTTGATATGAACACAGATTGAAAGGTTACATAATCAACTATAATATTTGATATTAGATATGATTGTAGCAGGATTTAAATGAGTTCCTACATATTATTTCATGTGGAATTTTAAAACTTATTCCAACATGACTGATTCCATTTCTGTTCTTATAAGAAGACTATTATGTCTTGTTTAAAGTGAACTCTTACCAGGTAGGTGCTGTCCATTTGTGTGAGATAGTGCTCTCTTACCAGGTGCTGTCTGTCCTTGTGTGTTACAATTAGAACTCTTACCAGGTGCTGTCTGTCCTTGTGTGTTAGATAGTGCTCTCTTACCAGGTGTTGTCTGTCCTTGTGTGTTAGATAGTGAACTCTTACCAGGTGCTGTCTGTCCTTGTGTGTTAGATAGTGCACTATTACACCAGTTGTTGACCCATCACTGTATCAGAAAGTGTACTCTTACCAAACATGATGCCTCTGGAGAAGAGGGTGTGCCTATCCCTCATCAATAAATTGTATAACAAGGCCCATGACACTACCTCAACACTTAATAGTAGATGTAATCACCTTTTGTCATGTTTATTGTCCCAGACAGGCTAGAAGTCTTAAATGAAATACTTTCTATTTATTTTTGTGGTAAAATCAACCTATTGTCTTCCTGAGTTTGATTCTTTTATAATCACTGGTTTATCTTGGAATTCTTTTTCAATATATTTTCTTTTAATATCAATTCTGTCCTGGTGTATACTTTTATGGTAAGCTATAGACCCTGCTAAGTTCTGCAGTCCTGTGTTGGTTCCATTACATCTTTATTATAGGATTCTCGTAAACAAATTCCCGAGACCAGGAGCTTTATGTCTGATGATGTGGTAGTAATGGTATTTTATTAGATCAATATTGATTCTTGTTTTATTTGGATCTTTCTTGGTTTATATTTCCAAGATTGTCCCCATCAAACATTTCAATTATAGGTTTGAGGTAGGTAAATTTGCCTGTAGAATACTTGAGGCTGTAGAAGACTACAGCTTTGGGAGGTGTGACCTCTTGACTTTTGCTTACTACACCCAGCAGTTTTCCTTATGCCCAGAAAACTTTTTTCCTGTATACAAGGGTATATTTTACAGTGATTACATTTATTCTGTTAGAACTGTATTTGAGTTTACATTTGAGATATAACTTGGGGTTGTGTTTAGGTGTTTACACACAACCCTTTGGACAGTTTCCAAGATTAGACATTAAAGAGGTGTGATTCCTGTGCTTTCTTTTAACCTTTAACCTTCTAAATAATTATTGTATAACAGAAATAGTGAAAACAGCCATACAATTATAGGTTGAAAACAGAATTCTTAAAATCATTAGTACTTATGTTTATGGTTGAAAAAGCTCTTTCCTACAACACCATCATAACCAATTCAGGTTTTCTTTATTGCGAAAGTTTTTGGCATATCAACAGACCTATGTACCTTGCAAACACAAGTTGTTGTCACTTACAAGTCTTAAATGTATCTGTAACAGATGTCATCCTCACATTAAAAGGTTTGTACCTTGCAATGAGGTAGATGACAGATGTACAGATCTTTGGAGCTTTTGAGGGATGTAAATTATTGTCTCCTGAAAAAGTTTTGTAACTTGTAAAAGGGGATAGTTGACACATGCGCAGATCTTTGGAGCTGGTTAGGGATGTAAATGATTGTCTCATGTAAAGGTTTTGTATCTGGTAAAGGGGATAACTGACACAGGTGCATGGTAATTAGATAAAACCATGAAGTTGCCTTTGATTGTTTCAGACAGCATGACTTCCATTTTTCTTTCTTTTTCTCTCATCACAGCTATTGTCTTTAACGTGTAGACTCCCAGGTGATGTGGTTGATATTATTTTATAGTTATACCTGTGACCTTTACATCAAGGTTCCCTCGTGATATTGTTCACACACAAATCTAGCTTTTATAACTTTGGCCTTATCTTGTTCTTCTCCGAGACTGCCAATGACGTCATTTAGGAGGATTTCATGTGCAACTGATGTTATTTTACCTTGTGCTGTAAGAGGTAAAAGCTAGAATTACACAGTGTTTTTAATATCTACGAGAACAATTTCAGGAAAAACTTCAATGAACGTGAAATATTCATGATGGAAAAAAAGAGAGAATGTAAAGTTTTAGAAGATATGAAAAGCAATAATTATTTTAGAATACGTATTATTTTACAAGGTGGAAGCAAGCTAATGGTTCATGCAAATTATTGATATTTTGGCAAAACTAACACATTCTGGGTCTTTCTTGGCAAGCGGTATGATAAATTTTATTTTAATAATGGCAGGATATGATTTCTCTGCATAATCAATAGTCTGTGCCACAAAATAAATTCTGACTTTTGAATTTTGAATGTTTGCTTTGAATTTTAGAAGGATATTGTGATCATGTGTTTTCAAAGCACTATCACTTGTCTGTTGAATCTCATATAGAATCTTTGTCAAATATGCAAAGTGTTTCGTTCATGACTGCCATCAATTCTCAAGACCCTTAACACTAAAAAGGTTTATATAGTCGAGAAAGGTGATACCATGAGAAGTTTTTCCATTTGAAATGGAAATCATGTGTTAGTGGGATTATACAATTCATACTGTGCCATGTTGATGGAGGAAAGGTGACAATGATAGTGTCATAGTTTGATAGCTGTATATTTGACTGGATTTGTCACATTGTATTTTGATTGCTTATGTAACTGTTTACTTTCAACAAGATTTGTACATGTATGTTCCATGGAGAATCCATCACCTGGGTCACCAAGAACTGAACAATAATTTTCAATTCTGCATTTGTCACTTTCTGTGTTGTAGTGATATTTCACACTTTAGCCTACTATCAAATGGTGTGCTATTCAAATTGCCCTGTATGCCTCTGTGGTCCATCGTCTGTCCTTAAACAATTGTTATCCCTATTTCTTGAGAAATACAAAATGAATCTTTCTCAAATTGTATATCTGGGTTCCTGTTGTCCCTAATTGTGCCTTTTTAATTTTTTTCACATATCAGAAACAAAAGTATATGATCGATGGCAATTTTTTTTTATTATTTATTGGTTTTTAATTAATTGCTATTGGTTAAGAGTACCAGATTAATCTTTCTCAAATTTTATGTGTAGGTTATTTCTTCTAGACACTAGTTATGTTCTTTTAATTTTAGGACTGATCAGAAAAACAAAATGGTATACAGGCAACAATCTTGAATTTTGACAATGAAAGGTTTTTATCGACATTCCCTGAAAAGAAATGTATTGATCTTTCTCAAATTTAATTAATAATTTGTTGTTGGTCGCTGATAGTGCTAATATAATTATTTAAGTGATCTGATGATTTGCAGGCAGCCATCTTTGATTCTGATGTTGTGAGTTTGTTATGGCTATTTCTGGAGGGAGTTAGAGTCTAGCATCATTTTCACATTATTCTTTATGACTTCCTCTCAAAATTCACATGTAGGTTCTCCTTGGTCGTTTCAGTGAAAGAGTGCTCTAGTACTTTAACAAGATGACAGAGTTCAATAAAATGATTTTTTTTTTATTTTTGGAAAAGAATATTGACTGCAAGAATATAAAGTTACTCAGGGCCAAATCTATGGTACAAACTGTTTATCTACACAGTAGTATAGCATGAGCACAAAATGTTTATCTTTAAATCTATTATATAGCTATGGTATTGACATACATTATACAAATAACTATTTAAGGAATATTTGTTATACTGTTTCTGATAATAGAACATACAATTACTTATACATAGCTTTGTGAAAATTGAAGAGACAATACTTATACTTTAACACTTATATCTTTAACATTATGCGTGTACCAACCTATACTAACAGCGTGATATTGTTGGAATTACAGTTACCTCCCTTTAACAATCATAAATTAGCATATTGAAATTAACTTTGATCCACACTTTATAAAAGTTATGACTTCTAAAGCTGCCATGTTACATCTTCCTGCCCAAATGTGATGTCAGGCATTACCTTTTTCATCCATATCCTGTCACAATAACACTTACTTGAAGGAAGTTGCAGCATTTACATCCTCCTGGCATTTTCTTGGAGACTGCCAGATTAAATAATTCTGCTAATCTTAGTTTGTGATTGGTTCTTTAAACATTATCTGTATGATACCTCTTGTTAGTATATCTCCAGCTGCGATTTTTCAACCAGATTGAAGAACACAAGAATTAATCATAGATTACACATCAAAGCAGCGTATTGGCAATCTCAATGACATCTGAAAAATCAGCAGAGGTGACTTTAGATTGAGGAGATCTGAAGGGTTATTTCAGTGTGTGAGTGATCTTCTATCTATAACTATATTGTGTCATGTTTTTATATTCTTTCAGACTGTGATATAATTATCGACCGATCTCTGGACTCCATACCACAGCAAGGTACCTTTCATTCTCCTGGCTGGCCACAACACTACCCAACCAACAGCCACTGTACCTACAAGTTCATTGGCACGCCCAACGAGCGAGTCAAGATCCAGTTCTTTTTCTTTGACATCCAAGGAGTTCTACCTCTGTAAGTGTCACTCTCTTACCTCTCTAATGTTGTAAACTTTTCTTAGTGCAAAGTGATAAATATGTTGTTATGGCTTGTAACAATGTTGCAGCCAATCGTAAGCTGCTTTGACAGTGCTTCTATGCTAAAGACACATGCCAACTAGGGCATTGGGAGTCAATGATGGCCTTTTTCCCAAACAATTTTATCTAAATTCTATTCCCAAATCCCAAATTTGTATCAAACTTTCATTTTTCCCCAGTTGTCAGATTTTCTTATCGGAAGATATGAGGTAAAATCTTTATACAACATACTTCCAACATTAAGACCATCCAAAATTATTCAAGGGAGAAAAACCCAGTTATAATATAGCTCATAAAGATAAGGGGACCAGTCAATGGCATATAGTTCGTAATAAAAGTCCTAAAACCTGAAAACAGCATGTGACTAACATCAACAACAGTACAACATAAAGCATTTTTCAAACGATTTTAATTTGCTCTCAAATATTAGTTCATTTCTCAAATTTGCAAGGTTAAATTTAATTTGATGGCAAATGTAACATCAGAAGTGATATCTTTGTTTTTTTTTTACTTGGTTTTAGAAAAAAAAATATTATTAGAAGCAACATTATGATGATGTAAAATTGAGATGAAGATTGAAAAGTTTTAAGGGTAATTGAAATCCTCTGAGAAATTCCATGAATGATTTATGTTCTCATTTTTATACCCATGTGATCAACAACTATTAACGGGGCCAGCTCCTGATATCTCTTCTTGTAAAAGTGTTATATAGTTAAAAAAAAACCATGGTAAACGTAGTGCTGCATCATTTACATGTACATGACATATAGACATTGTATTTTTCCATTGAATAATGGGTCAGAAGGATATTAATTGCTTTGTTATTACCTTCAGCTGCTGTTGTCTGAGAGATATGTCATACTTTAAACACTTAATGAGTCAAAGTAAAGATTTTGTTTTTAACTTGTTTTTATCATGTGATCATTATCCCATGCTTCGATAATAGATCACCTTGAAAAGAACTTTGTCCAAACTTTAATTAGTACTTGGTAACAACTAACACGATCAGATAGACTCCAAGGTGTGATCTGTTTCTTGGGTTTTTCAGTTGTTTTCAGATGTTTATTAGTCACCACTAGCTTGATAAAGGTTACAAGGGTTTAGGTGAACAGGGTTCAGCCCCTCTGAAAATTTAGAGTCTTCAGTCTTGTAGTTCCTCATTTCTGATTGGCTAATACTGACCAGACTTTTAAATAGAAAAGTCAGCTCACTACATCAGTGTAAGTGAATTACAACATGTTAATAAGAACTGTTTTTTGTTGCAACCCAATGTTGTCTGCAGACCTGTGTGTCAGTGACTGATTTATGGGAATACCCATATCAGGGAAATCGATTTAAAAGCCTCATGCTGTATATTCAAATTTTCAAGTGATTTTCCATTTCGGTAATTGCTGATGCAAATTTGGTCAAATTTTGATGATGATAAACTGTAAGGTGAAATGGATCGTCAAACACTGAGACAGCTGAGAACGACAATAAGAGATGGTAATGCAGGATTGGTGCATGTTTCAAATGCATGGTTAGGTGTCATCATCTCCAATCACCTGTGTGATTGGAGGCAGTGTAAGGGACTGCTAATCTACTCCCACTCAGTGACAACCTGGTAACATAAAACATCTTATATGTACAGTGTCTGACTCAGTCTGCTGACAGAGATATAGACACTGTGACAATGCCACAGTAGGTCATGTGATCATACTGTCTGCTGACAGAGATATAGACACTGTGACAATACCACAATAGGTCATGAGTTCATACTGTCTGCTGACAGAGATATAGACACTGTGACAATACCACAATAGGTCATGGGATCATACTGTCTGCTGACAGAGATATAGACACTGTGACAATGCCACAATAGGTCATGTGATCATACTGTCTGCTGACAGAGATATAGACACTGTGACAATGCCACAATAGGACATGGGATCATACTGTCTGCTGAAAGAGATATAGACACTGTGACAATGCCACAATAGGTCATGTGATCATACTGTCTGCTGACAGAGATATAGACATTGTGACAATGCCACAATAGGACATGGGATCATACTGTCGCACACTGTTTATGTCATGGTGTTATTCTGTCACACACTGTTAATATTATGGTGTTATAGTGTCACATACTTTATGTCATGGTGTCATACTGTCACTCTCTTTATGTTATGGTGTCACACACTTTTTGTCATGGTTTCATACTGTCACACTCATTATGTCATGATGTTATTCTGTCACACACTTTATGTAATGGTGTTATTCTGTCACACACTGTTTATATTATGGTGTTATAGTGTCACACTTTTTCTGTCATGGTGTTACACTGTCACACTCTTTATGTCATGGTGTTATTCTGTCACACTCTGCCTGTCATGGTGCTATACTGTCACACTTTTTCTGTCATGGTGTTATTCTGTCACACTCTTTATGTCATGGTGTAATTCTGTCACACTCTGTCATACTATACATGTCACGGTATATTGCCACAATCGGTATCAGGGTGTTATTCTGTCACACTCTTTATGTCATGATGTTACACTGCCCACTCTTTATGTCATGGTGCTATACTATCACACTTTTTCTGTCATGGTGTTATTCTGTCACACTCTTTATGTCATGGTGTTATTCTGTCACACTCTTTAAGTCATGGTGTTATTCTGTCACACTCTGCCTGTCATGGTGTTATACTGTCTTACTCTTTATGTCACGGTGTCACATTCTTTATGTCATGATGTCATACTGTTACACTGTTTATGTCATGATGTCATACTGTCATACTGTTTATGTCATGGTATCATATTGCCACAATCTGTATCATGGTGTTATACTGTCACACTTTCTATGTCCTGGGGTGGTACTGTCACATTCTCTGTGTCATGGTGTCCTACTGTGTGAAAGTGTCATTTTGTCACACTCTGTATGTCATAGTATCATATTGCCACATTCTGTATTATGGGGTCATACTGTCACAGAAAGGTGGGTTATATTGGGTACAGAAAGTTTATCATAATCTTGGGGTTAAGATATTGGGTACAGAAAATCTAATAATTGGGTATATATGGCACAGAAAGGGTGTCACAGGGGTGGGATATATACAGTATGGAAAGCCTATGTATGTGGAGGGTTTATGGTGTAAAGAAAGGTTATGTTATATATGAGTATATTTAATGAAGAAAGGTTACATAGATGGGGGTTTATGGAATGTAAATACAACTGATGATAGTAATCTATGGGTGTATTAGGAATACTTTCAGTATTTCTGGGATGGTAGTTTTGACTGTTAGGCCTTAACATTACAGCAGATAATTGGTTAAAACTGCCCCATTTTGGACAGATACATTTACCAAATGTGATTACAGAACTTGTAACAGCTGGCATCATAAGACCATAATTGTTGTTCAGTTGATTCATGAAGATAATGTCTCCACTGTTTATAACAACATACGACTCTTGATCATAACTTAATTATGTGCTAAACAGAAAATTGCATTAAAAAAGTTTGGTTTTTTTTTTTTTTTTCAAATTGATTAAATCTAATGTGAATTTCTTCATTAAACAGCCAGCAGTAAAGAATCGTTATGAAATGGATCATAAAACAAAGAGGAGCTCCATGATAATGTACACATTACTATTAAGTGATGTGACCATGTTCTGTCAATCATGGACAGCCCACTTGATACAAAACACTATCTTGAATATAATGCTCCACTTATCAATGTGCTGGATTTCAGTCCACGGGGCCCTGTACATGCCTTGATGAGGACAGATTGGTTTCCACACCAATATAGACAAGCAACATCTGTCTTGCCTTGGTGGAGCCAGTAGCTCCTAGTCAACTGTATAGTTCCTAAAAGCTCCATCCGTTACAATGGTTTCAGTGATTTAACATAAGCAGAGGCTAAAGTTAGGAGACAAAATCTCTACGACAACAAGTCAATCTGATCACGTAGTGAAACTACATCACAACTAACACAAATTTTATTGCCTATAAAATATGACAAATTATCCATTTATATAATTTATGGATATTTTTGTATAAAGATATGAATCCACACAGTGTCTACTGGTGTTTTAGAGTATATCTGAATCCACACAATGTATACTGGTGTTTTACAGTATATCTGAATCCACACAGAGTATACTGGTGTTTTACAGTATATCTGAATCCACACAGTGTATACTGGTGTTTTACAGTATATCTGAATCCACACAGTGTATACTGGTGTTTTACAGTATATCTGAATCCACACAATGTATACTGGTGTTTTACAGCATATCTGAATCCACACAGTATATGCTGGTGTTTTACAGTATATCTGAATCCACAGTGTATACTGGTGTTTTACAGTATATCTGAATCCCCACAGTATATGCTGGTGTTTTACAGTATATCTGAATACACACAGAGTATACTGGTGTTTTACAGTATATCTGAATCCACACAGAGTATACTGGTGTTTTACAGTATACCTGAATCCACACAGAGTATACTGATGTTTTACAGTATATCTGAATCCACACAATGTATACTGGTGTTTTACAGTATATCTGAATCCACACAGAGTATACTGGTGTTTCACAGTATACCTGAATCCACACAGAGTATACTGGTGTTTTACAATATATCTGAATCCACACAGTGTATACTGGTGTTTTACAGTATATCTGAATCCACACAGAGTATACTGGTGTTTTACAGTATATCTGAATCCACGCAGTGTATACTGGTGTTTTACAGTATATCTGAATCCACACAGAGTATACTGGTGTTTTACAGTATATCTGAATCCACACAGAGTATACTGGTGTTTTACAGTATATCTGAATTCACATGCTGTATACTGGTGTTTTACAGTATATCTGAATCCACACAGTGTATACTGGTGTTTTACAGTATATCTGAATCCACACAGAGTATACTGGTGTTTTACACTATATATGAATCCACACAGAGTATACTGGTGTTTTACAGTATATCTGAATCCACACAGAGTATACTGGTGTTTTACAGTATATCTGAATCCACACAGAGTATACTGGTGTTTTACAGCATATCTGAATCCACACCGTGTATACTGATGTTTTACAGTATATCTGAATTCACATGCTGTATACTGGTGTTTTACAGTATATCTGAATCCACACAATGTATACTGGTGTTTTACAGTATATCTGAATCCACACAGAGTATACTGGTGTTTTATAGAATATCAGAATCCCCACAGTGTATACTGGTGTATTACAGTATATCTGAATCCACACAATGTATACTGGTGTTTTACAGTATATCTGAATCTTGTGTTTTATGATATCTTAATCCACATGATGTATACTGGTGTTTTACAGTATATCTGAATTCACATGCTGTATACTGGTGATTTACAGTATATCTGAATCCACACAGTGTATAATGGTAGTTAACAGTATACTTGAAGCCTTAGTGTGTGTTTCAGTGTTCATCAGAAATAGAAATATTTATGTTTAACTTTGTATTTGAGCCCCTCAGTGATCTTTTGAAATGCTTGTTGGTGTTTTGTTGTATATCTGTACTCCTTCTTTTATGGAACTATGAACAAAATCCTTTTCTTATTCCTATCTGAATGTGTTCTTAGTTCTACTTTCCTCTGTGATAGTTTTCATAACATACCATTGTCCTGTAGAGGTTGAGACTCTCATTTTACAATCAAAGTTCAGTTAATTTGAGAAACTTACATTGTTGCAAAAAAGATGAAGCAGTAGTGCTTATTCAAACCTGAGCCAAAGTCTATTTTTGTGGCAACAGCAGAAGATTAACTCCCATTGTTTGACCAGCCTTAGCGGTTTAGTAACCTTTCACAACTAGAGCAAAAGGTATGGCAATCCTAGCTAAAGTCATTGAATGGAAAATTGATATCACAAATGCAAAATTCAGGAAGTTAGTATGTTCCTTCTCTCAGCAATAAGAGGTTGTGCAGATTAGACTTGACGTTTTCTTCTTACAGTATTTTATTTCTAACAATTGTGAATTACATATAGATGTGGTTTCCTGCTCATTGTAGTATCCTCCGTTTTGTAGACAGATCTGTGCCTTAGTTTGTAATACCCTGTTATATTGTTAGCATATTCATGAATATTTAAAAACAAGTCATTTATGTTAAAGCTGTTTGATCTAAGAGTAGGACACTTTAAAATGCTTTCAAATAGTGCCTTCACAACCTCTTTTAGTAGAATTAACACATCAGCAAATTGAATACAACAATTTTTCAATGACCTAAAAGGATGTGACTTGCATATTTAAGGATAATTTTAGAATCTGTTTTACATCCATTGACAGATGCTTTGAATCTGCAAGCCCATAGCCATTTGAATGAGAGCTGTTTAGTGAGGTGATGAATCTAAAATCTGACATTTTCCCCAGTAAAGTGCCATGGCTTGTTTTAGCCTTGGGAGTGATTGCAGTTTTATTATTGAAGACTTGGTCTTTAAGCCGGGAATGCGCCATATCTGTGTGGAGTACGAGCATTTTGTTTGGGTAAAAACACAATGTGTGAATTGCAATGCTGGGAATTGCTAAATCTCTTTAGAAACGAGCATTTGTGATGGAGCCAATGATCGTCTGGACAAATTCAGCTTTCCTTACCCTGTAATTATACTCTTTCACTGAAGTCAAATTATCATTTGTGCTTCAGAACGGCAGTCACCATATCAAGATACAAAGAAGATGACTTTAGAGTCCTATTCTGTCGGTGTGCGTTGGCCTAAACATACCATTATGTTTCTACGCATGTAGTTGGCGTAGCGGTCACTTGGGTTAATGTACCATCACTAAGGCTGACCAGGGTTATGTTTGGCTGGGCCTGATTGTCCACTACATGGTCCGTAGTTAGTGTTTAGATACCATAACACCTACATCATGATGGCTATGGTCTGGTGATCATGAATCATTGATAGACTGAACAATTGATTGTTACGATGTGCAAGAATGCTACCATATCTGTTATTGGCTGACTTGTTCACACTTATCGTTACATGAAATAATCATAATGTGTCACAGATAATATATCTATCAGTTAGTCAAATAGTGATGGATCAGTTTAGGTTGGAAATAAATTAGTCAAAGAAATGGTGCTTTTTGGGGAAAAAAATCAAACTTGTGCCCTGTGTCTGTGACCCTTTTCCATGGCCCTTTGTCAATGGCCCTGTGTCCATGGTCCTGTGTCCGTGGCCCTGTGTCAATGGCCCTGTGTCCGTGGCCCTGTGTACATGACTGTGGCTGTGGTGCTGTGTACGTGGCCCTGTGTCCATGGATTTGTGTCAATGGCCCTGTGTACATGGTCCTGTGTACATGGCCCTGTGTCAATGGCCCTGTGTCCGTGGCCCTGTGTCAATGGCCCTGTGTCCGTGGCCCTGTGTACATGACTGTGGCTGTGGTGCTGTGTACGTGGCCCTGTGTCCATGGATTTGTGTCAATGGCCCTGTGTACATGGCCCTGTGTACATGACTGTGGCTGTGGTGCTGTGTACGTGGCCCTGTGTCCATGGATTTGTGTCAATGGCCCTGTGTCCACGGCCATTTGTACATGGCCCTGTGTCCATAGATTTGTGTCAATGGTCCTGTGAACATGGCTTCTTGTCCCTCATCAAATCTTTTCATGCCTATTTCTTCAATAGTACTGGATGGATCTTTCTCAAATTTCATATGCAGTTTTCGCCTTGTCTTAGTTGTAAAACTAATGGCTGGGAGAAGGCACTCAGGATTTGACTAAAAAAGTTTCTTGAAAAGCGTTCGATGGATCTTTCTCAAATTTCATTTGTTCCCCTTGGTCCTGAAATATGCCTTATAGTTTTTGGGGCTGATCATAAAAACCTTACTGCTTACAGGCAGCATGAATTTTGACATGGAAGAATGTTATCCATCTTTCATAAAGAGTACAGAATTGATCTATATCAAATATTGTTTGTAGGCTCCTCTTGATCCCTAGTTGTGCTATTTTGAATTTGAGACTGATCAGAAAAACAAAGAAGCTGCTAGGTGGACATATGGCCATAAAGGATTTTCAGAGTGAAAGATTTTCATTGCTTTTTCTTGAAAATATGGGATGGATCTTTCATAAATTTCATCTGTAGATTATTCTTACTGATTTCTCCCTGTTTTCAGAAAATCAAAATGGCCGACTTGTGACCATCTTGGTTTTTTACATTAAAAGTTCTGTGAGAAATTTTCAAATAGCATATTATTAAGAGCAAAAGCAGAAAATAAAAGTAAAAAGAAGGGAAACAAATAAAGACTAAACAATGGTGGATGCAAAGATCTCTGTTAAATTTCTTGTATATCTTGTGGTTTTGAAACCTGACATACAGTTAGTGGAAACATACAGTGACAGATGAACTCAGTGATGGAAGAAAAGTTGTCTCTCAAAACCAAATTTTTCTTGGAAAATAGAAGTCTTCATGAAAGACGTTGTCACATTGTATTCTGTAAACCGCTGACCTTGACTTTCATTTTGTACAGACATTCTATAAAGAACCAGCCTTGACCTTAAGTGAATTCTGACATTCTTTATAATGCTGTCCTTGACCATAGCTAGTACTGGCATTCTTCAATGAACTGGCTATATGTGGCTTTCAGTAACTATAGGCATTCTATATAGAGACATCTAAGACCTTAAGCAATTGAAGATATTTTATAAAGAGCCACATGCAATCTTCAGTGAGCCAACATTGACAATCAGTACATACTGATATTCTATAGAATGCCAACCTTGACCTTCTGTCAGTACTGCTATATTAAAAAAAAATGGCTGACCTTGACTGTCTTTTAAACTTGAAGTGAATCATCCTTCAGTTTCGGAAACAGGTACTTGTTCTCAGACAAAGGACCAATAAGTTTGTACAATGCTAGTTGAGAGATGTTGTATTAACATATTTGCTGAAGCACTCAAAGCACTATAAATTATGTGTTTCTAGAGGTAATGTTATTGAGCACAGTTATGTAGGCACTCTGTTAAATCACAATTAGATTAAAATTGTCAGTTTCCTCTGCTCTGCAACAGCAGGGAAGATGGTGACAAGATTAACGACGTTTACTGTTTTGTTCATTCTGATGTTTGTTTATAATAATAGTCAGAGTGTGCAAACATACTTTTAAAAGAATGGGGAAAAAATGTTAGAAACTAACCACTGATCCATAAAAACGAAACAGTGAAGGAGATGAAGACAAAAAGTGTGAACTGTTCCTGAGAGGGGTACAATGGATGCGTGTTGGCAGGGTAATTAAATCAAGCTTTGTCAAGGACTAAAAACACGGAGCCTGCCCGAGATAGTAATCAGTTAGAGGCAGATCAATTAGTTCTGTGTCTTACGCAAACACACGACTCACACAACTTTACACTCATGTCACTCTACCCTGTCCAAACTCACATGAAGGACTCTGTTTCCGAGATTTGTGTACAGAACGTTTTTTTGAAAATTTCTGTTTTTGTTGGCATAGTATTTTGAAGTGATTCCAAAACTGTATTGTTACAAAAGGCTATTGATGATGACAAACCCTTCTCTAAAACAGCATTTTGTTAAATTTGTTCAATCACTTCATTTTATGGGCTGTTCTATTTCTTCAAGCATTTGAAATCAATCATTTTTCAGCATGGTAATATTGTGAGAGATGCCTTCTCTTTCAATGTTGAAATCCATCAAGCTGTTACTGGTTATAATTATCCGTGGCTAAGTGTGTTGGGATGCATGTTCCATGGATTGTGGAGATTTCGTTTATTTGATATCATAATCAATGGGGTTTAAAATCAGCAAAAATAGCAGATGAATCAATTGCTAATACTTACAGCATCATTCACTAACCAATAATGTAACAAAACAGGAGTTGGTGTAACTCTTCAGTTTGACAGATGTATTGTACAACCTGCCCTCTGTACAGATACATTCCTGGAGTTATCCTTCTCCATTTTGAAGTATGACATTATTTATCAGTCAGTGTAATGATACCGTAGAAGTGTGGAAGAAGAGATGTCTTACAGAAGCAGATATCGTTATATTGTCACTTTATTTTCATTTTTCATGAATGATTTATTTCGGTTTTGAATTTTATGAAATTTATGATTCAATATATACAGTATACAATGCTACACTATCACTTAATGGTACTGAATTGTGGCCTTTTATCATGGTTCCTGAGCTGGAGTCAGTAGATAATACAGCACCAGTTATGTGATAAAAGGCCACAGGAATAAAGCGACTGTAAATATTCAGAGATAACTGTCAATAAATGAAGCATTTTTACTGATAAATACAAGTGCCAGTCCACAGCACAGCTGGCTCTTTATTCTACCAGACCTTGGCTGAGCTGTACTGGCATTTTATTCTCCCAGTCCACAATTGAGCTGTTCTGGTTGTCTGTTCTACCAGTCCAAGGCGGAGTTGTGCCTGTTGTCTGTTCTGTTAGCCCATTTTACTGAGCTGTGCTGGCTGTCTGTTCTACCAGTCAAAGACTGAGCTGTTCTGGTTGTCTGTTCTACCAGACCTTGGCTGAGCTGTACTGTTTGTCTGTTCTACCAAACCTTGGCTGAGCTGTACTGGCATTTTATTCTCCCAGTCCACAACTGAGTTGTGTTTGTTGTCTGTTCTACCAGTCAACAGCTGAGCTGTTCTGGTTGTCTGTTCTATCAGTCCAAGGCTGAGCTGTTCTGGTTGTCTGTTCTACCAGTCAACAGCTGAGCTGTTCTGGTCGTCTGCTCTATCAGTCCAAGGCTGAGCTGTTCTGGTTGTCTGTTCTTCCAGTCAACAGCTGAGCTGTGCTGGCTATTTGTTCTACCAGTCCATGTCTGAACTGTGCTGGCTGTCTGTTCTACCAGTCCAAAGTTGAGCTGTTCTGATTGTCTGTTTTTCCAGTCAACAGCTGAGCTGTGCTGGCTGTCTGTTCTATCAGTCCATGTCTGAGCTGTGCTGGCTGTTTGTTCTACCAGTCCATGTCTGAGCTGTGCTGGCTATTTGTTCTACCAGTCCATGTCTGAGCTGTGCTGGCTGTCTGTTCTCTCAGTCCATGTCTGAGCTGTGCTAGCTGTCTGTTCTACCAGTCCAAGGCTGAGCTGTGCTGGCTATTTGTTTTACCAGTCCATGTCTGAGCTGTGCTGGCTGTCTGTTCTACCAGTCCAAAGCTGAGCTATGCTGGCTATTTTTTATAGCTGTCTATGTCTGAGCTGTGCTGGCTGTCTGTTCTACCAGTCCAAAGCTGAGCTATGCTGGCTATTTTTTATAGCTGTCTATGTCTGAGCTGTGTTATTTAACAACATATTCCAAATTACTCTATTAACCACAATTATCACCAAGGGCATCTTGAAATATTGGTAACACAGGGGAAGCTTATAGTATAACAAAGTATTAAGTTCTGGATGAAAAATATCTGTTTTTACAATCAATATAAGTAGAAATTGTCCATATCCCTTGTCAAATTATTACACCACTTACACCTGCCTTTAGTTATTTTCCACTATACCTAGCCACTAGTCAAATGGCTGAATTGTACAATTTTATTTGAAATTCACAATATATGTTCTTTTTCCAAAGTTTCCAGTTGCCTCTCATCGTGGTTAATTCTCTCAGTTTGAAGAAGAGACCTTAAACAATGGATGTAATATCCTAAAGAATCCGTAATTTTCTTACTCGTGCTTATGTGGGTGCCATCATTCTTCATAATACATAATTTATGATAGCAGGTTAGACATTTCAAAGGAAAAGCAAAAAATATTAAAGGAAAAGTATATTATAAAAGATTTTCAGTATGTTTTTATATTTCCACGTGAGAGGTTGAAAAGGTATTTCATTTCAGTAATAATTACCATAACTTATGCAAATACAGTACCTGAACCCATCTTTGAAATCCTGTGATAATTTTGGGTTGCAACAGTAGCCTGGCAGGCCTAGCATGTACATGTCAGGGTTTCCATGTGGTGGGAGTAGTAGCACACCTTTATCCTTCATACAAGGTGGCCAGCCCCAGGCTCAAGCAGGTTATTTTGGCCAGTCCTCGAGCCTTTTTCTGTAAGGATTTGGGTTTAACCCCATAGTCTTCCTTCCTTGAATCCCCGGGGTTTGGTCTTTCCCTCTAAGAGACATCTCAACATGTCTGTGAACCCTTCTGGTCCCAACAAGGTGGGAAATATGGTCTAGTAGGGCATGGGTATGGCAGAGGAGAATAATGTCATTCATGTCTCTCCTGGTCGCTCAGATATAGATTCTGATCTTTCAGATGACAATCCTCCTGGTAAGGTGGGTTTACAGGAGGGTAGCCCCGAGGCTGCTGAGACTCAGCAAATTTTGTCTGGGATGTGGGCGCATATGGCTGATTTGTGTCCCAGATTCTAGGGGCGGAGTTTTGCCCACCCCCTTCTGCATTATCTATTCCCGAGTTCACCACCACCCTTTTGTGATCTTTGGTGGCTCCTTGGCCAGCTGCTCAGTTGGACTGGTCTCTGCCAGAAGGCACCATTGTGTCTTCAGCACTGGTCACTGCCCAGTCTTGGGTTCTGGCAAAAATATCTTCTTTTACCCATACTCCTGGGTTTGCTGGGTTATAACTTAGCATTGTCAGAGGTTAACTCCCACGCATGACGGGCAGCTTGCCCCTCAACCAGCTAGACTAGAATCAAGAGAGCTGGCAGCCTGGACCAGATGGTGTTCCTTTCTAAGGAATACCACAATATGGAGAGATTGCAGCTTCTTGCTCTCCTGATTCTGTCATATATAAGCTTCATGACAGTATGTCTATATTGAGTTTCCAAGTTGCTTGAGTGTCGGATCTCAGAGGCAGAACAGGCAGACATCTAGTACAGAGTTTGCCCTGAACGCGGTATTAAAAGCTCTGGCTGCTTTGCAGGTTTACTTGCTCGTCAATTTCATGTTGGCTAGGTGTTCTTTCGGTCTTGAAAAATCACCCAGTCGAAGAATCTTACCTTTCTTACGTGTTGACTGCCCCTTTATTTGGCCCTTTGGATGGTCTCTTCCTTCTGTACAGAAGGATATGAATGTGAGGAGGTGTCAGTGAGAATGCCAGTACTTTGCAGGGGTTAGCAACTCCTATGAAGAAGGCTAAACCTTCATTTATGCAGTCTGCTGCAAAACCTCACTTCATGGGCATTAAATGGAAAGAGAAGAAGGGTAAGAACCCTACTGGGGGAAAGAAGAAGGGTTCCCAACTCCTTAATTTTATCAGACAATGAGCTTGTCCAGGGGGACGACAGTCCTCCCATCTCAAGCTTTTGTCCTGCTCTCACAGGATCAGGATGAGGGTGTTTAGACGATTCTCCTGCATGGCAGAGTCTCAATCTATCTCGTCCAGAGCTCTTTGTAGACGGGTGTCTTGATACATTCCTACCAGAATGGATGGAGATCACGTAGGATGCTTCAGCATTGTCTGTGATTAGAAAGGGTCTTGGTATTCCACTTCTTTTGGTTCTGTCTTTGGCTTCCCTGCTGATTTTCTTTCCTCTTCCAGGGGATCCTGAAAAGGCTCAGGCCCTCCAGGAGAAAGTAGAGACCATGCTTGCAAAGGGAGCAGTCAAGTAATTTTTCTGGTTTGGAAGAAGTCCAGTGCTTGGTGTCCAATCATAGATCTCAGTGCCTTCAACAGGCACGTTGATTCTCCTCACTTCAAGATGGAGAATCTTCGGGGCATCATTGCCTCCATGAGAGATGGAATGTGGGCCACTTTGGTAGATCTGAAGGATGCCTATTTCCACATCCCCATCAAGAAGTCAGCACGGATGTTCCTCCATTTTACCTGCAACAAAAAGATCTTCCCGTTCCAGGCCTTGCTATTGGGGAGCAAGACTGCACCTTTGGTTTTCACAAAGCTGCTGCAGGTTGTCGTGGAATTCCTTCCCTCTAGTGGAATAGATGTTCACATCTATTTCAACGATTCTCTCATGCTTCACCTCGTGAAGGAATCTTAAGTGAGGGACACATGCTTGATCCTGAAACTCTTACTCAAGGTCGGCTTCATTCCTTCGTTCTGTGTACTCTCGCCATGCACATTTTTCTTCTATGCCAGGAGATGCAGTTGGCTATTTTGGTCAAACATTTTCTAGGCAGATTAAATGTGTTGACAGGCTCTCTCCCTTGATTTTCAAGGGAATTTGTCAGTTGAAGGACAGGCATTTCATAGACCTGTTTGCCACTTCCCTGAACAATCAGCTGTCAACCTTCATGTCTCTGGACTGGGAGGGGATGCATGCCTATGCATTCCTTCCATTCAATCTGGTGGGCAGGCTGTTACAGAGGTTTCAGAACAATCATTACTTACTTCCTTACTTTTAATAGCACCTCTGTGGTCAAGGCAACCTTGATTTTCAGAGTATTTGTCGTTTCTGGTAGAGGAGATGTTGGCTCTCTCCACCAGATCGAATCTACTTCACCAGATTAGTCCAGGAAAATGCACTGTCATCGAGAGATGCTCCACCGTCATACATGGAGGCTATTTAAGGAAGCCTTGCTCGGGCAGGCTTTTCCTGAGAGGTGTCAGATCGCATTGCCTAATCTATCAATTTTCATGATGTTGTTCTTACCATAACTTTCTGGAGTCCCATCCCACCCATTCCTTCTCTGCTCCAGAAAGGTTTTCGAGGAAGGGAGATCACTCTATATCTTTGTCCTAATGGCTTTGGTACTGTAGGGAGGATGAGATTTTTTAACTGCTTGTATTTTGGCTACAAAAATGGGTGCAGGTACTGTATTGGCATACTGAAGTTATTGTAAGTATTACATCATTAAAATTAGTTTTACATGAAAATACCACAATTTTGTCTGTCAAGACATTCGTTTTAATCCAATCAATTGGTCAGGAGGCAAGAAATGTTTGGATGTTTTAATACAAAAGTAGAGCTATTAATATTAGTAATATTAATAATAATGGAAGGATTAATTTTGGGAAAAAAAAAACTGAAAAAACAAAACAGTGAAAAAAAGATGTAGCAACAGTTTATTTATCTAATTAAGCATCTGATCAATGGTTTGGTTTGGTTGTTTATTTTAACATAACTATGTTAAAATCAACAATTATTGTTGCATGTATGGAGAGCGTGTGTCTTGTCAAATACCAATAGGATAGGAAGTTGGTCCCTCGTGTAGTCAAGAATAAGGTAAAAATCTTTTATTATACCTTTTTAACAATCCTAACTCTAAACATTAATGAGAAGTTACAAAGTGTATTGCCATGCTCTTTATACAACAGCACCAAAACATCCTCATTTCTCCGCATTATAAACAATTAATCAAGCAAAGTTCTTGGCTCTGAAATTTTGTTTTATTGTTCCGCTATCAATTAACCCACTCCATTGTTGATCACAGAGGAGAAAAAAAATCTTTATTTCATTTAAAAATGCTTTTAAATTAGATTTATTGCTTCCTTTTATGAAATGCTAATTTGATATTGCAAGGATGGTAAACCTGTCACTGCCTTTTCTCGGGGAAGCAGGGGTAAAATTCCAGCTCTAAACCTGGAAATTTGTATTGTTTATGGGATGGTTTTTACAATGTTTTGGAGTTTCACCGATGGTTTCTGTGGATTGACTGTTATTATAAGATGTAATGTTAGAGCGCCATTTCATACACTGCATCCCAATCTATAACACGGAGGCATGAGAAAACATTTTTGTACATGATATGAACAGGACCAGACTTTGAAATGTCCTATTCCATATACAGTTGTTAACCAAAAGCATATGTAACTGTTTTCTGGCATCCTGTTGCCTTTAAAATGGCATTGCACATTTTGGAAGATTTTACCATTTGTGACACTGATATATGGCTTGTTCTTCTAATTGCCTATAAAATGTAGAAATTGAGACAAATTCAGCAGAATTGTATCAGTTTAATATTTCAGTGCATCATCTTCTCTTACATATTTTGTGGGCTTTAAAGGCCAAGTTTTATGATAAAGGTAGTAGTAGATTTAAAACGACAGGCATATGTTGTAAAGACTTAGGGATTACACTGTCAGCTAAATTGCCTTGGTGACTGCGTGGTATCAAGTTTAAGTAAGTATACTAAACATCATTCCTGTATATCAAACACTCCTCCCCTTTTACCCTTTTCCCCAAAACTCCTTCCCTTTTACCCTTGTCCCCAACTCTCCTCCCCTTTTTACCCCTGTCTCCACTATCTTCCCTTTATCTCCAACACTCCTCCCCTTTTACCCTTGTCCCCAACACTCCCCTTTTACCCTTATCTCCAACACTCCTCCCCTTTTACCCTTGTCCCCAACTCTCCTTCCCTTTTACCCCTGTCTGCACTGTCTTCCCTTTGTCCACAACACTCTTCCCCTTTTACCTCTGTCTCTACTGTCTTCCCTTTATCTCCAACACTCCTCCCCTTCTACCCTTGTCCCCAACTCTCCTTCCCTTTTACACTTGTCTCCACTGTTCTCCCTTTATCTACAACCCCACTCCCCTTTTACCCCTATCCTTCATATAGCTCCAAAAGTTCTCCCCTTTTACACATGTCTTTTGGTAATCTGCTTGAGAAGATCTGGACTTCAAAATCTTGGTAAATCTGTACAAGAAGATCTGGATCTCAAAATCTTGTTAAATCTGTATAAGAAGATGTTAGTACATCTGTGTGAGAAAATTTAGACGTTAGAATCTTTATAAATCAATACAAAAAGTTCTTGGCTCCAAACTCATACATTGAAACAATATCTTGTCTTTGAAATCTTTGAACATTTGTACAAGAAGATTTGGTCTTCAAATTTGTATTTGCCTACTGATATGTTACTCAAGTAAAACCAGTTTCTTCCTTGTAAATTTAATTAACATGTAAATGATGTGATTAAGTCCCCTGATGATCTTGGGAGATTTTCTCATCATTATTTCCTTCCTGATGTTGTTAACCCTTACCACCCTATGCATTTGTATTGGAATATCTTCTTTATTGATCTGAATTAATCTAATGGGCTCTGTAGGGATGATACACAGTTCTAGGGGTCAGAGACTTGCTAAGATTTCATTCATTTCTATCGTAGTCTATCTGTTGTCATGGAGTGCCGTGATGTGTCCATTCCATATGAAAGAGTATTATAAGTAAAACACATCTGAGGTGCTTAAATAATTAATATTATTATCAATGTCATCTCCAAAGTTAGATAATGTGAAAGGAAAGTTAAAGGTAAGATATCTTCATTAGATGTCATGAGCAAATTGAAATTTTACAAATGAAGCATTTGAAAAATAGACTCTAAATGCTTCTGGCACTATCATCATTGATAACAATATTTTACAGGTAACATATAGAGGAGAAATTCTCACCAGGAATTCTGGAAATGTTGATAGGCTTTATTCATAGTAGAAGTAAAATAATATGCATTTAAGGTCATGGGTTGGAGGATGAAATGAAGGTTTATTTACTTACTGATGAAGATACAGACCTGGGGATGTGAAGACCCATTGGTAGAGATGCAGCTATTTTAATGAACAGGAAAAGCTATGGTGCCATGGTCTAGTTATGGCTGTACTGGAACCACCAATTGGTCTAGTGATAATCGGTGTCTTCCCTATCGGTACAATTTTTATGGTCTGTCTGGGCCCGTAGTGTCATTACCGGACCCCGAGTAGGTATTTACTTAAACGTTTTACCTGTACAGACTTCTGCCTTCATCTGGGAATGAAAAATGAGACAGAATTATGGATGATACGATGACCAGCATTTCCTAAGTTCCGCGTTTTACTGACCACAAACTCTTTCATCATGATTCTCAACTTTTCATTTAATGGATTGGAACCAAAATAGTTGTTCCACTGAAATGTTGATTATGTGATAGTGCTGGACACAGTTATCTGCCATCAGTCTGATAGAGAAGGTATGAGTTATCAGGAAGCAGGATGACAGCCTATCAGGGATCTTGGTACACTGACATTCTAATGCTTTAGGCACTACCAAGGCATAAAAAAGGGTCAGATGTAGCCATCAGAATCACTGACTTTAATGGTTTATGTGAAGGTGATTTGATGGTTCTAACCATTGTGCCTACTTACATTGTGTACAGTAATGCTTTGCAATGTGAGACGTGGCACCAATGTCATTGTATCCTATGAACTTTACAACATCCCACAGGATTTCAACAGTGGCAGTCCCATCTGTCACTGATATCTCAATCATACCATGCCTCTATTTTGATAAAGACCCTGCATCCATGTTGTATTTTTTGAGAAAGAAAAACAAGTATTGAGTTGTTTCCCTTGGGTATTGATAAGGTGCATCAAATATGTTGTCTTTGTAATATAGAATCTGTATATTTATAGAAAATTTAAATCATGGACTAGAATCAAATTTAACTCGCAGGATAAAGTGGCCTTCAAGACAGATTTTGTCATTTGATAAAAATCCAAAATACATGAATTATCTTGTGAAAATATGCGTACGCTGATGCAGGGAGTCGGCTCCCTCTCAGTTTCATCCATCGAGCTGATATAGTTGTGTTCATCCCTCGGGTCAAATGAAGCAGTTGTTATTGACAATTCCTCTGCTGTAAGTACACAAGAAAACTGCTGATGTTTACAGTAGTGGAAGCACTTTAACAAACTATCCACGTTGACATCTTATGTGGGTAATGGTTTGTAAGAAATCATGCAAAAATATCAAGAATAAGCAATAATATGTAGAATTGAGACATATTTTCCTATGTATCGACAATGACTGGTATAATCCTAGAAGGTCATCCAACGGTCCTGAAATCCTTCCCCAAGTTTTATATCAAATCAAATAATAGGATTTTATATGGGTCAGACATACAGGGAACGCCAGCGTCACGGAGAGGGAGCACGGAAATGAGTGAGATAAATGTGTTACTTCTGTGTAATGTAGTCATTTCCCTGGCCAGGATTCAATTTCAAATGAATTTCTTTCATTTTAAACTGAACTTGTCGGACCTTGATGGCGCAGTACGATGTGCTATGCTGTCCGACTGAGCAACACTGCTGGTTGATGTGTCATCAGAACAGCAGTTTTGAGTCTGGCTGATATCATCATGGAAGACAATTCAGCTTTCTAATGCTTATTTTTTCTTCTGAAATCAATTGCCAATTGAATTTCATGTTGTCTCCCCAATCCCATTGTGTCTGCCTAAACATAATAATGGCTTGATCTGGCGGGGGGACTGACAGGAGGTGTTTTTACTGGACAGCATGTGTTTACTGGGTAGCATATTTTTTTACTGGGCAGTACCACTGTTTTATCTATGTTGACAATGTTGCATAATCTCATACTGATTAGTCTCGAGCATGTCTTGTCACAGGAAATAGAAGGACTGTGAGATGTAGCTTACTGACATAAGACATTACAAAGCTAGAATCACACTGCGTCTATAGACATCTACACACCACATGATCATCTGCCCTTGTCTGCTATCACAAAGCTACACATTGCTATCTGAGGTATATCTAGCTGTCTGTCTTTCAGAGAAGATGCTTTGCTCTGGTGAACCCAATTTCCTCCCCTGTACAAGTCTGAATAGCTGTTGTGGTCATTGATTGACACACAACCCATGAAATATGGCATTGTCTATAAATGATTTCTCCACCAGAAAACACTTCAATAAAAGATAAAAAAATTCTTTTGATTGTGGTCTGTCTCTGTAATTTATTTTTGATAGAGACATAGGTAGTGAATGAATAGCCTGAATATATATCATTTAATGTGTTCATAGATTCAATGTTTATTAAAGATTTAGATTTACACTGCATGAAATCAAAATTGTATTATTATTTTGACTTAAAGAAAATCTTGTAGTTTGTAGACAGTTTTTTACTTCATGGAATCTTTGTATTTTGTAGATGCTGTTTTACTACATGGAAATCTTCTTTTTTTAGATGCCGTTTTGACTACATGGATATTTACGCCCAGGTGACAGGCCCAAAGCAGAGTTTGCTGGACACGCCCCTTCTTGGCCGTTTCTGTGATAACAGTCTTTCTTACCTCCCTAAGTTGGTTATCTCCACCAGTAATATCTTGGTACTGGACTTTTACTCAGATGACAAAACCACTGATGCCGGCTTCAATGGATCCTTCACATTTATCGATGCATGTAAGAGAATTCAGAGCACTGATCATTATATTTGAAAATTTACCCCTTAAAAATTGAATTATATGAAAAGGAGCAATGCAAAAAAACAATAATAATAAATAAACACACCAAAAAAATAGCATATGTCATTTAGTTTTTTTATCGATATGATATCAAAAAAAATACCATCATGTTAATATAAATCTTGCTCATTCAAAGGAAAAGATTTAGGTCAACTTGAGAATTAATTGGTTTCTTTATACCTGGAAATGTCAGAATTTTTATTTTATTGAATTTCAGGTGAGTAGACTTTCAAACATTTAATAGCCTACATCTATTAAGGCTGATTGTGACTGACTGACCCTCATTGTTGACCCATGTGAACTGATGTTTGTTGTGTTAATAGTTGGTGCTTTCCACCCCTTATTCTTTGACCATCACTGTCACTTGTTTATCCATGTATGGGCAATAAGAGAATGCCACATTGACATTCATTGGGTTTCGTTGAGTGCCTTCTGGATTTTCAATGTTCCTTGACCCACGTAATTGTATGAGTATTTGTTGGTGCCAGTTTGACCTTAATGCCTGTTGCTTAGCGCCCTCTGGATTTTCTATGTTCCTTGACCCCAGTATTTGTATGACTATTGGTTAGTGCCAGTTTGACCTTAATGCCTGTTGCTTAGCGCCCTCTGGATTTTCAATGTTCCTTGACCCCAGTATTTGTATGACTATTGGTTAGTGCCAGTTTGACCTTAATGCCTGTTGTTTAACACCCTCTTTTCCTTTAATGCTTTATTGTCCAGCTTTTGTCATACTGTTGTTTGGTGCTCCCCTGAGTACCTGGATAGCATTTGTGTGATATCTGTTTGGTCTTCTGTACTCTCTGTATGTTTATCAATGTGTAGGAATTCAAATATGTGCCTGGTTCCTTCATGACCTTGGCCCCATTCAGTTATAACAACCCGGTAATATGTGATATTTCCTTGACCTTCACCACAACTGGTGGAAATTCTGACTTTATACCTCCTTGACCTTTAATTGTCTTTGCCCTCATGTTGGTATAACTGATGTTGGGTACCGCTTTGACCTTCAACATATCTTGTCCACCTCCACATGTGGAAATGACAGCATTGGCTTCTTCCAGGTGGCCTTCAATGTTCTGCTGTCCATGATAGATTCTCATTTATTTTCCTCAGCAATGTAGGATTTAAATTGGATCAAACCGTAACTGAGACAAATTACACTTGCCATGAAATGTAATTAATGCCCATCTGAGATTTGATGAGTGTGAGTTACGTCCTGTGCACTATGCACCTGTCCATGGTTTTAAGTATTGGTCTGGTTTTTACATCAGGGTTCTATTTTTGTAACGACGCTGTATCAGAAACAGAAGAAAGGATCAATCACACCAGTTTCAATGGCTACATGCTTTAAATCTAGTGAAACGCTTCCTCTTCAAGGTTGAGAATCTTGATGAGACTTATCTGGTAACAATTGTCAACGTCGTACATGATTGCTTTTTTTCTGATTTGCAATCACATCAGACAATCTACAATAAAAGTTTCACTTCCTAGTGGTGAGCTATACAATAACCCACGGTTTCTTTTTTGTTCCGGTATAAGGAAACCCCCGCTGACAGACACATAATAATGAAGTTACCATTATACAGGACACAGCTGAAATCAATTCAACACCTGCTGTTTATACACTTATCTATTGTCTGAAATTTAACTACTGATATATATTTTTTTTAACAGGCTAAGTGACTGACTTGTTGTTTGGTCATTCCCTGCCATTTCTTCTCACTTCACCAAGCTGTTCATACCTATGCGTGTTGAAGTAGTACATGGAATTGTAACCCCTGTAAATTCTAGTCAGTTTACCTCATCAATAACATAGTAATCCTGATAACATTGGTGTCTATGTAAGGACTCGGGATTATTTCTTTGCCATGCCCCATGAGATTGGTTTAACCCATGGAAACTTGAATTCTTTTCTGCAGGGGAAGTATGTAACCCTGGTAAATACTAGCTGTAATATGACAGGTGCTGCCACATCCATTTGTAATCAGTTGTCTGTCTGTGGTCCATCTGTCCATCCCATGTCAATTTTTTCATTCAAATGACTTCCCCTCTATAACCAGCAGGTGAGATATGTCATGCTAGTTCGCTGATAGGTTGCTGGGATTGAGTCCAACAAAATTTGCGAAAAGAAATTACCTTAACCCTTATTCAATCAAGGACACAGGATCAAAAGGCCAGAAGCATGATATTTGACTGATGGGTCTTTGGGATGAAACCCAACAAATTTTGCAAAAATGAAATGACCTTGAACCAGCTTCAAAGTCACAGGGTTCAAATTATCAAAACTTTTGAAAGAGTTCTTCTGATAAAACAAAAGTCCGAGATGCATAATATTTGGTGGAAAGGTGCTTCGAGGTGAAAGCTCGACAAATTTTGAGAAATGGCATTTACCTATAATCCATATAATAATTGTCACTGTTTAGAGTTGAGTATTAGAGGCTGTTTGTTGTCAAAATTGGTTTGAATTCATTAGATGTGCCTACTTTGAATGTAAATGGTATAAGTGTAAATATATTTGTGATAAACAGTGATTCTATTTTTGACGAACATTGAATTACCAAGTAAGCGATGCAAACCCATTGGGCCTCTTGTATCATTTAACATTAGTACATCATTATCACAGCTATATCATGTTACATCAGTACCTCATGATCTAACTTATATCATGTGACATCAATACTCACTGTTTCATCATGTGACATTAGTACATCATGACCACAGCTATATCATGTGACATCAATATTCACTGTTTCATTATGTGACATCAGTATATCATGATCACAGCTATATCATGTGACATCAATACTCACTGTTTCATCATGTGACATCAGTACATCATGATCTAACTTATATCATGTGACATCAATACTCACTGTTTCATCATGTGACGTCAGTACATCATGATCACAGCTATATCATGTGACATCAATATTCACTGTTTCATCATGTGACATCAGTACATCATGATCTCGGCTATATCATGTGACATCAATATTCACTGTTTCATCATGTGACATCAGTACATCATGATCACAGCTATATCATGTGACATCAATATTCACTGTTTCATCATGTGACATCAGTACATCATGATCACAGCTATATCATTTGACATCAATACTCACTGTTTCATTATGTGACATCAGTACATCATGATCTCAGCTATATCATGTGACATCAATACTCACTGTTTCAATATGTGACATCAGTACATCATGATCTCAGCTATATCATGTGACATCAATACTCACTGTTTCATTATGTGACATCAGTACATCATGATCTCAGCTATATCATGTGACATCAATACTCACTGTTTCATTATGTGACATCAGTACATCATGATCTCAGCTATATCATGTGACATCAATACTCACTGTTTCATTATGTGACATCAGTACATCATGATCTCATTTACATCATGTGATATCAATAACTTATTTGACATTAATCACTGTAATGTGATGTCAATATCTCAATCTGTTTCTGTTCATTTCTGAAATTCAATTTGATGAAAACATGCCATGTAACATCAACATGCTATACATGCCCAGAAGTTAATCATGTCAGGTGTTACCAATCATTTTCAATTTACAGTGTAGTTAGATAGTAAATAAGAGATAAAAGTGTTGGTTCTAGTAGGCAGAGGGCTGTCATTTTAGTTTATAGCAATGGCACAAGTTATTAGCTGTCATCAGATAATGAGAGTGTCATACACATTCAGGTCATAAACTTATCAAATCACCATGAACAACACACAGTTACTGAGATCAACTGTATGCCTCTATACAGTGAAACTCGGTCATCGGAGAGGGGGGATATGTGATAGATATTGGAGACAGTAAGGATATGATGAATGGAGGGTAGGGTGATATTACGTGGGGAAGAGGAAGATTTATGTGATAAAGGGGGAGAGGAAAGGTGAGGTAAGAAGAGGAAGGTTTATGTGATAAAGGGGGAGAGGAAAGGTGAGGTAAGAAGAGGAAGGTTTATGTGATAAAGGTAAGAAGAGGAAGGTTTATGTGATAAAGGGGGAGAGGAAAGGTGAGGTAAGAAGAGGAAGGTTTATGTGATAAAGGGGGAGGGGAAAGGTGAGGTAAGAAGAGGAAGGATTATGTGATAAAGGGGGAGGGGAAAGGAGAGGTAAGAAGAGGAAGGTTTATGTGATAAAGGGGGAGGGGAAAGGTGAGGTAAGAAGAGGAAGGATTATGTGATAAAGGGGGAGGGGAAAGGAGAGGTAAGAAGAGGAAGGTTTATGTGATAAAGGGGGAGGGGAAAGGTGAGGTAAGAAGAGGAAGGTTTATGTGATAAAGGGGGAGGGGAAAGGTGAGGTAAGAAGAGGAAGGGATGTGTGATTGATTGATTTAATCTGATCTTAAAGATTTTCTGTTTCACTTTTAGCTGCACATTTTAAAAACTCTGGATGGCTTGGATAAATCACTCTGCTCTTCACTCTCACATTCAACGATCTTGATGTTTTCTGTGTCACGTTTCTTGTTTTCTGTGTCACATTCTATTCATTACCTTGATATTTTCCATGCCAGTCTCTATGACCTTTATGCTTTCACTGTTACATTGAATTACCTTTCTGCAAGACTCAATATTTTTGATGGCACTCTCTCTACACCTGTCTAAAATGGATGCATTCTGAGTAATGTTAAGTTTGTTTTTTACTGTGTCTAAATATTTTCTAAACCGAGTCTCTGTAAAATTTATGTCTGTGAAAATTATGTCACTGTAAAATGTTCTTTCTGTGTGACACTGTGTGACGTTGATGTTTGACCTTGTACGGTGTGTATAATGAGTAACCCCTCCTCCCCGGAGCCCACATTAGATTTGTCCAAGCCTATGATTCTAATGTAGACACTGAGGATGGAGGGGTTTGATTGAAGAGATATGTTCTTATTTCAGCTGTGTATGCTATTGGTACACAAACAGACCCGGACACTTGTAACTTTACCATCAATGGAGTACGAAAGCCTTTTGGATACATTGTTTCTCCTACCTATCCTGGGTTCTACCCTGACCGACTCCATTGTAATTACCTCCTCCAAGGAGCTCCTGGTCAACGCATCCACATCAAGTTTATAGACTTCTCTCTCTATCATGGTGGAGATTAGTAAGTATAGCAGTATGTATATGGTAACCTTGACAATGATCTGAAATGTACACTACATGTGTGGTAACCTTGGCAATGATCTGAAATGTACACTACACATGTGGTAACCTTGGCAACAATCTTTAGTTGTACACTGTATGTGTGGTAACCTTGGCAACAATCTTTAGTTGTACACTGTATGTGTGGTAACCTTGGCAACGATCTTCAGTTGTACACTACATGTGTAGTAACCTTGACAATGATCTGAAGATGTGCCTTACATGTGTGGTAACCTTGGCAACAATCTTTATTTGTACACTATATGTGTGGTAACCTTGACAATGATCTGAAGATGTGCCTTACATGTGTGGTAACCTTGGCAACAATCTTTGTTTGTACACTATGTGTGGTAACCTTGACAATGATCTGAAGATGTGCCTTACATATGAAGTAATTTGACATTGATACAAAAGTCTACTAAGGTTGATAAACAGAATATCTTATTTGAAAATTGTTTGTGAAGTAAATTATGTAAATTTGAAGGTCACTTTATATAAAAATGGAATTTAGTTAGTTATTGCTATTTATAAATTTATTTCATGTTACAGCTGCCCATTTGACTACGTCAGGGTCAGGGACGGTCGTGACAGATCAGCAACCATCATTGGTACCTTTTGTGGTAGCTATAGAAATGTGGAGTTTTACTCGAGTCAGGAGTTCCTTTATATCGAGTTTGTTACTAGTAGTGGACGTGTCGACCTAGAGAGTACCCCACTTGATAACAATGTCGATTTCGCATTCGACCGTAAAGGATTCAATATATCATATCAATTCAGCAGTTCATTTGTTAACTTAGGTAAGTATATAGAGAATTATATCAGTCATGGCGGGGGTTTTATTGTCATTTCATGGTCACTTTTAATCTACAACTTTACAAGTTCAGGAAATGATAAACAGTACAAGTTCATTTCTTGAGTAAGATTTACCTATGAAGCTAAGTGAAAATGAAAATTTGTGTAAATTTGGGTCCAACAAATATAAAGGAATTAACAGCATTATTATTATTACTGAACATGAAATGGCGACTTGAACCCCTGACATCATCTACAACTCTTCTGTTTTGTTCTCCATGTTTTCTTCCTTATTCAGTCATTAATCCCCAGTCACAAAAACATCTGATTTATTCTATGCTTAGTAGCTTTATTTGTCATGGATGGATGGGAACAAAAGTCATGTGATCCTGAACAAGAGCACAAGACTGCTCAAAGTTCTGCTGCATTTGTGTTATGTCCATTCACAGTGATGTGAGAAAACAAAAAAGGCTGAGCTGTGACATGATTAGCGATGACACTGGTATGCTCCTCCAAGCTCATTAACCTTTTGCTAGTTGCTAAGTTTGGTAGACACAGGATTTTCATACATTCTATTACTTTGTTATGATACTAACTGATGTCCAAACAAGATAAAGGATAAGGTCTGGTTACTGCACTCCACCAAGACTACCCATGTCAATTCACAATTAACATTGTGTCGCTACTATCAATATGTCACCATTAATGACAAGGAGATACTTACTAGTGAACTTGGTAACCATAAGTCTTCCTTAAAGTTCCCGAGAGGGTCATCACGATCCATCCAATGTTAGGAGTATGTTCCCTGAATGCTACCTCACTTCACCAGAACATGTATGTGTGACAGGGGTCACACACCTGATGTTGACGGGAATCCACTTCTGCAGGGTCATGATCTAGTCGTGTTAATAATGTTCTCCAAATTAAACTCCTACTTAATTTCATTATTTATTGTTACCAAATAATATGGCATAGCCATTGTGTAGACTTCTGTGGCAATCAGTCATCGACTTATTCTTTGAGACTTGTATAAACAAGACAGCTCATTCATTTTTACTGTCTCACAATATCTATCTGAGTATGTGGTATAAATTAGACCAGAGTACTTTAAAATTAATAGAATTCTGCTATTATTTTAAATTTCTGTATTTCTTTCTTCGATTAGGCTAGTAAATGCCTTGAGTTAGAAGGCATTAATGTTCCACCAATATAAAGTTGTGGTATGCCTGTTGTGTAACTGAATTACACAGTCATGGTATAATAAACCTCCATCTGATGATAATTAGGTTCATTAATTACATCTTTACAAAACAGATTCCTTAGCAAATAACCACAAAAGCAGGTTACCCCATACATAAACGAATAAGAGTTGTCCTAAACGGGTTTGTGTACTGAGCCAACGGGATTGAATTTGGAGGGTTAAGCATATGTGCTTTCCTGTACTCAGCATCACCTCGAGCACATTCAATCACACAATTCTCAATAAATTGGCAATATTTTTCTGACTTGCTTTCAACTCTACTAATCAGTATGTTTATAATGATGTTTTAGGGAGAGGCAGAAACAAATGCCTGCAAGGCTAAAATCTGCCGCATCTCACTAATGATGTCAGGTTGGTACCAAGTTAGAAAATAATCATGTACCCAAATTTGGCACAACTGTCATATGTAAAAAGTTGAAGCCAGTACAAATGGCTTTCTGCAGGTTATAGTGCTAAAGCCGGTTTTTGTCTATAGTGCTATATACCAGATAGATTTCTAGGTGTATATAGATATATTAGTGGTAACATATGTCCCCGATGATTGATTGATATTGTATCAGCAATACTTATCAGGAACATATTTATGGCAATTCTACTTCAGATGTAACAGGAATGGCATGTATATGTTTATTTTTCAAGTTTGTCTGAAATCCAATATAACAGCCATGATGACTTTCATACATCTCTTTCAATGATTTTATCTGATTCCTAACGGTGTCATTTTAATGCTTATTGGAGGAATATGATGGTCATTATATTGCCGTCTTGTATATGACGCTTGAAGTTTGTTATCACTATATGTATTTCTCAAAAAGTAATGGTTAGAACTTTCTCAAATCTTAGACTATGCACTTTTCTTATATTATGTATTTGTTTATGTGTTGTCATTGAGGTTTAGACAAAGCACAAGACGGCCAACAGGAAACCAACAGGTGGCCTTCTTGGGCATTTGATTATCTTAATGTAAAGGAAAGGGTGAATACCAGGGCTGAAACAAATAATTTACTATATATAAAAGATTGAACATACCAAACATGAAATCAGTATTCAAAAATACTGAAACCGGTACCTGAATATGAAAATGTGGGCTGAAAGCAATACCTGAGATATAGGAAATGGTGAATTCAAAGACATAGACCAATATGTAAAATGCAGGAGATGGTGAATTCCAAGACAGAGACCAATATGTAAGATATAGGAGATGGTGAATTGTAGGGCAGAAACCAATATGTAAGATATAGGAGATGGTAAGTTGTAGGGCAGAAACCAATATGTAAGATATAGGAGATGGTGAATTGTAGGGCAGAAACCAATATGTAAGATATAGGAGATGGTGAATTGTAGGGCAGAAACCAATATGTAAGATATAGGAGATGGTGAATTGTAGGGCAGAAACCAATATGTAAGATATAGGAGATGGTGAATTGTAGGGCAGAAACCAATATGTAAGATATAGGAGATGGTGAATTGTAGGGCAGAAACCAATATGTAAGATATAGGAGATGGTGAATTGTAGGGCAGAAACCAATATGTAAGATATAGGAGATGGTGAATTGTAGGGCAGAAACCAATATGTAAGATATAGGAGATGGTGAATTGTAGGGCAGAAACCAATATGTAAGATATAGGAGATGGTAAGTTGTAGGGCAGAAACCAATATGTAAGATATAGGAGATGGTAAGTTGTAGGGCAGAAACCAATATGTAAGATATAGGAGATGGTGAATTGTAGGGCAGAAACCAATATGTAAGATATAGGAGATGGTGAATTGTAGGGCAGAAACCAATATGTAAGATATAGGAGATGGTGAATTGTAGGGCAGAAACCAATATGTAAGATATAGGAGATGGTGAATTGTAGGGCAGAAACCAATATGTAAGATATAGGAGATGGTGAATTGTAGGGCAGAAACCAATATGTAAGATATAGGAGATGGTGAATTGTAGGGCAGAAACCAATATGTAAGATATAGGAGATGGTGAATTGTAGGGCAGAAACCAATATGTAAGATATAGGAGATGGTGAATTGTAGGGCAGAAACCAATATGTAAGATATAGGAGATGGTGAATTGTAGGGCAGAAACCAATATGTAAGATATAGGAGATGGTGAATTGTAGGGCAGAAACCAATATGTAAGATATAGGAGATGGTGAATTGTAGGGCAGAAACCAATATGTAAGATATAGGAGATGGTGAATTGTAGGGCAGAAACCAATATGTAAGATATAGGAGATGGTGAATTGTAGGGCAGAAACCAATATGTAAGATATAGGAGATGGTGAATTGTAGGGCAGAAACCAATATGTAAGATATAGGAGATGGTGAATTGTAGGGCAGAAACCAATATGTAAGATATATAGGGAGAAACCAATATGGATATAGGAGATGGTGAATTGTAGGGCAGAAACCAATATGTAAGATATAGGAGATGGTGAATTGTAGGGCAGAAACCAATATGTAAGATATAGGAGATGGTGAATTGTAGGGCAGAAACCAATATGTAAGATATAGGAGATGGTGAAACCAAATGTTGTAGGGCAGAAACCAATATGTAAGATATAGGAGATGGTGAATTGTAGGGCAGAAACCAATATGTAAGATATAGGAGATGGTGAATTGTAGGGCAGAAACCAATATGTAAGATATAGGAGATGGTGAATTGTAGGGCAGAAACCAATATGTAAGATATAGGAGATGGTGAATTGTAGGGCAGAAACCAATATGTAAGATATAGGAGATGGTGAATTGTAGGGCAGAAACCAATATGTAAGATATAGGAGATGTTGAATTGTAGGGCAGAAACCAATATGTAAGATATAGGAGATGGTGAATTGTAGGGCAGAAACCAATATGTAAGATATAGGAGATGGTGAATTGTAGGGCAGAAACCAATATGTAAGATATAGGAGATGGTGAATTGTAGGGCAGAAACCAATATGTAAGATATAGGAGATGGTGAATTGTAGGGCAGAAACCAATATGTAAGATATAGGAGATGGTGAATTGTAGGGCAGAAACCAATATGTAAGATATAGGAGATGGTGAATTGTAGGGCAGAAACCAATATGTAAGATATAGGAGATGGTGAATTGTAGGGCAGAAACCAATATGTAAGATATAGGAGATGGTGAATTGTAGGGCAGAAACCAATATGTAAGATATAGGAGATGGTGAATTGTAGGGCAGAAACCAATATGTAAGATATAGGAGATGGTGAATTGTAGGGCAGAAACCAATATGTAAGATATAGGAGATGGTGAATTGTAGGGCAGAAACCAATATGTAAGATATAGGAGATGGTGAATTGTAGGGCAGAAACCAATATGTAAGATATAGGAGATGGTGAATTGTAGGGCAGAAACCAATATGTAAGATATAGGAGATGGTGAATTGTAGGGCAGAAACCAATATGTAAGATATAGGAGATGGTGAATTGTAGGGCAGAAACCAATATGTAAGATATATTGTAGAAACCAATATGTAAGATATAGGAGAGAATTGTAGGGCAGGTAGATTGTCTGATTGTAAGATGGTAGATCGTCTGATTATAGGTTGGTAGATTGTCTGATTGTAAGATGGTAGATCGTCTGATTGTAAGATGGTAGATCGTCTGATTGTAAGGTGGTAGATTGTCTGATTGTAAGATGGTAGATTGTCTGATTGTAAGATGGTAGATTGTCTGATTGTAAGATGGTAGATTGTCTGATTGTGTCTGATTGTTTGGTAGATTGTCTGATTGTAAGATGGTAGATTGTCTGATTGTAAGATGGTAGATTGTCTGATTGTAAGATGGTAGATTGTCTGATTGTTAGATGGTAGATTGTCTGATTGTAAGATGGTAGATTGTCTGATTGTAAGATGGTAGATTGTCTGATTGTAAGATGGTAGATTGTCTGATTGTAAGATGGTAGATTGTAAGATGATTGTATGGTAGATTGTCTGATTGTCTGTTGGTAGATTGTCTGATTGTAAGATGGTAGATTGTCTGATTGTAAGATGGTAGATTGTCTGATTGTAAGATGGTAGATTGTCTGATTGTAAGATGGTAGATTGTCTGATTGTAAGATGGTAGATTGTCTGATTTAAGAAGATGGTAGATTGTCTGATTGTATTGTAAGATGGTAGATTGTCTGATTGTAAGATGGTAGATTGTCTGATTGTAAGATGGTAGATTGTCTGATTGTAAGATGGTAGATTGTCTGATTGTAAGATGGTAGATTGTCTGATTGTAAGATGGTAGATTGTCTGATTGTAAGATGGTAGATTGTCTGATTGTAAGATGGTAGATTGTCTGATTGTAAGATGGTAGATTGTCTGATTGTAAGATGGTAGATTGTCTGATTCTGGTAGATTGTCTGATTGTAAGATGGTAGATTGTCTGATTGTAAGATGGTAGATTGTCTGATTGTAAGATGGTAGATTGTCTGATTGTAAGATGGTAGATTGTCTGATTGTAAGATGGTAGATTGTCTGATTCTGGTAGATTGTCTGATTGTAAGATGGTAGATTGTCTGATTGTAAGATGGTAGATTGTCTGATTGTAGGTTGGTAGATTGTCTGATTGTAAGATGGTAGATTGTCTGATTGTAGGTTGGTAGATTGTCTGATTGTAAGATGGTAGATTGTCTGATTGTAAGATGGTAGATTGTCTGATTGTAAGATGGTAGATTGTCTGATTGTAAGATGGTAGATTGTCTGATTGTAAGATGGTAGATTGTCTGATTGTAAGATGGTAGATTGTCTGATTGTAAGATGGTAGATTGTCTGATTGTAAGATGGTAGATTGTCTGATTGTAAGATGGTAGATTGTCTGATTGTAAGATGGTAGATTGTCTGATTGTAAGATGGTAGATTGTCTGATTGTAAGATGGTAGATTGTCTGATTGTAAGATGGTAGATTGTCTGATTGTAAGATGGTAGATTGTCTGATTGTAAGATGGTAGATTGTCTGATTGTAAGATGGTAGATTGTCTGATTGTAAGATGGTAGATTGTCTGATTGTAAGATGGTAGATTGTCTGATTGTAAGATGGTAGATTGTCTGATTGTAAGATGGTAGATTGTCTGATTCTGGTAGATTGTCTGATTGTAAGATGGTAGATTGTCTGATTGTAATTGTAAGATGGTAGATTGTCTGATTGTAAGATGGTAGATTGTCTGATTGTAGGTTGGTAGATTGTCTGATTGTAAGATGGTAGATTGTCTGATTGTAAGATGGTAGATTGTCTGATTGTAGGTTGGTAGATTGTCTGGTAGATTGTCTGATTGTAAGATGGTAGATTGTCTGATTGTAAGATGGTAGATTGTCTGATTGTAAGATGGTAGATTGTCTGCTTGTAAGATGGTAGATTGTCTGATTGTAAGATGGTAGATTGTCTGATTGTAAGATGGTAGATTGTCTGATTGTAAGATGGTAGATTGTCTGATTGTAAGATGGTAGATTGTCTGATTGTAAGATGGTAGATTGTCTGATTGTAAGATGGTAGATTGTCTGATTGTAAGATGGTAGATTGTCTGATTGTAAGATGGTAGATTGTCTGATTGTAAGAAGATTGTCTGTGAAAGATTGTCTGATTGTAAGATTGTAGATTGTCTGATTGTAAGATGGTAGATTGTCTGATTGTAAGATGGTAGATTGTCTGATTGTAAGATGGTAGATTGTCTGATTGTAAGATGGTAGATTGTCTGATTGTAAGATGGTAGATTGTCTGATTGTAAGATGGTAGATTGTCTGATTGTAAGTTGGTAGATTGTCTGATTGTAAGGTGGTAGATTGTCTGATTGTAAGATGGTAGATTGTCTGATTGTAAGATGGTAGATTGTCTGATTGTAAGATGGTAGATTGTCTGATTGTAAGATGGTAGATTGTCTGATTGTAAGATGGTAGATTGTCTGATTGTAAGATGGTAGATTGTCTGATTGTAGGTTGGTAGATTGTCTGATTGTAAGATGGTAGATTGTCTGATTGTAAGATGGTAGATTGTCTGATTGTAAGATGGTAGATTGTCTGATTGTAAGATAAGATGGTAGATTGTCTGATTGTCTGATTGTAACCTGGTAGATGGATAGATGGTAGATTGTCTGATTGTAACCTGGTAGATTGTCTGATTGTAATTGTAAGATGGTAGATTGTCTGATTGTAAGATGGTAGATTGTCTGATTGTAAGATGGTAGATTGTCTGATTGTTTTGTAGATTGTTAGTCAGTATGATAGATTGTCTGATACACTTGTAATCTGAGATGTTTTAATTTGCCTTCGTACTCTGACATGTAATGAACAGAAGGATGTTCTTTTGTAAAACTTGTAATCTGTCTTGTGTCTGATGGTGTATTGCTAAATCTCCCTCCTGTCCTGATACAGTGCAATAGACCCGTGGACCCAGCTGCATTTCCAAAAAGGAAATGAGCTAGTATCTATTTCTAAAGGTTTCTTGTCCTTCCAACCCAAAACTAATCAAAATGTTATCAAAAATCTGTTTCCATTAGAGGCAGAAAGGATGTTTCATGCACCTGTTGCTCCTGTGGTCATCAATAATCTGTATTCTGATGTTACAAAATGGTACTTCCTAACTTTGGTACTACATTTCCCCGTAATTCTGGTTCTGCTGTACTCTTAGACTTGGTGATAATGTTGATTTAGCTGGTAAATCAGTATTCAAAATGACCTGTCGGTTACATAACCACAAAAAATAGTTTTATGGATTAGTTTAGCCTCTTAACGCCATACCAAATTGCAGCTTATGGATTAGTTTTGTCTGTGCACTCCATACTGAATTGTAGCATATGGATTAGTTTTGTCGGTGCACTTCAAAGTGAAGAAAGCAAGCCAAGAATAAGCTTACATAGGGGTTATAGCTGGTGAAAGAAAACAAAAAAGGCTACACCTAGCTCTCCCAGGAGTACAAGTAATCATTCTTAGCATCCTAAGACTTGTCATATGGGTGCTTCTAAATGTGGGGAATATTTGTAAGAAAAACATGCACTAGTTTAGAAGCAGTTGTAATTGTATTAGAAGTGAGACTGATCCTTTCATCCTCCAAATGTATCTGCATGAGTGCATTTAACCATACCATCATGTGTTTGTAACACTCTGAAAATTAGGTTGCATTTACTGGAAATGAAATTCCCTTCATGTGTGATTAAAATGGTATTCTAATTTATATTCATTTAACAGTTCAGAAACTACAGATTATATTAAGATAATATAGAAGACAGAAAGATTGGGAAAAGTAATCATGACCATTGTATCTGTAGATAGAATGCTGGTGTTCAGAAAAGGAGAATTATATAAGGGACCTGTCACATAAACTCTTCATTGTACCCTCACTTGTCCTGTCTATATAGTGTACTGTAGTGGTGACCACATGTTGTACCCTCACTTGTCCTGTCTATATAGTGTACTGTAGTGGTGACCACATGTTGTACCCTCACTTGTCCTGTCTATATAGTGTACTGTAGTGGTGACCACATGTTGTACCCTCACTTGTCCTGTCTATATAGTGTACTGTAGTGGTGACCACATGTTGTACCCTCACTTGTCCTGTCTATATAGTGTACTGTAGTGGTGACCACATGTTGTACCCTCACTTGTCCTGTCTATATAGTGTACTGTAGTGGTGACCACATGTTGTACCCTCACTTGTCCTGTCTCACTTGTCCTGTCTATATAGTGTACTGTAGTGGTGACCACATGTTGTACCCTCACTTGTCCTGTCTATATAGTGTACTGTAGTGGTGACCACATGTTGTACCCTCACTTGTCCTGTCTATATAGTGTACTGTAGTGGTGACCACATGTTGTACCCTCACTTGTCCTGTCTATATAGTGTACTGTAGTGGTGACCACATGTTGTACCCTCACTTGTCCTGTCTATATAGTGTACTGTAGTGGTGACCACATGTTGTACCCTCACTTGTCCTGTCTATATAGTGTACTGTAGTGGTGACCACATGTTGTACCCTCACTTGTCCTGTCTATATAGTGTACTGTAGTGGTCCTGTCTATATAGTGTACTGTAGTGGTGACCACATGTTGTACCCTCACTTGTCCTGTCTATATAGTGTACTGTAGTGGTGACCACATGTTGTACCCTCACTTGTCCTGTCTATATAGTGTACTGTAGTGGTGACCACATGTTGTACCCTCACTTGTCCTGTCTATATAGTGTACTGTAGTGGTGACCACATGTTGTACCCTCACTTGTCCTGTCTATATAGTGTACTGTAGTGGTGACCACATGTTGTACCCTCACTTGTCCTGTCTATATAGTGTACTGTAGTGGTGACCACATGTTGTACCCTCACTTGTCCTGTCTATATAGTGTACTGTAGTGGTGACCACATGTTGTACCCTCACTTGTCCTGTCTATATAGTGTACTGTAGTGGTGACCACATGTTGTACCCTCACTTGTCCTGTCTATATAGTGTACTGTAGTGGTGACCACATGTTGTACCCTCACTTGTCCTGTCTATATAGTGTACTGTAGTGGTGACCACATGTTGTACCCTCACTTGTCCTGTCTATATAGTGTACTGTAGTGGTGACCACATGTTGTACCCTCACTTGTCCTGTCTATATAGTGTACTGTAGTGGTGACCACATGTTGTACCCTCACTTGTCCTGTCTATATAGTGTACTGTAGTGGTGACCACATGTTGTACCCTCACTTGTCCTGTCTATATAGTGTACTGTAGTGGTGACCACATGTTGTACCCTCACTTGTCCTGTCTATATAGTGTACTGTAGTGGTGACCACATGTTGTACCCTCACTTGTCCTGTCTATATAGTGTACTGTAGTGGTGACCACATGTTGTACCCTCACTTGTCCTGTCTATATAGTGTACTGTAGTGGTGACCACATGTTGTACCCTCACTTGTCCTGTCTATATAGTGTACTGTAGTGGTGACCACATGTTGTACCCTCACTTGTCCTGTCTATATAGTGTACTGTAGTGGTGACCACATGTTGTACCCTCACTTGTCCTGTCTATATAGTGTACTGTAGTGGTGACCACATGTTGTACCCTCACTTGTCCTGTCTATATAGTGTACTGTAGTGGTGACCACATGTTGTACCCTCACTTGTCCTGTCTATATAGTGTACTGTAGTGGTGACCACATGTTGTACCCTCACTTGTCCTGTCTATATAGTGTACTGTAGTGGTGACCACATGTTGTACCCTCACTTGTCCTGTCTATATAGTGTACTGTAGTGGTGACCACATGTTGTACCCTCACTTGTCCTGTCTATATAGTGTACTGTAGTGGTGACCACATGTTGTACCCTCACTTGTCCTGTCTATATAGTGTACTGTAGTGGTGACCACATGTTGTACCCTCACTTGTCCTGTCTATATAGTGTACTGTAGTGGTGACCACATGTTGTACCCTCACTTGTCCTGTCTATATAGTGTACTGTAGTGGTGACCACATGTTGTACCCTCACTTGTCCTGTCTATATAGTGTACTGTAGTGGTGACCACATGTTGTACCCTCACTTGTCCTGTCTATATAGTGTACTGTAGTGGTGACCACATGTTGTACCCTCACTTGTCCTGTCTATATAGTGTACTGTAGTGGTGACCACATGTTGTACCCTCACTTGTCCTGTCTATATAGTGTACTGTAGTGGTGACCACATGTTGTACCCTCACTTGTCCTGTCTATATAGTGTGCTGTAGTGGTGACCATATGTTGTACCCTCACTTGTCCTGTCTATATAGTGTGCTGTAGTGGTGACCACATGTTGTACCCTCACTTGTCCTGTCTATATAGTGTGCTGTAGTGGTGACCACATGTTGTACCCTCACTTGTCCTGTCTATATAGTGTACTGTAGTGGTGACCACATGTTGTACCCTCACTTGTCCTGTCTATATAGTGTACTGTAGTGGTGACCACATGTTGTACCCTCACTTGTCCTGTCTATATAGTGTACTGTAGTGGTGACCACATGTTGTACCCTCACTTGTCCTGTCTATATAGTGTACTGTAGTGGTGACCACTTGTTGTACCCTCACTTACCCTCCCTATATATTCTACTGTAATGGAATCCACTGAAATACCATAACAGTCTGTGTGGCATACTAAAAATGAGAACACATTTAACTGGAATCAGTCATACCAGTACAGTTCATTTAGTCAAAGAACAGTTTGTATAGCCCCAGTATAATTTGTATGGTCCCAGTGCTATTTATCTTAAAGTTGTTTGTGTTGGTTTCTTTGTTCAAAATCTCAATACAGGTGACTTTTATATGAGTTTTATATAAAGCGTAACTTACAGATCTGGTTTATACTTACAGAATGTGATGTGAAGATCATGAGTAAGAAGGGATCCAATGGCACTGTGAGATCACCAGGGTATCCCCGCGATTACCCCATCAATGTTACGTGTCATTACTACCTAGACGGTATCAGCAATCCATCCAACTCTGAGAAGGTCATGGTGTCATTCACAGACTTTGAACTTTCTGGGTCAATGGGCTCTGGAGATGTGACCTCGTAAGTCTTTATACCAACCAACTCTGGCTAACTTCCTGAGTATATGACCTAACAAGTCCTTTTGCTGAAAACCTTAGTCAATTTTCTGAGTATATGACATTACAAGTTTGTTGACTGACAAACTAAAGCCAAATTTCTGAATCTATGACATCACAAATCTTTTGCTGACTAACTCTAGTAAACTACAACCTTACAAGACTTTTGACTGACAACTTTCTGAATCTATCATCGTACAAGTCTTTTGGATTATGATATGTAACACAGTGACATCCTGTGATGTAAAATTCTTCCATTTCTCAGATATGTAAACACGATTAGTATATTTCTATAATATTATAAAGGAGGGAATGATGAGGAAAGATCATTGGTGGACACCAAGACACCTCTGGGATCACTTGTTTATCTTGACCTATAACAGTAAAATGACCAACAATTCTAGAGATGCTCATTAAGTTCTGTTGTTTGATTTTGATTTTTTGGAGCTGTACTAGAGGCCATCTCCTGGTAGAGGGTCAAAAGGTCAACAATGGCACAGAAAAATTTTGTGGGAAACTGATACCCCCAGACCTTAACAGTAAAGACTCACGCATGGTGCTTACCCTGGACACACATGGAGCCTATGCTAAAAGAGGATTCTCTGCCAATTTTGAGTTCATCATTGGTAAGCTGGTCATATTAAACAGTTTTTTGTGCACATCCTGTTTGCAGTGTTTTTCCCCATTTTGATTTTGTTTGTAATCTACGTATCACTGTTTGTTAATTACATTGAATTTTGTGGACACGCATTTGATCATCCCATTTCAGTATAATCATTTTAATTCTACCTACAGGTAGAAATAGTGAGAATGTTTTGAGTTTTGAATGATACCTAACCTTGATTTTGTTCACTTGCACATCAACACCTGGCAGACTTTGGGTATAGAACCGTAATGACAACTTCATTGTTTAGAATTGATCGCAGCTCTACTTTATGTTGTGGAGTTCCTAACACATGTTTATGGTTCTACTGTCAAATCTATTGGCACTCATTGATGTTTGATTTTAGTTGTGTTTAATATGTACCACACTGATAATGATTTTGTATTGATAAGGATCTTTATTTTCACTTATATTTTCTGTTCTTCTGCCTTGTTTTGTTATCTACCGAGAATGTTCAGATCACCATTTGATCTTACACAGATGTCTGTATGATTTTCCATCTGCATGATGTTGACACTTATGGATTTGATTTGTAATTCAGTTGATGCTATGTGTTTTACCTAATAATTATGGTTCTGGATGTTAACAATCTACACATCTTGGAAAGGTAGAATAAAAATGCAATGCATTGTCTTTCTAAAATCTGTGGTTCTCTGATATCTATGGTTCTGTGATATCTATAGTTCTGTGATATCTGTGGTTCTGTGATATCTGTGGTTCTGTGATATCTGTGGTTCTGTGATATCTGTGGTTCTGTGGTATCTGTGGTTCTGTGGTATCAGTGGTTCTGTGATATCTGTGGTTCTGTGATAACAGTGGTTCTGTGATATCTGGTTCTGTGGTATCTGTGGTTCTGTGATATCTGTGGTTCTGTGATATATGTGGTTCTGTGATAACAGTGATTCTGTGATATCTCTGGTTCTGTGATATCTGTGGTTCTGTGATATCTCTGGTTCTGTGATATCTGTGGTTCTGTGATAATAGTGGTTCTGTGATATCAATGGTTCTGTGATAGTAGTGGTTCTGTGATATCAATGGTTCTGTGATAACAGTGGTGCTGTGATATCTGTGGTTCTGTGATAACAGTGGTTCTGTGATATCTGTGGTTCTGTGATATCTATGGTTTTGTGATATCTATAGTTCTTTGATATCTGTGGTTCTGTGATAACAGTGGTTCTGTGATATCTATGGTTCTGTGATATCTGTGGTTCTGTGATATCAGTGGTTCTGTGATAACAGTGGTTCTGTGATATCAGTGGTTCTGTGATATCTGTGGTTCTGTGATAACAGTGGTTCTGTGATATCTGTGGTTCTGTGATAACAGTGGTTCTGTGATATCTGTGGTTCTGTGATATCTATGGTTTTGTGATATCTATAGTTCTGTGATATCTGTGGTTCTGTGATAACAGTGGTTCTGTGATAACAGTGGTTCTGTGATATCTATGGTTCTGTGATATCTGTGGTTCTGTGATATCAGTGGTTCTGTGATAACAGTGGTTCTGTGATATCAGTGGTTCTGTGATATCTGTGGTTCTGTGATAACAGTGGTTCTGTGATATCTGTGGTTCTGTGATATCTATAATTCTGTGATATCTGTGGTTCTTTGATATCTGTGGTTCTGTGATATCTGTGGTTCTGTGGTAATTATGATTTTGTGAAATTTATGGTTCAGCGGTAATTATGTTTCAGTGATATCTATGATTTTATGATGTCTTTAGTTCTTTGATCTCTACAGTTCCTGCAGTTCTTTGATGTGGATGACAACCCAATGGTTAAATATCTCAACAACTTTAGTAAAATTGACTTGTGTTTTAGATAGAAAGTATAGAAGCTGATACTTACAAGATAAGAACCACTAGCATGTTCTTTCAGCATTTTTAAGTTGAGGACTATTAACAGGTTGTTCATTGATTGTACCACTCTGTATACAGTCACTGTACTAGTCTTAGCATCCGTGTTTACCAGGAGGACACACCGTTAGAAAAATGACAGAAAGCGTTTGTTGTATACTGGTTTATATGAAAGTTGAAATTGTCTCTTGAAGCAGATCTCAGTCTCTCTTTCTTTTGTCACTACTTCTGTATTTGTCTGGTCCTTTTTTTATCAAATTCTTTTAAATTTTTTTGCTTCTTTTCTCTGTCTGGTTTGAATTCCACTGAAGTTATTGTACCTGTCATTCTTAGACACATTTTCGTCAATGAGACATTGATGCTAACTCTCATAATCATACGCTACCTCTGGCATGTCTACAATTGTGATTTGGGCATCCAATTCCAATCTTTTTTTTTATGAAGCCATTTCTATAAAGAGAAATTGTATCTGGGTTATTGATTCATTATTCATGGTTCTTCAGATTGTTTATGATCCACATTAGTTGTTATATTTTATAACAGGTTTGGAGGGTTTTGTTTATGACATGTTTTAGGAAGGGTTAAAAAGGGGCAAGGGGTTAGGATAGCACTATTTCATCTACATGTCTAGAAATTTGAGATTAGAGTGGTTTAGGAAAAAAAAAAGAAAAATAGAAAATGTTTAAAATATATGTTATGTACTTCATAACACTTGATTGCTAACCATGGTTCATTTCATAATTTTTAATGTCCATCAGTGTTTAGTTTCCAACACCATTAACATGGATATTTTACTGATATTAGGTTTAAAGTTATGGTAATGGATGTCCTGTCTTTATTGTAACAAGATAAATAGTGTGCACCAATATTTTAAAGATAAATTATCAACCATGCATAATAACACTAAATTCACAAACATACTGACTGTAACATAAAGATTGTCTTTATGGTGCAAACAACAGATAAAAAGGGAGATAATCTTGTCTGAGAGGTTTTGTTTTGGTATCTAAGGGTTGTTAGGCTGTAGATAAATGACAGGACAGATGTTGTGTCTGTATCAGATTGATGATATGCAGTATATACCTATTTCTCAGTAACAAATATTTTAATATGAAATAGGTGGTACTTGGAGGCAAACGCTTAGTGAAATTGAAAAAAAAAAAAGAATAATGTCTCAAGCTGATGATTGATGTGAATTAATCATATGTGTTAATTACAAACACTGAAATTTCATAATTAATTCCTTATTTATTCGCCAATAAGCCCATGCCTGGTAATAAACTTATCTAAATGTATTGCTGTTATTGATTATTATTAATCAGAACTGTATTTTGCTGGTTTTATCGCCTTATGAGCAGCCAGGGTCATTTTGAGGCAGGAAAGCTAGTAATTACCTCATTGAACAACATATGGAAGGCCCACCACATGCAATACAAAGCAAAAAATTGAAAGTGACTTGTACAGACTTGTCCATTTCTCATCTTCCTGAGATGCACAATCTGCCACGAGAAGGAAGCGTAGAACTGTGTACTTGAGATTTTTCCCTAGGGTTACATAGGCCAACTATCTAGTAACAAGTAGCCATCACAGTCCCATTACAAATACCATTTCTTTGTCTTGTAATAAGCCCACCTGTTAACTTCAAGTTAGATGTGATTTGGCTCTCCTGGGCTTGTTGCTAAATAAAATAATGGGGAATTGTTTTGAACATAAAAATAAATTTCGAATGTTTGTAAATAGAGAAATTAGATTAAAGTTACTTACAAAGGATTGAATACTCACAGTTACTAAGTGCTTGAGCAAAGAGAGATAACTCTTTTATTTACCAAAAATGCATCTTATTGTTGCGTCAAGAAATAGTCATTAATTGGACAAATTGGTGATGTCATGGCTTGGTTGACCAAGAAAACCATTAGGTATTGATGTAAGGCTGTTATCACAACCAGGAATCCTATCAAGCTCTCACATTCTAGTAAAATGATTTTGGACTGAAATCAAACACCAAAATGATTCAACTTAAATCTTAAATATGTACTTGAATGAAATATATTTTTAATAAATTGTTGGAGAACCCTACTTGTCCAGACGACATCAGATGGTTAAAGCTAGTGTATGAAATCAATAGGGTCCAAATTGTTCTTGATAACACAGAAACGATGAAAAATACTATTAATACAATCATAATGTTTAACTGACATTAATAGAATGATTAATCCTATCAAATCCCTATTGGTCTTAATCCTTACATACCCCTGTTGATCTTAATCCTTTCAAATCCCTGTTGGTCTTAATCCTTACATATCCCTGTTGGTCTTAATCCTTACATACCCCTGTTGGTCTTAATCCTTACAAACCCCTGTTGATCTTAATCCTTACATACCCTTGTTGGTCTTAATCCTTACATACCCCTGTTGATCTTAATCCTTACATACTCTTGTTGGTCTTAATCCTTACATACCCCTGTTGGTATTAATCCTTACAAACCCCTGTTGATCTTAATCCTTGCATACCCTTGTTGGTCTTAATCCTTACATACCCTTGTTGGTCTTAATCCTTATATACCCTTGATAGTCTTAATACTTATATACCCCTGTTGGTCTTAATCCTTACATACCCCTGTTGGTCTTAATCCTAACAAACCCCTGTTGATCTTAATCCTTACATACCCCTGTTGGTCTTAATCCTTTCAAATCCCTGTTGGTCTTAAGCTTTACATACCCTTGTTGGTCTTAATCCTTACATACCCCTATTGGTCTTAATTTTTAGGTACTCTTGTTGGTCTTAATCCTTTCAAATTCTTGTTAGTCTTAATCCTTTCAAATCCCTGTTAGTCTTAATCCTTTCAAATCCCTGTAAGTCTTAATCCTTACAAATCCCTGTTGGACTTAATACTTTCAAATACCTCTTAATCTTAATCTTTACAAATCCCTGTTGGTCTTAATCCTTCCAGTCCCTGATGGTCTTAATCCTTACATACCCCTGTTGGCCTTAACCCTTTCAAAGCCCTTTTGATCTTCATCCTTGCAAATCCCTGTAGGTCTTAATCCTGCGACATGTCCCTGTAGGTCTTAATCCTGATACATGTCCCTGTAGGTCTTAATCCTGCCACATGTCCCTGTAGGTCTTAATCCTGCCACATGTCCCTGTAGGTCTTTATCCTACCACATGTCCCTGTAGGTCTTTATTCTACCACATGTCCCTGTAGGCCTTAATCCTGCCACTTGTCCCTGTAGGTCTTTATCCTGCCACATGTCCCTGTAGGTCTTTATCCTGCCACATGTCCCTGTAGGTCTTTATCCTGCCACATGTCCCTGTAGGTCTTTATTCTACCACATGTCCCTGTAGGACTACATAGACTTTCTGTAATGTGGATTTAGATGTATTGATATTGTGAGTTGTAGATTACTTTTGGAGTATTCAGATATTGACATTATCAATAAAAGCTTTGAGTAAATCATGGAATGTAAGCTTTACATCAACGGTATCACATTTCACAACTCTTGTCATAGGAACCTTTACAGTATTCAAGGCCTGTGCCTGTGATGTGATTCTCATTAGTATCCATCAATCACCATGCTTTAGATCTCTAAAACAATCATATTTCAGTCAAAACGCCCCTAGAAAAATTCTTTGAAATCCCTTTAAAGCCTTTAAGTCATGTGTGCAGTTATTGATATTTAACTTGGTTTTTACTTTGCGTTAAGTGATGCCAAATGACTCACCTTGACCTTTACAAAAGTATAAAGCGATCCAAAACTGATTAAAAACATGATTAGCTTTCTGATTCATGTTTACTGAAGTTGTAGAGTTTAATTGATTTCTAAATTGTGAATTTTTATGTCTGAGGGTACTTGTATGAAATATCAATAAATATGTATACCTTTACTTTCAAATTGAAATTCAGAACAAAGTTAATTTTGATTGATTCTATATGAAATGACCACACCATGATATGTCCATATTAAAGTTTTGAAGGCTGAATTATAATCATTTATGGTATTATCAAAATAATGAAGTGTTTTCAAAGACAGATTTTTCACCTGGAACTCACATGTGATATTGATAGAATGATTGGTCCCTTGGGACCATGACAATAGTTTGGTGAATACAGATATTCAAGTGATCAGAGGTTAGTCGTAGATTGTCAAGTACTGACTATCTGTGTCCAGAATATCATATGCAATATGGAGGGGGGGGGGGGGGGGGGGGGGGTAATTCACTGCAATACTCCTAGCCTGTTCATAATTTACAACAGTATGTAACATAAACATGCAGAAAACGAGTTGCTATGAATGATGGGTGCTAACATTTAGTAGACATATAGATATAAACTATTGAACAGTCAATGCATACAGTCAGTAAAATGATGGAGAAAATCGGAATACTCTGAAACTGTTATGAGGACAAATATATCCGCCACGCTCTCATCTCTGGTAAATTGAATTTGTGGAATAACAGTAAGGATGCGAAGAGTCCTGACATAGACAATTTATACCTATGTGTATGTGTGATAAATTTGTTATAAACTTCTGCTTAAACTATTGGTAAACTATAAAACTTACATGGAGAATCATCTTTATTCATTTACCTGTTCCCTACCTCTTAGTATTGTGCTATTCCATACAGTGGTTAACACACAAACTTCCTGTTGAACAGCAGTTGATTTTTCTAACATCAAGATATGAAATTAGAAAACAAATTGATTAGGAATCTCCCAATCAAACACCCAAATTATATATCAGATGACAGGACAGGTATGTTACACCAGCAATGATCCTGTAATTATCTGTTGTTCTGCCAGACAACTGTATAAGCACAGGGGAGACAGATTGCAGCCATTTCCTTGAAGATAGATGCGTAGACAAAACCTACCCTACACAGATAAATTTTGGCAATTGTGACACCTGTTCAACGAATAGAAGTTTAAAATACTAAGGACATGAAACAACAAGGATAAAAATTAGTTGGAGAAATGCAGGAAATTAAATGAATAATGGTTCTGGGAACCTGAGGATAAATAACAAGGAATATATAAGGACACTGTTGGGACTCGGTCACCAGCTTGATGGATAGAGAGTATTCAAGGAATATGTGTTTGAGTATGTGGGGTTTTACTGTATATTTCTAGTACTAGCTCATAACAAAGTATGCATGTCTGCTATTTCGCTGACAGAGTCCCCAGTGTTGAGATGAAACTGACCATTCATCTGGTGTTGAGATACATTCACACAGTTTCCCAATTTCTGATTAATGCCCTGGTGTTGAGGTACAAATGGCTGTTTCCCTGGTGTTGAGGTACAAATGGCTGTTTCCCTAGTGTTGAGGTACAAATGGCTGTTTCCCTGGTGTTGAGGTACAATTGATGGTTTCCTTGGTGTTGAAGTAAAATTGATCATTTCCAGTTTTTGTGATACACCTGACTGTTCCTCTGACAGTTTCCCTGGTGATGAGGTATAACTGACAGTTTCCCTGGTGATGAGGTATAACTGACAGTTTCCCTGGTGATGAGGTATAACTGACAGTTTCCCTGGGGATGAGGTATAACTGACAGTTTCTCTGATGATGAGGTACAACTGACAGTTTCCCTGGTGATGAGGTATAACTGACAGTTTCCCTGGGGATGAGGTATAACTGACAGTTTCCCTGGGGATGAGGTATAACTGACAGTTTCCCTGGGGATGAGGTATAACTGACAGTTTCCCTGGTGATGAAGTATAACTGGCAGTTTCCATGGGGATGAGGTATAACTGACAGTTTCCCTGATGATGAGGTACCACTGACAGTTTCCCTGGGGGTGAGGTATAACTGACAGTATCCCTGGGGGTGAGGTATAACTGACAGTTTCCCTGGTGATGAGGTATAACTGACAGTTTCCCTGGGGGTGAGGTATAACTGACAGTTTCCCTGGTGATGAGGTATAACTGACAGTATCCCTGGGGGTGAGGTATAACTGACAGTATCCCTGGGGGTGAGGTATAACTGACAGTTTCTCTGGGGATGAGGTATAACTGACAGTTTCCCTGGTGATGAGGTATAACTGACAGTTTCCCTGGTGATGAGGTATAACTGACAGTTTCCCTGGTGATGATGTATAACTGACAGTTTCCCTGGTGATGAGGTATAACTGACAGTTTCCCTGGTGATGAGGTATAACTGACAGTTTCCCTGGGGATGAGGTATAACTGACAGTTTCCCTGGGGATGAGGTATAACTGACAGTTTCTCTGATGATGAGGTATAACTGACAGTTTCCCTGGTGATGAGGTATAACTGACAGTTTCCCTGGGGATGAGGTATAACTGACAGTTTCCCTGGGGATGAGGTATAACTGACAGTTTCCCTGGTGATGAGGTATAACTGACAGTTTCCCTGGATGAGGTATAACTGACAGTTTCCCTGACAGTTTCCCTGGGGATGAGGTATAACTGACAATTTCCCTGGTGATGAGGTATAACTGACAGTTTCCCTGGGGATGAGGTATAACTGACAGTTTCCCTGGGGATGAGGTATAACTGACAGTTTCCCTGGGGATGACAGTGACCCTGGTGATGAGGTATAGCTGACAGTGACCCTGGTGATGAGGTATAACTGACAGTTTCTCTGATGATGAGGTATAACTGACAGTTTCCCTGGGGATGAGGTATAACTGACAGTTTCCCTGGGGATGAGGTATAACTGACAGTTTCCCTGGTGATGAGGTATAACTGACAGTTTCCCTGGTGATGAGGTATAACTGACAGTTTCCCTGGGGGTGAGGTATAACTGACAGTGACCCTGGTGATGAGGTACAGCTGATAGTGACCCTGGTGATGAGGTATAACTGACATTTCTTGTAAATTAATTTTAATGTCTCCAGTTTTTTGTTATGTTTTCGCTTCCATCAGCAGGAAAACTGTTGGAAATGTTAGATTTATTGAAGCATATGTATACAAATTGGCAGTTTAGTCAAATCAATATACCAGGTGTGACAAGACAGTGGAGATATATATTGGCTATATCTGTCTCAGATGGTTTTTTGTATGATTTCCTGTGCATATAGTTAAACCTGCTTTTATATATGTAACTGTGTACAACTCCTTAGTCTTCCCAGTGAAAGCCTGCTGTACCTAGTGATTAGCTGTCACCAGCATCTCATCTCATTTGTATAGATTGATAATTTTGAACATTTTTGTTTGTATTGATTGATTTCCAATACTTTTTAGGTAGTGCCAGAGTAAATTATCTGCTCTCTTTATTGCTTTTGTTTCAGACCAATCAAAACCTACTGATCTGCCCTCCAAACAAGGGAAGTGTTGTTTGCATTACTCCTTTTCCCTTGGTTTATCTATAATTATTTCTAGCTTGTGTCCAGCTAGACCTGTCAAATGCACGTTGTTTTCAAGCCAAGCCGTCTTTTCCAGTTATTCCATATTGTACTTTTTTTTCCCGGCAGGTACCATCTTTCTGCATGTCAGACAGGCTGCTGCATATGTTTATTTCATGGTTTCTATGGATAACATTCTTGTCAAATCAATTATAAAAAATTAATAAAAATAGCTCAGATATAGATCAGATAAGATGTGAATTGTGCTATCTTTTCTTATTTTCTTTCTTATAGAACTGTTTTAGAGTGAGTTTTATCTTTTTCTGATTATAAAACGTATCAAGGTCACCTACAGAATGCCTTGAGTCATGATTTTAAATGTATTTCTTGCAGGATTATTTCAAAGACAATACATATCAGATTAGATTTTTAAAAATGTTATTATTAGAAACCTATTACTTTATTTGCAGGTATCAGCATATATCTTTTTCAATTTTTAAAATGTCAGTATTTTCCTTTCTAGCTATTAATTCAGCTCATACAGTATTTGTTTTTAGCTCACCTGGTACAAAAATGGTTTTGATGCCTGTGAGTTGTGACTTAGCATAATGTCCGTCGTCGAGCAATTCACCGTCTGTGTTGTATTTAGATCTTTTCCCTTTAAGATTAGAAATACCAAGCACATGTTCCAAAACCTTTGTATAAAAATGAACACATACTTTATGTGTGTTAATTAAGCTACAATAACCTGTAAAGGCTGATGAGACCTGAAGTCATGTATTGTAATGTAAAATGTCATCTTTTTATATTTCTTATCGTTTATTAAGTGTAATTCTCATGGATGGTTGTAAAAACATTATAGTTATGTCACAGAATTTTATGGAACAAGTTTTTCTTTTCATTTTGAAAGACACTATTGGTAAAAAAAGAAGAAAAGATGATAATGTGTTGTTTCCTAATTTCATCCTGACTGGAAATCCATGTAAGATTACCTATCCACAGAATAATCATAATGTTTGACCTTTGACCTGTAGTGATCTAAGGCCTCCGAGCTATTTTTATGTTACCATGTATCATTGTCACCGAGATCACACCTTTACAAAAATTCTGTGTAAATTTTACTTAATCAGGAGAGCTTAAGCTTGTTTTACATGTACCTGGTAGCTTGCTTAGATTTATTCTGTTAAGTATGTTAAAATAAATGACCTTGACCCACATTAGTTATCATATGAAAGTTAAATGATATCTAAAATATATTTTTAAAAAAAGGTGAGTGATTAAGGCATGTTGGCCTCTTGTATTGTGATTGTGGTTGTGTTGACTCCCAGATAATGTCGACTGTACAATGTGGGGGTGTATATTAGCATCATCTTGTAGTGTACCCAAGCTCTCAGCGTAACTTTGTTTTGATGTTGTGTGAGAAAGCTTGGTAGCTAGTAGATTTTACATGTTGTGGATTCTATAGTGACAGTTAGTCCATTACTGTAGACAAGTGTCTCCTACAGGGAAAGTCATGCCACATCATACTCTCTATGTCAGGTCAAATCTCAACATTTTATTCTTTTTGCTTCACTTTTGTTTCAGTCTAACTGTTGCTATTACTACTGCTCCCAATGGCCAAGTTAACATTTGTTTTGAAACTCTTGGAAGTGTGTCTTTCAGCACATTTTATCAGAGTGGCAGTAAATTGTCTGCACATTTTTGCAATGTGACTGAGTTTTTCAACACATTTTATCTGTATGACCGTGAATTTGTCAGCATATTTTTGCAAAATGACTGACTTTTTCAGCACATTTTTGCAGCGTGACAGTGAGTTCATCAGCACATTTTTTTCAATGTGACTGAGTTTTTCAGCACATTTTATCAGTGTGGCAGTGAGTTTGTAAGCACATTTTTGCTGTGTGATAGTAAGTTCAAGCTCAGCAAGTCACAGCTAAAACTTTACGCAGTTTTTTCTTCAGTGTTCTTGCCTATCTATCTGCCCTATCCAGCCATTGACTGAAGCCTTTATTAAATTTCTACTAAATCACGTTATTTAATAAATTCTTTATTCCATATTGCGTGCTTTTAATGAAATCTATGCATTGTTGTGACTACAGATTTCTTGTTCAATTTTCTTAGCTTTTGGAATATTTCACACTAGTTCTAAACTTATACACAATCACATAATGAATGTCAATAATTAAGCTGCAGTTGTAAACAGCTAGAAGTAATATTCAGTGCACAGATTATATCTTGTATAGTTGCAATTTCATGTTGAAATCCTGGAAGTATTTCAGATCCCAGACATCAGAAATAAATATCTGTTTCTATGATAACTTCTTATAGGTTCCTGATTTAAGCCCAGACACGTTAAGACTATTACAGTTTCTTATACATATGCAGCAATTTTTGGGAACAACCCAAACAATCATTCATGCCGAATTAAGGGTATTGGATGAAATTTCTGAACATTTAATGACGTCGATTTAAAACGAAAATATTTATTTACCTGAAAGGTTAAAATGTTTAAGACGTAGCATTACAAAAAATGGTGTCAGTTCTATTAAGTTTCTTCCTCTCTATTAAGGATATACTCTAAGCCTTAAAGAACGTGCTCAGGGATAGTAGGAATATCTTTGTCAGTAGTTACTGCTGAAGAGGATCTATTCATTCTTTATTACAAGCTGGGAAAATTCTCAATTACATGTCATTGTAAGAATACAAATATGCAGATTTTACTATTAGGGACATGTTGGAAACAACAGGGCCTACTGCAGGTAAACTGTGTAATGATATGGCACCCAGCCTCACCAGCTTAATTAATAGATTTATAAAACTATTACATTTTAAAAAGGCTGGCATGATCACTTTCTCTTCTAGAGAACATTAAACTTAAACAATTATTCAGGGTAAAAATATAATGCATCATTGTTTTCTGTTTGAAGAACCACGAAACTTAAAGCAATTATTTCTGGCCAAAAAAGATTGTTTCATTGTTTTCTGTACGGGAAGACACTAAACATGGTGTGAATTCAAGGTCATTGTTCATTTAGCAGCAAAGCATTCGGTGTCATTTTCCAGTTAATACATCAAATATTGAGTTCAAGGTCACAGCTAGTGCAGTGTACTGGTAAACAGCACCTACTGAGAGTAAGTCCTTCCTAGTCCATGTCTTTGTGGTCTTCCATAAATTAATAATGTGGTCTTAATGACATCTCTGCTCATTTTCAAATTCATTATGTTTTATATCACAATTGTCACTCAGATGGATTGTTCAAAAGCTCTGTTTCTGTGCTCCTCAATAGGATTGTGTTTTGTATTCATTGAAAGGTTTGTGTCACTGTGCTTGTTAGTGGGTTTGTAAAGTTGTACTCATTGGAAGATTTGTGTCACTGAACTCATTGGTAGGATTGTGTCATGGTGCTTGTTGAAATGTTTGTGTCTCTGTGCTCTTTAGTAGAATAGAGTCACTGCACTCATTGGTAGGATTGTGTCATGGTGCTTGTTGAAATGTGTCTCTGTTAATTGATAGGTTTGTGTCACTGTGCTTGTTGGTAGTAGTGTGTCCGTGCGTTCATTAGGTTTGTGTCAGGGTGCTTATTGAAATGTTTGTGTCATTGCGCTTGTTGGTCAGTTTATGTCACTGTGCTTGTTTGTAGAATTGTGTCACTGTGCTTGTTGGTAGTATTGTGTCTCTGTGTTTGCTGGTAAATTGCTGTAGGTTTGTATCTCTGTGTTTGCTGGTAAATTGCTGTAGGTTTGTGTCTCTGTGTTTGCTGGTAAATTGCTGTAGGTTGTGTCTCTGGTACTGGTAAATTGCTGTAGGTTGTGTCTCTGTGTTTACTGGTAAATTGCTGTAGGTTGTATCTCTGTGTTTGCTGGTAAATTGCTGTAGGTTGTGTCTCTGTGTTTACTGGTAAATTGCTGTAGGTTTGTGTCTCTTTGTTTGCTGGTAAATTGCTGTAGGTTGTATCTCTGTGTTTGCTGGTAAATTGCTGTAGGTTGTGTCTCTGCGTTTACTGGTAAATTGCTGTAGGTTTGTGTCTCTGTGTTTGCTGGTAAATTGCTGTAGGTTGTATCTCTGTGTTTGCTGGTAAATTGCTGTAGGTTTGTGTCTCTGTGTTTACTGGTAAATTGCTGTAGGTTGTATCTCTGTGTTTGCTGGTAAATTGCTGTAGGTTTGTATCTCTGTGTTTGCTGGTAAATTGCTGTAGGTTTGTGTCTCTGTGTTTACTGGTAAATTGCTGTAGGTTTGTGTCTCTGTGTTTACTGGTAAATTGCTTTAGGTTTGTGTCTCTGTGTTTACTGGTAAATTGCTGTAGGTTTGTGTCTCTGTGTTTACTGGTAAACTGCTGTAGGTTCAGATGTCTTTGTATGTCTTGGTATATTGTGGTAAGGTGTCTATCTGTGGTCACTGGTAAATTGGTCCAAATTTGTTATTGCAATAGTATGGGTGTATCAAGCAAGATGTGCAGGCATCTTCCACCCTACATCGCCAAAATACACTCAAGTTTGTATACATATTGAACTAGCATTCATTTTCAGATTTAGATACACTGGTCCACAAGATGTGTAGTACATGTGTGATACTCAGATTTAAGTACACTGGCCCTGGATAAGACTGTCCACAAGATGTGTAGTATAGATATGGTACTCAGATTTAAGTACACTGGCCCTGGATAAGACAGTCCACAAGATGTGTAGTCGTGTATGTTACTCAGATTTAGGTACACTGGCCCTTGATAAGACTGTCCACAAGATGTGTAGTATAGATATGGTACTCAGATTTAAGTACACTGGCCCTGGATAAGACCGACCACAAGATGTGTAGTTGTGTATGTTACTCAGATTTAAGTACACTGGCCCTGGATAAGACTGTCCACAAGATGTGTAGTACAGATATGGTACTCAGATTTAGGTACACTGGCCCTGGATAAGACAGTCCGCATGATGTGTAGTTGTGTATGATACTCAGATTTAAGTACACTAAGGCCCTGGATGATGTGTACACTGGCCCTGGATAAGACAAGATGTGTAGTACAGATATGGTACTCAGATTTAAGTACACTGGCCCTGGATAAGACAAGATGTGTAGTACAGATATGATACTCAGATTTAAGTACACTGGCCCTTGATAAGACTGTCCACAAGATGTGTAGTACAGATATGGTACTCAGATTTAAGTACACTGGCCCTGGATAAGACTGTCCACAAGATGTGTAGTACAGATATGGTACTCAGATTTAAGTACACTGGCCCTTGATAAGACTGTCCACAAGATGTGTAGTATAGATATGGTACTCAGATTTAAGTACACTGGCCCTGGATAGGACAAGATGTGTAGTATAGATATGGTACTCAGATTTAGGTACACTGGCCCTGGATAAGACAGTCCACAAGATGTGTAGTATAGATATGGTACTCAGATTTAAGTACAGTGGCCCTGGATAAGACAGTCCACAAGATGTGTAGTACAGATATGGTACTCAGATTTAGGATACTGGCCCTGGATAAGACAAGATGTGTAGTATAGATATGGTACTCAGATTTAGGTACACTGGCCCTGGATAAGACAAGATGTGTAGTATAGATATGGTACTCAGATTTAGGTACACTGGCCCTGGATAAGACAGATACTGGCCCTGGATAAGACAAGATGTGTAGTACAGATATGGTACTCAGATTTAGGATACTGGCCCTGGATAAGACAAGATGTGTAGTATAGATATGGTACTCAGATTTAGGTACACTGGCCCTGGATAAGACAAGATGTGTAGTACAGATATGGTACTCAGATTTAGGATACTGGCCCTGGATAAGACAAGATGTGTAGTACAGATATGGTACTCAGATTTAGGTACACTGGCCCTGGATAAGACAAGATGTGTAGTACAGATATGGTACTCAGATTTAGGATACTGGCCCTGGATAAGACAAGATGTGTAGTACAGATATGGTACTCAGATTTAGGATACTGGCCCTGGATAAGACAAGATGTGTAGTACAGATATGGTACTCAGATTTAGGATACTGGCCCTGGATAAGACAAGATGTGTAGTATAGATATGGTACTCAGATTTAGGTTTTGTTGAGACAGAAGATTTGTTGTTTTACCTGGTTTTTTATTTGGTCTATTTTTTTCTCTACAGATTGTGGTATTCCCGGTGACCAGCCAGATCCAAACCAATGTATATTTCTGTATTACAGTAAAAAAAAAAAATCTGGGGCATTTAATTCTCCTAGACATTCCTGGAGCAGCCCCATGTGCCAAAAGTGTACCTATGTATTCCGTCCTGAGAGTACGGAAAAACTTCTCATATCATTCGACACATTTTCTTTAGGAAGTTACGAAACATCGTAAGTATTTAACCACATAACCAGCTACCTTAATTCACTTTTATTGTCCTACAACCTACACTGTTTGACCTTGTACTTTTGTTTGACATTCATAAAGATTACTTGTGCAAGAGTTCATATGTCCTTCAGAACAAAGATATTCAAAACTTGATCATGATTATCCACCCAAATTTATATCTTTTCCATAGTAACACCAACAAATGTATTTTTGTTCTGTAATGATCGTCGCAATTCTCTTGAATTAGTAGATTGTTAAATAAATAAACTTTCCCAACAATTATACCTACGTTTTTTACTAGCACATGTGAAAATTCTTTCATTTTTAGTGTACAAACAAAATATAGCTCAATAATTTGCCAAAATTGATTTTAAATAGCTACCATCAATTAACTAATCTTCATGTTAAATAGCTATTATCTGTTTGTCAATCTTCACTTAAAATATCTACCATCAGCTTACCAATATCCATTTCAAATGGCTACCATCAGCTTACCAATATCCATTTCAAATGGCTACCATCAGCTCACCAATATCCATTTCAAATGGCTACCATCAGCTCGCCAATATCCACTTTAAATGGCTTCCATCAGCTCTCCAAATATCCACATTAAATGGCTTCCATCAGGCAGCAAATAATTAACTACACTGATAAAAATTCCATAATGATTAATTGTGAAAGCTTTCTTTCATTGGAAAATATTTTTTTTCTTTCAGATGTTCAGATTATTTGGAAATATTTGTTTTTGTGGGAAATACCAAACAATTACTTAATCGATATTGTGGTCAGCGATATCCTGCACCAATTATTGCACAACAAAACATGGAAATTGTCTACCATGCTAAGGACACGGAAGGCAACTCCAAATTCCAAGCTCATTTTGAGTATTTGAGGAGTAACCAGATGTACACACGTAAGATTTCACATGAGACTTACATCTTATTGCACCAATATTCAATTATATTTACATGTACATAACTGGCTATCAGTGCTGTATATTTGTATGTAGCTTAAATTGTATGTATAATTAAAGTATTCACTGCTAAGGTTTATCCATCATCACTGGATTTTATTTATTTATTTTTTTTTTCAAATTAATCTTCTTTAATTTCCAAGTTTATATTGAAGATTTTTGTGAAATGTCCAGGGTTTAACATCTACTTATTGACATTATCCTAACTTGTTGTTTCAGACTGTGGGCGGAGCATTATTAGTTCAGGAGGAGGAGGCATTTTAAAAAGTCCCCGGTTTCCGGCCAAGTATACAAACAGAGTTTACTGTAAATGGAGTATCCGTGCCAAACGGAAAGGCAACAAGATAATGGTACATTTCTACGATTTTCGATTAGAGGGCAGGACATCTGGTATTGGTTGTAAGTAGTTGTTCATGCTTATCATTTCTAGCATTTTTGTAGAGAAATCTACAATGGAACCATGTTATCTCGAACTCATATAACTCAAGGAACCTGTTTAATTTGAAGGTTTTCCTATGGTCCAGCTAACTTAAAGATAACAAAATTCCATTGTACTTTTTTAGCTGAGCTGTTCAAATCACCTGTGTTCATGGTCTCTTTGTTCATCCATCTGTAAACAGTCACTGTTATCACTTTTGCTTGAGAAGTATTTGATGGACCTTTTTCAAATTTCATATCTATATTTCTCTTGGTCCTTAGTTGTGCCATTTTGGCACTGATCAAAAAACTAAAATGGCTGGCTGGTGGCCATATTGGATTTACACAGGTTCCCTTTGGTTTCTAGTTATGCCCTCTGATTTTGGTACTGATAAGAAGAACAAAATGGCTGACAGGCATCTTGGACTTGACTGTTAATAGATTTAATAATTGCTATTTTTTAACAGGAATTTTCAATTTAAAAAGTAAAATCCGAGTAAAAACATAGAAATGCAGGGAAAAGGTGCTACTTTTAAAGAATAGCTAAATATCAAGCATTGTGATCTCTGTTTGAAGTTTTTGAAGTCACTGTGAAGTTATCATTAAGATAACTTCATAACTATTTAAGATTTCAAGACTTAGCCCAGCCATTTATTGCTGATCATATGATGATTTTATACAAAAAACAATGCAAGACTTGACTACTAATAAAGCTGTTTATTAATAATGTTGAGAAGTCTTCTGTAGCCAAAACAATCTCTTGGGCGTAACTATCTCTTTGGCGTAACGGGGGCTACTCACTCATAAGCAAACTATTGAAAACTTACTTGCGACAAGCTTGACTCTGTGAATCAGAGAAGCGAAGTAAAGTGAACTGTGCTTGACTCCGGAACAGGAGAAATCACTTGACTCTGATGAACAGAGAAGCAACTTGACTCGCTGATGCCAGAGAAGCCAGGAATGATAGGACTAGACTCTGTAAGAGTATAGAGAAGTACTTGACTCTAAGAGACTCTGACGGTTCTAGAGAAGTGACTTGACTCTGACACTGACTCACAGAGCAGCTAGTATAATACAAGGACAAACTTGACTCCAAGGTAACCAATGAGAAGATTCTGAACTCTGAAACGTTACAGAGCAGTGACTTGACTCATGAAAGGACCCTGTTAAGAAGTTTGACCCCAATTTACACACATCTAATATATTAAAATTTTTTGAATGACATGTATGAAACAAGCTAAAAATAAAAAGGAGATTTTAAAATTGGGGGATGAAATTCCTCCGGAATTTAAAAGCCAAAAATGAGCGAGTAAATGAGCTTACGAGTGAGTGCCCCCAATTACATAACAAATATTTTCATACTTTTATGTATTGCAGTTCAATAAAAATATAATACAATGTCCTGTTATAAGCCTGCCCCCTGTCAGCATATATAGAAAGTTGTTGGCCACCTGCCATTATTATAGGATAAAGACAATAGATGATTTTAACTGATTAGCATTATTGTAATCGTAAAGTCAAGAAATAAAGCTTGTTTTTGTTCTCCTTGTTTAGGGGTTGGAGCTGGTATAGGCTGTCAGGATGCAGTGATGAAGTTACATAATGGCTCCAGCTCTCCACCATTAGAACTCTGCGGGACGCTAAATGCTGAAACTACATTTGTATCTGAAGATGACACCATGGAATTAGAGTTAAGTGATGAATCAACACTAAACATTACAAACCAACCAAGTCTGTCTCACTGAGTTGTCCTAAAACCAGAGACTGCCTCTGTAACATCTTTAAGATTTGTCCATTGTGGATAGTAGTCTGATGGTACAGACTAAGTTTACATAAAAATTAACACAAAGGCAGATTTCAATACCGGAGGTCTCTTGGATAGAGATATACCTTTTCTATCAAATCAATTAAGATTACAAAACCACATTTTCTAATTAAATACCTAAATTCTGTTGAAATTTTCACACATAAATGTATACCGGCATTTGAGCTTATTATGTACTTAACAACTGTATTGTAGAAGTCAAGATGTTTCTTTAATAAAATTCTTTATAAACTCTCTTTCAGTTGTTCCTCCGTAAAATTTGCATGTACTGATGATCAATCTTGTGTATTTCAGATTCCTAACATCTGGTAAATCTTTAGGGGGGAAGGGATTTGAAATTAGTTGGACAGAGATCCACTCTGAAGCAGGTGGTGAGTATTCAATTCTTCTGCTCTTACCTTTGTGTTCATTTCCTTCTCCTTTTTTCTGGGTTATGTCTTGTCGTTTGTTTGCCCCAGTCATTTTATTTTGAAGGGTAGTGTTACCCATCCTTGTTCCATCTTGTCCCATTCTGAATCAAAGTCATATTCATATATACCCAATAGTATCATGACATCAAGTTCTACGTATCATATTATTAAGGTGGTCATACGTCAAAGGATCAAAAATCACATTATTAACTTCTACAAATTTATCAAACAATCGTACTCGTATGCATTGAAGTTAGGACATTTATGTAATATAAATATTTTCTGTTTTCTTATGCTATCTGAACATTTTCTTGGCATCATATGGTAACTGCCTTGTCTGTCCATCCTCATATCCAGAGCTTAACTTTGCCTTAAGTTTAGCAAGGACCATGAAACTTTGTGCATATATTGGTCATACTAAGGGGATTTGCAATGTACCAAGTTGAGGGACTCCTAATTTAGAGAGTTACTGACCTTTGTTAAAATTTTGTGTCCATAGCATATCTTCGATTGGAATTAACCTAGGATAACAAAGCTTGGTTTATACATTGAGCATACTAAAACGATGTGCAGTGTTCTTATTCTTGAGAACTAGTCTATAGATCTTTCTCAAATTTCATGCATAGGTTCCTTTAGGTCCCTAGTTGTGCCTGTTTGAGTTTAGGACTGATAAAAAAACAATGGCCGACCAGCAACCATCTTGGATTTTGCCTTGTAAAGATTGCTATTGCTATTTCTTAAGAAGTACTGAATGGATGTCTGTCAAATTTCATATGTATGTTCCCTTTGGTCTCTCCTTGTGCTCATTTGATTTTGGGACGATCAGAAGAAACAAAATGGCTTCCAGGTGGCCATTTGGGATGTGGCAGGTTAAGATATTATTGCTAGTACTACAAAGGAATGTTCAATTGTCTTATCATTACGAGCAAAACCAAAGAAGAGAAAAGAAGGGAAAAGATCCAACTTTAAAAGAGCAAATAAAGATCAAACAATGGTGGGTGCCAAGATCCCTCTTGCATTTCTTGTTGTTCTCTAATGTTCTATAATTTATATTTTGTTTATTCTGGGTCCTTCTATATAGTTCTTTGTCTTTTTCTCTTCTGGTCTCATCATATTGTGTTCCTTTTTTGTCCCTTTCCTTTTTTATATGCCTATCAATGACTGGATGTATTATGGTTATAACCTACATTGTTTGTCTATCTGTCTGTTTGCCTGTCTGTTAACTTTTTCTTGTTAGGGCTCGCTTGTATTTATAGATTGGTTTTAATTAATCTCGCTACAAATATTCCATACCAAAATAGCTATCAGGTCTGCATGGTTTTTTATCAACACTTACTCAAACAAATTGAATTGTGGATGAATCAGATAACTGTTTGTTTGTTTACCTGTCCATCTGTCCATTTATCCATCTAGGAAACCTTGAAAGCACAACACTTTTCACTTTCTCTTGTCTCTGATGATGCAGTAAATGTACTCTGTTATATGTAAATATATGTGAAGGAAGAAAATTTCTTCTTTCCCCAGGAACCTGTTACGGGTTTTTATGCAGCAGATCTAGATTCTGTATCGGAGCTGACATGAAGTGTAATAAAATGAAAAACTGTGGTGGTGGAGACAATTCGGATGAGACAACAGGATGTAAGTATATGTTGTTTATGATATAGTTGGTTTTATTGTTATCAGTGTTAAGATTAGATTTTCTATTTAAAGTGTTCTTACTTAATCTAAACATGTTTCCATGGTGAAGTTAAGTTACATTTGCTTCTGTGAAAATATCGGTGTACATGGTAAATATAAATGGATGGGACAGTCATAAATCCCGGTAATTAAGATGAAGTCTCAGTGGAGACATTCATACACAAATTCTTTTTCTACAACTTCATTCATATTGTATAGAAAATAAGATAACAGTACATTTGAGGTATAAAGTGTGTGGTGTAATGGGTACAAGAGAAGTACACATTTTGTAAATGTTAAATAACAATGTATATGAGATAACAACCAGGTGTGGGGAAAATATTGAACTTTAAAAATAACAGTGTTTTATCTCTGATATGGAAGGGTTTTTCTAATAACAGCGTAATTTCATCAAATATTTTTTCGGTGTTACTACATAGCAGCAAACTATGGAAAGCAACCAATCTTCAGAAATATAATTGACTCTGAGAGAGACACACAATAGGGATATTAACTTTGAGATAGGCAGGATATTGAAATAGACAGGATATGAACTTTGAGACTGACAGGATACTGACATTGAGATAAATGGTCATAGAGAGGATATGAACTTTAAGGGTCAGACAAGATGTTGATTGAATATTGATTTTAAGGAATATTTTGAGTTATGAAAAATATAAGATAGAGACTTTGTCACAGGTAAAGATGTTGAGATAGAGACAGGTACTGATGCTGAGATAGAGACAGTTGTGATGTTGAGATAGAGACAGGTACTGATGCTGAGATAGGAACAAGTACTGATGCTGAGATAGATACAGATACTGATGATGAGATTGAGACAGGTACTGATGTTGAGATAGAGACAGGTATTGATGTTGAGATAGAGACAGGTACTTATGTTGAGATAGAAACAGGTACTGATGTTGAGATAGAGACAGGAACTTATGTTGAGATAGAGACGGGTACTGATGTTGAGAAAGAGGCAGGTACTGATGCTGAGATAGAGACAGGTACTGATGCTGAGATAGACAGATACTGATGCTCAGATAGAGACAGGTACTGATGATGAAATCGAGACATGTACAGATGTTTAGATGGAGACATGTACTGATGTTGAGATAGAGACAGGTATTGATGTTGAGATAGAGACAGGTACTTATGTTGAGATAGAAACAGGTACTGATGTTGAGATAGAGACAGGAACTTATGTTGAGATAGAGACATGTACTGATGTTGAGAAAGAGACAGGTACTGATGCTGAGATAGAGACAGGTACTGATGCTGAGATAGACAGATATTGATGCTCAGATAGAGACAGGTACTGATGATGAAATCGAGACATGTACAGATGTTTAGATGGAGACAGGTACTGATGTTGAGATAGAGACATGTACTGATGTTTAGATGGAGACAGGTACTGATGCTCAGATAGAGACAAGTACTGATGTTGAGATAGAGACAGGTACTGATGTTGAGATAGGGACAGGTACTGATGCTCAGATAGAGACAGGTACTGATGATGAAATAGAGACATGTACTGATGCTCAGATAGAGAGATGTTCTGATGTTGAGATAGAGACAGGTACTGATGCTGAGATAGAGACAGGTATTGATGATGAAATAGAGACATGTACTGATGTTTAGATGGAGACAGGTACTGATATTGAGATAGAGACAGGTACTGATGTTGAGATAGAGACAGGTACTGATGTTGAAATAAAGACAGTTGTGATGTTGAGATAGGGACAGGTACTGATGCTGTGATAGGAACAGGTACTGATGCTGTGATAGGAACAGGTACTGATGCTTAGATAGAGACAGGAACTGATGTTGAGATAGAGACAGGTACTGATGTTGAAATAGAGACAGGTACTGATGCTGAAATAGAGACAGGTACTAATGTTGAGAAAGAGACGGGTACTGATGCTGAGATAGAGACAGTTACTGATGCTGAGATAGAGACAGGTACTGATGCTGAGATAGACAGGTAATGATGCTGAGATAGAGACAGGTTCTGATGCTCAGATAGAGACAGGTGCTGATGCTGAGATAGAGACAGGTACTGATATTGAGATAGAGACAGGTACTGATGTTGAGATAGAGACAGGTACTGATGCTGAGATAGAGACAGGTACTGATGCTGAGATAGAGACAGGTACTGATGATGAAATAGAGACATGTACTGATGTTTAGATGGAGACAGGTACTGATATTGAGATAGAGAAAGGTACTGATGTTGAGATAGAGACAGGTGCTGATGTTGAAATAAAGACAGTTGTGATGTTGAGATAGGGACAGGTACTGATGCTGTGATAGGAACAGGTACTGATGCTGTGATAGGAACAGGTACTGATGCTTAGATAGAGACAGGAACTGATGTTGAGATAGAGATAGGTACTGATGTTGAAATAGAGACAGGTACTGATGCTGAAATAGAGACAGGTACTGATGTTGAGAAAGAGACGGGTACTGATGCTGAGATAGAGACAGTTACTGATGCTGAGATAGAGACAGGTACTGATTCTGAGATAGACAGGTAATGATGCTGAGATAGAGACAGGTTCTGATGCTCAGATAGAGACAGGTGCTGATGCTGAGATAGGGACAGGTACTGATGTTGAGAAAGAGACAGGTACTGATGCTGAGATAGGGACAGGTACTGATGCTGAGATAGTGACAGGTACTGATGCTCAGATAGAGACAGGTTCTGATGTTGAGATAGAGACAGGTACTGATGTTGAGATAGAGACAGGTACTGATGTTGAGATAGAGACAGGAACTTATGTTGAGATAGAGACATGTACTGATGTTGAGAAAGAGACAGGTACTGATGCTGAGATAGAGACAGGTACTTATGTTGAGATAGAAACAGGTACTGATGTTGAGATAGAGACAGGTGCTGATGTTGAGATAGAGACAGGTACTGATGCTGAGATAGTGACAGGTACTGATGCTCAGATAGAGACAGGTACTGATGCTGAAATAGAGACAGGTACTGATGTTGAGAAAGAGACAGGTACTGATGCTGAGATAGTGACAGGTACTGATGCTCAGATAGAGACAGGTTATGATGTTGAGATAGAGACAGGTGCTGATGTTGAGATAGAGACAGGTACTGATGTTGAGATAGTGACAGGTACTGATGCTCAGATATAGACAGGTTCTGATGTTGAGATAGAGACAGGTACTGATGTTGAGATAGAGACAGGAACTTATGTTGAGATAGAGACAGGTACTGATGTTGAGAAAGAGACAGGTACTGATGCTGAGATAGTGACAGGTACTGATGCTCAGATAGAGACAGGTTCTGATGTTGAGATAGAGACAGGTACTGATGTTGATAGATCAAGATTGGCTATGATGTTTAGGCAGGATATTATGATAACATTTTGATTGATAGACAAAATATCTTTTGGAGTGAACAGATATTGACATGGAACAAGACAGGATGCTGGAAACAAGATGTGCAGAAAATGAGAATATAAAAAATATTTGTATATCTACAATTTTCCAGTTCTGAGACACAATTTATTCTCATAATGAAGAGATGAGATTTCATCGCTACATTCTAGTGATCCATTCTGAAAAGATTTAGAAATCTTGTTTGACAAGGGAATTAGTCTGTATGCTTTCCATTTAACCATATACTCTGTAATACAGATTAAAAAGTAAGTTTTTAAAAAATTGTGCATGTATATTTAAAATTTCTGCTGCATTGGAAGTCTGGTTTACAAGGAAGCAGTACAACTGTAGAATGTTTTGACATTAGCCTGTGTAATTGAATTGATGGAGCGATCATACTGCCTGTCCAGTTCTTAATCTCCAGCATTTCTCATATCTCACCAGGCGCTGGCAGAATCTTCACATGTTCACTATAATCATATTTCACATAAATCATTTACAGTTCTACAGGAAACAGTCTTGTCCAATTTTCCAATATCATTCTTTAATCAAACCTAATGTATGTTTAGGTTTCATAAATTCAGTTATGATCAAGACAAATTAAGTTGATGTTTCCTGATCATATTTTTTGTTTATTAATTAGATTTATGAAATTACAAACAAGAAATGATTTAATAAATACTATGAAACATAAACGTAGCCGTTAAAGGCTTTTTTCTATCTTGTAGCAGAACATCTCTAAAACCAGTTTTATATGATGTGGTGAATTTTTGATAAACAGTTAGAAACATACATATAATTCATGACAGGTATATAGTATAGACCTTGGTTTGATATTAAGCAGTCTGTGATTAGCTGAATTTTCACTAAAGATTCTATGGTTTTTACATAGAACTAATGGAGTGACTATGATGAGTGGGAAAATAATTGCAAATTCTACGATGCAGTAGCTCTTTGTACAACTTTCTTAATGATGGGGTGAACTAATTTTGAGTGTAAAAGGATGTTTTAGAAGTTATTGCCCACTTTTTCAGCATTTTAATCTTATTCTGAGGTATCATAGTTTTCAGCTCTTTAGAACATGCCAGAGATAATTATCCTGACTCACAGTTTAGTACAATCTATATTCAATGGGTTAATCAATTTTGTTTTAATGACTTTTGAAAGAGTTACTGCACAACTGTTTAGAGTACCAGAAATCTACAGGAACCAGAAGTATACTTATCCTTTATCACGTTACATAAGACAGTCCGCTATTTGAGGGGACATTGTTAGACAGACATTGGTCTAGTCCCCAGGGACAGAGTTATTGACTTGAAATAAAAAATGCAGACATTTGCGTAGCCCCTGAGAGGGAGGGATAGCAACGCTGATAGCATATGTAATGTGTAGATGTTGAACTGGTCCTTGTGGGAAAAACAGTCTTGACAGGAAAAGCTACAGGTAATATGTATTACACAGACAGCTTACTTCATCAACATCTATTGATTACTATGATAACATGAGGAAAATTGGAAATGGTACGTGGATCCCACGAGAAATGAGAGAACAATATATTTTAGTAACAATGTCAAATGTAATTGAGCACTGATTAAGACATTTATAAAGGTTAGGCACTTGTTTGGAAGACTTTGTAATTCTGTGTAGCTGTTGAGGATTCTCATACATAACACACAGGTAAAGGTGTATTGGTATTACCAGGTATCCCAGAGACTGAGGAACAGGCATCATCCGGTAGGTAGTCTGTCTGATGTCTGTGTGGACAGTCTGTCCACTGTCCATCCTATGTCTGTTCTCTGTCTCTCCAGTAGTTCTACTACCAGATAACAAGCTAACCTTTGGTATATATACCACTCCAGTCTGGTGTATACCATTTTATGTATAGAACTGAGAGACTAACACTTATATACCACTCCAGCCTGATGTATACCATTTTATGTATCGTACTGAGAGACTAACACTTATATACCACTCCTGTCTGGTGTATACCATTTTATGTATAGAACTGAGAGACTAACACTTATATACCACTCCAGTCTGATGTATACCATTTTATGTATCGTACTGAGAGACTAACACTTATATACCACTCCAGTCTGGTGTATACCATTTTATGTATAGAACTGAGAGACTAACACTTATATACCACTCCAGCCTGATGTATACCATTTTATGTATAGAACTGAGAGACTAACACTTATATACCACTCCAGCCTGATGTATACCATTTTATGTATCGTACTGAGAGACTAACACTTATATACCACTCCAGTCTGATGTATACCATTTTATGTATCGTACTGAGAGACTAACACTTATATACCACTCCAGTCTGGTGTATACCATTTTATGTATAGAACTGAGAGACTAACACTTATATACCACTCCAGCCTGATGTATACCATTTTATGTATAGAACTGAGAGACTAACACTTATATACCACTCCAGCCTGATGTATACCATTTTATGTATCGTACTGAGAGACTAACACTTATATACCACTCCAGTCTGATGTATACCATTTTATGTATCGTACTGAGAGACTAACACTTATATACCACTCCAGTCTGATGTATACCATTTTATGTATCGTACTGAGAGACTAACACTTATATACCACTCCAGTCTGGTGTATACCATTTTATGTATCATACTGAGAGACTAACACTTATATACCACTCCTGTCTGATGTATACCATTTTATGTATAGTACTGAAAAACTAACATTAAATACCATTCCAGTGGTATAGAATAGTTAAACAATTAATTATACAAATTTTTTTTTCATGACAGTTTGTGATTTATTCATGACCAGAAGTAATAATGCACCATTTACTTAGGGGCAGATAGTAATTTGTCATTGACTGCTGAAGTGTTGTTTTACTCGTACAATTATTTTCATCTTTCACTTCCTCATCATAATTACAAGTACGAGAAACATGTAACAAATGGAGAAGATCTGCCATTCCAGTGATCATCCAGGCCTGTTGGAAATCAAATTATATTCTTTTTGGCACTTCAGATCATATTATTTAAAAGAAAAGACAATTTCACAGGAGATGTACACCTGAATCTGATTACTTGTGATGTTGTCCCTGGTGGTACCTTGGTACAGATGTTTGTTACATTAAAGGTCACGCTGGTCGGCCTCTGACAGTCTGATTGATTAACATTGATACTGTACCTGGGAAATCAAGTCAGATTCTACTGAATTATCTGCTTATATCATGGTCTACCTCACGAGATGTTAGTAATATAGACATCTCCATATCTACCATCTACTGCAAAGTCACAATCTTGTTGTGACACAATAACATTTTAATATGTAAAGCAACCTGGGTCACCAAAGGTCGGGTCACCATAGGTCAAGGTTATAGGTATGACCAGAAGCTTTTTTTTTCAAAACAAGGCACGTTATGGATTTGCATCTGCTGAAGGCTAAACCAGAGATGCAACAAATATCTTCGTCATTTAAATCAGATCCAGATTACTGTTTTCTTGGGGACAAATTCATTCGACCTTGAAATAAAAAATAACTTGTAACTGCAATCAGTCGGAAATGAGAACGTAAATTATATGGATGGCCACCTTAACTGATGTAAGTTTCGCACGCCAGATGTCCAGAGGGAGAACAGGATCGATTAGAATGAAGACCATTATAGATTCAATTTGTTAGTCAACAGTTAGCCATTGTCAGTATGGTCACCTCCAGCTTGTAATAGCCATTGTCAGTATGGTCACCTCCAGCTTGTAATAGCCAGTGTCAGTATGGTCACCTCCAGCTTGTAATCGCCATTGTCAGTATGGTCACCTCCAGCTTGTAATAGCCAGTGTCAGTATGGTCACCTCCAGCTTGTAATAGCCAGTGTCTGTATGGTAGTTGTAAGAAATGTCCATGGTCTATTCTAGTGAAAGAGATTTCCTTTTATGTCTATAGTAAACTATTTTGTGAAAATAAAATGTAAGAGAAATTTCTTTGATGTCAGTAAGAAGTTTGACAGTGTTAGTGAATCTGTAGTTTAGGAGATTTCTGTTTTGTGTTTGCAATTAATAAGAAGCTGCTAATTTGTGAATCCGTAGTGTTAGAGATTTCGGTTTTTTCAATCTGAAATGAAAGAGATTTATGTTCTGTGACTATGTCTAAGAAATTATTTCGGAAAGATTTTTGTTTTAATATACGACTTTCATGTGTAACTTACGTCATTTTTCCAGTTATCAAATCTGAATGTTAAGTAAGCAAGTGCTCTATTAATCTCTAACTTATTGCAGGTGTTTACTAACATCTAAATTAGTACTTAACTAGAATAGTTACAGAATTAATCCATACTGTAAATCATCTTTTTTTGTGGGGATTTATTTTCATTGCATTCGTGAGTACTCAGATTCCACAAAATTATCATGTCCACAAAATAACAAACAGATAAAAATAGCCATAGAAACAAGATTTAACCAGAAATCCAAATGGAGACAAAAATGTGTATTTTTGGAAAATATGAAACTTGAGACCAATGAAAGTAAGATTTTACAGTAGTAACAATAGGTTGAATTTCTAATTTGAATGATACTGACTCGATAGTTCAGAATTACTAACATATGTATACAGACTTACTGACTCGATAGTTCAGAATTACTAACACATATACATAGACTTACTGACTTAACAGTTCAGAATTACTAACACATATACACAGACTTACTGACTTAACAGTTCAGAATTACTAACACATATACACAGACTTACTGACTCGATAGTTCAGAATTACTAACACATATACACAGACTTACTGACTTAACAGTTCAGAATTACTAACACATATACACAGACTTACTGACTTAACAGTTCAGAATTACTAACACATATACACAGACTTACTGACTTAACAGTTCAGAATTACTAACACATATACACAGACTTACTGACTATAGTTCAGAATTACTAACACATATACACAGACTTACTGACTTAACAGTTCAGAATTACTAACACATATACATAGACTTACTGACTTAACAGTTCAGAATTACTAACACATATACACAGACTTACTGACTTAACAGTTCAGAATTACTAACACATATACATAGACTTACTGACTTAACAGTTCAGAATTACTAACACATATACACAGACTTACTGACTTAACAGTTCAGAATTACTAACACATATACACAGACTTACTGACTTAACAGTTCAGAATTACTAACACATATAGACAGACTTACTGACTTAACAGTTCAGAATTACTAACACATATACACAGACTTACTGACTTAACAGTTCAGAATTACTAACATATATACACAGACTTACTGACTTAACAGTTCAGAATTACTAACACATATACACAGACTTACTGACTTAACAGTTCAGAATTACTAACACATATACACAGACTTACTGACTTAACAGTTCAGAATTACTAACATATATATACAGAATTACTAACATATGTATACAGAATTACTAATATATGTATACAGAATTACTAACATATGTATACAGAATTACTAACATATGTATACAGAATTACTAACATATGTATACAGAATTACTAACGTATGTATACAGAATTACTGACTTAACAGTTCAGAATTACTAACACATATACACAGACTTACTGACTTAACAGTTCAGAATTACTAACACATATACACAGACTTATATAGTTCAGAATTACTAACACATATACACAGACTTACTGACTTAACAGTTCAGAATTACTAACACATATACACAGACTTACTGACTTAACAGTTCAGAATTACTAACACATATACACAGACTTACTGACTTAACAGTTCAGAATTACTAACACATATACACAGACTTACTGACTTAACAGTTCAGAATTACTAACATATATATACAGAATTACTAACATATGTATACAGAATTACTAACATATGTATACAGAATTACTAACATATATATACAGATTTACTAACATATGTATACAGAATTACTAACATATGTATACAGAATTACTAACATATGTATACAGAATTACTGACTTAACAGTTCAGAATTACTAACACATATACACAGACTTACTAACATATGTATACAGAATTACTAACATATGTATACAGAATTACTGACTTAACAGTTCAGAATTACTAACACATATACACAGACTTACTGACTTAACAGTTCAGAATTACTAACATATATATACAGAATTACTAACATATGTATACAGAATTACTAATATATGTATACAGAATTACTAACATATATATACAGAATTACTGACATATATATATATACAGAATTACTGACTTAACAGTTCAGAATTACTAACATATATATACAGAATTACTGACATATATATACAGAATTACTAACATATGTATACAGCATTACTAACATATATATACTGACTTAACACAGAATTACTAACATATATATACAGAATTACTTACATATATATACAGAATTACTAACATATATATACAGAATTACTTACATATATATACAGAATTACTAACATATATATATACAGAATTACTTACATATATATACAGAATTACTAACATATATATATACAGAATTACTAACATATATATATATACAGAATTACTAACATATATATATACAGAATTACTAACATATATATATACAGAATTACTGACATATATATACAGAATTACTAACATATATATATACAGAATTACTAACATATATATATACAGAATTACTTACTTATGTATACAGAATTACTGACTTAACACTCCAGAATTACTTACTCATACTTACAGAATTACTGAACTTTTGAGCATAATGTTGATTAGGTTCAGATTCCATAGATTCATAATTAGACTTACTTACAATGTAGATTTAGTTATCAGTACAAACTTAAAACATGTTACCGCTAATATATATATATAGATCTCGTTGATATACAAATATTTTCTTGCAGCTCTGTACTTCATTCCTAATTGTATTTTCACTGGAAATGATAAGGAAAATACATATATGTAGAAACTTACCGATTCATTAATTTGATATCATCTCCTAGCAATGCTTCAGTAACTGCATATTGTAAATATATCAACGATGATGTTTAGGTTGTTACTATATAGTGTGATTTTGTCTCAGTATTAATGGTATGTAAGTATACCTTTTGATTGATGCCAGGCTTCATTTGCCATAGAAAGGAATTGTGTGTAGAATTCTAATAATTTGATGAATTCTGGTCTGGAGATGAAGCATACTGGTGTGGCCAGAGACTGACCCTGTCTGTTAAACACTAGTCCTAATTGGCAGTAGTAAGTGCTGACATTAACACTTCAGCAGTGAATAAAGGGTGGCGTCATGACGTCATGTGATAACTTACTAATTTATATGATGTAATTGCAGTGACAGGTTTATGTAACCATCAGACATTAGCTGTCACAGATACGCTTGGTAATTAGTTTAACATCTTATTTTTGTCTTCACAGGTCCTGCTGTCGGCAAATTTGAAATTCTCCACATTGCCATTGGAGCCTCTATTTCATCTTTTTTCTGCATCATTCTAGTCATTTGTGGACTCTACCATCGTCGTAAATTTCGACCAGATCGTAAACCCCCAGCAAACGACCATGTGGAAGTACGTTATGTAGCTGCAGCATCCTCGTGTAATACAACAGACCGTCTCTTAACAATGGACCAAAATGATGGGCGTACAACAATAGTGACATCACCACATCAAACGCCCAGTCATACGCCCAATCAAATTTCCAAATCATCCAACCCGGGTACACCTGGAACCCCAGTTAATCCTGGTACCCCTGTGCAGGGGGGCACTCCTAATCAGACTCCAAACTTCTCTAATGCTAATCGGACTAGCAGTCGTGCCCCTCGTATACAAAAGGTGTCCATTGTGTAGCAGCCATGTGGAGGCTTATTTTTATACCAAAAACCAAATACAACGCAAATAGGTAGTCAATGTAACTATTACCCAACAGTCCCACAGGGGTAGTTCTCACAGCTTATTCCATTTTAGGGATCATTGAGTATTTAAAGAGTAAAAAGCAAGCTCGTTCAGACACAAATCATCCACAGAGAAATTCTTATACATTTGCTGAACTTTTGCTTCGTATTCCTTTAATTTGTATGTCTGCAAAGAATTATTGTTATTATCATTATAATGAAATTGTATAACAAAGATTGATTTTTTCTTTTGTTTTTTGTGTATATTTATAGTTTAACTATTGTTACGTGTGCTGGAGAGAGAGGTTTATACAAAGTGGATACATTGTTGGTTGAGACTGTACATAGTGTGTACATATGCTTGGTAATGTCTCCACCACTTCAGTATCCGTGACATGCTCATTTTTACATATCTCATCTGTCCATCCTGTTTTGTAAGTATGTTTAAATCAAGTATAACAGTCACCACACAACCTCCACATGTGTAACAGTCACCACACAACTTTCACATGTGTAACAGTCACCACACGACCTTCACATATGTAAAAGTCACCACACAACCTTTACATGAGTAACAGTCACCACATGACCTTTAAATGTGTAACAGTCATCACATGACCTTCACATGTGTATCAGTCACCACACAACCTTAACATGTGTAACAGTCACCACACGACTTTCACATGTGTAACAGTCACCACACGACTTTCATATGTGTAACAGTCACCACATGACTTTCACATGTGTGTCAGTCACCACACGACTTTCACATGTGTAACAGTCACCACACGATTTTCACATGTGTAACAGTCATCAAAAGACCTTCACATGTGTAACAGTCACCACACAACTTTCACATGTGTAACATTCACCACAAAACCTTCACATGTGTGTCGGTCACCACATGACTTTCACATGTGTAACAGTCACCACACGACTTTCACATGTGTAACAGTCACCACAAAACCTTCACATGTGTGTCAGTCACCACACGACCTTCACATGTGTGTCAGTCACCACACGACTTTCACATGTGTAACAGTCACCACACGACTTTCACATGTGTAACAGTCACCACACGACCTTCACATGTGTGTCAGTCACTACACGACCTTCACATGTGTAACAGTCACCACACGACCTTCACATGTGTGTCAGTCACCACACGACCTTCACATGTGTGTCAGTCACCACACGACCTTCACATGTGTAACAGTCACCACACGACCTTCACATGTGTGTCAGTCACCACACGACCTTCACATGTGTGTCAGTCACCACACGACCTTCACATGTGTGTCAGTCACCACACGACCTTCACATGTGTAACAGTCACCACACGACCTTCACATGTGTAACAGTCACCACACGACCTTCACATGTATCAAAGATTTTAACCTTCACATTTCTAAAACATTTCACTCTGAAGATTGTTTTCATTTTCCTTATCTGGCTAAAGTATTCCTAAAACCTTTATATGTACAAAAAACATTCACTAAGATCATATGTTAGAAAAGACAACACTTTTATACAGCTCATTTATTTTAAGTTTTTAAAAAGTATGTGTCATTTTTCAAAATTATAAGAAAACATTTGCAAAATACACATTTTTTTGTGTCACTGAACAGTTTACAATTTTGTAATTTCTTTGTTTTTCATTACTAGATTTTAAGAAATTTAGATTCAAATTCAAAAACTGATCCCAGTATTTGAAAAGGGTTGTTGATGATAAAATGTTTGTATAGTATGTCATTCATATTTTAATAAATTCATATCATTTTATATGAATATTGAAAATTCTTTATGTATTTGACTTTGTACATTTTGTTATTTTCTCGAAAATACTTGGCAATATCACAAGATACCTGGTAATCATGATTATACTGATCATTTCAACCATTTTATTCAGATATATAGGTTTATCAATTTATTTTATAATTTCAAACAAGTGCCATCAATAATCATCATATAAATACACTATTTGTAGTTTTGTAGGGGCCAATTTTATTAAATGAGTTATTTGGTCATTTATTAACATGACATTTTCAATATTTTGTTTATAAGACAACCCTCAATATTTTGTATTTGAGACAACCCTCAATATTTTGTGACAACCTCAGTATTTTGTTTTTGAGACAGCCCTCTTTCATTGCTGTCTAATTTAACCATATCTGCTGATTTAGTATTACTTCATCAGATATAAACTTTTTAGTACTACAAGAATACAAGTCATGCCATGAAGGACTGAGCTTTTTTAAGATTTACCATTATTTTCACTACATTACTAATCATCTCAAGATTCTGTTATCCCAGGCTCTTCATTAATTGACATTTATGCATAATGAATTAGGTGTTTCATTTCTGATTAGCAAAATTATCTATGTTAATAACTTTGCTAAATGTGAATGGATTTCAATCAAATTTGGTTGGCAGGTGAATCTTATTATCCTTCACCCTTAGATCAACTACAGACATCTTTTGTTGACTTACAAATTTACCATTGAAAGTGTAAGTGATACACAAATTTATCATTGTTATCTGGATATACAAACTTACCATTAAACACAGGATTTACAAATTAATCATTGAACACAGGATTTACAAATTAACCATTGAACACAGGATTTACAAATTAACCATTGAACACAGGATTTACAAATTAGCCATTGAACACGAGATTTACAAATTAATCATTGAACACGGGATTTACAAATTAACCATTGAACACAGGATTTACAAATTAATCATTGAACACGGGATTTACAAATTAACCATTGAACACGGGATTTACAAATTAATCATTGAACACAGGATTTACAAATTAGAAATCAGAATTAGAATAAGAATCACACTTCTTTGTAGGTGTTAGTAAGGTTTTTCTAATTTATCAGGTTTTCAGGTTTTTGTTGAGGCCCTCAGACAGGCAGTAGAAACTGTTTCATGATTGAGATATTTTCCTCTGCATCAGAGTGGAATCTATCTAGTGTCAATATCTTTTATTCTGGTGATAATTATTCAAGGTAATCAGGTTTACTTGTACAGTCTCGTTATCTATAATAAGCTGTAGATTGTGTAGCAGTTGACAATAAATACTGCTTAATTCACCTATCAATTATAAATTTTCTTTGTTGTTTTTTTTTCATTTTCCCTTCATTAATGAGTAAACAACATAACATTATAAGTTTATAAGAATATTTGCTACATTTTGTATTAAAGGCCCAAAGATTAACAACATTGATAAACTGAAAAATGCACACAAAATCCCTGGTCCTTAACCATTACTATTGTCTTTATATTTTTTAAGAGTATTTAACAAAAACTTTAATGACATACCTATTGTACATTGTCCTATCACTTATGTGAGAACATCATAATATTATCTCTTATTCTTTTCCTGCTGCAGTCAATTTTATCAATATTTATGCTTCTTTAGGACACAGGCCCTTTTAGCCTCTTGTCCTTTTCTATAAGAAGCCAGTGGCAGCATCAGGCTTTTTCCTCATAAATGTTTAATTTGGTAAAATTTAGTTTTCAATTTTGAAAACATTGTCACTGACAGAGAAATGTTAAACTGTGGAATTTGAGTATAATGTTGGAAAAAAGTGATCTGCCCCAGATTAACAAATGACAGCATAGCATGAAGTGTTTATTTTCTCATTAAATGATGAAATTATCACACAATTAAATGAATTTTAGTACTAAATGTTGATTTTAATGATGCAATTTGAATGTGGGATACAAGAATCATGCCAGTTGAAGCTTACCTGGGGTATATTGACCTTGGGGAAATCTGATGGTGTTTCAGGTATAGTAGAATTGGATGTTTACTTTTTATATATCCAATAAGAAATGTGATTTTACATTAACCAAACCTAGTAATATCAATGATTGAATTCCCTGCATATTTATATTGAACCTTATTACCTCCCTTTGACTGACACTCTTAGACTTCAACTTTTTGCAATAAATATGACTTTGCTGAATCTTGTTGTTTTATGAAAGATGGATCACAATCATCACCACCCAGATTTAAGGACTGCAGTATACAATACTGGACTTGATCACAACTTGCATAACATTTGTTGGATTTCTATATCAAAAGTGGTAAGATTACAATATTAAATTGAGTTACTTCCCTTGACCAGAATTCCGAGACAGCTATGAGTGTTATATTTACTACAAGAGTGGCAGTAGTGTTTGGTAAAAGAATACTTGTCTAGGGTAACATATCAGTATTGTAATTAACTGGTCATTTCCAACCGTTTCCTCTTTGAAGTGTTAAGATATATAATAAGATTTTAGATGTTCATGTTCAATGAATTCATGTTTTTTTTTCTGAACGTATAAGATATGCATTATATTATTGAATCACAGAGTACAGAAAATATTTAATCTAATATGTCCATGTATGTATGATGTACATAATATTTCAATGTATACTCAAGATAATAGTATGTTGATGTATACACAAGATATGTGATGTGTCAATGTAGACACAAGATATATGATGTGTCAATGTAAACACAAGATATCTAGTGTGTCAATGTATACACAAGATATCTGATGTGTCAATATTTACACAAGATATCTGATGTGTCAATGTAAACACAAGATATCTGATGTGTCAATGTACACACAAGATATCTAGTGTGTCAATGTATACACAAGATATCTAGTGTGTCAATGTAAACACACAATATTTAATGTGTCAATGTAAACACACGATATCTAGTATGTCAGTATAAACACAAGATATCTAATGTGTCAATGTAAACACAAGATATCTAATGTGTCAATGTAAACACACGATATCTAATGTGTCAATGTGAACACACGATATCTAGTATGTCAATATAAACACATGATATCTAATGTGTCAATGTAAACACAAGATATCTAATGTGTCAATGTAAACACAAAATATCTAGTGTGTCAATGTATACACAAGATATCTAGTGTGTCAATGTAAACAAGATATCTAGTGTGTCAATGTATACACAAGATATCTGATGTGTCAATGTTTACACAAGATATCTGATGTGTCAATGTAAACACAAGATATCTGATGTGTCAATGTACACACAAGATATCTAGTGTGTCAATGTATACACAAGATATCTAGTGTGTCAATGTAAACACACAATATTAAATGTGTCAATGTAAACACACGATATCTAGTATATCTAATGTGTCAATGTAAACACAAGATATCTAATGTGTCAATGTAAACACACGATATCTAATGTGTCAATGTTTACACAAAATATCTAATGTGTCAATGTTTACACAAGATATCTAATGTGTCAATGTAAACACAAGATATCTGATGTGTCAATGTAAACACAAGATATCTGATGTGTCAATGTAAACACAAGATATCTGATGTGTCAATGTAAACACATGATATCTTATATGTCAATGTTTACAAATGATTTCTAGTATCTTGTACATATACTCTACATACATTCTCCAGGGTGTCACTATATTAATTGCATATCTTATATACACTTCTGTATGCTATTATTTATCGTGCAAATGGTACTGCCATTGTCAGAATACATCTACCACATATATTTTTACTGTATGCAGCAGTGACAGTAAACAGCTATATTCTAGCATGTGCATTAATTTGACAGAATCTCTCTAATTTACATAAACATTTTATTTAAGAATATATATAACCGTTTGAATAAGCGATTTTCAAGTTAATTGAAAAATTCATAAAATTGCTTTTGAAATTCGTTAAAGTGTAGAACTATATTTCCGCAGGAAGTAATTATTGAGGTGTACGTTATCAAACACAATTCAGCGTAATGTCAACGTCGGGTAAACAAAGACTAAATTTGATTTAGCCTTAACAGTTTCAATGGTCTGAATTTTCAGTTGCAGGATAAATAGAATGCATGGGAGGCATTTTAAAATGTAAAATGTATTTTGGCTTGGGACAGAAAGGCCAAAAACTTTTCTCATCCTAGTTTGCCATAATACAGCTAACATTTTAAGACACTAACCATGTATTCTATGTGAATGTGGTGTGTATCTCTGATATAGAAGTCTTTACCATGTCTTCAGATCTGGAAGTTACTTAAACAAAAATGACTTGTCTGTCATGGAATAGATTGTCCTAGCATAGTTCGCTTATATCTTTGTATGTTGTGTGATATGTCTACAGATGCTTGTGTACAGTTGCAATGATGTTAGTTAACAAATATCAACATGATGTAAAGCTGTGTTAGATGACAGGTGTCAACATGATACAAGAATATGTAAGATGACAGGTGTAACCATGATACAAGGCTATGATAGGTGACAGGTGTCAACATGAGACAAGGCTATATTAGATGATAGGTGTCAAAATGACACAAGGCTATATGAGATTACAGGTGTCAAATGATAAAAGGCTATGTAAGATGACAGGTGTCAAAATGGTACAAGGCTATGTTAGGTGACAGGTGTAGTCATGGTACAAGGCTATGTTAGGTGACAGATGTGGCCATGATACAAGAATATGTTAGGTGACAGGTGTCAACATGATACAAGGCTTTGTAATATGACAGGTACCAACATAATACAAGGCTATGTAAGATGACAGGTGTAACCATGATACAAGGCTATATTAAATGACACGTGTCAAAATGACACAAGGCTATATGAGATGACAGGTGTCAACATGATAAAAGGCTATGTTAGATGACAGGTGTAACCATGACACAAGGCTATATTAGATGACAGGTGTCAAAATGACACAAGGCTATATGAGATGACAGGTGTCAACATGATAAAAGGCTATGTTAGGTGACAGGTGTCAACATGATGAAGAAGAAAATCGTAATCTATCAGACTTACATGGTAAAGGATAACTTTTTTCTTCTCAAACACAATTGTGGAGCTGGTAAAACCAGTGTTCTTTATTATTTTTATTCTTTATATAGATATATGTATATTTTTAGTAGGTAGACTATGCATTGTCATGATTTCTGCACTATTTATACTGAGCACAGCCTTGGGGTAAATAAGTAAATCCTTCAGCAAGCCTTCAATTCTTTGATATTTTGAAAACTTTTTCATTTGAGTTTCCAGACATAACAAGCAAGGACATGGAATTAATATTCTCTCTGAAATTAGTCGGAATATATTTCCGTAGCAATCAAAGATGTATTGCAATTGACCAAACAAGACCTAACTAATCTTAATCTCAGACTGAGTTTTATTACATTACATCCTAAATCAATAGTCATATGACACTATTGAAATTAAACCTTGTTGAAAGAAGCTATTTTTTGAGTATGTTGCAACTAATAACTTCTTATTGCCTTGTACAGTGTACATCAGACTGTAGTTATGTACAGTGTACATCAGACTGTAGTTACGCACTGTGTACATCAGACTGTAGTTATGAACACTGTACATCAGACTGTAGTTACACACTGTGTACATCAGACTGTAATTACGTACTGTGTACATCAGACTGTAGTTACGTACAGTGTACATCAGACTGTAATTACATACAGTGTACATCAGACTGTAGTTATGTACAGTGTACATCAGACTGTAGTTACATATAGTGTACATCAGACTGTAATTACGCACTGTGTACATCAGACTGTAGTTACGTACAGTGTACATCAGACTGTAGTTACGTACAGTGAACATCAGACTTTAGTTACGTACAGTGTACATCAGACTGTAGTTACGTACAGTGTACATCAGACTGTAGTTACGTACAGTGTACATCAGACTGAGGTTATGTACAGTATACATCAGACTTTAGTTACGTACAGTGTACATCAGAATGTACTTACATACAGTGTACATCAGACTGTAGTTACGTACTGTGTACATCAGAATGTACTTACATACAGTGTACATCAGACTGTAGTTATGTACAGTGTACATCAGAATGTACTTACATACAGTGTACATCAGACTGTAGTTACGTACTGTGTACATCAGAATGTACTTACATACAGTGTACATCAGACTGTAGTTACGTACAGTGAACATCAGAATGTACTTACATACAGTGTACATCAGACTGTAGTTACGTACTGTGTACATCAGAATGTACTTACATACAGTGTACATCAGACTGTAGTTATGTACAGTGTACATCAGACTTAAGTTGCGTACAGTGTACATCAGACTGTAGTTATGTACAGTGTACATCAGACTGTAGTTACATATAGTGTACATCAGACTGTAGTTATGAACAGTGTACATCAGACTGTAGTTATGAACAGTGTACATCAGACTGTAGTTATGTACAGTGTACATCAGACTTTAGTTATGTACAGTGTACATCAGACTTAAGTTACGCACTGTGTACATCAGACTGTAGTTACGTACCGTGTACATCAGACTGTAGTTATGTACAGTGTATATCAGACTTTAGTTATGTACAGTGTACATCAGACTTAAGTTACGTACAGTGAACATCAGACTGTAGTTACGTACAGTGTACCTCAGACTGTAATTACATACAGTGTACATCAGACTTTAGTTATGTACATCGTACATCAGACTGTAGTTACACACAGTGTACATCAGACTGTAGTTACACACAGTGTACATCAGACTGTAGTTACATACAGTGTACATCAGACTGTAGTTACATACAGTGTACATCAGACTGTAGTTATGTACAGTGTACATCAGACTGTAGTTATGTACAGTGTACATCAGACTGTAGTTATGTACAGTGTACATCAGACTGTAGTTACATACAGTGTACATCAGACTGTAGTTATGTAAAGTGTACATCAGACTGTAGTTACGTAGAGTGTACATCAGACTGTAGTTACATACAGTGTACATCAGACTGTAGTTATGTACAGTGTACATCAGACTGTAGTTATGTACAGTGTACATCAGACTGTAGTTATGTACAGTGTACATCAGACTGTTGTTACATACAGTGTACATCAGACTGTTGTTATGTACAGTGTACATCAGACTGTAGTTATGTACAGTGTACATTTAACTGTTGTTATGCACAATTGGTCTCATGCAGTAATACAGTTATGGTTTGGACTGTACCCTGGTACTGCATCATATTTTTGTTTTCCATTGTAATGTGTAATTATGTCAGAGGTCACCATTGAAACATCATGACAGTCACCATTTTATCTTATAGGTCACTTAAGTGGTGTGGATTATGTATGGTCACCATGATAAAATGTCAAGATTCTCCATGATTTATCAATAGAAGGTTAATAATTGTCATGGAAATGGGAGTACGTGATTAGTTTTACATTGTAATATACATAGTATAATGTTTATATGGTAATGTACATTGCGTGATTGGTTGTCATGGTAATGTATATTGTATGATTGGTTGTCATGGTAATGTACATTGTCTGATGGGTTGTCATGGTAATGTACATTGTATGATGGGTTGTCATGGTAATGTACATTGTATGATTGTTTATCAATGGTTATGTACATTGTGTAGTTGGTTGTAATGCTATGTATTTGTTATGACAGAGTGACAGATGTTTACTTGCGTGTAAGTGGTTTGATGACATGAAATAAACAAAGTGAATTTACAAAACTGTTGTAGAGTTCTATATATAAATAATTATTATTTTTATAAGTAATGAAAGGCAGGCATTAAAACCTCTAGTCTACAAAATTATATAAAATTGATTCAGAAACAATATAACATAAAATTCTTTCCTATCAGGAATTGCTTTTGGGGTTCCAAAGTCAAGGTCATTGTTACTGTATTGCCTAGAATTAAATGTTTGATATTTTACAGGTAAATATTTTCTTATGACATTGTGAAGCAAAGTTGACTAAAATCATATAATGAAGCGATGTTCAGTTTGTATCTCTTAACTGGTAAATTTATTTTTTATAAGATCTGCAGCAAAGATAATGATATTGATGAAAAATTCATCAAAAGGGTGAAGATACTGGGTTGAAAGTCAATGTTGAATATCAGGTATTTCAAGTGGAATATAATTTATGATATTATGAACCAGAACGGCCAAACGGAAACAAGGAAATGCATGATCACTCAAATGTTCAATGATCTGTTTCTGAAGTGATCAATATCTTTGTCTAAATAGAATGAAAAGCTGATTTGTATTGAATGAAGCAGCACAGTATAAAAGACAATGAAAATAACAAGGTAGAGTCCATCACACGACAAACAATTACAAAATAGTTCAAAGTTTTAATGCCAATAAAGCAGTAATTCTTTATCAGTTTTCCATCATTTGAGTTCCCCAAGGCTGATCAATTAAAAACAACTAGAAAACTGACAGGTAAGTAAGAGCTTCATGGCTGGAAATCCCCCACCCACCTACTTACCCACAAAAAAACCTACTTACAAAACCATTCAACAATCTGAGGGGATTTTTGGGGTTTTTTTTTTTTGTTTTTTTATGATAACTGTGACCTTGACCTTAGAGCTTGGGTTATAAAAATCAATATCCCAAGCAAGCACTTAAAGTAAGGAAGCATGGTATGAAGCTTGATTTAGATTGGGCAAAACAAACTCAAAGTTATCACACAGAAACTGATTTTAACTTATAGCATTCTTTGACCTTAGGACCTGAATGGCAATCTATCTCAAACATGCACATTTGGTTAAAAAGCATTGCATCAAGTTAGATTAGCTACAGCAAACTTTAGTTATTCCACAAAATGGATTTCCCATTATTGCATCAATCATCTCAACCTTTAACTTCTCATTCTGAAAAGTAATCCCTAGCAAGCACTTTCAGTAAGAAAGCATTGTATGAAGTTTGAGTTTGATTGGCACAAGGGAACCCAAATTATATCATGGAAACCAATTATTCTACTTAGAGTAACTGTAATCTGGACCATTCACCCTGGGACCTGAAAAGCAATCCAAAGCAAGCCATTTTTGTAAGGAAGCATTGCATGAGGTTTGAGTTTGATTGGCCAAAGAAAACTTCAGTTATCGCAGGGAAACTGATTTTCCTATTTATTGCAACAGTGACCTTGACGTTTGACCTTCAAAACTGTTAAGCAATCTTAATGTTGATGTTACTAGTAATAACGAAGAAAAATAAAACACTAGTGTAAAGTACTGCTTGATGAATTATCAGATATATCATTATTACAATGTTTACATCCAATTTAACTCAAAAACAAAGAGGTCGGTCTAGGACTCAATTCCCAAAACAGAAGTGAAAAAGAGTCACCTGCCATACGTGGGTTTTCTGCTGGTACTCTGGTTTCTTCCGACATTAAGACCACTCACACACTTCTATCCAGGCCAACAAGAGTGATTAATATGAGTTGAGAAAAAAAATTGATTATGATGGAGAAGCAAAAAAGACAACAAAACATCCATTTCGTCTTTAAGTGATCTATTAAGGTTCAAGATGCATTGAAAACAATTGTTTAACCAAATGATGAAAAAGACATAAAAGTGTACACAAGTCCGTTACAATATGGCTGGTTAGGCAGATTACTCATTAACATATGACAGAACAAGAGATCCAAGAGGGATCTTGGTGCCCACCATTGTTTGGTCTTCATCTGTTCTTTAAAAGTTTAAATCTGTTGCCCTCTTTTCTGTTCTTTCCTCCATTCTGGCTATTTACTATATGAAAATTTGAACATTTCTCTGAAGAAGTATAACAATAACAATCATTGTCAAATTAAAGATGGCCGCCTGTCAGTCAGCCAAGAGGCACCTGCATACAATTTGGAAAAGATTCACCAGGTACTTCATACAAAATAGTGATTACAATCTTTCAACAGCTACTTCAGAAACAATGATAATGAATTACGATAATCAAAAAGATGACTGCTTGTTGGTAATCTTGTTTTTCTGATCAGTCTTAAAATGAAGTATGCACAACTTAGGACTAAGGAGAACAAAAATATAGGATGTGAGGAAGCTTTATCTAACACTTCTCAGAAAAGTGGTAACAAACTATTACTGTCAAAATCCAAGACAGCTGGCTATCTTTTGATACTTTTCAGATCGGTATAAAAATGAAACAATCCACAACTAAGGACCAAGAGGTATTTGAGAATTATCCATAAAAAATAAGCAATGACAATCTTTAACTATCAAAAAAAAATGTCTGCCCGTCAGCCATTTTTTTGCAGATCAATCCAAAAATGGAACATTGCACAACTAGGTACATCTTCCTCTTTAAAACGGTAATAAGATATGATAGTATAATCAAGATATGAGAAATCCTCATTTAAACAGAGACAGACTAGTCACAACAGAACTCACTGTTATTGGGGAGAAATTCCTCATTAAAACAGTCTATAAATGTCAGTTATATATTTGGTGATTAGAAACAACAACATACAGCAGTAACATTCTATCAGTACTACTAAATACAATGTAAAGGAATGTTAAAGCTTATAAACCCGTGTACTCCAGATAAATATACAGGAAATAAGAAGAGACCGTTTTTGCTGTTTTCCTTCTTTCTGTTTTTTTAACGAGATTTTTTTTTTTTTGTTAGAAAGGTAACACCAATTGTATGTTTCGGTGTGACACGTATTTCAACCAGAACCAGGAAATGTGTTTGAGTTGTACCTACAGACAAATCTTAAAGGTTTGTTTATGTGAAATGGTACATCAGACAAGCCTATGGAAATCATTTTAACTATAAAGATCAGAAGTGAAAATGCAGGTCAAAATCACCTAGAATTCCTATGAAATACACTTCACAAGATGTACCCACAGACAAGCAACTCTGTGACAACTCTAAGACCCCACAAGGCCAGGGGAAGTCTAGGTTATTCTGAGGTTCTATATTGGATTTGTCAGCCTGAAGATATACCTCAGAATGCTAGCCCTATAAAAAGACAACGAAAATGTGATGGAAAGGTCTGTTCCTTACAGGGTTTCAAACCCAGCAGATTTCACAATACACTCGGTAAATGTAGTTTCCTCCGACTTACATTAATTAGTTTATGCTTGTGTTTGACACTCCTTCTCTAGTCACTTGTCTGAAGTCTTGTTGCTTCTTGGGACAGACCATAATGCAAACAACAATAATTTACTCTCCAACTTCACATTTTAAGTATCTGATGGAAACATGGCATTAAAACTGTAGTAACAGTAGGCAGTTATTTAAGATTTAAAAAGAGTGACATTTACTGAGAGACACTCATTTTGTTAGTAAAATAAAGCTAAGAGTATGTGTTAATTTTTGTAGTATATTAACACACGTCATGATTTGGAGAAATACTTCATTAAGTCACATGGTCAAGTTCCTGTCCTAATTTCCATCAAAATGTCAGTAGGTACAGGAAAAGTTTGTAAGTCTACACTTGTAGTGGACTTTACAGCATCACACTGGTATCAACTTGTAGAGACAGTAGACATCTAGATCTGTGTGCAACATGCAGGTGAATATTACCCGGGTACTATTTCTTTCCACAGTTTAAATGCTGACTCAGGCACAGGTCGCTTAACTCCCTCACTTTCTATAGGGCAAGTTTCATAAAAAATTTCTATTCAGATGAGTATTTCACGGGGAGGGAAATTTTTAGGACATCGGTTTTCTGACATCTACACCAGAACCAAATGAAAAAGTCAATAGAATGTCAAAATAATTCAGACTAGCACACGACAAGAATCTGATATTCTTCTTCTAAAGGTCTAAAAAGCCCAAATACAAAACACCATCTTCTCAGGATGTACATGTATCCAAAATTCTAATGATCACACATCAAATATACCAGATAAGCTCAGGAGTACATTTTTGGCTTATGATGTCAAAGTCAAATAAAGGTCACAATGACCTACTTTTGGTATATGATACATTATCTTTCAAAAATATATATAAATCAGGAGACTCAATCAAAACAGGTTAGAGGTGTGTTCTTTGAAAACAATTTTGGCTCATTCCCTATCCGGACCTAAAACTCACAACCTAAAGCATCAAACAGCATCAATCGCCTAGCCAAGAAATATGACAACTGCCTTACCAAATTCACCATCCCAACCTAAATTAACATGAAGCATCATATACAGTAATGTATCTTGATCCGAAGGTTTAAGATCTCCTGTCAAAATCGTTCCTGTTTGTGTATATATATATATATAGAATCTAGTAAGTAATATCAACGGTATGGGCCAATATTGGTACTGGATCCTAACAAACAAATGTCTGCTATAATGGGCCTTCGGCTTCCATAGGCCGAAGGCATTTATGAGGCACCTTACTTTACACAACTGCTCTCGATTTAGATATATCACTTTGCATTTCTTTTATGTTCTATGTATGTGATGTAATTTATGTAATATTTGTGTCTTGATGAAGGGGCAGGTTGCCTTGAAAATTTGACAATTCACTTGTCTGTACTGTTGTTATTACTTAATTGATTATATATATATATATGCATCATAAACAAACTCATACATGAACTAAAGAACAGAGGACAGATGCACTACTAACAGACAAATGTCATGAATATTAAATATATATGTATTTCTCTTTTGACTTTGTGACAACATCCTTATTTATTACATAATCCAACACATTCAGGTTAGACAAGTAAAACATAACCTATAAATATAAAAATTTTAACAAACATTTACAAAATATTTCTGGATTTCTATATCATTGAAATGATAGCACCCCATCAGCACAAGAGTTTATAAAAGTTGTGACCCTTAGTATAGTGTGTTACTCGTATCAATGTGTTTTACTTTACCAGGGTTCCATGTTTTGGCAGCACAGAAAACGACATACAATAGATTGAACATGTTCACAAACTATATTAGATATCACAGACATCAGAAGTTCATTATACAGCACATGATGAAAAAGTATAAATACTGCTTAATGTATTTTCTACACCCTCCATATCTGTCCATTCTCTCACTACATCAACATCAATAAATCTACACCCTCCATATTTGTCCATCCTCTCACTACATCCACATCAATAAATCTACACCCTCCATATTTGTCCATCCTCTCACTACATCCACATCAATAAATCTACACCCTCCATATCTGTCCATCCTCTCACTACATCCACATCAATAAATCTACACCCTCCATATCTGTCCATCCTTTCACTACATCCACATAAAAAAATCCCAACAGTCATTTACCATAAAAAGCTAACTCTACACTAGTCAGTGTTTTTTCATATTAAAGTTTTCATACATAAGTGGTCAGGTGGTGCAGTCGTAATGCACTTGCGTTTCACCTAGCCGTCCAGGGTTCGATTCCTAGAACGGACGTGAAAAGGTAAGGGGTCACTTGCCCGACCATGTGGGTTTTTCCCGGGTAGTCCGGTTTCCTCCCACAATAAGACCCCTGGTGCGCATACATCCGGGCCAACAAAAATGATTAGTATAAGTTGAAATAACTTGTTTTGCAATTGTTGTAAAATAAATAAAGTTTATATCTATATTTATATTAAAGTTTTCACAAACTTTTCAATTAATTTATGTTATCAAATATATAACTTTCTATCAAAAAAAGAAAAGTATTACAAACATTTATTCCAGAAATCTTGTCAGAAACTTGATTTTGGAGGTCTGTGGTGATAGGCCTACTGAAAATTAAACAAATACAAACATCCTGTGTTATAATTGTTGGAAATCAGTTACCCTCTCAAATAGGTATGATCATCTAAGCAACACTTATATCTTCCAGAGAATACCAGGTAACTGAAAATAATCTAACATCTTTATACTTCTTGGAATTATGATTTTATAGCATCTTAACTGGTGTAAAAGAAACTCCATCAGTGTGGACGAAGGGAGGTAAATCAAACAGCGTAGATGACATGGATTTTCTTCCAAACAGAGAAGTGTGGTAATAACTGTGTGAAATAGCTCCAAGTTGTCATATAAAACATGATGTCTTGTAACATTTTCGCATTTTCTCTTTTATCTATTTATCTTATATAACAGCATTAACTACTTCATGAACTTATTTCAAGACATATTTTACATCCTTTCCGTAGAGGTATATGTGCTTTTTGGGTATTTTGTGCTATAAATAGCCTAGCAAGCTCTGATCTGGGTGATGGCTATAAGATGCACTGCTTCTTAAAAATCATCTCTACAACTACGATACCTGTTCAATCTCTCACTCACATCTACATAAAAAATCTCTACAGCATCCATGTCTGTCCTTTCTTCCTCACTCACATCCACATAAAAATCTCTACAGCATCCATGTCTGTCCTTTCTTCCTCACTCACATCTACATAAAAATCTTTACACCATCCATATCTTTGCATTTTCCCTCATATCAGCATGAAAGTGTCGTAGCCACTCATAGATGCTGTGTATGATGTGTATTGAAATAAAGGAAGTAATGTATCAATAAGGAATGGTATATGTTGTTGAGTGATTGGTCACGCTGATTGTATGTCCATTCTCTCACTCACATCCACATAAAAATTCTATACAGCATCCATGTATGTCCATTCTCCATCACTCACATCCACATAAAAAAATCTCTACAGCATCCATATCTATCCATTCTCTCTCTCACATCCACATAAAAAAATCTCTACAGCATCCATTTTTGTCCTTTCTTCCTCATTCACATTCACATAAAAATCTCTACAGTATTGATGTCTGTCCATTCTCCCTCACTCACATAAGTAATATACAAAAGCAGTTCTGACCACAGACAGATGTGATAGAAATACAATCAAAACAAAAAACATGAGATAAAACTATTACAAATCTTTAAGTTTGTAAATAATTCAATAAAATATAATTTCATCAATAGTTGTCATCATTATTACACATTTTTATACTAGAGTTGGCACAAATTAACTTCATGAAGTTACAAAGTTCCTACCATTTGTAGCTTTAATCCCAATACTAAGTATCATTGATTAGTGATAGGTAGACAGTAAAGATATCAACTCTATATCAACTCTAACATCTGTAAATATATCCACCTGATATCTCCTCATGGAAGCTATTGATCTTTGACAAAGATTCATCAAAATATATTTCAAAAATTAGCATCATTACCCACCTTGAAAAGCATTCCATCAATGGTAATATAACTTCATATCTATTTCATTTAAAGTCATCACTGTGACCCAATCTTTCACTTCTAAACACAATACAAGAAGTTGAATCATATCCTCCTTCTCATGATTTCTCTTAATTAAAGTGAAAACTAAGTGACCTTTGACCCCAGATACTAAAATCAGTAGATTTTAAATTCCTCTATGAGAAGGTGTTGTTGATATGGTGTCCAACTGTTAAAGCCTGAGGTGTTGTTGATATGGTGTCCAACTGTTATAGTCTGAGGTGTTGTTGATATGGTGTCCAACTGTTATAGCCTGAGGTGTTGTTGATATGGTGTCCAACTGTTATAGCCTGAGGTGTTGTTGATATGGTGTCCAACTGTTATAGTCTGAGGTGTTGTTGATATGGTGTCCAACTGTTAAAGCCTGAGGTGTTGTTGATATGGTGTCCAACTGTTATAGTCTGAGGTGTTGTTGATATGGTGTCCAACTGTTAAAGCCTGAGGTGTTGTTGATATGGTGTCCAACTGTTATAGTCTGAGGTGTTGTTGATATGGTGTCCAACTGTTATAGCCTGAGGTGTTGTTGATCTGGTGTCCAACTGTTATAGTCTGAGGTGTTGTTGATATGGTGTCCAACAGTTATAGCCTGAGGTGTTGTTGATCTGGTGTCCAACTTTTATAGTCTGAGGTGTTTTTGAGATGGTGTCCAACTGTTATAGTCTGAGGTGTTGTTGATATGGTGTCCAACTGTTAAAGCCTGAGGTGTTGTTGATATGGTGTTCAACTGTTATAGCCTGAGGTGTTGTTGATATGGTGTCCAACTGTTAAAGTCTGAGGTGTTGTTGATATGGTGTCCAACTGTTATAGTCTGAGGTGTTGTTGATATGGTGTCCAACTGTTAAAGCCTGAGGTGTTGTTGATATGGTGTCCAACTGTTATAGCCTGAGGTGTTGTTGATATGGTGTATGTCCTCATTACAATTCATCATGTGGACTATCTTCAGGGACACCAAGTGTCCTGTCCAAATAACTATCCATCTCCATCATCACTTTTTGGATCCGAGTCCAGTTCTGTAACAAAAACAATCTTAACATAAATTCAGTAACAAGTTAAACAGGTAAGAAACTTTTACAAAGGATACATCAGAGATAACACAATGGTTAAAACGACAGAAAACTTTACATACCTCTGGTGGTGCATCCTTAAGCTCTTGTTTAGTAAGTATGTCATCCGAGTTTTCATCTAGTAATGCGAATATCTGCAATGAAGAATATGCAAGGTTACCTAACGAGACCATAACATACAGGACATATTTACTCCATAACTAGACCATAACATACAGGACATATTTACTCCATAATTAGACCATAACATACAGGACATATTTACTCCAGTAACTAGACCATAACATACAGGACATATTTACTCCAGTATCTAGACCATAACATACAGGACATATTTACTCCAGTATCTAGACCATAACATACAGGACATATTTACTCCAGTAACTAGACCATAACATACAGGACATATTTACTCCATAATTAGACCATAACATACAGGACATATTTACTCCAGTATCTAGACCATAACATACAGGACATATTTACTCCATAATTAGACCATAACATACAGGACATATTTACTCCAGTAACTAGACCATAACATACAGGACATATTTACTCCAGTAACTAGACCATAACATACAGGACATATTTACTCCATAATTAGACCATAACATACAGGACATATTTACTCCATAATTAGACCATAACATACAGGACATATTTACTCCAGTATCTAGACCATAACATACAGGACATATTTACTCCAATAACTAGACCATAACATACATGACATATTTACTCCACATACATGACATATTTACTCCAGTAACTAGACCATAACATACAGGACATATTTACTCCAGTATCTAGACCATAACATACAGGACATATTTACTCCATAATTAGACCATAACATACAGGACATATTTACTCCAGTATCTAGACCATAACATACAGGACATATTTACTCCATAATTAGACCATAACATACAGGACATATTTACTCCATAATTAGACCATAACATACAGGACATATTTACTCCATAATTAGACCATAACATACAGGACATATTTACTCCATAATTAGACCATAACATACAGGACATATTTAGACTCCAGACATATTTACTCCATAATTAGACCATAACATACAGGACATATTTACTCCAGTATCTAGACCATAACATACAGGACATATTTACTCCATATTAGACCATAACATACAGGACATATTTATTAATTAGACCATAACATACAGGACATATTTACTCCAGTAACTAGACCATAACATACAGGACATATTTACTCCAGGACATATTTACTCCTAGACCATAACATACAGGACATATTTACTCCAGTATCTAGACCATAACATACAGGACATATTTACTCCATAATTAGACCATAACATACAGGACATATTTACTCCAGTATCTAGACCATAACATACAGGACATATTTACTCCAGTAACTAGACCATAACATACAGGACATATTTACTCCATAATTAGACCATAACATACAGGACATATTTACTCCAGTATCTAGACCATAACATACAGGACATATTTACTCCATAATTAGACCATAACATACAGGACATATTTACTCCATAATTAGACCATAACATACAGGACATATTTACTCCAGACCATATTAATAACATACAGGACATATTTACTCCATAATTAGACCATAACATACAGGACATATTTACTCCATAATTAGACCATAACATACAGGACATATTTACTCCAGTAACTAGACCATAACATACAGGACATATTTACTCCAGTAACTAGACCATAACATACAGGACATATTTACTCCATAATTAGACCATAACATACAGGACATATTTACTCCAGTAACTAGACCATAACATACAGGACATATTTATTTAGACCATAACATACAGGACATATTTACTCTAGACCATAACATACAGGACATATTTACATCCACTCCAACTAGACCATAACATACAGGACATATTTACTCCATAATTAGACCATAACATACAGGACATATTTACTCCATATTAGACCATAACATACAGGACATATTTACTCCAGTATCTAGACCTTAACATACAGGACATATTTACTCCATAATTAGACCATAACATACAGGACATATTTACTCCAGTAACTAGACCATAACATACAGGACATATTTACTCCAGTAACTAGACCATAACATACAGGACATATTTACTCCAGTCCATAACATACAGGACATATTTACTCCATAATTAGACCATAACATACAGGACATATTTACTCCATAATTAGACCATAACATACAGGACATATTTACTCCAGTATCTAGACCATAACATACAGGACATATTTACTCCAGTATCTAGACCATAACATACAGGACATATTTACTCCATAATTAGACCATAACATACAGGACATATTTACTCCAGTAACTAGACCATAACATACAGGACATATTTACTCCATAATTAGACCATAACATACAGGACATATTTACTCCATAATTAGACCATAACATACAGGACATATTTACTCCATAATTAGACCATAACATACAGGACATATTTACTCCATAATTAGACCATAACATACAGGACATATTTACTCCAGTAACTAGACCATAACATACAGGACATATTTACTCCATAATTAGACCATAACATACATGACATATTTACTCCAGTAACTAGACCATAACATACAGGACATATTTACTCCATAAATAGACCATAACATACAGGACATATTTACTCCATAATTAGACCATAACATACAGGACATATTTACTCCATAATTAGACCATAACATACAGGACATATTTACTCCATAATTAGACCATAACATACAGGACATATTTACTCCAGTATCTAGACCATAACATACAGGACATATTTACTCCATAATTAGACCATAACATACAGGACATATTTACTCAATTAGACCATAACATACAGGACATATTTACTCCAGTAACTAGACCATAACATACAGGACATATTTACTCCAGTATCTAGACCATAACATACAGGACATATTTACTCCATAATTAGACCATAACATACAGGACATATTTACTCCAGTATCTAGACCATAACATACAGGACATATTTACTCCATAATAAGACCATAACATACAGGACATATTTACTCCATAATAAGACCATAACATACAGGACATATTTACTCCATAATTAGACCATAACATACAGGACATACTCCATAATTAGACCATAACATACAGGACATATTTACTCCATAATTAGACCATAACATACAGGACATATTTACTCCAGTTACTAGACCATAACATACAGGACATATTTACTCCAGTGACTAGACCATAACATACAGGACATATTTACTCCAGTATCTAGACCATAACATACAGGACATATTTACTCCAGTGACTAGACCATAACATACAGGACATATTTACTCCAGTATCTAGACCATAACATACAGGACATATTTACTCCAGTAACTAGACCATAACATACAGGACATATTTACTCCAGTAACTAGACCATAACATACAGGACATATTTACTCCAGTAACTAGACCATAACATACAGGACATATTTACTCCAGTAACTAGACCATAACATACAGGACATATTTACTCCAGTATCTAGACCATAACATACAGGACATATTTACTCCAGTAACTAGACCATAACATACAGGACATATTTACTCCAGTAACTAGACCATAACATACAGACATATTTACTCCATAATTAGACCATAACATACAGGACATATTTACTCCATATCTAGACCATAACATACAGGACATATTTACTCCTAGACCATAACATACAGGACATAATTAGACCATAACATACAGGACATATTTACTCCATAATTAGACCATAACATACAGGACATATTTACTCCAGTAACTAGACCATAACATACAGGACATATTTACTCCAGTGACTAGACCATAACATACAGGACATATTTACTCCAGTAACTAGACCATAACATACAGGACATATTTACTCCAGAATTAGACCATAACATACAGGACATATTTACTCCAGTAACATACATATTTAGACCATAACATACAGTACATATTTACTCCAGTATCTAGACCATAACATACAGGACATATTTACTCCAGTATCTAGACCATAACATACAGGACATATTTACTCCATAATTAGACCATAACATACAGGACATATTTACTCCAGTAACTAAACCATTACATACAGTACATAGTTATTCCAGTAACTAAACCATAACATACAGGACATATTTACTCCCGTTAACATACAGGACATATTTACTCCAGTAACTAGACCATAACATACAGGACATATTTACTCCAGTAACTAGACCATAACATACAGGACATATTTACTCCAGTATCTAGACCTTAACATACAGGACATATTTACTCCATAATTAGACCATAACATACAGGACATATTTACTCCAGTAACTAGACCATAACATACATGACATATTTACTCCATTATTAGACCATAACATACAGGACATATTTACTCCAGTATCTAGACCTTAACATACAGGACATATTTACTCCAGTATCTAGACCATAACATACAGGACATATTTACTACATAATTAGACCATAACATACAGGACATATTTACTCCAGCATCTAGACCTTAACATACAGGACATATTTACTCCAGTATCTAGACCATAACATACAGGACATATTTACTCCAGTATTAACTAGACCATAACATACAGGACATATTTACTCCATAATTAGACCATAACATACAGGACATATTTACTCCAGTAACTAGACCATAACATACAGGACATATTTACTCCAGTATCTAGACCATAACATACAGGACATATTTACTCCATAATTAGGACATATTTACTCCAGTAACTAAACCATAACATACAGGACATATTTACTCCAGTTACTAGACCATAACATACAGTACATATTTACTCCAGTAACTAGACCATAACATACAGGACATATTTACTCCAGTAACTAAACCATAACATACAGGACATATTTACTCCAGTAACTAGACCATAACATACAGGACATATTTACTCCAGTAACTAGACCATAACATACAGGACATATTTACTCCAGTAACTAGACCATAACATACAGGACATATTTACTCCATAATTAGACCATAACATACATGACATATTTACTCCAGTGACTAGACCATAACATACAGGACATATTTACTCCAGTAACTAGACCATAACATACAGGACATATTTACTCCAGTAACTAGACCATAACATACAGGACATATTTATAGACCATAACATACAGGACATATTTACTCCAGTAACTAGACCATACTAACATACAGGACATATTTACATAACATACAGACATATTTATTAGACCATAACATACAGGACATATTTACTCCATAATTAGACCATAACATACAGGACATATTTACTCCAGTAACTAGACCATAACATACAGGACATATTTACTCCAGTAACTAGACCATAACATACAGGACATATTTACTCCATAATTAGACCATAACATACAGGACATATTTACTCCAGTAACTAGACCATAACATACATGACATATTTACTCCAGTAACTAGACCATAACATACAGGACATATTTACTCCATAATTAGACCATAACATACAGGACATATTTACTCCAGTAACTAGACCATAACATACAGGACATATTTACTCCAGTAACTAAACCATTACATACAGTACATAGTTATTCCAGTAACTAAACCATAACATACAGGACATATTTACTCCAGTTACTAGACCATAACATACAGTACATATTTACTCCAGTAACTAAACCATAACATACAGTACATAGTTATTCCAGTAGCCAGACCATAACATATTTTGGACATAGTCAGCAGGAATCTCAATTTACTCACCTGTCTCAGGTACAACATTCATCATTAATCTCCATTAACTCACCTGTCTACAACATTCATAATTAATCTCCATTAACTCACCTGTCTCAGGTACAACATTCATCAGTAATCTCAACAAACTCACCTGTCTCAGGTACAACATTCATCAGGAATTTCAACTAACTCACCTGTCTCAGGTACAACATTCATTAGGAATCTCCACTAACTCACCTGTCTCAGGTACAACATTCATCAGGAATTTCAACTAACTCACCTGTCTCAGGTACAATAGATATTCGTCCCCTGCATTTCTCTCTTTCAATAAGTCAATGTCCTCCTATAATTGCAATGAAAGTAACAAATTAAAATTCTTACCAATTACTACTTTCAATAACAACAGTCAATTATCCATTTATAAGGAAGTGTTTATTTAATGAGCAGTTTATGTTTCTTTCTATCATGTCTTTTAATATTTAATGGTTTTTATTTTGATTACATCTTTTGCTAGATATAGTGCTTGTTTTGTAGTTTTATAAGCCAAAAACACAATAATGTCATTAGGAATACATAACAGCAGATTATGTGAATATTTTTAGTCAATTTGAGGAATGTGATATTTTTTTAATTTTGATTTTATAAATGTCAAAACTAATTACTTTAAACTGTTTTCTCTGTAAGTTGTTCAGATGAAACTTCATCATAAGGATTTGGAAGCATTTTTCTAACTTGGTATTTTTTTTTCCTCAGAAAAAAATCTAAACGCAGTAGCAAAGACAGACTTTGTAGAATACAAAATGTATAATAATGACATTTCTACAGATGAACAGGCAGACTTTATAATAATAATGTACAAAAACAGGCGCAATGTGTCTGCAGTACTCGCCTGCCCAAATATCATGCCTCTAGGACTTTTAGTTAATGAGAAGATGATGTTTAAATGTTTTAATAATTTTGACTCCTGTGACCTTGAACATAGGTCAAGGTCATTTCTTTTTGCAAACTTTGTTGAGCTTCATCATAGACACATACCGAAATAGATCATGCCTCTGGGCCTTTTAGTTCATAAGAAGAAGTCTGACCCCTGTGACCTTTAATACATGTATAGGTCAAGATAATTTCTTTTGCGACCTTTTGTCAGGCTTCATCCTAGGGACATACCAGCCAAACATCAAACATTTGGTCAACTGGTTATTGAGAAGAAGTTGTTGAAAGGAAAAACATTGACAGCAGATGACCAAATGAGCTAATAATTATTTTTTTGCAGATGAAAAGACAGACTTTTAAGGATACATTACATGATGTGTGATGTGTACTAGATGTCTGCACAATGTGTGCATGATGTCTGCATGATTTGTGAACAATAGGTAAACTGGATGAAATGTGCTACTGCAGATCTGGTTGTGTGGTACCATTGCACAGATATGTGATTATATCATTGTTGACATAAATTTAGAAATGACATGAATTAGTGTGGGGTAGGGTTGATTTATTTTCTAAATTTATAAGGGTTCAGATTTCAGGTATGTATATTTCCTACATAAGCCATATATCTATAGCTTAGACACATGTAGATCAACAGGTACAGACTGAATAGTTCTTTACAATTGTAATTAAGAGTACGTGTGTGTTTTTTAACTTTACAAAGTGCTACATATGGCTAGTCTTAGCGTGCAGACACTTTTCATGTATACTTTTTATATCTTAACATTTGATAGACAATCTCCTTTATTTCTTGGAAATGAATCATCTAAACTCTCTTAATGTCAGCATTATTTCTGTATTACTCTCATTTTTCTATCAATTTGTAAACAAAATATACAGACTCAGGTAAACCTTCTGTGTTGTGTTTGTTACACGGGACAACTGGCCGGTCATGTATACAGACTCAGGTAAACCTTATGTGTTGTGTTTGTTACACGGGAGACCTAGCCGGTAACGGGACACCTGGCCGGTCATGTATACAGACTCAGGTAAACCTTATGTGTTGTGTTTGTTACACAGGAGACCTAGCCGGTAACGGGAGACCTGGCCGGTCATGTGTACAGACTCAGGTAAACCCTATGTGTTGTGTTTGTTACACAGGAGACCCAGCTGGTAACGGGAGACCTGGCCGGTCATGTATACAGACTCAGGTAAACCTTATGTGTTGTGTTTGTTACACGGGAGACCTAGCCGGTAACGGGAGACCTGGCCGGTAACAGGAGACCTGGCCGGTCATGTATACAGACTCAGGTAAACCTTATGTGTTATGTTTGTTACACAGGAGACCTAGCTGGTAACGGGAGACCTAGCCGGTAACGGGACACCTGGCCGGTCATGTATACAGACTCAGGTAAACCTTATGTGTTATGTTTGTTACACAGGAGACCTAGCTGGTAACGGGAGACCTGGCCGGTCATGTGTACAGACTCAGGTAAACCCTATGTGTTGTGTTTGTTACACAGGAGACCCAGCTGGTAACGGGAGACCTGGCTGGTCATGTATACAGACTCAGGTAAACCTTATGTGTTATGTTTGTTACACAGGAGACCTAGCTGGTAACGGGAGACCTAGCCGGTAACGGGACACCTGGCCAGTCATGTATACAGACTCAGGTAAACCTTATGTGTTGTGTTTGTTACACAGGAGACCTAGCTGGTAACGGGAGACCTAGCCAGTAACAGGACACCTGGCTGGTCATGTATACAGACTCAGGTAAACCTTATGTGTTGTGTTTGTTACACAGGAGACCTAGCTGGTAACGGGAGACCTGGCCGGTCATGTGTACAGACTCAGGTAAACCCTATGTGTTGTGTTTGTTACACAGGAGACCCAGCTGGTAACGGGAGACCTGGCCGGTCATGTATACAGACTCAGGTAAACCTTATGTGTTATGTTTGTTACACAGGAGACCCAGCTGGTAACGGGAGACCTAGCCGGTAACGGGACACCTGGCTGGTCATGTATACAGACTCAGGTAAACCTTATGTGTTGTGTTTGTTACACAGGAGACCTAGCTGGTAACGGGAGACCTAGCCAGTAACGGGACACCTGGCTGGTCATGTATACAAACTCAGTTAAACCTTATGTGTTGTGTTTGTTACACAGGAGACCTAGCTGGTAATGGGAGACCTGGCCGGTCATGTGTACAGACTCAGGTAAACCCTATGTGTTGTGTTTGTTACACAGGAGACCCAGCTGGTAACGGGACACCTGGCCGGTCATGTATACAGACTCAGGTAAACCTTATGTGTTGTGTTTGTTACACAGGAGACCTAGCTGGTAACGGGAGACCTATGTGTTGTAGCCAGTAACGGGACACCTGGCTGGTCATGTATACAGACTCAGGTAAACCTTATGTGTTGTGTTTGTTACACAGGAGACCTAGCTGGTAACGGGAGACCTAGCCAGTAACGGGACACCTGGCTGGTCATGTATACAGACTCAGGTAAACCTTATGTGTTGTGTTTGTTACACAGGAGACCTAGTTGGTAACAGAACACCTGGCCGGTCATGTGTACAGACTCAGGTAAACCCTATGTGTTGTGTTTGTTACACAGGAGACCCAGCTGGTAACGGGAGACCTGGCCGGTCATGTATACAGACTCAGGTAAACCTTATGTGTTATGTTTGTTACACAGGAGACCTAGCTGGTAACGGGAGACCTAGCCGGTAACGGGACACCTGGCTGGTCATGTATACAGACTCAGGTAAACCTTATGTGTTGTGTTTGTTACACAGGAGACCTAGCTGGTAACGGGAGACCTAGCCAGTAACGGGACACCTGGCTGGTCATGTATACAAACTCAGTTAAACCTTATGTGTTGTGTTTGTTACACAGGAGACCTAGCTGGTAATGGGAGACCTGGCCGGTCATGTGTACAGACTCAGGTAAACCCTATGTGTTGTGTTTGTTACACAGGAGACCCAGCTGGTAACGGGAGACCTGGCCGGTCATGTATACAGACTCAGGTAAACCTTATGTGTTATGTTTGTTACACAGGAGACCTAGCTGGTAACGGAAGACCTAGCCAGTAACGGGACACCTGGCTGGTCATGTATACAGACTCAGGTAAACCTTATGTGTTGTGTTTGTTACACAGGAGACCTAGCTGGTAACGGGAGACCTAGCCAGTAACGGGACACCTGGCTGGTCATGTATACAGACTCAGGTAAACCTTATGTGTTGTGTTTGTTACACAGGAGACCTAGCCGGTAACAGAACACCTGGCCGGTCATGTGTACAGACTCAGGTAAACCCTATGTGTTGTGTTTGTTACACAGGAGACCCAGCTGGTAACGGGAGACCTGGCCGGTCATGTATACAGACTCAGGTAAACCTTATGTGTTATGTTTGTTACACAGGAGACCTAGCTGGTAACGGAAGACCTAGCCAGTAACGGGACACCTGGCTGGTCATGTATACAGACTCAGGTAAACCTTATGTGTTGTGTTTGTTACACAGGAGACCTAGCTGGTAACGGGAGACCTAGCCAGTAACGGGACACCTGGCTGGTCATGTATACAGACTCAGGTAAACCTTATGTGTTGTGTTTGTTACACACAGGAGTAACGGGAGACCTAGCCAGTAACGGGACACCAGGCTGGTCATGTATACAGACTCAGGTAAACCTTATGTGTTGTGTTTGTTACACAGGAGACCTAGCCGGTAACAGAACACCTGGCCGGTCATGTGTACAGACTCCGGTAAACGTTATGTGTTGTGTTTGTTACACAGGAGACCTAGCTGGTAACGGGAGACCTGGCCGGTCATGTATACAGACTCAGGTAAACCTTATGTGTTATGTTTGTTACACAGGAGACCTAGCTGGTAACGGAAGACCTAGCCAGTAACGGGACACCTGGCTGGTCATGTATACAGACTCAGGTAAACCTTATGTGTTGTGTTTGTTACACAGGAGACCTAGCTGGTAACGGGAGACCTAGCCAGTAACGGGACACCTGGCTGGTCATGTATACAGACTCAGGTAAACCTTATGTGTTGTGTTTGTTACACAGGAGACCTAGCCGGTAACAGAACACCTGGCCGGTCATGTGTACAGACTCCGGTAAACTTTATGTGTTGTGTTTGTTACACAGGAGACCTAGCTGGTAACGGGAGACCTGGCCGGTCATGTATACAGACTCAGGTAAACCTTATGTGTTATGTTTGTTACACAGGAGACCCAGCTGGTAACGGGAGACCTAGCCGGTAACGGGACACCTGGCTGGTCATGTATACAGACTCAGGTAAACCTTATGTGTTGTGTTTGTTACACAGGAGACCTAGCTGGTAACGGGAGACCTAGCCAGTAACGGGACACCTGGCTGGTCATGTATACAAACTCAGTTAAACCTTATGTGTTGTGTTTGTTACACAGGAGACCTAGCTGGTAATGGGAGACCTGGCCGGTCATGTGTACAGACTCAGGTAAACCCTATGTGTTGTGTTTGTTACACAGGAGACCCAGCTGGTAACGGGAGACCTGGCCGGTCATGTATACAGACTCAGGTAAACCTTATGTGTTATGTTTGTTACACAGGAGACCTAGCAGGTAACGGGAGACCTAGCCAGTAACGGGACACCTGGCTGGTCATGTATACAGACTCAGGTAAACCTTATGTGTTGTGTTTGTTACACAGGAGACCTAGCTTATGTGTTGTGTTTGTTACACAGGAGACCCAGGAGACCTACTCAGGTAAACCTTATGTGTTATGTTTGTTACACAGGAGACACCACGGGGCTGGTCATGTATACAGACTCAGGTAAACCTTATGTGTTGTGTTTGTTACACAGGAGACCTAGCCGGTAACAGAACACCTGGCCGGTATGTGTTGTGTTTGTTACACAGGAGACCTAGCTAGACCAGGTAAACACCTGGCCGGTGTGTACAGACTCAGGTAAACCCTATGTGTTGTGTTTGTTACACAGGAGACCCAGCTGGTAACGGGAGACCTGGCCGGTCATGTATACAGACTCAGGTAAACCTTATGTGTTATGTTTGTTACACAGGAGACCTAGCTGGTAACGGAAGACCTAGCCAGTAACGGGACACCTGGCTGGTCATGTATACAGACTCAGGTAAACCTTATGTGTTGTGTTTGTTACACAGGAGACCTAGCTGGTAACGGGAGACCTAGCCAGTAACGGGACACCTGGCTGGTCATGTATACAGACTCAGGTAAACCTTATGGGTTGTGTTTGTTACACAGGAGACCTAGCCGGTAACAGAACACCTGGCCGGTCATGTGTACAGACTCCGGTAAACTTTATGTGTTGTGTTTGTTACACAGGAGACCTAGCTGGTAACGGGACACCTGGCCGGTCATGTGTACAGACTCAGGTAAACCTTATGTGTTGTGTTTGTTACACGGGAGACCTAGCCGGTAACGGGACACCTGGCCGGTCATGTGTACAGACTCAGGTAAACCTTATGTGTTGTGTTTGTTACACGGGAGACCTAGCTAATAACGGGAGACCTAGCTAGAAACAGGACACCTGGCAGGTCATGTGTACAGACTCAGGTAAACCTTATGCGTTGTGTTTGTTACATGGGAGACCTAGCCGGTAACGACCTGTCATGTGTACAGAATCAGGTAAACCTTATGTGTTGTGTTTGTTACACAGGAGACCTAGCCGGTAAGGACCTGTCATATATCTAGCCATATGCCAGTAATATCTTTTAGCCCGAGGCACACCACTAACCCCTCTACAAGTTTTCCGTTTATTTTCTGTTAATTTCCAATCCATAATATTAGTCGACCATTTTTACCAAACCGCACTGAAAGTGAATTCCTATCGCACAGTTGTGCACTTGATACTTTATCATGCATATATTCCCACAATGAATTCACGATGTCCAGACGATCTATGTAACATATGCGCACAAAATGTTTGTTGCATTGTGCATTATCACACATTCTGTAAGTAACGCTAGTATACTTACCCCAAGTAAAGCTCTTTGGAATCTTTTAAAGGAAACTCGACTAGATACACCTAAAAAGGACTCAAAATGATCCCTGAAAAATAAAATTTCACAAAACTTACATACTTTATAAGGGAAATTCTGTAAGAGAAGTTTAACAGTATAATACTTGTGTAACAAAATAGGGTTTAGATATATTGTCACAAAATGCAATTTTGATATTAGTGTATATCAGATAAAAAAAATCAAGTGTTACACTTGATGGGACTAGAATGTGAAAACAATGCCAACTTTGGCCTGCAAGTTTTCATTTATATACTGTACTGCTTCAGGGTAATTAAAACACCTGTTGTAATCTCTCTGATCTAGACTCTAGACTCTGATGTAATGTGTTTTCTAAACCAGTATTTACACTGAATCAATCTTTTGAACATTAAGAAAAATAAAGTAGCTGACAAAATTAGACCAATACACACTTCTGAACAAGAAACAAAGTACAAAGAAACTATCATATAAAAGTTCCTCTAAGCCCCCTTTTAGACCTGGAAAATCAAGATAATTTGGTGAATTACAGTTCCACAATAAATGTGAAATTACATGCAAAACAAACTTTTGCTTTGATGTAGCTAAAAGGTCAACATGTAGGTCAGAGTGACCTAATTTTGATAAATGACACAATCCCTCGCCACGTTGAACCCATATTTCAGTGAAGTCCCAGTGACAATTTTAGTGTAAGAGATAGAGCCCTGAAAGGTTAGTGGAAAGACAGAAGGACAGAAGGACAGAAGGACAACACAAAAGGTACAATAAGATAAAAATCAATAAAAGTACAATGTAAAAATAATTTAAAAAATAAAATAAACAAATTCTTCAAAGTGAAACTGTCACAAATCTTTAAGACCAATAATCCAGGTTTGTGTCAAAATCATATAAAAGTTTAATGGTTTTGAGCAAAGTATGTGACCAAGGGTATGTGAAGTATGTGACAACTGTTTACAGTTGAGGACAAGACAAAGGATTTGACACCTACTTCTTACCCTAATATATGAATACATAAATATGAACAAGGCTTTCAGCAACATGTATACAGTCTACAGCAATCATATCATGAACAAAATCTGTGGGACTTCAAGGTCACTCATTCTATTTATAGACAAAGTGACCAAGGCTTGGACACCTTGGGACCCAAATACTGACAGCTACAAGAACTACAGATTTTGAGAGTTTTTCCATGTCTCCAGAATGATGTTTATCTGTGTGGCAACACCTAGAAACAGGAAGTGTCAAGGAGACAGAAAACAAGTACCCATCCAGCTAACCAGAAGTGTGCCATTCGAGTGCCAACATCAGACTAATGCTAATTGCCTGACAGAACCTAAGGGAACTCTGAGCATGCTGTGCTCCAATTCTTTCCAGAGATCTAATCCTATTCTGACAACGCCCCAGCACCAGACAGGCTACATCAAGAGGAGGGGATGAGATCTTCCTAGCATTGACTGGACACCAGACTGGCCAATGAAATAGTAGATATAATACCTCTCACAACCAACCAACCATTCAAGAAGTGTGTGAAGCTTAATAATAGTCAGATAAGTCAGTAGAGCAAGGACATCATAGAATTATGTAGGTGCACAGAGTCCAGTCTATTTATTATTTTTAACCAGGACAGAACTGCAACAAAAAAATATTTTTAGTTTTTCAAAAAGATTAGAATTTGTTTTGTTACAGGAAAGTCAAAATCAGTTTTTCGGAAATGTAATGTTTTGCCTTATATTGGATAAAAGAATTTATCATAAATGCTCATTAGACTAACTGTAAAGTGTTGTCTAGACTAATACAGGTCGACTGTTGTCTCTCTACACAAGACCTCATTATAAGGCCACAGAAATTATACGTCTCCTTCAAAAAACAAATTCGAAGGCTACATCAGACTGATTGTCCAACTGTTTTCACTCAGACAGTAGTAACCAGTTCTTACAAACCTTATACCATCCACACTTGTCATTTCTCCAAAACCCCTAAACTCCACACGATCCAACGTCATCTCATGGTCACACTGGGCATTACAAAGGTCAAGGTTGATCTCTGATGCAACGTAATGATTCCACCAGATGTTGACAGCAAGATTGTTACCATACGAACGCACTTGGTGGATCCTGAAAAACACAATTTATCTCCAAATTATTCTTTATTTTTTTTAAATACCCTGAACTGATAAAGAATAAAATTTCCAAGATTTAATAAGATCATTTGTACCCATATTCAACTCACTGGAGTTGATCTCTTTAGATATCTATTTTGTTTACTGGGTTTTCACCTTGTGATCAACCAGAGTCACTTTGAAGTGGAGTCCTCTTGTAGTAGCTGATAACTGCCACACTGACTGAACAACATGTCAGAGACCTGTTGCGTGCCACACAGAGAAATGAGGTTAAGTGTCTTTCCCAAGGACACAATGAACACAATACAGACCAGTCCACTTCTTAGCTTCCTAAGAAAGACAAAGCATAACAGGTAGGGAGTATCGAACCACATACCTCATATCTTCACCTGAGGTTATGTAGGCAAACACTCATCTTCCATACTCCTAGAATTATGATCATTTTCACTCTCTGCACCACTGGAACTTGTCATGGCAAAATTGAAAGCACAAGAAAAGTTGTTTGATTGGTTCCAGGAGGAAAAAACAGACCAATCTTTGACTGATCAGCTCCTTTCCAAGATTACAAAGGAGCAACACCCAACTTCAAAGCCAATACAATATACTGTCATGCGACCTCGAGATTCAATTGATGTACATTAAAGGATCAAACTAGTCTTTTCTTCTTGACCACAAGGTGTCTCACAAGGGACCTTCAATTTTGCCATGACATCTTCCACGAGTGCAGAAAGCACAAATGATTGTAACCCCTGGTGGACTATCGAGGATGTAGTGATTGTAACCCCTGGAGTATCGAGGATGTAGTGATCGTAACCACTGGAGTATCGAGGATGTAGTGATCATAACCCCAGGAGTATCGAGGATGTAGTGATCGCAACCACTGGAGTATCGAGGATGTAGTGATCATAACCCCAGGAGTATCGAGGATGTAGTGATCATAACCCCTGGATTATCAAGGATGTAGTGAGTGTAACCACTGGAGTTTTAGAGGATGTAGTGATTGTAACCCCTGGAGTATAGAGGATGTAGTGATCATATCCCCTGGAGTATTGAGGATGTAGTGATTGTAACCCCAATGGCCAACACTCTACAGCCTGAGCTATCCCAGCCTGCTCCAGAGACTACAAGGCTTATCAATCACATGATCCTGCCTTTAATTCAGTACATACATACATACATACATAAAGGACTATACATGGTTTTGGCCTATACAGACAGTAACCTGATAACTTACCATCGGTATGAGATATAGAGACAGTAACCTGATAACTTACCATCGGTATGGGATATAGAGACAGTCAGCTGATAACTTACCATCGGTATGGGATATAGAGACAGTAACCTGATAACTTACCATCGGTATGGGATATAGAGACAGTAACCTGATAACTTACCATCGGTATGGGATATAGAGACAGTAACCTGATAACTTACCATCGGTATGGGATATAGAGACAGTAACCTGATACCTTACAACCAGTACAGGATAAAGAGACAGTAACCTGATAACTTACCACCAGTATGAGATATAGAGACAGTAACCTGATAACTTACCATCGGTATGGGATATAGAGACAGTAACCTGATAACTTACCATCGGTATGGGATATAGAGACAGTAACCTGATAACTTACCATCGGTATGGGATATAGAGACAGTAACCTGATAACTTACCATCGGTATGGGATATAGAGACAGTAACCTGATAACTTACCACCAGTATAGGATATAGAGACAGTAACCTGATAACTTACCACCAGTACAGGATATAGAGACAGTAACCTGATAACTTACCATCGGTATGGGATATAGAGACAGTAACCTGATAACTTACCATCGGTATGGGATATAGAGACAGTAACCTGATAACTTACCATCGGTATGGGATATAGAGACAGTAACCTGATAACTTACCATCGGTATGGGATATAGAGACAGTAACCTGATAACTTACCATCGGTATGGGATATAGAGACAGTAACCTGATAACTTACCATCGGTATGGGATATAGAGACAGTAACCTGACAACACCGGTATGGGATATAGAGACAGTAACCTGATAACTTACCATCGGTATGGGATATAGAGACAGTAACCTGATAACTTACCATCGGTATGGGATATAGAGACAGTAACCTGATAACTTACCATCGGTATGGGATATAGAGACAGTAACCTGATAACTTACCATCGGTATGGGATATAGAGACAGTAACCTGATAACTTACCATCGGTATGGGATATAGAGACAGTAACCTGATAACTTACCATCGGTATAGGATATAGAGACAGTAACCTGATAACTTACCACCAGTACAGGATATAGAGACAGTAACCTGATAACTTACCATCGGTATGGGATATAGAGACAGTAACCTGATAACTTACCACCGGTATGGGATATAGAGACAGTAACCTGATAACTTACCACCAGTACAGGATAAAGAGACAGTAACCTCATATCTTACCATCGGTATGGGATATTGAGACAGTAACCTGATAACTTACCATCGGTATGGGATATAGAGACAGTAACCTGATAACTTACCATCGGTATGGGATATAGAGACAGTAACCTGATAACTTACCATCGGTATGGATATAGAGACAGTAACCTGATAACTTACCATCGGTATGGGATATAGAGACAGTAACCTGATAACTTACCATCGGTATGGGATATAGAGACAGTAACCTGATAACTTACCACCAGTACAGGATAAAGAGATAGTAACCTCATATCTTACCATCCGTATGAGATATAGAGACAGTAACCTGATAACTTCCCATCGGTATGGGATATAGAGACAGTAACCTGATAACTTACCATCGGTATGGGATATAGAGACAATAACCTGATAACTTACCATCGGTATGGGGTATAGAGACAGTAACCTGATAACTTACCACCAGTACAGGATATAGAGACAGTAACCTGATAACTTACCATCGGTATGGGATATAGAGACAGTAACCTGATAACTTACCACCAGTACAGGATATAGAGACAGTAACCTGATAACTTAACATCGATATGGGATATAGAGACAGTAGCCTGATAACTTACCATCGGTATGGGATATAGAGACAGTAACCTGATAACTTACCATCGGTATGGGATATAGAGACAGTAACCTGATAACTTACCATCGGTATGGATATAGAGACAGTAACCTGATAACTTACCATCGGTATGGGATATAGAGACAGTAGCCTGATAACTTACCATCGGTATGGGATATAGAGACAGTAACCTGATAACTTACCATCGGTATGGGATATAGAGACAGTAACCTGATAACTTACCATCGGTATGGATATAGAGACAGTAACCTGATAACTTACCATCGGTATGGGATATAGAGACAATAACCTGATAACTTACCACCAGTACAGGATAAAGAGATAGTAACCTCATATCTTACCATCCGTATGAGATATAGAGACAGTAACCTGATAACTTCCCATCGGTAGGGATATAGAGACAGTAACCTGATAACTTACCATCGGTATGGGATATAGAGACAGTAACCTGATAACTTACCATCGGTATGGGATATAGAGACAATAACCTGATAACTTACCATCCGTATGAGATATAGAGACAGTAACCTGATAACTTACCATCCGTATGAGATATAGAGACAGTCAGCTGATAACTTACCATCGGTATGGGATATAGAGACAGTAACCTGATAACTTACCATCCGTATGAGATATAGAGACAGTCAGCTGATAACTTACCATCGGTATGGGATATAGAGACAGTAACCTGATAACTTACCACCAGTACAGGATATAGAGACAGTAACCTGATAACTTACCATCGGTATGGGATATAGAGACAGTAACCTGATAACTTACAACCAGTACAGGATATAGAAACAGTACCCTGATAACTTACAACCAGTACAGGATATAGAAACAGTAACCTGATAACTTACCATCGGTATGGGATATAGCGACAGTCACCTGATAACTTACCATCGGTATGGGATATAGAGACAATCGCCTGCCTCCATACTGACATGTATAAAATCAACTTCTGCCAGACCTGGGTACACTGTGTAGTCGACTCTGTAACCACAAATAATAATGGGTGCAACAAGGACTGTTATCCATGTCGGACACAAAAAACTATAAAAATGTTGTACACACTAATCATGAACATCAATGATAGTTAATACACTGAAGAACACATTACAGTAGTAAAATTTACCTTCAAAAACAATGTACTGCCATTAGTGATCATACCAATGATAGAAACAATTTGAGAATTTTCTTTGAAACATGTTCGGTGCTATATTCAAGATACTGGAAATCATTTTTTCATTTTTCAAGTTATAATGGTAACCCTTATCTAAAGCATGAAACCTGGAAAATTAATGTGGCTCAGAAACTAAAGGCAAGAACAAACTGTTTTTCACCATAATCATAAATTATTTTACTTTTATGTTATAATTGAGAATAACGTTGAAGGACACCTGCCTTCCGACATCCAGCAAAGACCTTAGATTATTAGGTAACCTATCTGTCTAGATCTACTGCAAAGTAGGAACCTTCAGGTCATGTGATCTACGTATCTATAGCCACTGTACAGTAGAAACCTTTAGGCCATGTGACCTACATTCACTGCAGACTAGGAACATTCAGATCATTTGACCTACATATCTACATCCAACACAAAGTAAGAACCTTCTGGTGATGAGACCTACCTGTCTACATCCACAGCAGAATAGGAACCTTCAGGATGGTCCATGTCCACCTGTTAATAGAAGTGTAATGATCCTGAATTATCTCAAGGCTACTGATCAGTGCTAATTACTAGAATGTGAATCAGCTGACTTAGTGAAGAGGAATGTGCAGGTGGTTATTGGTGTGTCTGTGTTCACATGTTAGGAAGTGTGTGGGTGGGTGTGTACATGTGAAACAGTCTTACATCATATAAAACATAATTAAACAATTATACATATCAAAAAGACATCAAAACTATTAGAAACACCACATGATTGTTGTATTCAATATCATTCCAATCACAAATATTTACCTTGTCTCCATACTTGCTAGGGTCAACCAAGATGAACTCCTTCTTGCCCCGATACAGACAGTTGATGTTGTCTACTGAGTCAGTATGTACAACAGAGTTTGTTCCTCCACTACTGTACCACATCAGCTGTTAACAAAGACAACACAGTAACAATAGGCAACAAGGAAATTTGATGGTCTGACTGGGACTTTAACATCTGAACTCTAGACACTCTAACCTCTTCAGTTTTAAAACTCTTCATCATGAAATGATGAACACAGTCCTGTAATAGACATAAGTGTCTGTAATGTTATATCTGACAAGTAGATACTTACGTACTGTACAGTGACATTTTAATTACAGATAAATTTCTTTCTCTTTTTTCAATAGATATTCATGTGAGATGTGAATTAGTGTAAAAGTTAGTATCAAATAAATAAAAGAAAAACTTCAGAGTATGGCAAATTCCAAGTTGGGTACAAGGTGAAATGACATATGCTAGTAATGTGCTCTGTATCAGCCATGCCTTCTCAAAACATGGTAGCTGAAACCCATGTGCACCCAGTGTTTTTTCGTATTCCATCTGATTACAGAGGACAAAATACCAAACTTTTGAAAACATGAAACATTAAATCTAATCTGCTATGTATTATTATGGCATAAATTACACTTGTGTCTGTAATTATGACTAATAACTCTATATACCCAAGATATAATTAAAAATTTACTTAAACTTTAAAATAAAGTTATTAAGTGTTATTAACAGTTACTGTCTTAAATGTTTTCAACACAATTTACATCTATCTTTATCATACCAGACCTTTCTTAAATAACTTGGTTTTTCTGAATAGAAAACTTCAATGAAGCATTCCATTAATTACATATACCCATCATCTCCATTGCGTTACCCATTAATTCTTCATTCACCACTTCCTAAGTTTCACTGTTGGAATAATATGCACTCCACTGTGTTGTCTCAACGTAACTACCAGTATCATTAATTACTAATAACCACCCCTACTATTGATCAGAAACTCACCGCCTCAACAAGTCCTGTTTTGGCCAGATATTGACACTGAATTGGACAGGGTAAAACTACATCATGACTGAAAACATAATTTGTAGGCAGATTATTTACCAACTGACGACAGTGTTGTATAGGAAAATAATTCAAAACCATAAAATTATATGTAAGATTATTACAGATTCTATATAAATGAAGTACAGACTGTTGTATTAACACTGGAAAAAATAAAGAAAAATAATGATGATCTGTATCCATTTATCTCAATGTAGCCAGATGGCAGATAAAGTGTGTACCATATCGTCCTTGGTACTGCGTTAACCATATAAATCTCGGATTTGTTGTAGTCTTGCACAAACTGCTGAAAGTCCATTTGACGTATTTTTTGTTGTCTACTTTCCTTCTTTACCGTTTCGACTGTCACTGTATCTTCATTTGACATGTCGAGTGACAAAAAGTATTCGTCTGTCCATTTTGTAAATGCAGGTGATATTGATGCGGCACCTTTCATTTTAAGAGGTTTAAGAGCATAAACATAAGCTTTCCAAAACGTTTCGGGGTCGGGTATAATGTCCGTTTCTTCAACTTCAACCATCGGTCTTCCTTGTCCAAAAGGTTTCAAGTGTCCAGGTGCTTTTGTTAGATCAGCTATGATTATGTTGTGAGTACACATCAGTATGATTAAGATGACAAACAATGCAAAAGGATGTTCCATGTTCTTCATATTATTGCTGTACATGTGAAAAAACACCTGTGTCGGCGACCGCTCATCTGTTTACAAACAGCACTTCCGGTTTCGTTTTACAAAATTAGTTTTTGATGTCATTTTGACTGATTTGGTCATACCTTTTATTAAATAACACATGCGTATGTAGAAATTCATCAAATTTATCGACATAAATGGTATCGAGTTTGTCGATCATAACAAGTTTATACTTAATTTAGTTTAGAGATTATACCTCGATTTTCATTCGGAACACCTCGGTCTATTGTTTAAAAAGTCGTATTCGATCGGCTGCAAAAGAACGCCTGAAGCCGAAAGGCCGTAATACTGTACGTAAATAACGTTGATCATTTTTGAAGCGCATATGTAGCAACAGCTTCCTTACCAGTTCATATTTGAGCTTCGATGCATAGGGGCTGCGATAGCTTAGTCGGCACAGCATTGTACAATATACAAGTAGTTTTATTTTCTGTCGTCTACAATAAACCAGAGACGTATATATACGTCTCTGAATAAAGCATGTAACATCAGCTCATACTGAAGAGCTATTATTACGACAAACAAATAAAAACAAACACAAAGAACAAAATCACAGAAGGAACATTGGAATAGATTAAATAAAACATGAATAATGTAATAGACACGGCATTAACATGAGTTAATGGTACATAACACAACTAAAAAATACCATAGCTTAATGAAATTACAAGATTAAATCATAATCACAGAATTTATTTATTTAGAAATTGATTTTTGGTAAAAATCAGGAAATAATCAAGAACTTATTTAAGTAGTGAAAATAATGTTGAGTAAGAAAAAAAACAAGTGCATAAAGCAAAGGAGGAACAATAGCAAAAAATACATCCTAGTAAAACAACAATATTACTGAAGGTCAAAGGACAGGTGGCTGTCCCAGTCCCTCCTCACCAAATTTCTTGACCAGACTAAGCAGCATAAAAAAGGCAGTTGCAAGTATAACAGGTTTGGATCAGCCTCCGGAATTCTGGAAAGGATTCACATCTCCGCAATTCATTTGGGAGGCTGTTTCACGCCCGGTCAGTCTAATAAGAGAATGAGTGGAATCCTGACTGTGTCTCTCCTGAATTCACAAGGAAATTTTTAAAAATTTTACTAAATCCTGTATGTATTCAGGAACAGCTTGTGTAGTATTTTAAAACTTCACATTCCATGGCTTTCAGGCACTTAACCTGTAAAAGAGTAGTGGTTGTAGTTTTTAAAACATGACTAAAAGGTGAGATAAAACCACTTTTAAAATTCCAAATTAAATGACAAAATTGAAAACTGCATCTGATAAAAGAAGTATATATGACCCATCTACCTCGCTTAGTTAAACAACCTCTTATTGTGCTTTTGTAACCTAGAGTGAAGATCCGAGGTGAGGGTTCAACCCTCCTATCCATGGTGAATTGTGTTTTCGGCAAACCGAGAAACGACCGGAAAGTGCTGTCTTGATATTTTGGGAAAGACACCTCATTGCTATGGATGATATTTGACGGGCCTGTCATATGTTTTCAGTAAGATAGTCACCAGATACTACATTTACAAGAAGACCCCTCCGACCCAGATTAACTCACGGCTCGATAAACCCGGCAAACTAATAAACAAACATTGATACAAGTTTTGTGTAAATAAACAGTTACAATGTTATGATATATAAATATTAGAACACTGTATATGTTAACTGTTTCAACGAAACACTTTGTCTCAATCTTTCTCATTTATCCTTCCTACGCTTGTTGTCATTTTTATTGTAGACGAATCATGAAATACATCTAAACTAATTCCATCGATAATAACAATTTTCAGAAAATCAGCAAGATTGTCTGCTGTCCAAATGCTTGTCTGTCTGTCTGTTTGTATTGTGTGTATTGTAAGGGCGGACGAACCGATCAAGATAATGACATACACTCTGTGGTCTGATTATCTATTTGCGATATACAAAGTTGGAGATCAAGTGTTATGATATTATGGTTAGTCAGGATGAAATGATGGAGAATAGGCTTGGTCGGTTTGGAACCCCGCAACAACAACTGGACTGTAACCACTGGTTATAAGGGGCGCCAAGATTGTACAAAAGAAACTGACTGAATCACGTGTATAATCTTAACCGTGTCATCATTCGAATGAAATTAAAACGTGGAACACCCCGGGAACTCCTAGTCCACCAGCAGTGTCCACCACCTGTTTTGTCCTTCTAGGGCTCATCAGTGATGTTAAGGTTCAAACCTAGGTGGCGACTAAGGAAAATCCTAAATGATAAAATCCTGATGGGGAAGTGCACTAACTCTATAATTCAGTAAATTCAGTGTATTCGTGTATTTGATCATTTTAGAACATCAAAACGTGCAAGAGAAACGCCACACACTCATATAAAAGACTTGCCATCATTTAGTGATACCATCAGAGATGTACCTTGAAAATACAATGCCAGGATTCAACCTGGACAATCAGGTTCTGAAAGGTATGAGGAGCCACACATTTTTTTTTTTATCTTTTGTGTTTTGTGTTTGTTTTTAGTCTAACGGATAGTCCAACGTAGCGGTAGTATTTTTTTTTTTTTTTGTGGGAAGGGCGTCTCCAAAGCAGTGTATCTAGCTAATGCTACATGAATTATCATCTACCCAAAGAGTAGTAAAAATAATACCATTTGAAATTGTTCACAAATTATCAGAAATAATTACAACTTAGATTTTTAAAATGGAACACGTATGAAGCGATTCTAAATTTTCGAGTATTTGCCATATGATGCGAACCAAGTACTCCCTAATTAGGCATGTTCGTACAGTGCCATTGTCGACCTGTAGCATCCGAGAACTCCCGAATGAGTCTTTAGGCGGGTGAGGTTCAGGAATTTGAACCTCGAAAAAACAATTTTCGGCTTTATTGTCAAAAAGGTAGGTGTATTCTGACGTAGCTATGCAATCTGGAATTGCTTTGTTCACTGCTAATTTGCGTACATCAAGACTTATATGCCATTTTTATCAGTGTATGTAAAGAACACAATGAGTAAGAACGCGGGACATCAAGCGCACCTGCTAATCGATTTCGGGATCGCATTTGTCTGTCTAATGCAGCCTCGTGTTTGTGTTTTCGTAATCCAATTGTGGATATTTTTGATAAATTTACCATTTTGCACATGGATGCTCTGTCTCGTGTACACAAGTAGTCATAAATGAAGAACCATGCCTTCAGCACATGTTTTGCTAACCGGTCCGCCATTTGCAATTTCATGCGTCATCGACCCGCATGGCTTTCGCGGTGAGGGAGGATATATGGGGATTGCATGGTTACAGATTGATGAGCAATTTGTTGCAGTATCAATGAGAAGCATTGCATAAACTCTTTCATGTGACAGGATTGTCAAAGTTTCTGAAGGTTGAAAATGGTACAGCTCCTGTATGGTTTTGTCCATTGTTTTCTTGTGTTGTTGGGTTCATGTTATACATTATGTGCGCTCTAATTGGACAATCTAGGTCACGTGACAAAGTTGTTGGTTTAGTTTCTCGCGAAGCGCACCTGTCGACCTATGAAATAATATCCCGTATAACAGCATGAAATAAAGGTTTTTGTTCGACGCATTTTGGTCCTACTATCAATTACCAATTTAAAATGATTTGATAGAGATATTTTTTATATTTAAACTTTAGATATGGAAATTTAAAAAAACCACTAAAAGTATATACTAAATCCTCACCATTTTATAGTCATAAAATACCATTATTTACCACAAGTCGAAAATTTGTTTTCTAAAATGCAACCAACTGGGCAACATATTGATATGTATGTTTTATTAAAGGAAACAATAAGAAAAAGGTTTATTTATCCTATTATATTTCAAATTCTTTTATAAAAACTGTAATTCTGTACTCCTTTGTAAACAATTAAGACTGAATAGTATAATATGATCAATTTATTATGCATATATTTCTTGTTAACGATATATAATCAGAATATTTTGTCATACAAGTGCTTTGTTGTCATGATTTAAATCCCATGTTGTTTTTACATAGGATGGAACAAAAACTAACACCTGTCTTTGTGATAAAATGAACAAATCTCCTGTTATGACCTGTTGCTTGAAATACAACATGGCAAATTAATACTTTTTGCATGAAAAAATAGAATTGAAAATTAGTTCATTTAGAAATGTTTTATATATCTTTTTCATTTCAGAATCAGATGGCACAAAATGGAATAGACCTGGCCACTGAAGAAAGACTTTTGGCAGACAATATGGAACCCAAAGAACCTAAGCGCGAAAACCTTGAAAATCACCAAAAACTATTAGATTATGGAATTAGTGCAAAAATTGCTGATGAAGTTCTGAACATTTATGAATCAGGTTTGTAAAAATTTAATTACATATTAACAGTAAAAAATTCGATGAAAGCAATATTTTATAAAGTCATGTAAATTGTTTACAAAGAACCTAATTATGAACTACGAAGAAAAGGTTTTTGGCAGAACACCTAGGAGGAAATTTGTAAACCATTCACAATGTTTTCAAAGTTATTGCCACCTTTAGACACCAACATCATCAGCCAAGAGAGATTTCTGCCAATTTTCAAAGCAAGAGTTACATGATGCTTGATTTCAGACAAACTCAACCACAGTGAACTTGATGAAAGAGCGCTGGATGCTCTGAAGGAATTCAACCCAGATGATGGTGTTGCAGTTCTTAAACAGTTCAGTGAAAGTTGTCTGGAACATGTCGCTAACAAAAGTGCATTTTTATGTGGAATGATGAAAACTTATCGCCAGAATAAAAAGCAAGGATCATCAGCAGCAACAGCAGCAAAAGGACCAGATGAACAAAAATTAAAAGTAAGACTTGTTGATATGTTATGTTGCCGAGAATCAGTTTTAGCCTTTTGATGTCCGTTATAATCCACCTCTACTTTGTAACATATGAAAATAAATATGATAATAGCGTGTAGGAAATCAATGTTAGCATTGTTTATACTATTGTTGTTTGTTCCTTCAAGTCTTCTTTCAAATTTTCATAATAAATACACCACTTTTTAAATTACCAATGAACAAGAATGCGTTGTATCACCTGTATTAAAAGAATTTTCACTAGATCTGTCAGAAAAGCCATTTTAAGGGTTTTCCCCATTACTTGTGATAGAGCAATTAAGAAAGAAGAAATGATTTTTCTTTTTTTATTTTTTAAGGAAATTTTGGCCAGGACGGGGTACTCATTAGATGTCACCACTGGACAAAGAAAATATGGTGGCCCCCCTCCTGGTTTAGAAGAAAACTCCACACCACCTGGATCTGGGCATGAGGTATGATTTAACAGTATGAAAACAGAGGGTTGGTATTGGAAATAAATAACTGCCATTGTGTTTAAAATTTGCTTACTTGATGGAATTATTTCTTTATTACTTCATTCTGCCATCAGCACATGGGTCCAATAAACTTCTTTCAAAGGAACTGAGTGGGTTTACTTCAGGACAGCGAATAAGCAGTTGTTTTTAATATTATGTAACACTTTGTTTCAGATCTTTGTTGGAAAAATCCCCAAAGATGTCTTTGAAGATGAACTTATACCTCTGTTTGAAGAATGTGGAAGAATATGGGACTTGCGTCTCATGATGGACCCCATGACTGGAACCAACAGGGGGTACTGCTTTGTGACATACTGTGAAAAATCTGGAGCTCAGGAAGCTGTCAACAAGGTGCTTTTCAATTCTGACTTAATTTTTGATATTTTAGCAGAGCTGAACTACTTGGTTTTCAGCTCAAGGACCAAGATGCCATAATATCAGTTATTTCTAGAAACACTAATCAGTGGATTATGAAAAAATCTAGCCAAAGGCATCAACTTGGGGAAAGGGACTTTGAAATACTTATTCTGTCCCAGTTTGGTTAGAAGCATCCTTTGAAGAAGGGGAATCAGTTTAGGATGTACATTGGATCTCTACCCTTTGGATGGAAGAGGCAGGGGGCCCCAAGATGGGAAATAGAGCAAATTATTAAAATCCTCCTCCATCTGTAGAAATCGGACTTCTTGTCAAATTTGTTCTGAAGCCTTCTTGGATGATGGATACTTTGATTTGGATGGTTGTTGCTGAACCCCTTGGGGCAGGAAGGTGGTGGCTGATAGGGAAATTAATATAAACCTTTTTGAATCCCATTTTATTTAGGTTTGATAAGCTATTTCATTTAAAGGAAAAAACAGACAGGTTAGTGATGCAGACCTTATGGGCCATTTATTTGAAAATACCAATTTGTAAATTCAATTTTTTTCTCTTGCAGCTTGACAACCATGCAATTAAAGATGGAAAACACATTAAAGTGAATATTTCTGTTGCCAACCAGAGATTATTTGTTGGTAGCATCCCAAAGAACAAGTCAAGAGATGAGATATTTGAAGAATTCTCTAGTAAAACAGGTATGAAATATTAACTAAGATGAATATGAAGGAAACAGTACTTTAGGGTCCAATTATGATAGTTAATGGATGTAGGCATTTTTACAATGCTTCAATATCCATATCGTTACTTGTATATAGTATACAAAAATTACATGATCTGTTAAGATGAGTGATTTATTACTGGCTGAAAAATTAAATTTTATCTCTCAATTTTTCTGGTATTTATCCAAATTTTATATTAAATTATTATCAATATTAAAATCCAGTATTTTGGAAGATGAGACTTTTTCTGACTATTAGGATCAGATTTTTACCGTCTTCTTTAAAACCCTTTAATTCAGTTTTCTATTACAATAATTCAGTTTTAAGTTTAGCAATTCCCATTGTGCAAGAAAGAAAGGAAAAAAATCCAACCATTCATATTTACTGTTTTCACAACTATTCGCGATATTATTGAAATAATCTTGCCAATTTATTCTGCTTTGAACAAAAATCAAATTTCCCCAGTCCCCTAATTTTCAGGCCTGTTCAGATGTTGCGGACTTTCCTTTTAGATTTCCTTGAAGTCCTTGAAGAACATATACCCAATGTCTTGAAAATACATGATTACCTGTAAAACAAGTTTATAGGGGATATTAAATGGGGCTCCAGCATCTGTCCAAGAAAATTTCCAACTACAACTTGAGAATCATTAAAAATCATTGTGCTGATGTTGATTAAGCTTTATACACAATTATTTTGATATATGTATCTCTCACACAATCATTTCAAGCCAACAAAATCAAGCATACCCTAAATATTCATTATCATTGACAAGAAGTGTGCTAATACTCAAAGTATGTGAAACATCTTCAAAATTTTCATTCCAGAGGGTCTCACTGATGTCATCATATACAGATCTGCTGAAAAGGAAAATCAAAAGAACCGAGGATTTGCCTTCCTGGAATTTGATTCACATAAGTCGGCCTCTCTGGCAAAGAGACGTCTAGCTTCAGGCAGGGTCAAGGTGTGGGGATCTGCTGTTGTTGTTGACTGGGCAGATCCTATTGATGAGCCAGATGATGAGACCATGGCAAAGGTACTATAATGAGGCCTAAAAAAATGAACTTTGGTTTTATTTGACTTGTCTTTAATTTTTAATTTTTTTTTCCCCCAAATATAAATTTGATATATGAAATATCTGTTTCAGGTGAAGGTACTATATGTGAGGAATATCTCCAGTGATGTCACAGAAGAACTACTCAAGGAAAAATTTGGGGACTTTGGCAAAATTGAACGTGTAAAGAAAATCAAGGATTATGGATTTATCCACTATGAGGAAAGAGAGGATGCCGTTAAAGCTCAGGAAGCCATGAATGGCCAGGTTAGATAATAGTTACAGCAAATACATGTAATTTAAAATGGCAATTATAAAATGATTGGATTTAAAGCAAATTCTCAACAACATATACACTTTCATCTATTTTTCATGCAAATATTCTCTTTAAGTTATTGAAAAAGCTTTCAAAGTTGAATGTACAATTATCATTTGTTAACATTTGCCTGTAATGATAAAAATTCATAATCAGGGTTTATGATTCACATGAAGAAAAAATCCTTAAATGCAATGGTTTTGCTATAATATGCATCCAGGTTAATTAGAACTGTAAAAATTAACATTCGTCAGAGCAATATCTGCCAGTCATGGAAGCAGCATTAATTCAATAATACTGAAACTATCATTCATTTTCTAGAAAGTTGGAAAACTTGAAATAGAAGTGTCCATGGCAAAGCCACCCATAGAGAACAAGAAGAAAGAACACCGAAAACGTGACCAAGAGAGAAGGCAAATGTTTATGGCCATGGGAAGAGGTGGCTATTACGGGTAAGGGACACTTACTATAGCCTTGGGAAGACGTAGCTATCACATGCTTTGGTTGGATAGCACAGTGATAATTAAAGGGGGGAGGTCTCTGCTGCATAAAGATTTGGTTTTTTTCTCAACATTGAAATTAACCTGCATTGTCATCTTCAATATTATATAAACACGAACAGCCACAGGTAAGTAGGGTCAAACCTTGCACCTTGAATCTACACAAGCACTCTACCATCTGAGCTGTCACAGCCACACTAACCAACCAATTCCACTTTTATCTGACATGTATGCAGGGACATAACTAATTTAAGAGCTTAGTTTCCTTGCATTTAAGGAGTCCTTGTCTTCTTTGTCTACATCAGTATAAGCAGATTGCTTTTTGATGGGAGTCATATCAAGATGCCACATTACTTAATATCCAGTGCTCTGTCATTTGGACCAGTGGGAAATAACGATGTTGTTTATAGAAAAAATGAATAACTTGAAGCAAAATACCATTGTATTATAAATACATCTTTGTACAGGTATGATGATTACTGGGGTCCACCAATGAGGCCACCCATGCACCCAAGGGGAGGAATGAGGCGCCCAGGTCCACCCATACCTCCCAGGGGTTATGGTGAGTTAAAATTTAATTGCAGGGCTGAATTTTGCCAGTAGCTCTAACCCAAGTAGTGTACTTGTTGTCAAACTGTCCTAGGAAGGTAAAGAGAAGACGATAAATGGAAATTTAAGTTGAGGCGATGCAATGAAATGGCATTTACAATTTAATGTATGTCTACAATACAAATAATCATTGTTTCTAGTTTGTTTCATTTAAAAAGTTGTATGGCAATAAGTTGTGATACTGTAAAGATCAAGGTAGAAGTTAGTTTTGTTCAGCTTTTTCAAAGGTAGATAATGAAATGAAATTTTACCCCAATTAGATCTGAATAATCATGTGTTTTTCAAAATATGCTTTTGGCTTGATACTTTGTAGATTATTATGATGATTACTATGGTTATGATGAATTCTACGACTATGGATACCAACCAGGCCCAAGAGGAGGACGCGGTGGGCGTGGAGGTCAACCAGTAAGTATTCTTGTCTAATTTTAAACTCCTATTGGGGAACAAGAGTAAAGATATGAAACAATGAGATTGATCGATTACATAAAGCTGTATTAAGAACAATAGTTTAACTTTTTATCATATTAAAAGTTGATGATATTGTAAGCAAATTTTTAACCAAAAAAAAAAAAGAAATTAATAAAAGGGTCCAGTAAGTTTTCTCCTTTCAAAACTGAAATTTTACATTTTAATTCTGAAAAAGAAAAAATACATCTTGAAGTTGCATATAATTTACATCATTTCATTTCAATTTTTAATACATGATAATGCTATGTAGTTGAGAATGTATTCGCAGAAAAGTTATAGAGGGTACTTGGGTTGAAATCTTGCTGATTGATGATATTGTGCATGTGATGACTGCCTCTTCCATCTTGTCAAAGCAAACCTTTAATGTTGATATAAATACATGTATTGTTTGCCGCAGCCAATGCGAGGTCGAGGAGGCGCACCACCACGGGGTGGTGGTCCTAGAGGTGGCATGATTCCGCGGGGAGCAAGAGGAGCTATGCGAGGGCCTAGGGGAATGATGCGGGGCCGTGGTGGTGCTGGTGGACCCCCACAGGTTCCTTTTAGAGGCGGGAAAAGAAAAGCAGGAAATGAAATGGGACAATCGCAAACAAAACGACGCAATACACAAGATAATTGGGGAGCCCAGCCCATCGCACAGCAACCTCTTGATCAATCGGGCGGTTATGGTGGGGACTACAATGACACAGAATGGTACCAGGACTCATATGGGCAAAATTGGGGTTGAGCAGATAGCTTAACAACTGCTAAATTATCTTCAGTTCTTGTTCAGTGGTGTAAAACTAGTGTGTTCAATACGAAAGAATGAAATTCGGGAAGTTCTTATTGTAATGCAACGTTCCTGAAGTTAGGAATGAATTTGCAGTTAACAATAGAACGGAGGTTGGTAGATAGTATCTGCTATAAGTGGACACCTGCCTTGTTTACCAAGTTCTGGAAATCTGACCGCTGGATACCAAAGAGCAGGGCCGTCCATTCCATTCATTCGGACTGGACGTACGGGGCCAGGGAATAACCCCGAATACAGCTGGCATCCAGCATGCGGCAGCAGTTCATGATCACCACAGCAACATTTTTAATGATTAGAATTTTTAATTCATTCATTGTGGGAGTTAACATCAAAACGTGAATTTTTTTTTTTTTTTTTAGACAATCGTTTGAAATTTTTTGTTGTCATTTTGTGTTCTTGGTCTGTGTCATTGTTGTCATCCTTCATCATCAATCATGAATAAAATCGGACACTTTTATGTTTAAGAATTTGTCTTTATTTCAATGTTGTTCGTTTCAAATTTAAAACGACAATGTTGTCAATTATAGATTTTTGAATGGTAAAGGGTGTTTAGATTGACTGCTATATCATCCATATTGGAGTGGGATAAGGTTAAAATTTACCCCTGGACAGTCTGCCGCATCATCCATATTGGGATTATATCGGGTTAAGCAAGTGACACTGCCATTTCATTCATATTGGAGTAAGCTTAAAATTAATTCTGCGACACCACTTAACACTAATATTATCTCCCCTTTTCATACAGGTTTGTTATAATGGTGGACTATGGTAACAAAAGATTGGAAAAACCACTAAAAAATGATAATTTGATAACAATTTAAATTAACATTTATTATGGCATTGATATTTACAATTTCATTCTCATTTAAGAGATCGAACATTGGTGTTCACAAAACTGGTAGAAATGATCCACCATGGATGCAGTAAATTGAGCAACTTTCAAAATAAATTTTAGGTTCGTTTCAATACTACTTTTTTTATTTGTATCGCTTTGGATTTTCCCCAATTGCCTCCTAGGCTTAAAACTTTAAGCCGTTAACGTCTGTGACAAGTCCTAGCTAGGAGAAACGGCTTACGACACTGTTCAATCATTGTTTGGCTGTACTGTACAGATGCTAATCACTTGTGTGTCTTTGTACAATCTTGAAAACATGTTAACTTGTCCACCAACATTTTCAGACCTTAATATCTGCTTTATTTTAGTCATTCCATCATGTTTTTATCTTTCACTTTGACTTTGAAAATTCAGTTGAAATGCCTTGCTAGATATACTATACAATCTGGCAACGTACACAGTAACCCCGCTGGACCATGTCGAGTAGTAGAATATGCAAAGTTGCCAAACTGAAATTAGTAAAATTGATCATGGCAGCAGAAATTCAATTTAATATTTCAAGTCAAAGCGAAGGAAGAAAACACTGAAATGGCATGAATACAGCAAACCTTAAGGTCTGGAAAAGTTAGCAAGGCACTCTGGATTGAACACAAGACATGGGAATGCTTGATTTGCCACATCCTAAGTGAATGAGTTTCTTTCAGTTTTTGAACACCTGAACTTGCATTCTGTCTTTGAGCCTAATTAGTAAAAAGTGAAAATATCAATAACTGCATAATAGATATGAATATTGACTTTCAAATCATCATGTAAGAGACAGGAATATTTGGTCTTATTTTACTTCCCTTTAAGCCTTAAAAGTAAGTTCTCATTTGTGTAGAATGTCCTAAACAAACAGTAACTCGTAACATTTTGGGCATGTATAGTTCATATGACAACATTCATTACCCTCAAAAACAAAACCTTTAAATATCTTAAATATTGCATTATAAATAAAGCACTTTAAGGCAGTGATCCCACATTTTTTCTGGTTTTGTCAGTTTTTTGTTTACCGGAGACAAAGTCTCGTGATGACCAATTCTAATCAACTTCGTCTGGCATCTTGCGTTGGTAAACAATTTAACATTTCCAACTTCTCCAATACCTATGATCAGATTTCAATGAAATTTTTCAGAAACCTTCCCTTATTTAAGATGAATAAAAATTGTGAATTATACAGCCCCCAAAATGGGTCAATCATCTCTGAACATCCAGATATGAAATCAAATGCTCTGCATGGAAGAAAGCATCTTAAGGAGTTTAACCAAAATTGTGAATTTCATGGCCTGAGGGTCTTGCATTTCTGCATGGGAAAGAGATGAAGTTTACTATGGCTTATATAGGAAAACGATTTTTCAGCATAATTTGTTTCATTTTCATTGGAAATATTTAAAACTTGGTTAGAATTATGAGTGAAGGATGACAGTGTGATGGTATGCCCATATTGATCTTGGCTGACCTCCAGGGACTGATGGGCGGAGCTAAAAGGGGTCGAATTTCAAAAATCCTCTTCTCCACACCCAGGTATGCTAGAATCAAATGCTCATCATAAATGGAAGCATCTTAAGGTGCTTTAATTACCAAAAAAGTTGCGCACTTTGTCCTAGGGAGGAATATATTTTTTTAAACTTTTGTGTTATTTTCTTAGAAAAATTGCATTCTTGAGCATAAGGTTATTTCTCACTGAGAACAACTTCATCTGAATTATCAGTATAGGATGACAGTTTTGGGTGTTTCTGTTTCATGATACTTGATAACTATCCTTTAACCTATATATTCGATATTGCTTATCTCAGGTGACCATCAAGGCCGCTTGGCTTCTTGTTAATGGTAATCTGGTTAGTAGCTACCTTAATCCCTTGAACAATACTTGAACTACCATGTCATTTCACAATGCAACTAGCATTGTAATTGATCATAATTTCAGTATAAGTATGGTGATGTATGCCTTTTATCAATTTTAATGTATTTACGTTAAAGCGTTAATAGAAATTTTAAAAAAATATGGATAATTATCACATAAAAGTTGAAAAAAAATGGGGTTTTAAAGACAATTTTGCAGTAATAAAACAGATCTGATAGCAAAACCAACAAATATTTTTAATTACCAAAACAAAATAAAATTGGGACAGTTATGCATTATATTATGCATTTCCATGATATTTAAGTGATAAGTATATATTATGCTTTATAAAGGACTTAACTGGACAAACGATTAATTCCTTAAAATTTAAATTAAATGTAATGGTGACATACAAATGTATAATAACAGTCATTTAGTCGAGTTGTATCCCATAATATCTGAAGGGATGGACTACTCTTAGTTGATTTTAAAACAATTAAAAACAAACGAAACAAAATCGCGCCCATTGGTAACTGACGTAAAGTTCCAAATGGTTTTCCAATAAAATTCTAATCCTCAAGCGCCTTTCGTTTCACGCCTTACGATCGATGAAGCCGGGAAATGCCATGTTCGGGTTTTTCCGGCGAGCGCAGGCTTTGTTTACACCACTTAAATAAAAAGCATACAAATGGACAAATGAAAAAGAAGTGATCAAAAAATAATTCTGTGGACTTAAGGTGTAATTTTATAAAAAAAATTACAGATGAAAAGGGGAAATAAAGAGGTTTTTTTTGTTGTTTATGAAAGTAGGTTAGAGAGTATGATTGTGATTTCGTACGTGTAAACCCCAAATTTTCATTCTTTCTCGCCGCTTATGTCGATTTAGGCGTGTGTGGTTCAGGAATTTGAACCTAAAAACGTTTATTTTTTGGCACCCCTGTTCAAAAAAAAGGTATGTACATTGCAATTACTTTTTAAACGTTAAGTTTTTTAACAATTAGTTAGAAAGATGGGGAATTGGTTTGATGCACGTGCCGACATAAACGGAAAGTCCTTACCCACGCGCACCTGCTTAATTCCTGCAAAATCCGTTGACGGAAATTTCTAATCGAACATCTGAAAATTGTTTTCACGCTTATTTGTTTAGAAACAAATTTAAGCTTTCACTTTGCTATAAAGTAACATGACATGAATCCTAATTTGCACCAAAACCAGTCGGACCGGTTTGTTCTAGCGGTTCTGTAGGCTTAGATTTTTTACATGGCATGAAAGAGCAAAAGGAATAAATTAATATTTTAATAAAAATAATTTTACCTTTTAGACAATGAAATAAAGACAGCACATTGCCATTTCGATCGCAGAAGACTGTCTATGTATTGGTATAGACCTATTGTTAACAAACCTTGTGCATGGACATTGAATTGTGAATGACGCCCGCTTCGGTTGTCCAGCCATTTTGAAACATCGATAAAATGTGAAAGCTTTGGCATATTCGTTGGGGGAGAGGGGAATAATTGTTGTAACCAAATTATACATCTTAGCATTGAATTTCTTTTAGGTCTAGACCTATTGTTCCAAAAAAATTAGAGGGTCAAACTGGCCATTAAGAACCCACATTATCAATTTCTTAAAATAATTATTTAACTATGATGTCGCTTTATCATAAAAGGAAAAGAAAAACTAGATACACATAGAAAAGTAAGCTGGGAATTGCATGCGGCTTTCCACAGTGATACCTACATATTCATAAACTTGATTTCTTGCATTGGCAACATCAAACGAAAGAAGTAGTATTGTCTTAAAGCAACGATAAAAAGGAATAGGATGCTGAAATTTTGTTGAAAAGACTGATTTTCTGGGAGAGTCTTTGCTTTATAAATATCGAAGACTATATAGATCTTTAAGATATGTATTTAATGCATATAGGTCGGACAAAATTCAGAATTTAATTTTTTTTTGTAATGGGAGCGTTCATCTGTAAAATGTGTTCATTTCATTGCTGAATATTTTTAATTCATTGTATTGTAGAATTATTTACCATCTGTAGACAACTAAACATCTAGCAAAACTCATTTACTAGTTGAACTCCATTTTCAGAAATCAGATGGCTCAAAATGGAATAAATGAAATGGATCAAGCGGCAGAGGAACAACTTTTGGCAGAAGATATGGACACCAGCGAATTAAAAAGTGAAAACCGTCAGAAACTTTTGGACTATGGAATCAATGTTAAAGTTGCTGATGAGCTCCAGAAAATGTGCAATCAAGGTAAGTAATCGAGAGAGATAGGTGGTTTATTGTTACTACATATGTGACATTATTCTTTGTGAAGGTTCAGTTAAGACGAAGTAATATTGCAGAAAATGTTTGCATTTTGTAGATAAACTTGACCATGACGAACTTGATGAAAGAGCGCTGGATGCTCTGAAAGAATTCAACCCAGATGATGGTGTTGCAGTTCTTAAACAGTTCAGTGAAAGTTGTTTAGAACATGTAACAAACAAAAGTGCATTTTTATGTGGAATGATGAAAACTTATCGTCAGAACAAAAAACAAGGATCATCGGCAGCTACAGCAAAAGGACCAGATGAACAAAAATTAAAAGTAAGACTTGTTGATATGTTATATTGCCGAGAATCAGTTTAAGCCTTTTGATCTCAGTTTATTACAAAAAGGACTTTTACAGCAATTTTGGATATCACCACTTGGATCTGAATTATCATAATATAACATAATTTTCATAAAATTGGGAAAATAACTTCAATTTAATTTTTTTGGCAGAACAAACACTGTTTTAATTCATTTAATAATTGGCCATTGGGGGTGAAAATTGAATCAAAAACAATTTTAAGTATTATCCCAGCAAACAACACAATTACTCTCAATAAAATTTGTTCAATGCTTATGTGACAATACTGTTATGGAATCTTGGTTGAATTCCTGTAATCTCGAATGAGAACTTTTGTTGTAACTAGGCATATCAATAATGAGCATAAAATTGTCTAATTTTGTGCAATGCTATTATGGCCAGACCTTTTTTTGTACACATGACAATGAAGTGCACACACAATCAAGTTAAGTGATCAGTGATAAGGAAACGGTAGCGAATAAAATTCCCAAAAATGAATTGCAGGTCATGTTTGAAAAAACTGTATGAACTGGGGGGAAACTGTGATCAATCTACAATGTATTTTTGCGAGTCCTTTACAACTTCATTGCTAAAGACAATGGGTCCCTTACTGTGAAGCTGAAGTATTTTCAGAAACTTTAAGTCCCAGCAAAAATCTTTTGAGAACAGGACTTTGGACTCCCGCACAGAATTATTCCTGGTAAAAAAATGTGGCATTTCTTTATTGGGAACACTAAAGATAATCAGAGTTGTTTTAATAAACAGGACAATCCCTTTACAATGGCGTGGAAAATGTCAAGGCTTATACAGTTAAGTAATTATTAGAATTGGAAAAGAACATATATGGCTTAAATACTTAAAATTTAAATATGTCCTGTTGAATTTTGAATTCCTTGAAAGTTGGATTATGTTTATCAATTCCTCTTGTGAGCTGTCAATTTACATTTGTTCATTCAGGAAATATTGGACAGGACGGGCTACTCTTTAGATGTGACTACAGGGCAAAGAAAATATGGTGGCCCCCCTCCTGGTACAGACGAGGATGCAACTCCACCAGGACCTGGTCATGAAGTAATTTGAAGTCTTAAAGAATGTCTGGATGCACATTTCTTGCCTTTTTCAGAAAAGTAGACTTGTATATGTCCAAATTCAATGCTGCAGTGACCAAATGAAAATAAGCTTTCACAAATGTATTGTGTTCGAATAGTTTAATAAATATGATGTGCTGTTTCTTTTTACACACAATTTCATTACAGCAAAATCAATGCTAATTTATCAATAGTCATCATTTTCAACACCATGCAGGGTCATTTATATTGCTGCCTTTGCAATAATCTTTCTATTTCTGTTTAAGGTCTTTGTTGGAAAAATCCCCAAAGATGTCTTTGAGGATGAACTTATACCGTTGTTTGAAGAATGTGGAAGAATATGGGATTTGCGTCTCATGATGGACCCCATGACTGGATTCAATAGGGGTTATTGCTTTGTGACATACTGTGAAAAATCTGGAGCTCAGGAAGCTGTAAGCAAGGTAAACGAAAAGGAAATTGGTAGTCCCTTAAATTTCACAAAATCGACTTCTGTTAAAGTTTTTGAGCATTGTATGTTTTTTTTTTCAAATTAATGATCCATTTCATTTTTACAGCTTGAAAATCATGCCATTAAAGAAGGAAAACACATCAAAGTAAACATTTCCGTTGCTAACCAGAGATTGTTTGTTGGAAACATCCCAAAAAGCAAGACGCGGGAAGAAATACATGAAGAATTCTCAAAAAAGACAGGTAACTGGGAAAGATTTGAAATTTCTTCATCATTGTGATCAAGAGCTTTGATCTTTTTCTTATTAATTTAATGCATGACGCTCAAGTCTTATATGAAAGACCTTTTTTAGTGAAGTTTATGCTGAATCTGTAACAGAACTTGCGGTAAGGTATATCTTTCGTAGGTAAAGTAATTTTGTGTATGCAAGTTGCTGGGGGAAATGGATGCTTTGTCTGTAGTAAATATTTACCTTTCCTAGTGGTTGGGTGTTCTACAAACCTTGACTTCCTCTGTTAAGTTTTCTGAAATAACCTAAGAAGTAAAAAAAAAATTTTTTTTTCCAGAGGGATTGTCTCAGGTTATCATATACAGGTCTGCTGAAAAGGAAAATCAAAAGAACCGAGGATTTGCCTTCCTTGAATATGATTCTCACAAATCTGCATCAACAGCTAAGAGGAAATTGGCTTCTGGCAGAATCAAAGTGTGGGGCTGTGATATTATTGTAGACTGGGCAGATCCAATTGACGAACCAGATGACAGTACAATGGCAAAGGTATCTATCATTGTCCAACTACAAGTTGGGAGTTTGTGTTTATTTAGAGAGAAATATTAGAGCATAACTTGTTAGTTTAGAGAGAAAATATCTTGATATGCAGCCATCATACTAGTTGTAGATTACACTTTGAATTTTTTTTTTTTTTTTTTTTATGATGACTTGAGCAACTCTTTTTCTGTTCAGGTTAAAGTCTTGTATGTGCGGAATCTCACAAGTGATGTCACAGAAGAAATTCTGAAAGAAAAATTTGGGGAATATGGCAAGATTGAACGTGCAAAAAAGATAAAGGATTATGGTTTTATCCACTACGAAGAAAGAGAAGATGCTGTTAAGGCTCAGGAAGACATGAATGGCCAGGTGGGTATTACTCTGTACTCTTTGAATATCACAACACAGGTCCTTCTCAGCATTGTCGGTTGCAGGGTTGGCTGCCAGCTTGTGAAGATAAAACTTTTAAACTTTCCGAAGTCTGCAGGTTCTCTATCTGTAGATATGAGAAAGATTTAAGAACAGTATTTCTATCACTTTTGCGGAAAATATTTAACTACTGATACATTCAGCAGGTTTGTTAGGAATAATTGCGAAGGAGAAAATTTCTGTGGTAAGGCGTCCGTTTTGATTTGTCAAAATTGAAAAATAAGTGATCTTTGCTACATACTTGTCATGATTTGCAAATGTAGGTCACTTACCTTTTTTTGGAAACATTCTATTGACAGAATTTCTTGCCTGAAGATTTTGGGGAAATTTTGTTTTGAAAGATTTTGTTAAGCAATTATCCTAATCATTATCTAGACCCACACATTGTGCATCATCAGTTAAAAACGTTTTTCATAGCTTCATAATGTTTATAGCTTCCTTATTTCAACACATTTTTCATGCTACAGTGAACAAATTGGTATGTAGTACTTGGTGAAAAGGTGATTTTAAAGAATCTCCTTTGCAGAAATTGGGCAAGCAGGAAATTGAAGTGTCCATGGCCAAGCCCCCTACCGAAAATAAGAAGAAAGAACAGCGAAAGCGCGAGCAGGAGAGAAGGCAAATGTTCATGGCTGTTGGAAGAGGTGGTCCCTATGGGTAAGATATATAATTTTGAATACAAGTTTTTGTGTCCCTTGCAGTACAGGTTTTTTGCTGCATTGTCATTTTGCAGGATAAACTGCCCGGTTGTGAATATGAAACTTGTGTTTTCAGAGATTACAGGTTTCCTTACATGAAGATGTGTTTAAAAAATTTTAGAACAATTTTGGTGTTGACAACATGATTTCCACTTCTGTATTAACATGGGTTATACATGTAATGATGTACACAGATATGATGACTACTGGGGTCCACCAATGAGGCCACCCATGCACCCAAGGGGAGGAATGAGGCGCCCAGGTCCACCAATCCCTCCCAGGGGTTATGGTGAGTTGAAATCCTAATGGTCTTTAATATGAATATGCATTAGATGTTTGGTTTTCACTTACCTCAGTTTCCTGGAAAAATTTTGTGAAGTGTCTAAAACTATTACAAATTCGGTGATTTGTGCAAATCTTTCAGGTTACTATGATGATTGCTATGGTTATGATGACTTTTATGACTATGGCTACCACCCAGGACCACGTGGACGCGGAGGGCGTGGCGGACCACCACCAGTAAGTCTCCCTTCTGTTAAAATTCTATGACTGCTTTTGGATTTTCAATTAAATTTATTGTGCTTTAATTCACTGCAAGGTTGATACGTCCTTTAAATATGTTGATATGTCTTAAATACTGTGGATTCATTTTATTTCGTGGGGGTCCAATTTTCGTTGTTTTCGTGGATGAGCAAATCCACGAATTTAAAAACACAACGAAATATGAACTACTTACTAAAGTAATTTTGAAATTTGACCAAGTAATCTTTGCCGACACCGGAAACGTCCACCGGTAATGACAGAAGCCCCGTAATTAGTCGGGAGTCGGGTAGTCTGAGGCTCGACATGGATACGCTAAATTGGTGTCAACGATATATAATTATATATTATTAAACATAACAAAGGGTAAGTACCCATTGTGATGCTAAGTATGATGGGATCGCAGTCGTTAGCGACACTGTGGACACTAGGCTTGATCGGACCATCCTGTCGATTGAAGATTGGATCCGTATTTCTATCCGACTACAGGTTCACAATAATTATTAATAATGCAGATCTTGTTTACACACCTGTTTACACATGGTCCAATCGTTACGCGTGGTGTTTTCATATGACTGCGGTACACCGACTGATCAGCACACAATGTTTATCCACTGAAAACAATTGTTTCTGATAATTACCGATTGATTACACGCCAGGATATATACTGATTTGTGGTTTGATATTAATGCGAGACTGTTGTAAACAGCGTTATAAAAACACAGGACGCCATCTTGAAAAAAAACGTTCTTTTATTCTTGTCATTAGTGTTAATTCCTGTGAACATAGCCTTAATACAAACAGAAATAATTTCGACTGGAAGCAAAAAGAGAAAATTCTAACGTTTTTATTTTTTTCCCACAGAATCAAAAATCCACGAATTTATGAGTCCACGAAACTGTCTAATTTGTAGAAACAACGAAAATTGAACCCAACGAAAATAAATGAATCCACAGTAGATGGGAGAAATATTTTTAAAAAATGAAGATATTCTTTTGATGATGTACATAATTCTGTTGCAGTGAAATTTTGAATATGTACCTTTCTGTTTGAATTTGACTATAATTTTTGTTTTGGATTCATTTGAAATGCTTATATTGTATACTTCTACTGTTCTGTCAAAGCAAACCTTTAATGTTGATATAAATACATGTATTGTTTGCCACAGCCAATTCGAGGTCGAGGAGGCGTACCACCACGGGGTGGTGGTCCTAGAGGTGGCATGATACCGCGGGGAGCAAGAGGAGCTATGCGAGGGCCTAGGGGAGCCATGCGGGGCCGTGGTGGACCCCCACCAAAACCAGTTCCACAGTTCCGAGGAGGAAAGAGAAAAGCAGGAAATGAATTAGGACAAGCCCAAACAAAACGACGCAATACACAAGATAATTGGGGAGCCCAGCCCATCGCACAGCAGCCTCTTGACCAATCGGGTGGTTATGGTGGAGGATACAATGATGCACAGTGGTACCAGGATTCATATGGGCAAAATTGGGGTTGAGAAGTCAACCTTTAGTAATAATTTTCAGTTCTTTGTTAAGTGGTGTAAAATTACTGTGTCCCTGTAGGAATGACCAGAAAATTGCCAAAAATAATCTTTGCACAAAAATTCTGCCTTTGGAGAAGGATATGGCATTATCTTTGGGATTTATTTGGTATCTGCCATCAAAAGACTATGATCATGTAGACATGATTTAATTGATTGAAAGTTCAATACAGACATCTTGGAACCAAGGAATCTCTGGCAGGCTAATCATTCTGAAAGGATACTTGAGGTCGTAATACCTCTTAATTAACTGGTTTGCCAGTATGCAGCAGTTCATCATCATGAAATTTTTAAAATGAATATTTTTAAAAGGACCATAGTTTCTACAAAAAATCTTAATTGTGGAAAGTAATTCAAAAATCATTGACTTTATTTTCATGGAAATTAATTGAATCATCGTGTTTGTTTTTTAAATTTTTGTGTTCTTGGTCTGTGTCATTGTAGTTATCCTTCATCATAATTCACGATTAAAATGTAATACTTTTACTTCTGGCTCTGCCAATTTGTTCAGATTTTGAGTGGGGAAAAAAAAAAAAAAAACCATCAAAAAATCTGCAAGCTGCTATAATGGCTAATAGTTGAAGGATATTGTTTTACTGAACAGGAAAAAAATGACCCTACAATTTTACACACTTCGTTAATTAACCTGAACCAGAACCTGCATGCAAACAGAATATAAAAGAAAACAACAAATGAAGCATTATTTTGGTCATGTTCACAAAAGTGCTTTGCATTTCTGGTTGTTTTGTGAAACCCTTTTCAATCATAAGCACCAAGTTTGAAAGAATCTTGATCTGTGAAAACAAAAATCATTCTTAATTGTGCTTTAGATTGGCAAGGGTTTCCTTGTTTCTAACATTGAATTCAAGCATATTTGATTGAATTGTTCAGTTCAGTTGGTTTGGTTTCAAGTTGTTTGAAAAAGTTTACTGCAGGGATATTATTTTGATCATGCTAGAATCATGAATTCATAGTCATGCTTGTTAAGAAGTAACAGTTTATAGTGAAAGATAACTTTATGATTTCTAAATATGTATTTTCAAATGAAATGTTAACATAGCATTGTTTTCCCCAATTATGTTACATGTATGCATTTCCCATATCTTTTTGCATACTAACATATTCTCTTTTTCTTTTTTTCTCTCTTCCTGACTTAAAAAAGTATGCGCCACCAAAAAACATTGAAATTGTTAATTTAAAACAAAAACAAAGAGAAAAGATCAGAAAAAAAAGTTTTAAAATTAATCAAAAAATTACTAAACCTTTTTTTAAGAAAATATTTAATTTGAAGCAGATTTTGTCAAGAAAAACAATTCAAAAGTGATTTAAACAGTTCATGTAGTTTTGATAATTTATAGTTTAGTTTTGGCACTTGGTTTGGAACTGAATGTTTGGCGAAGTCGAACAAACTTTGCTGCATATAGGTTCCCACAGCCTGTTGCTCCCATCCAGGGATCTGAAAGGCTGTCCCCACTGACCAGTGTGCTGCATTCAGTCTGGGCCACCACCAACAACCCAGTGGACCGACTTCTGACAGGTAATGTGGTTGTCAAAGGAAGGCTGTCACCTGGCAACTTGATATTAAATAGACCTTCACAGAAAAAAGAAATTACAAAAAATTATAAAAAGAAGGGGAGATAAAAAGAAAAATGATTGAAAATCTGACTTTGTCCACAGAGGTGGCAACTAAAACTCTTCAAAATCCTAACAATGAAGTGCAAGTTCATCTATCTGGAAAGCAACAGAACTTTTAGGGAAAAGTGTAAAATACAAATAGAACTTTGTGAATTTGCTAGTGGTTGTGCTGAAATATTTCGTGCAGAGATTTATCCTTTAAAATTCACGGTGTACAGTCATTTCCCCCTCAAACTTTTCAGCACATGGATACATAATCGACACATTCGTACAAAATAGAATCGCATTTGCTACATGTCGAGTGCATGTCAAACAAAAACTTCGAAAATCTAAAAGAAATTAATTTTAGTGTGTACTGGAATTTTCACATTGCAAATGTTCAGAAGAGAAACGGAGTGCTCATATGATATCAAGTTGCATACTTATGAAGAATATGTGAAGGTCATATTGATCTTGATGAATGCCATGTTGACCTTGATGAAATGAGTCTTTGAATTTGTTGATATTTCTGACTATACTCTGGCTCTCACATTGACTGAATTTCCTCCACCAAGCTTAATTTCGTTAGTATGTCCTTGCTTGTTTTAATAGGAATTTATTTTGTAGAAACAATTTTCGTGGATTGCACGTTTCCGACAAATGCAACACCTGCCTGTAGTTGGTCTATGTGAATAATATCCATACTTAACCATATCTAACGAAGATGACAGTGTGAAATATTGTCTTTTTATTAAGGACTAAATGGATATCAAAGGACTAGGAGAGCTCTTTACAACTAGAACTGAAAAATTAATGCATTGAGCATATTATAAATGACAGCATTTACAAAGATATCTCTCGAGCCAGAGTATAGACTTCAATTAACTCTCTCTTTTTTTGTGGTGTGGGAATGATACACTGTTGAACGTTCAAGTCTTGTCAAGGAAAGAAAAAACATTCCTTGCAAGTCGCGTTCCAGAGAGCTAAACGATGGTATTCAGGTTGCTCTGTAATGTCCTGTTTTTAAAGGGTAAGAAAAAAAAACTCTAAACGTTGCTCAAGCAGTTCTAAGGAAATGATGTGGCTGGTTGAAATTTGGCTACAGATTTTCTGAAAGCATTAGATGCATTGTGAAATGAGTAATTCATTGTCCTGCATTCGTCTTGAAGTAGGTTCACAGATAGTGACATTGAAAAGTAACTAGTCTGGAAACAAAAGTAAAGCAGAATAAATTTGACCTATTGATATTTAACATAATTTAGAGTTCAAATATGGGAAAACGTAAAATTTTGCACATTTATAAGGTAAACGTGATTTTGATCCACCAAGGTACAGTACTACGATGTAACGTTCAGCAGTCTTGTTTAAGTGCCTGAATATTGTATGAAATGCTCGAAAGAGAGAACGTATTTTTCATTCTTTCTAATTACAAAGAATGGGGATGGGTAGTATGAAAATGGTGCAAATTACAGCGAATATAGTTGTGGTGTGAAGTTCTCCGTCGAAAGAAGATATCTGACATAAATAGAAGGGAATTTTACTGGTCTAATTCAGAAGTACGAGAATGGGATGTTATACTTAATCCCATGTATTGTCTTTAACAGGTATCCAGACAAGACCGTCCAAGATTGGCCGAATGTTGGAGGTTTATTGTATCTATAAAATCAAAACGCCATTTTGGCATAGTCTTAACCAATTTTAATAAGGAAAAAATTCAAATTCGATTAGATTCTTTTGCAAATTTTGTTTTGAACTTCTAGCTTAAATTGCACAGCAAGTGTCTGGTTTTGTAATTTGAAATGAAATTAAGAAGATGCCATGACCGAATCCAGATCACACAGAAGCTGGCCGAGGGAATAAAAAAGGTAAGTCTTGCAAAGAAGATGAAGCAAGAAGAAAATTCGATTTTGAAGTTTGTTTTGTGTTGAAACAAAAAAAAAAAGAGAAAAAATAAAAACTTTATTCACAACAAATATTTGCAATTTTTATGTGTTGGAAGTGGTATATAGGAAGTCTCATTATAGTGACTGGAAAATTCCGTTATGTAGTTATCTATTTCACAACACACTCGTTTGAGCAATGTTTCGATACTTCGTAGGTGGTTGTTTATTACTGTAATATGCAACTTTAACATTCATATTGCTAAATAGAATCCGGCAGTAAAATTGTGCTGAATAGAACCACAGGTACCCACATGTCTGTCAATAATCTTACTAAGGTAGGTAACTCTTGTCTACCTAACGAAATGGCCCAACGTCTGGAAAGTTGTGATGGCCACTTCACCGTCGATGTATATCTCTGGAACCGACAGATAAATGATGTTTAATTGTTATATTTCATATTATCCACGAAAACTTGCCAGACATCAAACAGCGAAATTCACTTAGTCGGACCTACTTCTGGAAGCAATATCTGACTATAATCCATTAAATTAGCTTCAAAACGCCTTTCCATGACAAGTACGCGATTCGTTGTTGAGAGTGATCATTTACTGACTTGGCTGTGGTTTATTTTCATATATTGCTTATCCTGTCGAATGTCGCGTGAAGGTTTTCGAAGGTAATTTTTATGGATTCTGAAATCTGTTGATTTAACGATGACTGATGAAGTCTGACAACAGTTTTAGGACATGTGAAGCGAATCTATTGTCGAATTAAATATTTATCTGTTGGTTTATTCCACTTGACTAGATATATGGAACGGCGCAGTGCCATCATAATATACCGATATTGGGTCATTTCGTTCGAACGATAATTGATTGCCTTGTCAGTACGAGTGTTGACGGACCAGGCTATATCGGAGTGAGCAGCAGACTCCGTCATCGAAGCACTCGTAGGTTTGGTAATTCGCCAGCCTAGTGAAACTACTTGATTGGAAATATTCCATTGTTACAAGAAAATGTAGTGATGGTGTCATGTGATCTTTAGTGTGGCGTAGTCCCCCGATATCACTTACTTGCTCCGCATTCCCGATCGGAATGAAAATGTCGGTGTTTGTACCGATGTGGAAGATAAAGTCGATGACTTGTATATCGACGTGGATCAAAAACACTACATTGGCATTGTTTACTGGCGACCATCCTACCCCGGTACGACTATCATTGACATCTTTGTGAAAATAGGTGATGCAGGAAATGCTGAATAGACTCAAAACTAGAGGTGAAAACAGGAAACGTACACCTTTGATTATTTTTCGATATCCGGCTGGCTTTGTCAAGACGGGATACGGAAAATAATCATTCTTCTGATGTGAACCCCTCTTGCTGAGCTACCCATTCAAAAAAAATGTTGTAGAAATTAAACAAAAAACTTTTTTAAAATGTTTCCCAACACTACCAAGATAACTCCACTCTTTCCAGAAGAAAGGACGAGACAGAATTTTGCAGGTAGGTGTAGAATTCCAGAAAGCGATTGTTTTCACACCACACGTTTTGAAGATACATATTGCATTTAGCAAAGCACAATTTGCAGCTAATGGCCAAGTTGTACAAATATATTCAAAGGCGACCGAATATATGAAGATATAATGACCATAGTAAGTTAATTTGACACAAACATTATTACACAGATATTATTGACATCTCGCTCAGTTCTAAATAAAAATTTAAAAAAAAACTTTATTTGATGAAAATGATACCCGCAAAATTCTCGAGATCGCTTCGAGTAGAATAATAAAAAATGCTCCCGATATAATCGATCACATTGGTTAACGAAACGCCATACAGTGTAATGAAAATTGGAACGTATTTTCTAAAGCCTTTACTCTGAAAATTATTTAACACCTATTTATTCAAGATTAAATAACTGGGTTAAACAAAATAAAATTTGGAAGGATCTGGTTAAATTTTGCAATCGGTTTACCCAAATCCTCCCGAATGGGGTAGGAGTTAAGGTCGTATCCACCAGCTTTGTGACATGATCTGATTGCAGTAGACAAACCGGAAAGTTGTAGACGTTATGATTTCCCTATACTGAATTCTCCATTTCTAGATAAGACCGCCTGCTTCAACATGGTGTTTACATGTCGTAGTTGGTTCGATATTCAAGAGCATGTTCCCAATATCGTGATCATTTCCGTACAATTTGTCAACAGCTGATTGATAAACTCCCAACACAGGACTGAGAGATACAGGTTGATGAAGACCGATTGTAGGAGTCCCTTTTTTTTTTTTTTTTGTCATGGTGATCTCACTTCGGAGATATTTTTCTATATGTACGTATGCTACACTTCCTTGTCGGCGCTCGAGCGGCTTCATTCCTTGGGGGACTTTGGTCAAACTTCACATTTTTATAAAGGACTATTTAGGAACATTTTCTTCAGATTGGTAATGTCAATAGAATGGAAGTACGTATCACACTGGTCATTTGTCCGATAAAGGTGACCGTGTAGCCATCGTAACGTCACTCTAATCTGCTGTTGGTTGTGTTATAAATACTTCTATTCTATTGTAAAGGACTACATTTCGGACAAGTTAGGAGTCGCAGGGCTGTATAGTCGATGTATCAAATTCTGTGTAAATCACTAGCGGACATTACATATTAATGTCCAAAAACAATCGGGGGCTACGCTCCGAATCATACCATGGTAATCTGTCTGTAATCGACAAATTTTCCTTAATTTTAACTACCTCTAGAAGTTCTTTAGTTCTCATTCTTCAAGTACATCAGAAAGGAATATTGATCAATTATTTATGTGCAGCACTGCCCCTTTATTTATTTATTTAGAATTTCAACTAGCGACAGCATGTTGACTTTCCAATCGGTCTCAAAACAAATCATGGATAAGAAAGCATTAATGCCTATGGAAGTTTGTTTGACAATTTATCGAAAACTTTTCCTTTAAAACACTGCCCATGCATAATTTGTGCTCCAAAACACTACTTAGAGATCCTGAGATTTTTTCGCTTTGGTCCAAAATTCAGCATAACTCATTTAGAACAAATAGTATGAACTACTTCTCACTAATGAGAAAAATATTTGGAGTCTGATTTGTTAAGGAGCAATCGATGTCACAGTTTAAAGTTGTATTAACCCAGCTACGGACAGAGGGAAATCTAAGGTTTTAAAGGTTATCACATGGAGACAACAGGCATGTAAATAGCAGCTGCGTTATATCATTTTCATAAAAACGAATTACCACACGACTCTGATTTCTCTCCAGCTTCATCCTCCCAAGAGTGTGAGTTTTTTTAATCGCGCCACCTTTAACCTGAAATCTTGGATCCTACTAAAAACGCCGATTTCCTGTGACTTATCACACATTGTTACATGCGTTGATATCTGCTCTAGTTGACGATACTAGCTGGCATTGGAACCATTTAATCATAATTAAACGCTGTCTTTAGCCGGCGGGACTTCCTTCCAGTTTCTGTAGGCTAAACAGGGTCTGAAAGTAACACGCATTATAGAAAATATCCATTTCGATTTCTTCTTTGGAAATAATAATTATTATAATAATTTATTCGTTTTTATTTCCGAGACGATTGTTGTTTCCAGAAAACCGATTTTCTCATTGAAATGCAATAGAAGGATTCTATAACGATAAGCAAACTTTATCTCAAAATGTTAGTTTTCACCCAGATGTCTTCTTTTCTTTCCTTTTTTTTTATCAAGGCACAGATTGCAGTACTTATTTCTGGGTCCTATGTTTAAGAAAAGTTATCCACCAAGCCAACATACACGCACTCTGATTAGTGGTGTTAATAATGCAAAACTTTCCCCAAAACATCCTGAGTAATACCAAAGAGAATTAGTCTGGCAATGGAAAGATGTTTAAATTATTGACATCAAAGCAAATCACGATGTCAACTACGTCGTCACAAAATGAACTCCACAAAAAATCTATATGATACCATAATAAGCGCTCCACTTTTGGTAAAAACAGTACAGCTATTGGTAACAAAAGTACATGTAGATGTATATCAAAACGCAAAAGTACATGATATTACGTTTGGATTGAATTTATAGTGAATTATACAGATACATCCTATACAAAACAACTTAACGGTGAAATTGCTGAAATTATTCTTCAGGCGAAACTACGTTGGTTTGACTCTATATATGCAAGATCTGAGATTTACTGTGTGAAACTTGAAATGGATTGCTTCAAAGATGGCTTCGAGTAAAAACCTCGCTACAACTTTGTGAAAGTTACATGGTAACGAATTGGTATTAATTACCTCGTACTTGCGTACTAGAAAATGCGGATGCCTTATAGTAATCAGGTTTTATGTTTGACTTTCTGTTTTTCACTTGTTTCGGTACAATATTATCAGCTATATTGGGCCAAATGCACCAAATATTTACTCAATGATTCTTCGAGGGAAGTGCTTGCGCGGGAGATATTTTTGGGTGCTGAGGTCAAAGGTCAAAATAATAGACTATAAGTAGAAAATCGGTTTCAGTAAAATGTCTGCTAGGATGATTACACTTATATACTCTCTTCATTGCTTCTTCACAAGTGCTTACTTTCAATCGATCTCATGTTCAATGGTCAAGGTCACCATTGCTATTAATGACAATGGTGATTTTACAGCAAACAATATATTATTTCTGAATGTTAGTGGTAAATATTTACCGAAGACATAGTGAAGCAAAATTAACTGAAATCATCAGATCACATGTCAAAGGTCAAGATGAAACTTTGAAATACCCAAATGATAAATAATTATAGGTCAAGTAATAATATTGTAATGAAACATTGAAGCATAATTTTTTTAATCAATTGAAAGTCGCTCGACCTAAAGGGTCAAGGCCACCAGGTCAAAGATTAAGGTCAGCTTTGAAATATGTTTTTGTTTTGAACATGCAAATGTTTTCCTCTGATATTATGATTATGAAGCAAATATGTCAACACTCAAATGTCTTCAAGACATCAACATATTATTTATTAGGGTGGTGGTCTATAGTAATCTGTCCGTCTGTCCGCCCGCCAGCTAAGTTTAGTCTGACACATTACGGGACCCTCTTGGCTTGTGTCACTATGCTACTTCATTCCAATTTCCCGAAATTGTATCTTTAATGCATTCGTTTATTTTCTTACGACTTTGACTTGTCGCGATCGTCTCTGTTCACGGTTTAACTGTGATGTTAGTGAAGCTGTTCAGGTGCAATATGATGTGGAATACATATACTTTCTATTTTTATCTTATCATAATCATGATAAAAATCCCAACCTGATATGAGGGCCTGTCGAAGCTTAGGGGCGTGATATTTTAGCAACATATGAACTACACCTATCGCGAACCCCTCACTCCTTTAAAGTACGTGTATATTCAAACATCAGTTTACTCGTGTTTTGTCCTTGTTCGGTGATCGAAATGACCTCTGTCTAGCGTATAGATTGAAACCGTAAATTTACTATCATCAGCATTTAAAATCGGATGTTGGAAAAGAACAGTAGGTTAATCACAATGAGTCCCAAGAATAGTGATAAAGTTCACCCCAGGATCATCTGAACAACAGTCACTTAATTTCATCAGCAAATAATAATGTTCAAACTATCACAGGGCCCCATTACCTTATCTAATACTACTATGTCAACGTGACCTTTCAACATTGGCTTTATGACTGTTTAGCTTTCCTTGAACAGCATGCATTCTTATACTGTTAATTAAAAAAATTGTTATAATTCAGGAGGTACAAAGTCAAGTTTAAACAGGTCACCGAGGTGACTGGTTTAATTCCTAAAACATGAATTGCTGGGATCACACTGGGGTCACGAGGATATATCAACTCTATGTTTTTGAATTCAAAGATATAGTAATTGACCTTATCCAGTTAACAGGTAATGTAAGTACTCAGTACCAGTGAAGTGTTATTTACTTGAAAGAGTGATTATTGCGTGTAGTAGTGAGATTTTAGATTTCTGAACTATCATACATGTTTCATTTCAATGTAGATTTCTGAACAATAATACACATCTCATTTTAATTTATTTACATTAGTAAATGTTGGGTCATGGATTATAAACTTCAAAATCAGATCTCTAGAAAAAAATCTTAATATTGGTATATTAGCGAACTAGATTTTAAAGTTCTAATTTCCATAGTTTGATATCTGGTCCCGTGATGGGTACCGTACCGTACGAAGGGCTCTACTGTATTGACATTTACTCTCGAAAGGTGTGTTAAAGTGGTGGACTACAGGTGAAGTCACAGCTAGTGCGACAATCGATCTCCGTACCGCAATCAAGTTCTATACACTTAATCGGGCAAGATCAATGGACACTCGAATAGCCAATAGAAACAGACAGCCTACTTACGGTGTTCGGGTGTGTAAGTGTGGTCAGATAGGTGTAATTGTGTCGTTTAAGTGGTGACTCGTGGTCAGTAACATCGATGGACGTAACTTTCTCAAGACATCTAGGCCAAATGATCTCAGAATGAAAGTGCGACCTTAATTGTAAAAGGAATTATTATTTTCAGTTTCTGATTGTGAAAAAAAGTGACAGTTGACATCTTATTTAGCTCTTTCTTATGGATGTGTCTTTTATGGTGAAATTTTGATTACGGTAAAGTGAGTGACCGTTACCATGGCGTTTAAACGTGCTATTGGAAGTGCCATTCTTAAGAAGGCTACGTAAGTATGGACTTTATTTAACATCTTAAGCGACAAATATGAGGTTTATTACCTAGTGACCGAGGTGTTAATTGCTGACCGCGTTTGAACTTTTCAATCAGATAAAGTTCACTTTCAGGTGTTAGAATATGCTTGTATTTGACTCCTAGAGAAAGTCATTTTTGCTGTAAAGAGGCTCTTGATAAAAATTCACATTACCTCACATTTATGTTTGTATAAGGAACACAAATCAAAAAAAGATGGAAGGAAATATTTGCGGAAATCAAACAAAATTTTCTAATTTTAAACCACTCTACACCCGCTGTTTGCTATTTGGAAGTATTTTAAGTGTTGAGAAGGGCCTCGAGAAACACTTGTCAGTTGTTGCTTCAGCACTAAAGTGACAAAGATACTTACCGTTGATGAAGCCAACACTCGCTTATTGACATAGAAGTCAATTATTATGCCCGTCAACTTCTGTTTTGTGTAGATTGTCCCAAAGATACAGAAACTAATAACGAGAAGCCATTATTACGGAATCAAATTGATTGGAAATGGCCAATCGATTTAGAATAGATCATTATTAAACGGTTTACCTATATAGAGTAATGTCTGTGAGCTTGATCTCTAGGGGCCGGATAGAATGTCCGGTGGTAAAGTAACTACAAATACAACCAGGTGCCTGATATAGAACTGTTCTCAGCCTTCACCAGGTCTGGTCAGAATGACCACTCAGTCTTCCAACCTTAGTTCACACGCACTCGTATTTAGCCTTTTGTCGCATCTCAAAATTTGACAAAGCTACAGGGACGAACAATGGGAATGCATGTATATTGGGTACTACTGTTTCACAGAGTTTGACTTTTTGTTGAATGCTGTTAGAAATCTTTATATAAGTTGTTTAAACGGAGGACATTTTTCACCTGTTTTGTATATTATTGCTTTGATATCGTTTTCATGCGTTCGTACGTGCCTCCTCTACAGTGAACCAGATTACTACATATAAATATTCTTGTTGTCGATGTTAACGACGAACCATTTTATAAGCACTTTGTAAATCTCAGGGATTTGTGACATAACTGGTCTTAGTGAGCAGGTTTAGGCCACACTTGACCCTCTGACCAAAAAATTCAAATCTATGCTTCAATTATATTGTGGCAAGCTGAAACAGAATATAGATGTAAAAAAAATGCTTTATTCTTTAAAAAGAAATAAACAAATCGTTCATAGCTCCTACTGTTCATCGTAAAAATCCCTAATCCAACAGAAGGTCACAGGGTATACATTCCTGTATAATGCCTAACTAATAGTATTATTCTTACAAGTGAAAACACAAGCATATTGTTTACCATTAACAAATGTATTTAGAAATAGCTCTACAAATCACTTCACTTGTTTAGGGATAATCAATTTGTTAAGCAGTAAAAAATAATCTGTCCATTCATGATAATCAACAGAAGAAAAATAATCCACAAAAAACTTGAGAATTAAGACTTAACAGCTGGCGCCACGCTACACAGGTGTACTCACCTGGCACAGCTAATTACGAAACTTGATGTAAGTATGATAGAGGTTTATATGAAACATCTCCCAAGTCAGATATCTCTCATTTGTCTTTAAAATTTGTTATTTTCTCTCAGTCCAGTGTATAATTCATTTATCATTTCGTTCAAACATCCTATGAAGAATTACCAAAGTAATACTGGAAACAAAAACAAGGATTGTTATTGGTTATACCAGAAATTAATGGTATTAAAAAAACAAGGATTGTTATTGGTTATACCAGAAATTAATGGTATTAAAAAAAAAAGGATTGTTATTGGTTATACCAGAAATTAATGGTATTAAAAAAACAAGGATTGTTATTGGTTATACCAGAAATTAATGGTATTAAAAAAAACAAGGATTGTTATTGGTTATACCAGAAATTAATGGTATTAAAAAAAACAAGGATTGTTATTGGTTATACCAGAAATTAATGGTATTAAAAAAAACAAGGATTGTTATTGGTTATACCAGAAATTAATGGTATTAAAAAAAACAAGGATTGTTATTGGTTATACCAGAAATTAATGGTATTAAAAAAAAGGATTGTTATTGGTTATACCAGAAATTAATGGTATTAAAAAAAACAAGGATTGTTATTGGTTATACCAGAAATTAATGGTATTAAAAAAACAAGGATTGTTATTGGTTATACCAGAAATTAATGGTATTAAAAAAACAAGGATTGTTATTGGTTATACCAGAAATTAATGGTATTAAAAAAACAAGGATTGTTATTGGTTATACCAGAAATTAATGGTATTAAAAAAACAAGGATTGTTATTGGTTATACCAGAAATTAATGGTATTAAAAAAAAACAAGGATTGTTATTGGTTATACCAGAAATTAATGGTATTAAAAAACAAGGATTGTTATTGGTTATACCAGAAATTAATGGTATTAAAAAAACAAGGATTGTTATTGGTTATACCAGAAATTAATGGTATTAAAAAAACAAGGATTGTTATTGGTTATACCAGAAATTAATGGTATTAAAAAAAACAAGGATTGTTATTGGTTATACCAGAAATTAATGGTATTAAAAAAAACAAGGATTGTTATTGGTTATACCGGAAATTAATGGTATTAAAAAACAAGGATTGTTATTGGTTATACCAGAAATTAATGGTATTTAAAAAAACAAGGATTATCATATGTGATGCTAGAAATAATAACAAGGATTATTATAGGTAGTACTAGAAATAACAAGAAAGCATGAGACGAAACCTCGTAGCGGTAAAACGCATCGTTTAAATATAAAACTGATTTTTAGTGTTTAAATGCAAGATTTTAGACAGATGATGATATTTATTGTAAAAACGTCATTGTCAACACAAGATTGTCGTAAAAACTTAAATATTAACACACCAGATTCCGCCTCGGGTTTCGTTATTTGTAAATCTTAATGTATTTATTCAGGAATCAAGTATATGCCCATTAATGCTGTGCCTTGTCAACTATACGCTAAGGGTTATTGAGTGTCTCTTCAATCGGTTCTCGTTTACAATAGAACAGTGCAAATTTCGAAGCGATGTAAAAGAAAATCGCGAAAATGTGACCCATTGTGAGAAACTTACACCAGAGGTGTAAAAATTCACGCGACCTTCATCGGCAATATGCTGATTTGAATTTATCACACAAGTTTAAATGACAAACAGATGAAATAGAGGAGTGAATCGTGTCTTATTGTTTTTTTTTCTTTGTGTGGGCCATTTAAACTAAAGCAAACATTGTAAGTACTTTGTGCTCACTTTCGCCTGTTAACTAATGGTTGATACAGGATAGCGTTTTAAATGACTGTAGCGACAAAGTAGGCGTTTCCAAACAGTGTATATAGAAACTCTATACATACCAGTAAAACTGATAGCAGGTATCGTTATTAAAAGGACGATATTTGTTCTGCTAGCCAACTCAATCTTTTGATATTACTAGGATGGTAGATTGGTTATCATATCGAATGGCTCCTCAATTCCACACAAACATTCAACCAGTTCAACGTGACACTTCATTTAATTGAAATTATATAGTTTTCAAATCATTTTCATAAATCAGGTATTTGATGTCTGTTTCATCTAATAAATTAGTGATATTTCTTACCTACTAGTTTTTGTTGATAATTTTTTCTTACTTATGAAAAATAGTATTTGAAATAGTGTACCGTCCTCAGTTTACTTTTATTATTCGTTATCAAAGCCAGGCTCCAAATCTCCTAACCGGTCGGAAGATATCTGAGACCACAGAATAACGTGAGGGCACTTGTTCATTCCAGACGAATTTTCGTGAAAATGATTGATATCAATATGTTATTTAAGACGTTAATATTATCTCTGTATTATTTTCCCGTGATTAAAGCGAATGTGTTATTAAGGTGTTTCATATATCCGTAATTTGATAGAGGCTTTGTTCATATTGAAATGAAGTTAAAAGCAGTAATTTCAAACTTCTCACAAAGACATGCTATTATCTAGAAGGAGTATTCCCCTTCCCCAGTGTTGTTCAAGTTCTTTGTTTCCAATAGCCTTTTGCAAACGCACTCACTCCCTCGGCGTATTTCGTCAATATTAAGAATAAGGTTGTTGAAGACATATTGAGTTAACATACATACCTACTTATCACGAGATACATGTTAGTTTATCATGTGTGCTTAACGCCTTTACGAATGTGTGCTTTGCTCACGAAAAGTCACTTGTCAGTCCTCTTAAATATTATGATACATATAAAACCGATTTCAATTTGAATTTTACTAAAGACTTTTTCGCCCATTTATATTTTGCACAAATATTTGTTTGATTAAAAACGCCACTTGTCCTGTTGACATATCCATTACCCGTGTCAGATAAACGACATCGACACTTCCTTAAGTACACTGTTAAATACATTTGGAAAATGTTGGACTTATTTATTTGTTCAGGTTAATGGCCAGACAAGCGAAAACCTTTTATGGCAAAGTCATGTAATCTCTAACTCAAATTACCGAATTGTTGCCGAATAACAACACAACCACCGAGCGTTAATCTCTAACCGAAGTTACCGAACAGTGGACGAGTGTCAATATGACCGTTAATAGTTGCACGTATCTCATAAGTTATAGTGATGTCAAGGGGTCTACATTGGTTTACATTTAGTCTTCAATGTTGTGACTGTTTACGTTTTATTGACTTTAAGCGTTACGACCTGGAGTAAGTCGACATTCCACGTCCAGGCGCAGACTACCTCTCTAATGAGGTTCAGTGAATACCGTCACTAATTGCACTCACTATGGCTAATCATTAATACAATCTTGCATAAACTGTGACGTCATATGCTTCCGTTCACGATAACAATTTTAAACATTTTAATGGCAGCCTAAAACAGGGCAGAAGAAGGAACAATTAAAAAATAATTACCTGTGAAAAGTTCGTATATTTTTCAATCTAAGCAGAGCAAGAACTCCCAGAATGTTTGCCTCTGCCGTAGTGCTTATCACTATGTCATTTGTACCGGATTGTATCAAGGAAATCAAATTCCTCGAAAAAGGGGAATGTTTTGAACGATATAATAAATTTAGCGAATTCCGCCGCCAACTTTAACGCAGAACAGCGTTTGGAATCTTTGCTTTTGCAAAGAATACTTTTATCAGATGAAAAACCCTTGTACTATATGGTGTTAGCCATATTAGTAATCATTACTAATATGGCTAACACCATATATCGGATAGAAAATGACTAAAAGACGGTACACAGATTCCTTACGTCACTGGCTACGTGTAAAATGACTCATCGTCGACCTTGACCTCAATACTATGAAGCATCCAGCATAAGTTCTTGTTCTTAGTACTCAACCCCGACAAGATTGTTGATGACGGATGCCGTCTCGATTGTTAATAAGACACGGATTTTGGTGTCATGAAGTGGAATCTCAGCCGCCTTCACCGGATATGACCAAAGACCGTCTGGAGGTCAATAAGAGACTATGGAAACGTACGCTACAGGAGTCAGCAAGAACATGTTCGTTTGATAACGTGATGATAACTAATAACACTCTATTTTGGAGGAGGATTTGTGATGACTTTCCCGCCTCTTGACTATTGTAGATGTAAAACTGTTGTCGAAGTGTAGAATATAATACTAAGACCAACCTCAGCTCGCATTTATTATCATCAACTTAAAATTCCACGTGCCTTCGGTGTTATGTCCTGCTGCAATTAATTATTACAACAAGAAAATAACAGACACACAAAACAGTGGGCCTTACTGAAACAAGAAGCATAACTACAATATTAGAAACAACTAGGTGTTCTAACTAGGTGTTCTAAGTAGGTGTTCTAAGTAGGTGTTCTAACTAGGTGTTCTAAGTAGGTGTTCTAAGTAGGTGTTCTAACTAGGTGTTCTAAGTAGGTGTTCTAACTAGGTGTTCTAAGTAGGTGTTCTAAGTAGGTGTTCTAAGTAGGTGTTCTAAGTAGGTGTTCTAACTAGGTGTTCTAACTAGGTGTTCTAAGTAGGTGTTCTAAGTAGGTGTTCTAACTAGGTGTTCTAAGTAGGTGTTCTAAGTAGGTGTTCTAACTAGGTGTTCTAAGTAGGTGTTCTAAGTAGGTGTTCTAAGTAGGTGTTCTAAGTAGGTGTTCTAAGTAGGTGTTCTAAGTAGGTGTTCTAAGTAGGTGTTCTAGGTGTTCTCAGTAGTGTAACTAGGTGTTCTAACTAGGTGTTCTAAGGTGTAGGTGTTCTAACTAGGTGTTTCTAACTAGGTGTTCTAAGTAGGTGTTCTAAGTAGGTGTTCTAAGTAGGTGTTCTAAGTAGGTGTTCTAACTAGGTGTTCTAAGTAGGTGTTCTAACTAGGTGTTCTAAGTAGGTGTTCTAACTAGGTGTTCTAAGTAGGTGTTCTAAGTAGGTGTTCTAACTAGGTGTTCTAGGTGTTCTAACTAGGTGTTCTAACTAGGTGTTCTAGGTGCTAGGTGTTCTAACTAGGTGTTCTAAGTAGGTGTTCTAACTAGGTGTTCTAACTAGGTGTTCTAAGTAGGTGTTCTAAGTAGGTGTTCTAACTAGGTGTTCTAAGTAGGTGTTTTAACTAGGTGTTCTAACTAGGTGTTCTAAAATGGTTTTCTTGTTCATCAATTGAGGTAAAATCGAAGTCATGCCACATTCCCAAAACTGGAGAAGTGACAATAAAAATTACTGGTGTGTTAACCTCCACCAATACATCAGCTTCATCGCAGAAGGAAATAATGTATGTATGTATGTATGTATGTATGTATGTATGTATGTATGTATGTATGTATATGCTGTCAGTAAATTAAAAAAAAAACTAAAATGACACATTTTACAAGTTTTTTTCATCTGATTTTTAAGCTTTCTGTATTAAAGCCAATCAAAATATGTCCAGGTTTTGCTCTCATGAGTATGTACATAATGTGATGGACTTTTCTCGGAGTTCTTCGATCCAAGCTTTAATATAATACCGCCAATGCCATACTGAAATGAGTCTTTAGACAAATGTTCAAAATAATTTTCAGAACATCCACACGAAACTGACCAAGCCAACAAAAGCTGTACAAAATATAATCCATTTTCGCCGAAGGAACGGTTGGCCATTTTATTGGTACAAGGAAGTCATTATTCTCTCCCAACTCGGCCAGAAACTGAGGCTCGATAAGTGACGCCAGATAAAACACCGGTCAGTGACCCATGCTGATTGATTAACAATAAAAATCATTGATCAACAGTCAAACTATCTGTCCAAAATACAATGACTCTGACAACAGTAATTAATTTGTAAAATGTTGGCCATATCTTTCACTATAGCAATAATTCCCGATGGCGTGAAAGAAAATCATTAACCATGCTATACAAAGACTGCCGTAGAAAGTGTTATGGATGGCATTCAGAGACTGACTCGAGGAGTCACTCAGTACCTCAAAGGATAGTATCCCGATACTACTTAGGGTGTCACATCAGGAGGTAACATCCCGAGATTGACTCGAGGAGTCACTCAGCACCTCAAAGGATAGTATCACGAAACTAACTTACGGTGTAACATCAGGAAGTAACATTCCGAGACTGAATCAGGATGTCTATCGCCATCTCAAAGGATGATATCCCGAGAGTTGTTATTATCTCAAAAGATGGTATACAAGGAACAGCTATTTCCTGTTGCACCTGAGGGGCTGACACTCAGAGTTTGCACCCAAATGTCTCTTGCCATTGTGATGACTCACAGAAATGATGTCTCTCCCCCAAGAAGACACTGTCATGTTTAGAAATCGTCCCAGGTTAATCCTCTCAATCTTTATAGATTACGTACGATAACTAGATCCAATCTACGGCCTTCTCTGTGGATAGCATCTGAAATTAACGAAAGACCATGATATCAATGTCATCGTCTTACTGTTGTAGTCTTCCCTCACAACTCATGCACTGCTTTACTAGACGAACAAAAGCGATAAAACCAAACACAGAATATTTCCAAGTAATGTAACGGAACTTTTTTTACTCATCAGAACGTGTATGTTAATGACAATTCAGTTTTATTTTTGTACCGTTTTGTTTATTCTCGACGAACTTTAATGGAACAATCATAATGATAAAACATCAGTTAAACAATTTCATATTTGGATATTATTGTGTAATGTAGCTTGTTTCTCTAAGACCGAAGTACTCGACTAGAGGACAAGAACTGAACAGTCTGTGTATCTCATAGACGTGGTACACGTGACAACATAATGAATCAGTTTATCCACGAACGATACAATACTGGTAAGTCAACGAATCAATTTCAAGGAGGCACTTGTTAGGAGAACGTTCTAGTGAGTGAGTGTTTCAAATTTCATTTTTTAAGTGATTTCAGGTCTGGACACAGTTGTAGACTAATTGGAGTCTTGATCAGTATTTCAGAGATCGATGTGTGTTTTGTAGAGTTAATTGTTGTCAGCTGGTGGTAACACGCACACACTGTATTAATGAATATTACTGTGTAGCTATGATTGTAACTGGTCGACATTTTAATCATACTGTAAATAGTGATACTGTGGCGACATGATTAAAAGTCCAACACATGAAAAGATTGAATACCTAGTGAGAATGCAGACGATCTGATACAAAGTAGGCCTTATCCTCGTATGAGTTTTATAACCCACAAACCCTTCTGACTAAACAGTCAATAAAAAGTATTACAATGGACTCTATCTAAACCGGACAATGTGCAAACCAGATATCTGTCTAATACGGTCAAATAATTAAGTCCCAATTCAAACAATATTATAACAATGGATTTCTCTACAATCCGGGACTCTCTACAACGCGGCCAAATTATTCGGTCTCAAAGGTGTCCGGTTTAGACAGATTCCACTGTAATTTTTGACAACCATTTAAACATGCATGAAATAATCAGAGCATCATACAGTGTTGTAGCATTGTATACGATCTGAAAAATCTGTTTCTTTTAATTGTTTTATTTATGTTACGGCACGATAACTTTGTATTAACCTACAGCTTTACGTACACACTGCTGACAAAGACACAATGTTTTCACACTCCATATTGACCATGCTTTAAGCTTACATATGCATCAATCATATTAAGTACACGTATTTTATTGATAAAGACACATGTAACATTTAAACAACATGATAAGATAACCTCAATCGGGAGGACATTCATTACACACAAACACATATACATACCTTTGTCTTAAAAGGGACATCATGGTAGAAACATTAACTTTGTTATTGATTGTACGTGCTGTTTTTACATTTCCATTTCCGTTTCTATGCTATCCCGATTCACAGTCGATTTCAAATGCCCAGGTTGACCACCTCTTTGGTTCCGGAAGCCCCTCTCAAATTTAGCGCTGATAACGTTATGTAATAATTTTGAAAACGAGGCACATGATGGCGGGCAGAAATGACAGTGACACAGAAAGTAAAGCTGGTTTTCAGCACTGAATGTTGTTTTGGGTGTTGCAAATATTAATTGAGAACTCAATTCAGAATTACGAAATAGGTGACATTAATCACCAACATTGTCGAGGCTGATTCAGGCGGGATGTCATTTTTCTTTACAGGCGACGGTGTCTTGTGCGCATGCGTTATCAAGTATGAAGCAAATATTTATATATCCAGACTGTTGATCAACAGATAAGAAATTCCTTTTCATAATTATCAATTACGCATTTTTATTATATATTTCTGCGAAAACGAACTCCCTTGTTCACAAGGTGATGCAATTGATATATAAATGCAATAATTAAAATATGCACTTTAATCTCATCATTTTTAAACAATAATCACTGTACCTGATACATGTTGCACGCCCACTAGATAGTTCCCTTGGGCAATGCTAGATGATTTTAATCAATGTGTTTTACCACTGACAGTCCTCTAATATTTCTAATCTGACGTATTTCAAATTGAGAACATTGTTTACGAAGGTAGCATGATGACGTTGACCTAAAGGAAATACAATGTATATAATTTCGTTACTATTTATAGCAATAATTACTAGAAATGTCGGACTTCGAGTGCGTCGGTTTTATGTATCTGAATTATTGATAACAAATCGTTTGCTGAAATAGCATTGCTTTGAAAGTCTATCGTCTTTTTATCCTGCGTAGATGTAACGTTGATCAAAGGGATAGAACGGCTGACAAAGCTATTGATAAGTTTCTCTAGAGTTCCAGGGTGACCTTGTTATTTTCCTGTGAAGATCAGTGCTTAAGATTCGTCAGTAGTGATAAATAACTGTCTTCAATTATTTAGTTCCTAACTTAATAGTAAAAAACACATAATTCATCCATAACCAGGAAGTTCAGGATCTTTGGATATAGAGAAAAATGTACAGCATTTCTCATATCTATTTTTCAATCACGGATGTTTATTACAAATTGGAGTTGTGCACCTTCATGTACATTTTGTACATTGGGACGGGAGATGCAAGATTTAAGGTGCGTGGGTGAAAAGCATCACTGACAATTTCTAGAACAGGTATATGATGCGGTTAAATTCGTTGCTAGAATTTACTGTATCATATCTATATTTGTATCTTTTGTACAAAGTTTGCACACAAACAGCTAAAAACTAATTTGGAAATATCCAAGAACACAACAACAAAGTCTTTCTTTCTATAACTACATATTTATCAACATGTATCTTTGACAGGAACGAACACAAAAGTATATGCAGAAAGTACACTTTGTATTTAACCCGTAATTCATAGTTTTCCTTGTCTTTTGAAATATTAATGTTAGTTTTAGTCACGACATGATGACCAGCGGGAATATCATTCCAGAGATGGGACCTTAAAAGATATATATACAGGAAAAACTGTTATCTCATAGAGGTAAAACTTTAAAATGCACATTTCGTTTTCGGTGATATAATTTAAGCAGTTCATGTTATGCATTGCCAAAACAAGCTTGTAAAATTTCATCTTTCGTTTACGTTAAATGCCTAAAAACACACATGGTCATGATCACAAATGGAAAATGACATTACAAAATTATGAGATTATATCATATTATAGTGTAGAGCAATAGAACTTCCAATGGCGTGATAAAAGTTCTCTCCAATCTTGTACCAACATTACAGAAGTAGCAGAAAAAGACAAACGTTATGCTGCCATTCAGCTGTACATTATTAACAGCTAAAGGAAGGACTGCAACGCACATCGTTATCTGAAAACTATCCAGGGAATGCCATCCTCTCATACAAATTCGTAATTCGTACCAGAAATTGATAAAACAAGAGTTAAATATGACAAAAAAAACAACAATTGCACTGAGGCAGTAGAAGGGGTAGGGGAATAAGTTTTAAAGCCGAGTAGCATCTTATCCTTCATCGACAGCGTTCCCGTTTTACAGTTGTCGAAGAAAGAACGGAGACAATTATAAAAAATGCTACATACATAAACGTCGTGCTTCATTACTCGTAAAGAACTTTTTCCCGACAGGTCGATGATTATAAAACATTTGTAAAGCCTTTGTTTATCATCATTGTTTAAAAAATTGTGTTTTGTTGATGGCAACAGCATTCTATACCTATCACTGACACGGTGATAATATAAATAGGAACAATTCCTTAAGTATCGAAACTAGGGAAAGGGAAGTGTTACTACAATTGTTATATTTCATTGTATTTGTTCTTGTTAATTACTGTGTCAGACAAAGCAAAAGCTGTTTCCTCATGGCTATGTAATACCTGAGGCCATCATGTATATATGTATTTATATCATGTCGTTAATGGCGGGCCATATTTTACATTAGGTGATGTAACTAGAACCACTAACAGATCACGGGTGCGTTTGAAGGGCACATTTTTATATCATTTGTTATTCATGTAAACTTCTATAACTTCTATTGTTAATTGCATATAAGTTTAGAAATGTATACAATGTCGATGTTGCGTTCCTACTTGTACACATGTTTTACAGGGAAGACCTGAAAGGAGATGAAGGTAGTCGTCCCGGTTCCACAGTCGGAGAGGCCAAGAAAAAGGGTAGTCAAGACACCTCTGGTGAAAATAGCAAAGCATTCGGAAAGTTCCTTGGTGTCCTCAGCAAGACAAAAATGTAAGTAGAATTTCATACGTACTAAATACATATTGTTTGGCTCCTAATTATCGAATACTAGTTACAGTAACGTTACTTAATGAGTAACCTACCTTCGTTATAAATATTACAGTGTCACTTTCCGTTACTATCTGTTATACGTTTTAACCTACCTTCGTTATAAATACTACGGTGTCACTTTCCGTTACTATCTGTTATACGTTTTAACCTACCTTCGTTATAAATACTACAGTGTCACTTTCCGTTACTATCTGTTATACGTTGTAACCTACCTTTGTTATATGTATGCATTACAGAGTAATCTTCCTTTGTCATATATCACAGTGTACCTCCCTTTATTACAACAGGGTAATCCTACATTACATATTTTGATAATTCTCGTGAAAAGAAATGTGATATGATATAGATAAACTTGTTAGTATTTTTTTTAATATTTCAATACTTCAGATATTATATAGCCATGTTTCCCAATATGTGCTGAATTCTTTAATATACATTTTTATGTTCTATTCTCTATCGAATACACCATACATTTTTACTCAAATTCTCTCGAGCAGGATGTCAACATTGTAAGTAAGCTTAAATCACATTAGTCAACAATACCCGGCTTTGTTATCGTTAATTGCGAGCAAATCGTAAAAGCATGCCCATGTAGTATTTAGTCAACCCATTGACTGCATGCTTTGAATATTAATAGATATCTTTTTAAAACTAGTCAGTTCCATAAAATTCTTATACAGATGGGTATGAGCTTGTATGCTTTAAATAATTTGATGATTTCTCCATGTCTTACTTTTTTTCTGTATAACATATTTTCCTACTTTTGTATTTAACTGATTTCTGACTATACTCCAATATCCCAACATTTCTTCACTGATGTATGCTGTCACGGCCAGTTGTTACATGCAGTTCATATGATTTGATTTCGTTTTTTTGAATTGTCTCCCTTCCTATGCTTATATTAAACATATCGCATTTCCAATTTTCTTTTACTGAACATAGACGTCATTGTCTGCTGTTGGAATGTTGGCCTAAGCTACATAACCTGTGTTCTGTATATATATTGACCTAACGAAATCATAAAGTCGGTACACATTTATATTGTATTTCTGTATGTCTTTACTGTTCATGTAAATTTGGTGAGTAGATTTTAACAGACGGAAAATGACACAAAACATAATTGACTTAATATGTTGATTTAGTTGATACGTGTTTCAAACGTCTCTGATCAATACGTTACGATGATCCAGTAGGTGAATTATAACGTGTCTGTGAACAGTTTCTGTTTGAAATCGCTTTAAAGGGAAGTAATGTTTTCCAATTGCTTAAGAATATTCACGAAAAAAAAATCTGGAATGTTTCATTTTCTGTCTGGTCGTATTTTTATATTTGTTTAAGAACATAATAAATTTCATGAATCTGTGATTATCCAATTCTACATTAGATATCTATCTTACCTTTGATATGATTATCTCCGTTAGGAAATAATTCGTCATCTGAAATAGTATAATTTTGTATTTTAATGAATATGTCTTGTCTTTATTGCTTCTAAATTAGTTTTTTTTTATCTTTCTAAAATATCCAGACATGTCTGGCAATGCTGAATTTTTAATGACAAAAATAAACCAAAGCTGGGTTGTCACAAGATATATTATTGTTTATCAACAAGAAAATCACTTGGATATATATATATATGCTGTTGTAGACACGATGTGCACTGATATATAAACCAATAAGATATGCTAGGTCAATGAATCACAGATCAATTAAATTTTATCGTCAAATTTAAAAAGCAGTAGTATCAATTTTAAGCTAAGAATTTATTTCATTTGAATATCGAATGTAATGTGCTCAAGGCTACATTTATAAAATTCGGTTTTTATAGCTTTGTTGTTAATAAATTATCCTGGATAGAAATAGGTTTATACTGACCTTCACAATGTCTGACAAATAGGTTTCTGCATTGATGTGTTATGTTAAGTATTTTATTAAATAATACTATTTATGGTAATTGTTGTGACCGTCCACGATAGAGATCAAACGCTTATACCCTTAATTTAGAAATATGTTAAAGTACTGTTTAGAATAATATCAGACATGATGTTTTTATATATCAACTAGTAAAGACAAATGCATATGCTATTACGTTCCGATAAAAACTAGTCACGTGACAGGCTATAAATCCATTTTATTTTCAAAATTTAACCATGGTCACGATAAAATTTTAATCAACAGTTGTCGTTGTTTATGTTATACTGTGGTTCACAGGGGTGGTTATCCAGTCCGTGTTTAAACAAGCAGACAGTAGCGGTTTTGTTTATACATTCATCATGCTACCTGTTGGCATCAAGTGTAGACCTACCTGCTGCTTGGATGCCCATGAGTGTTTAATCCTAGGTTCAATGTTTTAGCCAGGTTTTATTGGCTGCATGATAACATGTCAGTACTACAGTATTCATGTAAAACATGATTTTTACTTCTAATAAATTGTGTATTTCTGATCGATGAACAGTTCACTTTTATGATTTCGATGATATCTCGAAGGACCATTGAGAAAGCCATAGAGATTTATTCCGTCTTTGGTGATTATTCCTAATTCTACAATGACAGGTATTTGGGGATGCCTGTTCTAATCAATACACGTGCGTGTCGTAAGGACGTGCTACATATGATATGACTTGTAAAGAACTTTCCACTAATCTTCCTGCTCTGCCTTCCGTGAAATGTCTATCCAATTCACCACACTAAAGATCTGTTTGAACAAAGCATTGTAACGAACTCAAAGTAACCATGTTATTCTTCTGCACGTCATCGCATTGCGTCTAAAGAGTCGGCTTAGATGAATATTGTCTGAAGGACCTCCAGAACACATGGATAGAATAACAACTACCAGAGTTGTAATGCTTTACTATCCATAACGATAATATTGAAGTTATACGAGTCTGTCTGTCGTGTGACACTCGATTAGTGTGATTTAATACTGGATATCTCCCGATGTGCCCGGGAAATGATTCTTCCCACTTCATTTCACACCTGATGGAACCTTTATTAATACCCGGTGCAAATTTATGAGACCTTGGATGAAACTCGTGATATGTAGAATAGAAAAAAGAATGATTACCTGAGATACAACCCTGAAAAACTAAAGGGTATACACGGTGTATCAATGTTTGACCTTTTTATTGCAGCACGCTAGCAACAGTGAATAGTTTAATTGCAAGGTTTACGAGTGCAATAACTCGACATCACCAATAATTTACTCTATGACACGATATATACTTAATCATATACAGTGATTTTACCTAAGGTTCCTAGGTAAGTACTCGGGGCAGTGTCATACGGAAACATACGGATTAGTGTTTTACATTGGGACATTAATGGAGACGTTTTACCCTAATATTGAACAAGTAAGATACCCTAAGTAGTTATGAGCACTGAAGTAGTAATCTGTGATCAGCCGATCGTCGAGGCTCGAGTCAGGTTATGGTGGCACTGCGTCTGATCCTTACCCAACAAACCAACACACGGGGATTAGTCAGGACTCCGACCACGCCAAAATATCGGCCAGGTCTTACCACAGACCACAAATTTTTAGACTGGTCTCGGTGACAAAGTATCCCTCATGAGGAGGGGGTCAACTACAGGCGGAGATGGCAGCAGGAAGGGGTCCCTTAAAACCCCCGGGGATATCACGGGGCAACAAAGGAGGAGATCTTCCGTACTGTAAGTAAACAAACATTGAAATTGAAAAGACGCGATTCTTTAATGGCATCAGAAATATATTTTAATATGTTTTTTAATGAACATATTATCACATCGTTTACCTTTATCTTTTTATGGACTATATAACAGCTAAAAGTTGTTTGTACAATGTGATAGCTCAAGGGTACTTGATGTTATTATATACTTCATAGATAAACCCATACTTCTTTAGTATTAAAGACGATTAATCTTATGCTAGCCTATGATTAACGGATTTTGTCATTAGGATTTACCCATTAGCTGGAATCTTGTGTCAAGTGTTTGAGATGTGGGAATAGTGTTAAATGTGTATCGTATGTAGCCGTGAAACTCAATATTATCGTATGGTGCATCATGACATGGACTTATGTAAACACATCACATTAATGGTTTCAGACCTAGAACTCTTCCAGAGATATATGTTTACATTAGTTATACAGTCGGTTGTAGATTTTCACTATTTCGATTCCTTGTAGACATTTGTGTACAAGTTTACTAGACTACTACTTAGACTATATCTGATTGCTATCTAGCATGCCTTACCTCTAAACAGAACATATGGTTGTACCCCCAACAAAAGGTTAGTAAGACGATCTTGTATCAATTATGCATGCTTATAGCACCTGTAACAAAGGCACCGGCGTTGTACGCTGGGGTGTTGTACTATTAACTGTTTTATTGGGGTCGAACTCTATACTCTAATTACACAGCAAAATGTTCCTATTCATCATGATCAGGGCGAAAGTGTTCCTAATTGGTTGTTCTTCACCACTGGTTATTCCCTGTGTTTGATTCAGTTTTACGATTGTGTCAGTTTACCAGGATTGGCAGAGTGTTTCCATTATAAAGCAATTGACGTAATGTTTATCACAGCACATTTTCCGTTATGAGTGTCAAATCTTTCCTATGAAATGTCAAGTCTCATTGATAAGTAGCTTAACAAATCTTGATCAGTGTAATCAAAGCAAATTAATTGAAATCTATTCATGAGATAATTTAATAAGCAGGCTTTCGTATTTAGATGCTTTTCTATATACAGATATTACCATGACAATAAAGTTACGTCATGCATTTATGATGTCACATTGATGTTACTGTATGTATACTTTACCATTTTTATTCAATGAAAATACAAATGTATTATTAGTACAAGATGGAAGTATAATAAAAAAAAGTGATGCCAAAAAGGAAATGATGAAGACAAGATATCACTATATATTGGATATGTGATTTTAATATAATTAAACATTTATGACAATAGATCATAACTATTTTTAATTGGTTCTCCAGAGGTTCTCCGAATTGAAAAATATCCATTACAAATACTTCACTTGGGGCCGAACCACACGAAAGTTCATCTGCCTACTGTCAGTCGATGAATGATGCCATTCGTACTTAGTGTTATCTTCCATACACTATAAACATACAGACATCTCCCATTTGGAATACCAATGTCCAATATAGGTCTAACAGGTAGTATAGAGGGTTATAAGGGAGATTACTCCGGATTTAATATTGATTTGTGTGGTTTGTTTTCCCTCGCTACCGATTGCTGTTTGGTATCCCTAATTAGGAGTTTCCCGTTATCAGGTAGGGGTGATCTTGGGTAACCTAACTTGGTAAGAGGACGGTATATACCAGGACACACAGGCCACTAACAGACAGGACAAGTGTCATGTTGCCAAAGGGCCGAGGAACACTTGAAAAGCCTACCCTGCTAAAACATCAAACTGGCCATCTAAGGCAAGTCGTTTAGTCGATAAATGCCACAGATTCTTACCACTAGACCTGGGCCATATTTCCGTCAAGCTGGGATGTTTGATATTTAGAAGGGCGATACCCTGAATGTAAAAATCGACGAAATCAACACATGGATCTAAATACCTGAATGTTAATTAGGCAAACATATTCTTAGTTCTCAGTTTGTACAATAACTGAATACTGCATTCCTGATGATGTCGATATTTTCGTATTGTCTTACAAAACAAAACCGACATCTTTAAAATCACGCCATACTCAAACCTCGTAATTATTTTACTGGTACTCATATTAAGTTATATGTTTATAAATACGATAATTAAATTAGTAATTCAACTTACGTTTGTGTTTTTAATAGTATTAAGTTAGTCGTGTGGTCATGTTGACTGTCAGTTCGTGCTAAACTGCTAAAATAGACTAGAGTAATAGAAATAGTGACCAATCAAACATTCATGGCTTGTTTTGTCAATTAGTTTATCAACATGACTGACGCATGTCTACGTTTATGAAAACATCATATAAAGATGAAACAGCACTGTATACCTATTTTATTTTAATGATCAAGTCGTGATCATTAATGTTATAGTCATCATTTTCTTCAGATTATATAAATTTGATATAAACTCTAATTGATTAAATCCATACACAATGCCACTATGGTGTCGCACTGTCACATACTGACTCTCTATATAATGAATATATTGTCGCACAATCCCTATGTCCTCAATACTTCCACAAAACTACCAAAGACATATATATATAGTAATACAAAAGCCTATGTGTCTTTACAATCATAAACGACCCAATAATTAAGCATTATATTTTATTAACAGAACTTGATCTTCATGAAAGGACATACAAGAAGCTGTATTGTTTGTAGTAAACATGAAACACGGAACTTCTCTGAATTCTCTGAATAGATGTTATAGCTAAATCAAACAAAATAAAAATGAAATTTAACATAATTTCAGTTCTGAATGATAAGTAGATCTATAGCGTGAATAAATGCATGAAAAATTCCTTTTTGACTAATGCACGGAGACGTCAATATTAATGGATTATTAGCAACTGCAATATTTCGCAATTATATTCATACCATATAACGAAGAAAAATTCTAAGTTGAATATATGGACGCGGACGTACATTTTAATAGAAGAAAACTATTTTGGATTCAGTTGTGCAGAAATGTTAACAGTAACGAAAAAGGAAATTTTAGTACAAGATCAGAGACACCAATATCAGCTGAAGAACTGGAACTCCAAATGTTTTTATGATGACATCCCTATTATTAGTAATGGACAGGAACTCCTACATGGCATATGAACATTGACGTCCATATTGATAGGTAATAATTGTTTACATTAATGTATGGACAGTGACGTGCATGTTGATAGGTAAGGAAGTTCCACAGTAATGTATAGACAATGCTGTCCATATAAACTGATGAACAGGAGGAACTGCCATTCTAATGGGTGGACAGCAGTGTCTGTACAGACCAAATAAAAGAATCATCCGTTATTTTAGCTCTTAAGTAAATACTCAAACAAGCCCTTTCATTGTCTAAATTGATTTTCAATATTCAACATAAAACGGTTAGAGAGGTATACCCGTGATCAGTTCATTACCTTAGGATTTCTATGGTTGGTATATTGACCGTACATACCTCGAAACTATCATCAATATGGTGTCCTTTGTAGAGGACTGGTCGAAGCACACATTCGAGGTCATTGTTAGACGTGTCATGTTTACTTAAAGTTGTGGGTTATATCGAGAATTACTCTAATGACTAGGTATACCGGTAGGCATCAAGTGATGGTGTGTTCTAGAGACTACAGTGACATCTAGTGGTTATATGTGTTCTAGAGACAACAGTGACATCTTGTGGTTATATGTGTTCTAGAGACAACAGTGACATCTACTGGTTATATGTGTTCTCGAGACAACAGTGACATCTAGTGGTTATACGTGTTCTGGAGACAACAGTGACATCTAGTGGTTATATGTGTCCTCGAGACAACAGTGACATCTAGTGGTAAAAATGGTATTATGTAATTGGAATTGTTTCACATTCTTGTGACATGGTAAACACTGAAAGTAGGATATCTCAGGGTTATATTTGAAGAATATTTCATACTTACCTCGGAGTTACACTAGAAGAATATTTCGGATTGAAATGAAATGACCAATACATATTCTTCGGAGTTCGTGGAATTCTGAGTCTCAGTACCATTGATGATACGACAGTTTTGAGACTGTGTAATCATGTATAGTATCTAAGGTAGTAAACTGGTTACGATAAAACAATGTCGAGCGTGAATTTCCCATCACCGCCAGCATCGGCGGATAGCTCCAAGACAACACCTCGAAGGATGTCGTCAGCGGCCAGGATGGCCAAACTTCGGGGCAGCGTCACATCGGGAGTCCTCATGTAAGCTATTACGGATGTTGATAGAAGCTTTACTTTATAGTTTGTTGACTTGTTATCCACTAATTCAAGCTTCTCATACAGTAATGAAACGAACCCAGGTTCGGTGTCAACCAAAGATAGTATTATATAGTTTGTTTTGTTCTATGCATTAAAAACACGGGTTCTGAAAAGTCAAAGTACTAAGATATATAACATCCCTGATTTATGTTTATAAACGACATCATATTACATGTTTTATAAATCGGTATTGCCAAACGCTTATTGAATATTTTCTTAAAAGATTAAAAAAATATCACAAAACCTCGAGTACCCACCAGCTGATTAACCAATTTCAATCTTTATTCAAATACATTGTAATGATGAGCTGTTAAACATTAAACCAATAAATGTCATGCCATTCACGTCATACAATAATAACGTTTTCATTGTTTAGTTCCACTACAATATAGAGAGGTTTATCACAATGATTAGTACACTATTATATATCAGTGTAAATCTACCAGTTGGTTACGGGGGTATTTTTATGTTTAGTTTGTGTATATGTTGTAACCCTGGAGGACGCAAACTATCTGGTAATATTTACCGATCAGTAACTAAAAAGGACACACGGCGTCGTTACGATACAGTCACATCTCCTAGGTTTGAAAGAAAAATGAATGATAATACAATGATTCACCTATATCGATATTTATATAAGGCCATTTTCAAAAGGCATTTTGGTTTATAAGTTGACTTTTGTATGGTGAATAATAAAACGCAGTGTGAAGTACAATAACATATCTCGTTAGAACAGTTGAGTTATTCTGATTCCTATGTACTCGGTTCATAGCATTACATACTGTCCATAGAACACAGAAACCTGTCACACTGTTCAAGTTACCGTGGTGCATTCATGTAAGTCTGAATAAACAAAATCATTTTAAAAAGTGGTATTATCATCCAGATGTGTTGATCTCAGTAGTAGTTCGTCCAAACCTACCAATTATCTCCCGAGGTAGTTTCTGTGACTTTTGATGCAACAATCGATTGTGTTGTTATCCCTTCTTCTGACTGTACAGGTAAACTATAACACATCAGATATGGTCAGCTAAAAGACCGACCAATCAATCGGTCCATTGTGCTCTTCACATTAACCGAAATTGTACAGTCATTTTAACCTTTGTCTGTCTATACAAATTTACCAAATGTGCGAACTAATTTATATCCAAATGAAAACAGACGAATGTTCCTAATACAATTATAGTAACGGGCCTTTTGTTGTCGACGGACTTTAAGTAAATTGTCCATTTTGTTTTGGTGACCACCTTCGATTTACACTTCTACAACACGATTAGCATATTCATGTCTTTGAAATAATGAAAAATATTTATTCCACAATAATCGGCAGTATGAATGGAGTATTGTGAGAAGTACCTACGGTGTGGAGTATATTCTCCTGTGATTTGGTGGTGCGCTTTCGAATGCTGTCTTTTGTAACTTACTGTGATGGATACACGGAGTGATTAAGTTGATATTAAGGATTTGTTGCTGTTTTGGACATGGTCATTTAACATTGTGATAAGTTGTAGAACTTGTTAAACAAACTGCTGCAATGTCTCGGCCTTCCTCCAGAAAAACGTCACTTATGCGGAAGGCGTCGGTACAAACGATACAAATGGTTTCAGTTGTCAAGTAAGTAACCAACGCTTGGTTTTAATGATGAAAACGGAAATGTTGAATAGATATTAGACTTAACGTCTGGGTGGTGAAGGGGGTATATATAGGGTACAGACGATTATGCCAGGGATAAGACCTTTTTATTTCGGCTTCAGAAAAAAATGAATCAAAAGGAAATTCATTTAAGAGAACTGAAAATCGTAACAGCCTGCTTCATTTACTCAATATTTCAATATATATGAATTATTTAGTCATCTTTGCTCTCTAACAACTTGATCCGATATCCGTTACTTTGATCTCTCTGAAGATAAGCTGACTCCTGGAAGGTTACTAGGTCATGTGTTAGGTCTGACGTCATTAATGAAATCAAATTATTGTGGAAATTACCTGTAAACATAATACCAACTGTATGCGGAGATAAATTCGTGATCACGTTAATGTTTAAAGCATATTTTAGACATCGGTTTTATGTGTTTTATGAAATGAAGGCTTAATTTTATGTTTTGTTATGAGCCCTCAGTTATTTGTAAGTCATGTGATTGCTCGCCCTGCCATCATATTGGAAAATGCCAGGTTGTTCATTAAAGAACAATGGTAGCCCAATACTAACCTTTCCCATGGCATAACTCATTTTCTCTTCTCCTCTTTAACAATGAGTTGTTCTTCTCGTTATCATCTGTTCGATATATATATATGTGTGTGTGTGTGTGTGTGTGCATCAGATCATATAGATACATACCCAAACTTTGTTACTTATATGGCACACTGTTTATTTTTGTTCAAATACAGAATATTTGTTGTCTGTCCGAGATTGTGTAATTACTGGTCTATATCTAAACACCTGCAGTAGTATTTTAAAACTAAACTTAGATAGACTGACTGGCCATGCTTTTTCTTCAATCAATCAAGGGAGAAGTCTCTGGTATATAACAGTCTCAAAAACGACAGATACGAAATTATGTTGTACATACCGGGTTACAACTTTAGAACTTGAATGGCCATATAGGAAGGTGTAAAACCAAATACAGCCATCACACCCTTGATACAGTGTTTATCACAAGTAAAGGTAGAAACATATGGGACATGGATTATCTTTCCCGCTCGGCGTGTTCTGATGGATATATATGTTCGATTTGTCTCCCTTTACTTTCAATCTTGTAACACAGGAGATATATATATCCCATGCACGAAGTATCTTGATTTTTGACATATCGGCTCTGAACTACTGCAGAAAGTAGAAGGAAATGTCATTGCTATCATTTATCATTTAATTACAAATCACGATGGAATGGTTTTAAATTAAACCGTTCTTTTTACATACTTGGTGACTTGGTGACTGAGTGCAAACTTATTAAGTATGGTGGCAATGAATTCGTATTTCAGTATTATCAAAGTCATAACTTTCAAACTGTAAGATATTTTATATATATGTCTAAAACATTAAGGATGTATTCATCTAAGAAATTATGTTAAAAACAAAGAAAACTATGTTTCCGCACGACTTTTTCCGGCACAGGCGTCAGCACACTTGTAACAGGTAAAAATTAATTTTTCACTTATTATTCACATTTTTTTCCTGAATAACAGACTTTTGCGGTTATTTGCGCGAAAGTCTTTCCAAAATAAAATTTCGTCTTTCAGTACAAAATACTTAGAAAAAAATAACGTGAAAATGTTTTCATTTGATTTAACAAACTTCAAACTGCACAAATTTGAAACCTGTGATTTGTGGTGATAATTCATGCAAAACTTAGTTTAAATCTATTAAAGACTTAGGGATTATACAAAAGAGAAGTACCTTAGCAATCAGAAAAAAATGAAAGTGTTGACACTAGTAACCGAACTACGTCGGCAACTACACAAACTCCAAGATATTCTGTTGGAATTAATTAAATATTGAATTCTGTCTTACTTCCGGCTAAACATCAAAGGAATACGTCCCTATGTCATTATGGCATTGTTGGGTGAAGAGTTAATGTATCATTCGGTGAATTTGAAAGGTCGAGTTGTCAATTAATAACTAAGGATTTTTATTATGTTGCTATTGGATCATATATATTTTCTTGTATAAATAGAACCTAGATATGATTCACCATCTCTATCGCTATATGTAAGTTGTTCACCATTGTCAAAACAGTAGTGATCGCTTCTCTTCTTCACCATTGTCGAAACAGTAGTGTTCGCTTCTCTTCTTCACCATTGTCTAAACAGTAGTGATCGCTTCTCTTCTTCACCATTGTCTAAACAGTAGTGATCGCCTCTCTTCTTCACCATTGTCTAAACAGTAGTGATCGCTTCTCTTCTTCACCATTGTCTAAACAGTAGTGATCGCCTCTCTTCTTCACCATTGTCTAAACAGTAGTGATCGCCTCTCTTCTTCACCATTGTCTAAACAGTAGTGATCGCCTCTCTTCTTCACCATTGTCTAAACAGTAGTGTTCGCCTCTCTTCTTCACCATTGTCTAAACAGTAGTGATCGCTTCTCTTCTTCACCATTGTCTAAACAGTAGTGATCGCCTCTCTTCTTCACCATTGTCTAAACAGTAGTGATCGCCTCTCTTCTTCACCATTGTCTAAACAGTAGTGTTCGCTTCTCTTCTTCACCATTGTCTAAACAGTAGTGATCGCTTCTCTTCTTCACCATTGTCTAAACAGTAGTGATCGCCTCTCTTCTTCACCATTGTCTAAACAGTAGTGATCGCCTCTCTTCTTCACCATTGTCTAAACAGTAGTGATCGCCTCTCTTCTTCACCATTGTCTAAACAGTAGTGATCGCCTCTCTTCTTCACCATTGTCTAAACAGTAGTGATCGCTTCACTTCTTCACCATTGTCTAAACAGTAGTGATCGCCTCTCTTCTTCACCATTGTCAAAACAGTAGTGTTCGCTTCTCTTCTTCACAATTGTCTAAACAGTAGTGATCGCCTCTCTTCTTCACAATTGTCTAAACAGTAGTGATCGCCTCTCTTCTTCACCATTGTCTAAACAGTAGTGATCGCCTCTCTTCTTCACCATTGTCTAAACAGTAGTGATCGCCTCTCTTCTTCACCATTGTCTAAACAGTAGTGATCGCCTCTCTTCTTCACCATTGTCTAAACAGTAGTGATCGCCTCTCTTCTTCATCATTGTCTAAACAGTAGTGATCGCCTCTCTTCTTCACCATTGTCGCCTCTCTTCTTCACCATTGTCAAAACAGTAGTGATCGCCTCTCTTCTTCACCATTGTCTAAACAGTAGTGATCGCCTCTCTTCTTCACCATTGTCTAAACAGTAATGATCGCCTCTCTTCTTCATTGTCCAGTAGTGATCGCCTCTCTTCTTGTCTAAACAGTAGTGATCGCCTCTCTTCTTCACCATTGTCTAAACAGTAGTGATCGCCTCTCTTCTTCACCATTGTCTAAACAGTAGTGATCGCCTCTCTTCTTCACCATTGTCTAAACAGTAGTGATCGCCTCTCTTCTTCACCATTGTCTAAACAGTAGTGATCTTCACCATTGTCTAAACAGTAGTGATCGCCTCTCTTCTTCACCATTGTCTAAACAGTAGTGATCGCCTCTCTTCTTCACCATTGTCTAAACAGTAGTGATCGCCTCTCTTCTTCACCATTGTCTAAACAGTAGTGATCGCCCTCTTCTTCATTGTTCTCGCTTCTCTTCTTCACCATTGTCAAAACAGTAGTGTTCGCTTCTCTTCTTCACCATTGTCAAAACAGTAGTGTTCGCTTCTCTTCTTCACCATTGTCAAAACAGTAGTGATCGCTTCTCTTCTTCACCATTGTCAAAACAGTAGTGATCGCCTCTCTTCTTCACCATTGTCTAAACAGTAGTGATCGCTTCTCTTCTTCACCATTGTCTAAACAGTAGTGATCGCCTCTCTTCTTCACCATTGTCTAAACAGTAGTGATCGCCTCTCTTCTTCACCATTGTCTAAACAGTAGTGATCGCCTCTCTTCTTCACCATTGTCTAAACAGTAGTGTTCGCCTCTCTTCTTCACCATTGTCTTCTCTCTTCTTCACCATTGTCTAAACAGTAGTGATCGCCTCTCTTCTTCACCATTGTCAAAACAGTAGTGTTCGCTTCTCTTCTTCACCATTGTCTAAACAGTAGTGATCGCCTCTCTTCTTCACCATTGTCTAAACAGTAGTGATCGCCTCTCTTCTTCACCATTGTCTAAACAGTAGTGATCGCTTCTCTTCTTCACCATTGTCTAAACAGTAGTGATCGCCTCTCTTCTTCACCATTGTCAAAACAGTAGTGTTCGCTTCTCTTCTTCACCATTGTCAAAACAGTAGTGATCGCCTCTCTTCTTCACCATTGTCAAAACAGTAGTGTTCGCTTCTCTTCTTCACCATTGTCAAAACAGTAGTGATCGCCTCTCTTCTTCACCATTGTCTAAACCGTAGTGTTCGCTTCTCTTCTTCACCATTGTCTAAACAGTAGTGATCGCCTCTCTTCTTCACCATTGTCTAAACAGTATTGATCGCCTCTCTTCTTCACCATTGTCTAAACAGTAGTGATCGCCTCTCTTCTTCACCATTGTCTTCACCATTGTCTAAACAGTAGTGATCGCCTCTCTTCTTCACAATTGTCTAAACAGTAGTGATCGCCTCTCATTCTTCACCATTGTCTAAACAGTAGTGATCGCCTCTCTTCTTCACCATTGTCAAAACAGTAGTGTTCGCTTCTCTTCTTCACCATTGTCTAAACAGTAGTGATCGCCTCTCTTCTTCACCATTGTCTAAACCGTAGTGTTCGCTTCTCTTCTTCACCATTGTCTAAACAGTAGTGATCGCCTCTCTTCTTCACCATTGTCTAAACAGTAGTGATCGCCTCTCTTCTTCACCATTGTCTAAACAGTAGTGATCGCCTCTCTTCTTCACCGTTGTCTAAACCGTAGTGTTCGCTTCTCTTCTTCACCATTGTCTAAACAGTAGTGATCACCTCTCTTCTTCACCATTGTCTAAACAGTAGTGATCGCCTCTCTTCTTCATCATTGTCTAAACAGTAGTGATCGCTTCACTTCTTCACCATTGTCTAAACAGTAGTGATCGCCTCTCTTCTTCACCATTGTCAAAACAGTAGTGTTCGCTTCTCTTCTTCACCATTGTCAAAACAGTAGTGTTCGCTTCTCTTCTTCACCATTGTCAAAACAGTAGTGATCGCTTCACTTCTTCACCATTGTCTAAACAGTAGTGATCGCCTCTCTTCTTCACCATTGTCTAAACAGTAGTGATCGCCTCTCTTCTTCACCATTGTCTAAACAGTAGTGATCGCCTCTCTTCTTCACCATTGTCAAAACAGTAGTGTTCGCTTCTCTTCTTCACCATTGTCAAAACAGTAGTGATCGCTTCACTTCTTCACCATTGTCTAAACAGTAGTGATCGCCTCTCTTCTTCACCATTGTCTAAACAGTAGTGTTCGCTTCTCTTCTTCACCATTGTTAAAACAGTAGTGTTCGCTTCTCTTCTTCACCATTGTCAAAACAGTAGTGTTCGCTTCTCTTCTTCACCATTGTCAAAACAGTAGTGATCGCCTCTCTTCTTCACCATTGTCTAAACAGTAGTGTTCGCCTCTCTTCTTCACCATTGTCTAAACAGTAGTGATCGCTTCTCTTCTTCACCATTGTCTAAACAGTAGTGATCGCCTCTCTTCTTCACCATTGTCTAAACAGTAGTGATCGCCTCTCTTCTTCACCATTGTCTAAACAGTAGTGTTCGCCTCTCTTCTTCACCATTGTCTAAACAGTAGTGATCGCCTCTCTTCTTCACCATTGTCTAAACAGTAGTGATCGCCTCTCTTCTTCACCATTGTCAAAACAGTAGTGATCGCTTCACTTCTTCACCATTGTCTAAACAGTAGTGATCGCCTCTCTTCTTCACCATTGTCTAAACAGTAGTGATCGCCTCTCTTCTTCACCATTGTCAAAACAGTAGTGATCGCCTCTCTTCTTCACCATTGTCTAAACAGTAGTGTTCGCTTCTCTTCTTCACCATTGTCAAAACAGTAGTGATCGCCTCTCTTCTTCACCATTGTCAAAACAGTAGTGTTCGCTTCTCTTCTTCACCATTGTCAAAACAGTAGTGATCGCCTCTCTTCTTCACCATTGTCAAAACAGTAGTGTTCGCTTCTCTTCTTCACCATTGTCAAAACAGTAGTGATCGCCTCTCTTCTTCACCATTGTCTAAACCGTAGTGTTCGCTTCTCTTCTTCACCATTGTCTAAACAGTAGTGATCGCCTCTCTTCTTCACCATTGTCTAAACAGTATTGATCGCCTCTCTTCTTCACCATTGTCTAAACAGTAGTGATCGCCTCTCTTCTTCACCATTGTCTAAACAGTAGTGATCGCTTCACTTCATCACCATTGTCTAAACAGTAGTGATCGCCTCTCTTCTTCACCATTGTCTAAACAGTAGTGATCGCTTCACTTCATCACCATTGTCTAAACAGTAGTGATCGCCTCTCTTCTTCACCATTGTCAAAACAGTAGTGTTCGCTTCTCTTCTTCACCATTGTCTAAACAGTAGTGATCGCCTCTCTTCTTCACCATTGTCTAAACCGTAGTGTTCGCTTCTCTTCTTCACCATTGTCTAAACAGTAGTGATCGCCTCTCTTCTTCACCATTGTCTAAACAGTAGTGATCGCCTCTCTTCTTCACCATTGTCTAAACAGTAGTGATCGCCTCTCTTCTTCACCGTTGTCTAAACCGTAGTGTTCGCTTCTCTTCTTCACCGTTGTCTAAACAGTAGTGATCACCTCTCTTCTTCACCATTGTCTAAACAGTAGTGATCGCCTCTCTTCTTCATCATTGTCTAAACAGTAGTGATCGCTTCACTTCTTCACCATTGTCTAAACAGTAGTGATCGCCTCTCTTCTTCACCATTGTCTAAACAGTAGTGATCGCCTCTCTTCTTCATCATTGTCAATACAGTAGTGTTCGCTTCAATTCTTCACCATTGTCAAAACAGTAGTGTTCGCTTCTCTTCTTCACCATTGTCAAAACAGTAGTGATCGCTTCACTTCTTCACCATTGTCTAAACAGTAGTGATCGCCTCTCTTCTTCACCATTGTCTAAACAGTAGTGATCGCCTCTCTTCTTCACCATTGTCTAAACAGTAGTGATCGCCTCTCTTCTTCATCATTGTCAATACAGTAGTGTTCGCTTCAATTCTTCACCATTGTCAAAACAGAAGTGTTCGCCTCTCTTCTTCACCATTGTCTAAACAGTAGTGATCGCCTCTCTTCTTCACAATTGTCAAAACAGTAGTGTTTGCTTCTCTTCTTCACCATTGTCTAAACAGTAGTGTTCGCTTCTCTTCTTCACCATTGTCAAAACAGTAGTGATCGCCTCTCTTCTTCACTTCTTCTGGTTCACAATTGTCAAAACAGTAGTGTTTGCTTCTCTTCTTCACCATTGCTTCTCTTCTTCACCATTGCCAAAACAGTAGTGTTCGCTTCTCTATCGATCTCATATCTGTCACGCCAACATCAACAGATCATACGAAACCTGCATAAAACTCCTCTTGTACCGACCCGAGATTAAGATTTGCTGTGAAAATATCGTAAGTCTGATAGAACCAAAGGATGTAACAGATCACCCCAAGTACCCTCCAAACTACACTATTGTATGTGGAATGTTTTTGAAAATTCAGGAGTTTTGCTCGTTCTTTCTCCTTGGGTACAGAAAATGATAAATTGATGCCAATATAAGTAAAAACGGAAAGAAAATTAAACAAAAATCTGTATAATTCGAATCAAGCTGACAATGTTTTAAGGAGAGAACATGTGTTTGGTTGTAGTATAATGTGTTCGTGCTCCCTAATAGCCTAAATGAAAACAAGGGATAATAGGTGACTCGTAAGTAGGCCTTCGTGTAAGACTAGACTGGTGCTACCAACCAATGACCATAGGACAGTTCACACTGACGGACAACTTATCAATATTGATAGTGGAGATTGTATATGTTTCAATATTTTCTCTTTTCAAGTGCTATGTTTTGTTCATTCTTAAGATAACAAACTCGTATTTCTTCCTAAATCACAACAAATGTAGCCAACAAAATATTTAATCAACGATATCGTTACTTGTGTTTGATTCTGTTGGGTTTCGCCTCGGTTACCCGAGCTGGTCAATTTTCGGTTTGTAGCGTTGATGGGCTGTAAAAACTTAAGTTTATAAGACATCACGGAATAAGTCGATGTGTTCGTGTTCTGAATTCGTCAACACATTCCCTTGATAGGAATGGGCAGTAAAAAGTATTTTGTGGGTGTTAATTGAAAGAAGGATTTACTGATGATGTCTGACTTTAAGAGATCTTTGCCTAATCGGCGGATGACCATGCCGGCAGCGTTTGCTATCAATCCCCTAAAATCGGCGTTGTTACAAAACGTTATTTTGCCTCAGCGACAAAGGTGGGTGTTTTATCAACAATCACAGCAAAATCTTACGTGTTTTCAAGCTTATTATTTCAATTGAAGTGATTGTTGCATTCAATGTTCTTTTCCTCTAGATTCTCTTTAGACAAAATAGACGTGTGTGAAATGATGACATTAAATCCCAGGAATGCTCTTATTATCATGCATCCTATGTTTAAAACGTAAAATGACGTTTCATAAATTCTTGGTTGCCTCAGGTTGTATTCAATATTTCTCGCATTCAGCTGTATAACGTTATCTAATATTTCGATTTCACAAATCATGCGATAGACAATACTCGCATTGTCTGATGTAGTATCACTGTTTCCTTCTTAGACGACTGTTTTGTTAAAAACACTTTTGTTTTAACATTATACTCGAAACGTTGCATTTATCTACCTGTGTGTAACACCAGTGTACATTATATTTATCTTACATTTATCTTTAGGTGTGTAATACCAGTGTACATTATATTTATCTTACATTTATCTCTAGGTGTGTAATACCAGTGTACATTATATTTATCTTACATTTATCTTCCTGTGTGTGATACCAGTGTACATTATATTTATCTTACATTTATCTCTAGGTGTGTAATACCAGTATACATTATATTTATCTTACATTTATCTCTAGGTGTGTAATACCAGTGTACATTATATTTATCTTACATTTATCTTCTTGTGTGTAATACCAGTGTACATTATATTTATCTTACATTTATCTCTAGGTGTGTAATACCAGTGTACATTATATTTATCTTACATTTATCTCTAGGTGTGTAATACCAGTGTACATTATATTTATCTTACATTTATCTTCCTGTGTGTAATACCAGTGTACATTATATTTTATCTTACATTTATCTCTACATTATAGGTGTGTAATACCAGTGTACATTATATTTATACATTTACTAGGTGTGTAATAGTGTACATTATATTTATCTTACATTTATCTACCTAGGTGTGTAATACCAGTGTACATTATATTTATCTTACATTTATCTCTAGGTGTGTAAAACCAGTGTACATTATATTTAGCTTACATTTATCTCTAGGTGTGTAAAACCAGTGTACATTATATTTATCTTATATTTATCTACCTGTGTGTAACACCAGTGTACATTATATTTATCTTACATTTATCTTTAGGTGTGTAATACCAGTGTACATTATATTTATCTTACATTTATATTTAGGTGTGTAATACCAGTGTACATTATATTTATCTTACATTTATCTTTAGGTGTGTAATACCAGTGTACATTATATTTATCTTACATTTATCTTCCTGTGTGTAATACCAGTGTACATTATATTTATCTTACATTTATCTCTAGGTGTGTAAAACCAGTGTACATTATATTTAGCTTACATTTATCTCTAGGTGTGTAATACCAGTGTACATTATATTTATCTTACATTTATCTTTAGGTGTGTAATATCAGTGTACATTATATTTATCTTACATTTATCTCTAGGTGTGTAATACCAGTGTACATTATATTTATCTTACATTTATCTTCCTAGGTGTGTAATACCAGTGTACATTATATTTATCTTACATTTATCTCTAGGTGTGTAATACCAGTGTACATTATATTTATCTTACATTTATCTCTAGGTGTGTAATACCAGTGTACATTATATTTATCTTACATTTATCTACCTGTGTGTAATACCAGTGTACATTATATTTATCTTACATTTATCTCTAGGTGTGTAATACCAGTGTACATTATATTTATCTTACATTTATCTTTAGGTGTGTAATACCAGTGTACATTATATTTATCTTACATTTATCTCTAGGTGTGTAATACCAGTGTACATTATATTTATCTTACATTTATCTCTAGGTTTGTAATACCAGTGTACATTATATTTATCTTACATTTATCTCTAGGTGTGTGATACCAGTGTACATTATATTTATCTTACATTTATCTTCCTGTGTGTAATACCAGTGTACATTATATTTATCTTACATTTATCTTCCTGTGTGTAATACCAGTGTACATTATATTTATCTTACATTCATCTCTAGGTGTGTAATACCAGTCTACATTATATTTATCTTACATTTATCTCTAGGTGTGTGATACCAGTTTTATTTTATTTGTTTTAATTTGAGTATACCAGATTAGTGTTTATTGTATTCATTACAATATGTGATTTACAACTAGGCCTGTCTGACCTATTTAACAATGCTCAGAATAGCATGATACTGTTCTATTGTTTTTCTTTACGAAATGACAGACAACACGATACGTATTGTACTTAAATAGATCAATAATGATACTACTTGCCATCTTAATCTGACTTGTGTCATCTACGGCGATGTATCGTAAGTCATATTCACAGGACAGTCAATTATCGCCCTTAAACTAATTGTTTTGACCTTCAGTTAGATCTTAATAAAGGTCATTAATATTTACCACACACTATACTTAAACCTTGGCCTTTTCTCGATTCATGATGATACTTTGTTTCAAACTACCCTTGTAACACACGTAATTATTATTTGGCATAAAACGCGTTAAATACTAACTTTATATTTTGAGAGTATAGTTCATTCATATAAAGGAGAGAATTGACTAGATATGTCATCATCACAGGCAATATTAGTATTCACACCCCTATATTTTCCGTTCCGTATCGACGGGATATGATATCGCACTAGATGGTTGTAAACACCCGACATTTGAACTCGACTTCTTGGAGTGTTTTTACTAGACATAATGTAGTAGAGCATTTTGGTTCTTGGTAAATAGTTAATGAACATGAAATAATTGGTAGTTATGACATAAACTCTAATACCAAGTCCTTATATTACCAATAGATAGGTAATTGTGTAGTATGACATTTAGTCAAGGAGTCGAAAAAAGTGTTTATTATTTTGTGTTCGTGTGCCTGATAAGACTCTACCTAATGATGAGTCTTACTAGCTTTGATGTCCCATATCAAACATTTGTTCATATATGTAAAATTTATTCTTCGTCTATCAATGTTTCCTGAACTGAAGAACTGGTCTTTTGTATGTAAATCCGACCTGATATATCATTAACGTATTTCAGTTCCTCGCTGACATAGACCTGAAATATGACTTTGATAATGAAGTATGAACAAGGGATTTTCGTGTTTGATCATGTAAATAGAAACGTTGAAGTGGAGACTTGAGGTACATAGAAATATTACTTGGACAGAGTGTTGGTCAAACATGTCCTCTACTTAGAGTTCACTCGCCAACAGTATCCGTCATAACTACCCAGAAAGAATGAGTTATGTATCCATTAGGAGCGCCACATTTAATTGACAAGTATAGATAACAAATAGTGTGATATTTATGGTGCAATATAAACCAGAAGGACATTAATGAATACTGATATAAAATGTTATTGGAGTTTGATTAGAATGTATTAATCCGAATAATCCACAACTTCCGTTTATCATTTTACCATTCACAACTGTAAAGTCGGGACCGAAACGACAGATACTGCGGGATGGTTGCACCAGTATATTGTCAAGCTATCAGGAACAACATTGCTCTTTCCTTATCATGTAATGAATTGTCACGCTTCTTTGAGCTTGCTGTGGAGAGTTAAAATAAGAAGGAAAAAAAAGGGAAAATGGTTGAATTATTGACTAGCAGTATTTACAGACCTATCAGTTTGTTACCTGTTACTGGCCATGCCGTTCGTTAATCGCCGTTTTCTCTATAGCAACGTATCCTGTTGTATAATAACCATAGTATCAGGCTGTCAGCCTGGCGACAATCACACACTCCCGCTAGTGTTTCTTGATTGCTATCCATTATGCGGAGTTATCTCACACAACAAACCTATATTAATGGCAGTCGTTAGGACATAGCTTAATTTTCCAATCGCTGTGCATTAATTGTTACGATGTTAACCATAGCACCGGGTATGCTTTCTGTTATCGAACGAATGTGCACCGATTTATAGAAAAGTACACCTTTAAACTTGATGCAGACTTATACCTTGTTTGTGTCTCGCGTCTATTTATGAGGTATTGTCTTGTAGAGCTGGAGGTTCTGGTGGAGCCTTTAGCGGTAAATTATATCTAATGGGTTTAAAGACATCATCCATATATGTCATTAACAATCTGGTCCGGACCTGTGACTACTACCCGGGGTGGTGTAAGTCCACACTCCTCTACCTACACACAATGGAGTAGCCACGCTACTCTTTAACACGCTCGTGATTTTTCTAACATTTTTGTGGAATGGACGCGTAGTCCTCGGATTATTGTGTGATGGATCGTGTATGAAATTTTCAACTCAACAAATTTAAAGTTATTGGAAGTTGTTTTGCTTGTTTTGAATATTGAACAATTTGGATGAAAATAGTGTGAGTACTTAAATGATGACAGACAGAAACTATAATGATGCTTACGAGGATACATGTGGACATATATTATAACATTTCAAAATTTCCGTTTTACTGGGGAAAGCATTGGTGATTGATTAGTCAGTAAAGTAATGATGACAGACGTGGCAACTTCTCCTGCTGCCAAAAGTGCCAATAGAAGTGCAAAGGCCATCAAATTGGCAGGTATATTCAGGTAGGTCAGTTTGTATAGATCACCTTTAAGGGTTTACAATATACACAACTACGTTACATTAAGTATATCTCCCTATTAAACTATTCAATATGAATATCAGTCCACGTTGCTTAAAATAAATATTGTCATGTAAACTTATCATACTTTGTGAATGAAAAAAAAAATTATCTTAACACACATTGATGATTTTTATAATGAAATCTTCATCTTGAATCAGAAAAAATATTGGGTCATTGAGATACGTGTATTTAATTGTAAAGCATGTCATGTTTTTACTTGTAGTTTTCCTGTAACTACCATTTCATTAATTAACTGTGGCTAGAACTTCAAGTAAAGATTTTAAATAAACTTACCGTACCTGATATCCCAGGTGCATCATTGTTTTTTACCTGTGTATTGTCAGACTCGCAACTTGCGGCCGTATCAAGTGTTAACCATTGTTAAGGTCGTATCATTAGATTCTCGATCAGGTTCACATTGTCCTCTGTCTTCATGAAATCGTCCGTGAACATTAAGGAAGCCAGGCGAGTCGTACAATTGGGACTGATGTCCGTTTTTATAGTGTTACAGTTATTTTTATAAACAATGACGGGTAAGGACAGATAAGTCTTGTACCAGATTTAGTTATTGGTGTAACTCAACGACAAACATTCTCAAACTTCAACATAACAAATATCAGTTAGTTTCTGTTACTACTTTATGGTTAAATCCGTGTCATCAGTATCAGTGGGATGTACGTTCTACCGGATACAACTGTTTTTTCGTTTACCCTGTGTCTACAGCATCAATGGGGTGGACTTTGTACCTGATGTGACTGTTTTGCTGTTTACCCGGTGTCTACAGCATCAGTGGGGTGTAAGTTGTACCGAGTGTGACTGCTTTGCTGTTTATCCCGTGTCTACAGAATCAGTTGGGTGTACTTTGTACCGGGTGTGACTGTTATCCTGTTTACCCCGTGTCTACACTAACAGGACTTAAAAGAAGTGGTGAAATGCTAAAATATTTTATTCTTTTTCTTTCAGTGTGTTATCGATTTTAATTGGCATAAGATAACAATCTAAAGACATGCTTTTGGTGCCTACATCATACTAGTTATGGAATCCTTTTGTAGTCTTCTTTGTTGGTACAAGTCTGGTATTGTCCTCGTATGATAGTATTGGACACTCGAGAAGTCATATATTATTGATAGCAACAAAGTGGAACATTTTCTGTGACCCGTCATAAAGTAAATGTGAAATACCTCCTCCAGACTGCTATATCAGTGTAAATCCGAACTCCTTGATCTAAGTCATTAACAGTGTACATTTATTTGTACCTGGAGTTTATGAGGTGTTTTAGTTCTTCATTTGGCAGATTGAATTCATCATGTCAGCCGTTATCACTATATACCATATGTTAACAATTGTTATCTTTTCTCGATTGAATACATTTAAGTTCTTATTTCCTTCTTTTCAAATAAAAATGCAGATAAGAGTATTTTTTTCTTCTGAAATTTCAATAATGTAAGAAAAAAAGGCAAGCTATATTGTTACCAATTATTCAAAAGACATGTCGACCCATTTATTATAAAAAAAACACAGTAGCTTTACTTCAATGGGAACAGCTCGTGTGCCAAATTCTTGTCATACTTTTAATTAGCATTCTTAATTCATGTATGAAGCTATATAAATAGAAATTTAGACAAATTTAAATTCCCGATTGTAAAGAATATTTTGCATAAGAAATAGCCGACATTAACAATGGTTAATATACAATGATTAACTACACACTGTCCTAAGGTGACAGTCCCTAGGTCACTCGTATACTGTTTAATCACTAAGCACCCTACCTTTGAAGACATGTTTCATTTCATACGGAGTTCAGCAGTATATAAGTTTTGTTAAAGCAGTTTTTTTACTCCTGAATCCAATCTACATTTTAATTAGTTTAAATGTCGTGTAATGAGAACGGTTTCGTCTTTACTATTCTATCATTAAAACAGATTATTTTGTTCTGTATAATCTTGACACTCTATAAACCTACATACCCTACTGTTGCTAGACTGTACCTTGTAATCCCAGTATCTCTGTGTCAACTGTTTCCAATAATGTAAACAGCTGTGATCAGAAATAACCTGACCATGTGATAATTAATTACCTTATACGGTGATGTATGTAGATTTGATTGTGTACGTAAATAATAAGAGGGACATAAACTACGTGAATTAATATCACATCCATTGTACCCGTGTTGGTTAACCATGTGGTTGTTGTTAAATATTGTCTGTGTCACTGATATCGTCTCTGTCACTGATATCGTCTGTCACTGATGTTGTCTGTCACTGATGTTGTCTGTGTCACTGATATCGTCTGTCACTGATATCGTCTGTCACTGATGTTGTCTGTCACTGATGTTGTCTGTGTCACTGATATCGTCTGTCACTGATGTTGTCTTTGTCACTGATATTGTCTCAGTCACTGATGTTGTCTGTGTCACTGATATCGTCTCTGTCACTGATATTGTCTGATATTGTCTCTGTCACTGATATCGTCTCTGTCGATGATATTGTCTCTGTCACTGATATAATCTCTGTCACTGATGTTGTCTCTGTCACTGATATTGTCTCAGTCACTGATGTTGTCTGTGTCACTGATATCGTCTCTGTCACTGATGTTGTCTCTGTCACTGATGTTGTCTGTGTCACTGATATCGTCTCTGTCACTGATGTTGTCTCTGTCACTGATATAATCTCTGTCACTGATGTTGTCTCTGTCACTGATGTTGTCTGTGTCACTGATATCGACTCTGTCACTGATGTTGTCTGTGTCACTGATATCGTCTGTCACTGATGTTGTCTGTGTCACTGATGTCACTGATGTTGTCTGTGTCACTGATATAATCTCTGTCACTGATGTTGTGATATCTGTCACTGATGTTGTCTGTGTCACTGATATCGTCTCAGTCACTGATGTTGTCTGTGTCACTGATATCGTCTCTGTCACTGATGTTGTCTCTGTCACTGATGTTGTCTGTCACTGATGTTGTCTGTGTCACTGATATCGTCTGTCACTGATATCGTCTGTCACTGATGTTGTCTGTCACTGATGTTGTCTGTGTCACTGATATCGTCTGTCACTGATGTTGTCTTTGTCACTGATATTGTCTCAGTCACTGATGTTGTCTGTGTCACTGATATCGTCTCTGTCACTGATATTGTCTGTGTCACTGATATTGTCTCTGTCACTGATATCGTCTCTGTCGATGATATTGTCTCTGTCACTGATATAATCTCTGTCACTGATGTTGTCTCTGTCACTGATGTTGTCTCTGTCACTGATGTTGTCTGTGTCACTGATATTGTCTCAGTCACTGATGTTGTCTGTGTCACTGATATCGTCTCTGTCACTGATGTTGTCTCTGTCACTGATGTTGTCTGTGTCACTGATATCGTCTCTGTCACTGATGTTGTCTCTGTCACTGATATAATCTCTGTCACTGATGTTGTCTCTGTCACTGATGTTGTCTGTGTCACTGATATCGACTCTGTCACTGATATTGTCTGTGTCACTGATATTGTCTCTGTCACTGATATGTCTGTCGATGATATTGTGTCACTGATATAATCTCTGTCACTGATGTTGTCTCTGTCACTGATGTTGTCTCTGTCACTGATGTTGTCTGTGTCACTGATATTGTCTCAGTCACTGATGTTGTCTGTGTCACTGATATCGTCTCTGTCATTGATGTTGTCTCTGTCACTGATGTTGTCTGTGTCACTGATATCGTCTCTGTCACTGATGTTGTCTCTGTCACTGATATAATCTCTGTCACTGATGTTGTTTCTGTCACTGATGTTGTCTGTGTCACTGATATCGACTCTGTCACTGATGTTGTCTGTGTCACTGATATCGTCTGTCACTGATGTTGTCTGTGTCACTGATATCGTCTGTCACTGATGTTGTCTGTGTCACTGATATTGTCTCTTTCACTGTTGTTGTCTCTGTCACTGATATCGTCTCTGTCACTGATATCATCTCTGTCACTGATGTTGTCTGTGTCACTGATATCGTCTGTCACTGATATCGTCTGCCACTGATGTTGTCTGTCACTGATGTTGTCTGTGTCACTGATATCGTCTCTGTCACTGATGTTGTCTCTGTGACTGATATAATCTCTGTCACTGATATCGTCTCTGTCACTGATATCGTCTCTGTCACTGATATCGTCTGTCACTGATGTTGTCTGTGTCACTGATGTTGTCTGTGTCACTGATATAATCTCTGTCACTGATATCGTCTCTGTCACTGATATCGTCACTGTCACTGATATCGTCTCTGTCACTGATGTTGTCTGTGTCACTGATATCGTCTCTGTCACTGATATCGTCTGTCACTGATGTTGTCTGTGTCACTGATATCGTCTCTGTCACTGATATCGTCTCTGTCACTGATGTTGTCTGTGTCACTGATATCGTCTGTCACTGATATCGTCTGTCAGTGATGTTGTCTGTCACTGATGTTGTCTGTGTCACTGATATCGTCTGTCACTGATGTTGTCTGTGTCACTGATGTTGTCTGTGTCACTGATGTTGTCTGTGTCACTGATATAATCTCTGTCACTGATATCGTCTCTGTCACTGATATCGTCACTGTCACTGATATCGTCTCTGTCACTGATGTTGTCTCTGTCACTAATATCGTCTCTGTCACTGATATCGTCTCTTTCACTGTCGTTGTCTCTGTCACTGATGTTGTCTGTGTCACTGATATTGTCTCTGTCACTGATATTGTCTCTGTCACTGATGTTGTCTGTGTCACTGATATCGTCTCTGTCACTGATATCGTCTCTGTCACTGATGTTGTCTGTGTCACTGATATCGTCACTGTCGCTGATTTCGTCTCTGTCACTGATGTTGTCTCTGTCACTAATATCGTCTCTGTCACTGATATCGTCTCTGTCACTGATGTTGTCTCTGTCACTGATGTTGTCTGTGTCACTGATATCGTCTCTGTCACTGATATCGTCTGTCACTGATGTTGTCTGTGTCACTGATATTGTCTCTGTCACTGATGTTGTCTGTGTCACTGATATCGACTCTGTCACTGATGTTGTCTGTGTCACTGATATCGTCTCTGTCACTGATGTTGTCTGTGTCACTGATATCGTCTCTGTCACTGATATTGTCTCTGTCACTGATATCGTCTCTGTCACTGATGTTGTCTGTGTCACTGATATCGTCTCTGTCACTGATATCGTCTCTGTCACTGATATCGTCTCTGTCACTGATGTTGTCTCTGTCACTGATGTTGTCTGTGTCACTGATATCGTCTCTGTCACTGATATCATCTGTCACTGATGTTGTCTGTGTCACTGATATTGTCTCTGTCACTGATGTTGTCTGTGTCACTGATATCGACTCTGTCACTGATGTTGTCTGTGTCACTGATATCGTCTCTGTCACTGATGTTGTCTGTGTCACTGATATCGTCTCTGTCACTGATATTGTCTCTGTCACTGATATCGTCTCTGTCACTGATGTTCTCTGTCACTGATGTTGTCTGTGTCACTGATATCGTCTCTGTCACTGATATCGTCTCTGTCACTGATGTTGTCTGTGTCACTGATATCGTCTGTCACTGATATCGTCTCTGTCACTGATGTTGTCGGTGTCACTGATATCGTCTGTCACTGATATCGTCTGTCAGTGATGTTGTCTGTCACTGATGTTGTCTGTGTCACTGATATCGTCTCTGTCACTGATGTTGTCTGTCTGTGTCACTGTCACTGATGTTGTCTGTGTTGTCTCTGTCACTGATATCGTCTCTGTCACTGATATCGTCTCTGTCACTGATGTTGTCTCTGTCACTGATGTTGTCTCTGTCACTAATATCGTCTCTGTCACTGATATCACTGATGTTGTCTCTGTCACTGATCGTTGTCTCTGTCACTGATGTTGTCTGTGTCACTGATATTGTCTCTGTCACTGATATTGTCTCTGTCACTGATATATGTCTCTGTCACTGATGTTGTCTGTGTCACTGATATCGTCTCTGTCACTGATATTGTCTCTGTCACTGATGTTGTCTGTGTCACTGATATCGTCACTGTCTCTGCGTTGTCTCTGTCACTGATGTTGTCTGTGTCACTGATATCGTCTCTGTCACTGATATCGTCTCTGTCACTGATGTTGTCTCTGTCACTGATGTTGTCTGTGTCACTGATATCGTCTCTGTCACTGATATCGTCTGTCACTGATGTTGTCTGTGTCACTGATAATGTCTCTGTCACTGATGTTGTCTGTGTCACTGATATCGACTCTGTCACTGATGTTGTCTGTGTCACTGATATCGTCTCTGTCACTGATGTTGTCTGTGTCACTGATGTTGTCTCTGTCACTGATGTTGTCTCTGTCACTGATGTTGTCTGTGTCACTGATATCGTCTCTGTCACTGATGTTGTCTCTGTCACTGATGTTGTCTCTGTGACTGATATAATCTCTGTCACTGATATCGTCTCTGTCACTGATGTTGTCTGTGTCACTGATATCGTCTCTGTCACTGATATCGTCTCTGTCACTGATATCGTCTCTGTCACTGATGTTGTCTCTGTCACTGATAGTGTTACAAGGTTTGAGTATGTTTTTAATTTTTAGGATCGTACAACCAATTTCTGATTGGATGTTTATACCTAAATCTAAGTCTGAATTACTATAACGTTCCAAATATATATTTCTGTTGTAGTTAAGAACATGATGTCAAATGACCATTAATTATTTTCACGTGACATTAAAAACATTAAAAAGACTAAAGCTTGTGGAATGAATGTCCCATTAAGTCCATTGTTGTTAAAAGAATATAATACTTTGTGATTTTTTCCACTAACCACGAAAGTAATGAGAGTACGATTTCTTAACCTTAATTTGTACACATGTTCTTGTGATAAGTAGCCGTTACCTAATTTATCAAATCTGAACAAAGAAGAGCTCTGTATTCATAGTTTTCATTCGTCATTTAAGTAACAATATAATAATATAGTAATAGCAGGGACGTATAAAATCACAATTGAAATCACAGCGGTCTGTGTTATATTAATAACTGTAACAAACACAGCAAGTCGTCATATAACAATGCCTATTTTCCTGGTACATTTGAAAGTTCCAGCCTAGTGTGTTGAAGCTCGGGTATGTTTACTGCTTTAACAATCCTTGAAACGACAAATTTTGGAGATGTTATTTGACAGCTTCAAATCACACTTAGTATCTGTGATATATGCCTGGAATTGCTAACTGAGATGAATACGTTCCCTTTCTTTCAATAAAAGGTAATGACTCAATTTCCTCAAATAAGATTTTATCTATATTATGGTAGAAACACAATTGCTTCTCAATGTAAAAGTTTGTTATATCGACTCTACGACGAATGGTTCCTGCCTGTACCCTGCACGGTAGGGGTGGGTAGGGATCACGTGATAGTGGTGTCACGTGTCCCTCTCCCGCGTACTTGGTAATATATGCAGTATTGATATGGTAATGACTGTTAATGTTTTAATGTACCATGCATGATTGATGCTAGCGACAGGGCGATAATCACGCTAACTACTCCCCTTGGCTGTATCTGTCCCATTAAGACCACTTCCATCAGTCAAAATCGTTTTCCGTTTTCGATAACAAAATGCAAACGTTTTTGCACTATTAGATTGAATTTCTATTCATAATAGAAGAATTATTTCCTGTTTCACAGCACAAGAATTAATTTTTGCCAAGAAATGTTTACATCCTGAAAATCCTATTGGCATTGTGTTTTTTTCGTTCTATATGAAAATCAAAATTTGTCGAGGTGAATTTTACGCATTGTTTGGCGTCTGATTTGCAATTATATGTAGTACGATCCGAAATATGAAAGGTGCTATTGTTTAATTGAATTATGATTATCAACTCAATACTGACAAGATCGTATTTAAAAAAAAATAAAGTAGGTGTAATTTCTGTAAGCTTGGATATAAGAATATAAAAAGAGCTAACACAATACTTGAAATGCATATGACAGTAAATCAAAACAGGTATATTACAATGATCGCTTGAGACATCCATTACAAAACATATTTACATCTGATGACCATGATGACCACTATAAAGCACGAGGTGTTAACTTTGGTAACAGATATCTGAACACTATGATAATTACATAAGAAAGCATTGTACTTATCACATGTCAGGCTAATCAGAAAAAAACGTTTCTAAATTTGACTTCACAAAACTAATGACTTGTGACAACAAAGATGTAATATTTCCATATGACAACCACGATATTACATTATAACATATACTAGTAGTAGTTATTATGTCACCGTATACGTCCTAATTGTCCTAAACAAAACTTTGTTTCAGGTGATATAGAGATATATGTACACCAGTAGTATCTTGTACATGTCCCACAAAAACTATATAATGTTTATCAGGTAAATGTCCCACAGTAACTGTATAATGTTTATCAGGTAAATGTCCCACAGTAACTATATAATGTTTATCAGGTAAGTGTCCCACAGTAACTATATAATGTTTATCAGGTAAATGTCCCACAGTAACTATATAATGTTTATCAGGTAAATGTCCCACAATAACTATATAATGTTTATCAGGTAAATGTCCCACAGTAACTGTATAATGTTTATCAGGTAAATGTCCCACAGTAACTATATAATGTTTATCAGGTAAGTGTCCCACAGTAACTATATAATGTTTATCAGGTAAATGTCCCACAGTAACTATATAATGTTTATCAGGTAAATGTCCCACAATAACTATATAATGTTTATCAGGTAAATGCCCCACAGTAACTATATAATGTTTATCAGGTAAATGTCCCACAGTAACTATATAATGTTTATCAGGTAAATGTCCCACAGTAACTATATAATGTTTATCAGGTTAATGTCCCACAGTAACTATATAATGTTTATCAGGTAAATGTCTCACAGTAACTATATAATTTTTATCAGGTTAATGTCCCACAGTAACTATATAATGTTTATCAGGTAAATGTCTCACCGTAACTATATAATGTTTATCAGGTAAATGTCTCACAGTAACTATATAATGTTTATCAGGTAAATGTCTCACAGTAACTATATAATGTTTATCAAGTAAGTGTCCCACAGTAACTATATAATGTTTATCAGGTAAATGTCCCACAGTAACTATATAATGTTTATCAGGTAAATGTCCCACAATAACTATATAATGTTTATCAGGTAAATGCCCCACAGTAACTATATAATTTTTATCAGGTAAATGTCCCACAGTAACTGTATAATGTTTATCAGGTTAATGTCCCACAGTAACTATATAATGTTTATCAGGTAAATGTCTCACAGTAACTATATAATGTTTATCAGGTTAATGTCCCACAGTAACTATATAATGTTTATCAGGTAAATGTCTCACCGTAACTATATAATGTTTATCAGGTAAATATCCCAGACTATCTCTATAATTATCTATATGATTAAGTTAAACATTAACATTGCCTTAGAGACAGACTAGTTAGATGAAATCACTAGAAAATGACAAATCAGACAGCAATATACAGCGTCATTCCTGTCCAAGTTTGACGACTGAAACTTTTTACTTCTAAAACGAAGAAGAATAATATCAAGGTTATTTAAGTAAATGTATTTCAAACCCAACCGGTATGTTATATTTAACTGGTATATATACTATCACAGTTAAATACACATGACTATATTCTAGGAAAGGGTTTAGATAGAGCTTATAAGTCTTTGCTTTGTTCATATTTGACCTGGTTTGTTTGAATCATATTTCTCTGCCTCCAGTGACACCTCACCTAGCCTGCCCAGTACAGTCATTCCGGGTGGGACTGGTTATGAGACCACACGTAAGGGTCCATGTTGATCTAAAGAGGAGATCAGATCCAATGACGAACCTATACGACTCTCTTACATAATATATCTTTTCTTGTATATCAGCCTCTATTTTGTTTAACCTCCAACATAAATCCACTCTCTCACAGATGATCCACATACCAGACATTTCTGTATCTCCTCTCCTATATCTGCCCCCTCTCTTTATGATATAATTTCCCTTCGTTATATCCCTGTATTTCCCAGTAGTGATTACCTATCTCTCCCATTTCCACCCCTTGAAATTACGACCTTTCCCCTTTTCGCAAAGTGTAGGCCCTTCAGCTTGAGCACCCCATACATAGTAACCGACCTTGTTTATACCGATTTATATAGTACACAAGCGCGAAGTGATTATCCAATTAACGGTTGTTGACAAAATCAATACTTTAAGCATGTTTCTTATTTTCCCTGAAGATTTCTAAATAAGAAATATTCGATTTGTTTTAAATAGACCTTGCTTCCTTGGACCTCGTCTGAACATCTATTGTGACCAAATAAAAAAGTTGCTAAATGTTTGTCTGGTATCATGCTTGTGGCGAATAAATCTGTTATCCTCCATCAGCTATATACTGTTATAGAGATAATGGTATCCAGGTATAGCTATCAAAGCGAACGTAATAGCATGAAATGTCCCCAGAGCGAACCATTCACTGACATTATAGCCATTTCTAATATTGATACTTTGTAACAGGTTTGCTGGCGAGATCAAGCTAAGGGAGACAACTCTAGTTGTTAGGCAATAGTTTCCTTTTCTACACGCTCGGGTTATTTACCTTTACACTTCTTAAGTTAACAAACACTACGTCCTTATGTACGTTTCCATGTTTTCTCTGTCAATAAACGCTGTAATCTAGACTTAAACAAGTCAACGAACACTGTATTACAATTTTTTTCATTAAAATTTAACGAGTATTGTATTATCATATTATTAGTACTGTGACAGTCCTAGTTATTAAATTACACCTTTCTCATGAGCAATGAACAAGTACTGTGACAGTCATAGTTATTACAAATTTATCTTTAAACAATAATAAGCGCTGTCCTAGTTATAACCACTATATGCAGTTCGGTTATAATCATTATAAAAAGGAATATGTTTCGTAAGTAGCTCAAACTTACAGATACAACATGCTAGTATCATGATTATGGTGATTGTAGGTTTGTACGTACCTTAGTTTGACGGACAGCTGTGATATATTATACTTAGGGTAACGTTTTCGGTTTGTTTCGTCCTGTAATCAACATATATAGGTTATATTTGGCCTGTATACAGATATATGATATTCGTTTATAATATCACATCAAAAATTATCATTCGGTTATACTACGATTAGTCGATGATTTACCAGGAAATCTTATAAAATCATGACCGTCACCAATAGTGTTTCATTCGCTGTTCATTTATTGAGAATATTATAATTTTCTGTATCAATATATTTATTCATTGATGTGTATTGTTTGACATTTGTTTTTTACTTTGTTTAGTTCTATCTAAGTCAGTTCTCTACCGGATCATGTTATTGTGTCACCTTTTATAAGCTGAAGTCATATTAAATCCTTGTTGCTACAATTATTACGTAAGTTTGCCACAATAGTGTGAATAGAAACTGTATTGTCACCTGTAAGTATAACACTTATCAGTATCTCATATCCGCCTTGTCAACTTATATTCGCAAGATCTAATATGTTAACAGTCAATCTGCGTGTAATTCACGGTATCAAATACTGCACGTAATGCACGTGTATACACCTATATATACTGTTAAGCCAGATCACATGACGCTAGCACACCACCAGTGCCCTTTAGGTGCGATGAATGGAATTCTTTCTTTGATTAAATACGGATTTACTGATCAACCATAAAGCGTTAGATTTCTAATCAATAAGTTATAACACTAATTCTCCTGGTGAGGCGATATAGCTAAGACAGCTAATCCTATAAGTCTAGCTACTGTTGAGTATGAGATCCCATATCGGTAAACACTGTGGCCAAGGTGCCATCATATTTTTACTTCTACAATCAATTTCGTTTAAATGAAGAACTTGGATTATTACTAGCACCTCATATATTTTGATTCAGTGTGAAAATATGAGTAAAAAAGGAGGGAAGAGCTTAGCACCTATAAATGAGCGAGCGATTTCTCAAAATTCCAGGTAAGTTATTCAAAATTGATTTTTATATTCTGTCGTTTTGTTTGTGCTGACTCGAGTTAAACCATTTCGTATTCTGTTACGATATGAACTATTGAAAAAAAAAACATTATTAAGTTTATGTTCGTCAATGAATTTCATTGAAAAAGTTATTTTGGGGAACTGTAATAATAAGATTACATTAGCTATGATAATAAACGGTGACTGTTATGTATTCTATATAGACCATAACAAGACATGTAATATCGGTTTACACAAGATATACATGAAGATCGTTAACCTCAAAATATATTTTCTCGCCAATTTAAATAGTATAATCATACACATTCATACTTATCACGAATGCAGGAACAGTAGTGTGACGTCATAAATAAAGTACGGTATTGTGACGTCATAAATAAAGTAAGTTTTGATGACATATGATTGTATTGTTAACAAAAATAAATGTACCAGCTGTGTCGAAATAACTCTGTCATATAAAGAGATAAATTTGAAAAAAATCACTTATTATTCATAAATACCGGTTATATCGTTTGATTATTTGACATTTATTCGCCTAATGACTCATGATATATACAATAATTAATACATGTTACATTGACACCTATGTAATATTCAGGGATGTATTTATAGGATGGAAGGGATGAGATACTGTCCCTACCCAGACCAGTAGTGTTTATTAATTCGTTGGAATCTGTATCTATACGATATAGTGACTTCTATAGTTTAAACACCATAATTGTCTGTCTCCTTCCTTCTTGGCACGACTTGGGTTGGTAACATCACAAATCTATATCATTTACTGTGAAATCATTAAAATAAGGAATAAAGAATGGACGAAAGTGGTGCACCTTTACATACAGCGTGTTGTGATTGTTAACCATGTGTGCTCAACTCCACGGTTTGTAAGGTTTACAAGGAGAACACGCCTCGGCACGTTTGTTTCTTCTTTTCTTTTGAAAAGAGGATTAACTAAAAGAGAGTGAGATAGAACAAATATTTTCTTTGTTGTCACTGCCCCTAAAGGACCTATAAGTCACATTGTTAACACTGCCCCTAAAGGACCTATAAGTCACATTGTTATCACTGCCCCTAATGGACCTATAAATCACATTGTTATCACTGCCCCTAATGGACCTATAAGTCACATTGTTATCACTGCCCCTAATGGACCTATAAGTCACATTGTTCTCACTGCCCCTAATGGACCTATAAGTCACATTGTTTCCACTGCCCCTAAAGGACCTATAAGTCACATTGTTATCACTGCCCCTAATGGACCTAGAAGTCACATTGTTCTTACTGCCCCTAAAGGACCTAGAAGTCACATTGTTCTCACTGCCCCTAAAGGACCTATAAGTTACATTGTTCTCACTGCCCCTAATGGACCTATAAGTCACATTGTTCTCACTGCCCCTAATGGACCTATAAGTCACATTGTTCTCACTGCCCCTAATGGACCTATAAGTCACATTGTTTCCACTGCCCCTAAAGGACCTATAAGTCACATTGTTATCACTGCCCCTAATGGACCTAGAAGTCACATTGTTCTCACTGCCCCTAAAGGACCTATAAGTTACATTGTTCTCACTGCCCCTAATGGACCTATAAGTCACATTGTTCTCACTGCCCCTAATGGACCTATAAGTCACATTGTTCTCACTGCCCCTAAAGGACCTATAAGTCACATTGGTATCACTGCCCCTTATGGACCTATAAGTCACATTGGTATCACTGCCCCTTATGGACCTATAAGTCACATTGGTATCACTGCCCCTAAAGGACCTATAAGTCACATTTAACTTAGAATCGTTTGCTATGCATTTGTAGCCTGTGTTACTAGCTGCCCATTGTAGAAGATTGCCTGTATTGTATGAAAGGATCTTCTTAACAGTTGAGATATTGTAACAAAATTTATAGGAACTAAAACACACTCTGTTTCTAAATAAAAAAAAACTTTCTCTCCAAATTAAAGACAGTTCCTACATTTCTTATTCTCCTTGTACTTTTTCATGAGTCTCCGTATAAATCTTTCTTTTGTTCACGTTTTACCCCAGTTTTATCGACATAATTTGGATTATGATTATGTTAGAATGTTTTTTTCTTTCATTTTAGTTTCGGCTTGTTGGTATTTTCTTTCTTTCTTTCTTTTACATAAATGTTTATAATCAATGCCTTCTGATATCAATAATCATTTTGGTTTCGGCTTCAAAAAATCAGTAAACAATTGTTACGGGTTATGTATTTCACAGTTCCAACTACCTTAGTATAGCTTACTTTCAGTAAATTCGGAGTGATTATATAATACATACAACCAATGCCTTTGATACTGTATCACCGATGAGTGATGGATCTTAAAAAAAACATATTTTCCGTGGGCCAGGATTTTATCTTCTAAAGATAATGGAAGAAGTTTACGTTTTGTTCAGTTAGCGTCCCTCCCATTTAAAATATCGATTTTAATGTTAATTGATAGATATTCTAATCAATGTAATACTTCGTCCGTTGTTATGACACGCTGCTTATCTTTACCATGTACTTGTATTTTTCCATACCTTATATAACACCTGTAATTTAACTGTCACACTCAGCACGCCATTGACAGCTTCTATAGATATCTTGGAGATGACGACGGAGAAATATTTTGACATCCTAGAAACTTTGATGAGTTGTAAAGTTTTCATTCTGTCCCTGATCGCCGCTAATGCAGTTGTCAGTCCCGTGGATTATCTCGTCATGTAATACTGTTTAGGGACTGACAGTTCATTTGTGTCTACAGGTGACGAGGTAACGTCAGGGAAAGATTTACATCAGGTATATGGTTGTTGGGGTGGGTAATGTAAGGTGTAGAGCTTTAAGGGTGGTAACGTCAGGTATAAGGCTTTAAGGGTGGGTAACGTCAGGTGTAGGGCTTTAAGGGTGGGTAACGTAAGGTGTAGGGCTTTAAGGGTGGGTAACGTAAGGTGTAGGGCTTTAAGGGTGGGTAACGTCAGGTGTAAGGCTTTAAGTGTGGGTAACGTCAGGTGTAGGGCTTTAAGGGTGGGTAACGTCAGGTGTAGGGCTTTAATGGTGGGTAACGTAAGGTGTAGGGCTTTAAGGGTGGGTAACGTCAGGTGTATGGCTTTAAGGGTGGGTAACGTCAGGTATAGTGTTGTTTGGTTGGGTGACGTCAGGTACGGGTTGTTTGGTTGGGTAACATCAGGCATTTTTCTTAGAAATAATTCCGAAATATAGAATGTTTTAAAATATCTAAACAGTAAAACCTTGGAATGTAAATATATTCTTAAAGATAATTTAACTGTTTCAAAACAATGGTAGATTTAGCAAGTTATTGTCCTCGTTTTTCAAGAATAACGATCAGTGAAATTGAGTGTGGTCTATAATACGAGAAAGTGATTTTACCTAAATCACGCGATCGATCGTGGTATTGAAGTGTGTAGGGCGTCATAAGTAGTTACGAGATTATAAATAACCGTACAGTAATCACGTGTTTCTAGTATACATTTTATGGTTGAACTAGAGACTGTTTATTTTATTTATACAGAACGTTGGCATAAACAACAATACGAGTAATTTATTACACTCTAGAAAAAATATCTATGTTGATCTTACGTCCTTAAACTTCTTACAAAATATAGTTAGTAACCAATCATGTGACCTTTGATATGTACTTAGGCTGTAGATATCAGTATATCATGAAGAGTGATTTATATAGCCAAAACCACAATATTATCATGGTATTCTGGGATGGTAAGGACAAACTGTGTTTTAATCATTTTTTATATTAGAAAAAAATATCGTTTACCCACATTGTAACCATGATAAGGAGCGATGTGTTTGAGATTTACATTGTAAACTAATAAAGACAGAAGATAAAGAGGATCTTACGTGATCGTCGGTGTGATTTGGAGTTCCTTAAACGAGTCTAGTAATTTGATTGGTCAGAAGCTTTGAGGAGAAGTTAACTCCACATTAAATAGGTCAGGTGCTTAAAGTTAAGTTCAAATCCATATTTCATTAATAGGTACAAAGAATAGAGTATGTCCCAGTAAAACTATCATCTTCCTCCTATATCGAAAACCCTACACTGTAATTTTACTGTCAGCTGGTAGTATGGAAATCACGATATTGGGAATAACCCCTTGAATATTGAACCAACTATGATGTGACACTAACAAAGGCATGTGGAGCAGGGATTGAGAAGTATGAGACATCGTGTAGCGGATCACTAGCGGTTATCGTGTTTAATGTCACTTACAGATATAGGATCCAAGTTGTCATCCTGACAAAGTACCGACATTCAGCTTCATGCTTTACAATTGAAACAAGATGCCTGTGATTTGGTATTTCTGATGACTAGGTAAATAAATCGTCTATGCTTAACTGGTTTCTACATCACCTCGCTGTGATTGGTTTCCAGGTGACTTCTCATCCTTAGCCTGTACTTTGAATAATGTAGTATTTTGAATCGTATATGTCCTGTAATTATTGTTATGGGTAAAACTCGTGAAGAGCAGTACATCAACATCTGATCCCATGGTCTACATTACACCACTAAATTTTCATACGACGTCACAAGGACATTCGTACAACGTTACAAGACATCCGCACAACGTCACAAGGACATTCGTACAACGTCACAAAAACATCCACGCAACATCACAAGGACAATCTCTCAATCAATTTATTGTTTTGGCATAAAATGATATGTATGCATCGCCATATGAATTGTTTGTAACATCCATGATCGGTTTCGTTGTAGGGAAAACTAGACTCTGTTGATGTATTTATAAGGTATTGCTAATAAGATAGTGTGTTCATAAGGTACAATGTAGTACCGACTAGATAATGTGTTTATAAGGTACAAGGTAGTACCAACTAAATAATGTGTTTTTAATGTACAAGGTAGTACCAACTAAATAATGTGTTTATAAGGTACAAGGTAGTAACAACTAGATAATGTGTTTATAAGGTACAAGGTAGTACCAACTAGATAATGTGTTTATAAGGTACAAGGTAGTACCAACTAGATAATGTGTTCACAAGGTACAAGGTAGTACCAACTAGATAATGTGTTTATAAGGTACCAGTTAGTACCAACTAGATAATGTGTTTATAAGGTACAAGGTAGTACCAACTAGATAATGTGTTTATAAGGTAGTACCAACTAGATAATGTGTTCACAAGGTACAAGGTAGTACCAACTAGATAATGTGTTGATAAGGTATAAGGTAGTACCAACTAGATAATGTGTTTATAAGGTACTGCCAACTAGATAATGTGTTTATAAGGTACAAGGTAGTAACAACTAGATAATGTGTTTATAAGGTATAAGGTAGTACCAACTAGATAATGTGTTGATAAGGTATAAGGTAGTACCAAGTAGATAATGTGTTTATAAGGTACTGCCAACTAGATAATGTGTTTATAAGGTACAAGGTAGTACCAACTAGATAATGTGTTCACAAGGTATTACCAACTAGATAATGTGTTTATAATGTAGTACCAACTAGATAATGTGTTTATAATGTACAAGGTAGTACCAACTAAATAATGTGTTTATAGGGTACAAGGTATTACCAACTAGATAATGTGTTTATAATGTAGTACCAACTAGATAATGTGTTTATAATGTACAAGGTAGTACCAACTAAATAATGTGTTTATAAGGTACAAGGTAGTACCAACTAAATAATGTGTCTATAATGTAGTACCAACTAATAATGTGTTTATAAGGTACAAGGTAGTACCAACTAGATAATGTGTTCACAAGGTATTACCAACTAGATAATGTGTTTATAAGGTAGTACCAACTAGATAATGTGTTCACAAGGTACAAGGTAGTACCAACTAGATAATGTGTTGATAAGGTATAAGGTAGTACCAACTAGATAATATATTTACAAGGTACTGCCAACTAGATAATATATTTACAAGGTACAAGGTAGTACCAACTAGATAATATATTTACAAGGTACTGCCAACTAGATAATGTATTACACGGTATTGTCAACTAGATAATGTGTTCACAAGGTACAAGGTAGTACCAACTAGATAATGTGTTCACAAGGAACAAGGTAATTCCAACTAGATAATGTATTACAATGTACTGCCAACTAGATAATACATTTAAAAGGTACATGTAGGTCCAATGAGATAATGTATTTACAAGATAATGCCAACTAGATAATGTATTACAAGGTAGTAACAACTGGATAATATGTTACAAGGTATTGTCAACTAGATAATGTATTTACATGGTCTGACCACCTAGGATACAAACAGTTGAATGAGATCAAATAAAAGCGAGATGGGTTAAGTTCAAATCAATAGAGACACACACAGATTGAATGACGATAAAACAAAACCTATTAACTTGTATTTACTTAAGTGTTGAAATTCTAACAGGTTCGTTTGTGATGTTCGGATTTATTTGTAAATCTAGACTCCAGATACGAGACAAGGAAATTAATTAGATTTTAATGTCCATGGAATATGTTGAAGGACAGGTAAGGATGTATCATATTATTGTAGATATATCATTGTTTTATTTTGTGTAGTTTATCATACACCATTCATATTTCATCAGCGGTGTGTATATGTCTTACCATAGATAGTATACACAAAGCTGTTTAATAATTCAATTTGAGTGAAAAGCTTCGATATTTTACTGAGTTACATCCCAATAATCAGCCACAGATCTATACGACACAATGGAGCAGAACTCCCTGTCAGGCTATCTACCCTGACGGAACCTGGCTAGCAATCTGGCGCCGTGCATGCTTGTCGGTTAGGAGTGTATCTCGCGTGGCATCCCAGGTACCTTTCTACTTTGTCATCAAAACGTTCACGTTTTTACTTTCGTGATTTAGAGACAATGTAACACAAAGGAGAGTGACATATATACCTGTTACAGGACAGGTGTATCGTGAAGGGCTTAGAGCGGATTATTATGAAAGTAAGCACACATCACTCCGCTGTTTGTTTATTGTAAATCACCCAGATTGGCGGTCCACAGGGCTGTAAAATTGACTGTATATTATCAAAACAGGGCCGGGACATGTTACCATATAAATCTGCCTAAGTGGTCGTGTTATCACCGAGTTTTCGCTATAATGAGTCCGCCTATCTAAGTCATTTGAATCATATTGATGAAAATGGATTTAGATAATTTGTTCACTAATGATAACACACAATGTGATCTGTGAAGTTTAGTGATGGAATGTTAACCTGATTAGAGTCTTGTTGAAGAGTTTTGGGGTGTAAATTAGTTATCAGTAATCTTCCATCTCTGATCCAGTCAAATCAATCGGCCAATGACTGTTCGTCATACACACGGAAGGATAATACTTGGCGGTTTCTGGTGATACCTAAAGGTGTTTAGGTACCTCTGTATCTCAAATTCTCTATCAACATTCTTTCCTGGTGATGGAAAAACATATATGAAGAGGACATATAGCACTTGTGAATCGTGGTTTCCAAAATAAATAGGATTTTGTGTGACATCGCTCGTATCTCAAAGCTGCGTTCTAAGTCTTTGAACGCATCTGTTGCCTTGGGAACTGTTCTAGTGTTGTTAAACAGCTTCTAGTCAGTTTTCATGTAAAAAGGTGACTTGCCGACAACTGAAATGTGCGTAAATAAGGTATTGTGATATACATTTGTATGGTAGATTTATATGACTCGTGCCAATGTCTGCGGGAACTCGAAGACAGGCAAACTTGTCGCGGAGTAATACCAGAAGTTCCAATAGTATCCGCAGTGTTAAGTTCCAGGGGGACGATGGTTCGGACAAATCTCGTTCCTCTTCCCAGGCATCGTCTGGGGGTGGGTCCGTTTACAGACCTACGTCTGGTCGGCCATTGTCCGGGCGACCTCTCTCGGGACGGCCAACGTCAGGAAGATCCTCTAGGTAAGGATGGGTTCTGTAAGACCAGGTCTTATCGGTACAAAGCCATTTTTCTGCCAACTCCTTCTGTATAAAGTTACTGCCACTAGCATTTAGTCTCTGTCATAGTTACGCTATTGTTAACTGATGTTAAGGTAACTGTGTTGTCAGACCGGTTTTTTAATGTTACGCAATACATTTTATATATTTGTCGTTAACAACAAAGCACTACTCTGAAGAGACTTACATATACTTAATTCATTATACGAGGCAGTGAACGTGTGATCATTTATTGTGTATTGTATACGATATATCTCAGTAATCGAATTAAAGAAAAACAGAAAGGACAAAGAAAAACACTGAATCCGCGTTCATTGTTTCTAGGAAATGCCATGAAGTTCTATGTCGTATCTTTGACATGATGAAAGACCAACAGAAAGAACAATACAAAAACTATATCAGTGTTGTAGATATTGTACATTGTTATCCCTGCATTTTATTTACATGATGTTGATATCAAATACCCTCCGTTGGTATTATGTCATGATAAGGTATCTTTAATATCTATCTTATCGATTCATCATAAAAATATATATATTTAAACTTTACTGCATACACTTATCAACCATTCATTTAATCATAATTATGACACGAGATGCCAGCATTATTCGGGGGAAATGGGTTCTGTTGTCATCAGCGTCATAAAAAAACTGCCAGCGGCTGAATCAATATTAAGATGAGGCTTTGTTCAGTAAACAAACAAGTGTTATAATTCCATAAATGTGTGCTTTGTTTAATTATTAAATAGGTGATAATTCCCCCTCTGTTGTCAAGCACACCTTCAATATTGATATATGTAAATATTTGTACACGTTAACATACACATCAAAGTATTACACCTGGCCACATAGAGGATGGATATACAGAACTAGTGTCAAGGGGTAAATGTGTATCCGTTTATCCTCTTCGATCATACGTAGATGGGTAGACAGTCTGTATTGTCTCTCTAAGTTGTTCATACAACATTTACTTTCAATATACACGGATGTGTTTAGTCTCAAACCATGAGGATTGAGTGAAAGGTTTGATGTAACCGATAATACTTTATGGGTGATAAGGCGTTTTGTGTAACGATGACTAATGGTTGATATAATGATGAAGTCTTATGCCATATCGGTACTTCATGGATATTTGAAGGACGGATGATACATTAGCCCTACTGGAGCTAGGTGTTTCTTTCTATCATGGCTTGCTCAATACGTAACTCATCAACCTGTTATCATCTTTCAACTCTCATTTGATATCAGCGTTACAATGCAATACCTTTCTAAAAGTCTATATGAATTATATACCTACATGTGAGATTTTGAAATATTAAATTCAGGAAAGAACTGTGACTTTACAAAATGAAGTAGTGATGATTAAATAACATGATACAGTAGTACAGCTGATACAGACTACAGTCTAGTTGTGGTCAACAAAGGCCATCATTAAACCAGAATCGCTGTCATTGTTTGTACACGTTTTATTTTTGCGTTCATTTTAAGGCAATGTGGAGCCATGATTCACTCCTATTTATTGTACGGTATTGATATGTGTATAGCAACCGTACCTTGAAACGTGACATGTATTTAAGTCCATGGCGATATTCCAGATAACTGCTTCTGTTGCCGAATCGACGTTTCAACCTCAGAAGACGTTGTTCCTCTCGATGAAGTCATTGTACCAATTTCTGTTACCATTTTGACATAATGTGTTATATATAAACCTGTCACTGACCAACATCCCCAACCATCGCCGAATACATCATAATAAATATGTCAAGTCGTTGACAAGTATGATAATTCTTAGTCATTCTATTAAAAGTTGACACGATTTAACTGCCATTTAGATACTATAACTTGTCTGTGAACGTTAAGTGTAATGCTTTTAGACCAGTTGTTACTAACGCAGTTGGACGGATCCCGTCAATCTGTACCTTCTGATCTGGAACACAGTGTATGGAGATAGTGTACTGTAACGATGCTCCAGTGTTAGAAGGTGTCGGTCCATATTGTCTTTGATATAGTAATATCGACGTTTTTGTATCCAATGTTTTCAAATCGTGGTTTGAAAAGTCGGAGGAATAGAGAACGTCTTGAACATTAATAATAATTTAATGAAGAAGTGATCATGTCTTACTGTACAGCTGGTCGTGTCTTACTGTACAACTGGTCGTGTCTTACTGTACAATATTGTGTTAACGCAATGTGACCGTGTGTCCAGCACTGGTTCAGTATTAGTTAGATTGATATCAGAGTGATATCTTGATCGTGGTGAAGTAATTAATTCAACTTAACAGTTTGATGTATAAAATTATAGTGAAATCATACCGAAACTAAAATATACCGACAAGTATTGAAGCTTAAGTAGTGAATAAGAACGTGTAGAATAATTAACACCAACGATCAGGAAAACAAGTTAGAAAAACTATTTACTATTTAACCATGTTTTCATGTCATAAACAAACTCTGACGAAAAGGTTTTCTTATAAATAAATATTCAGAATTTAATAGTTTCTTATGGGAAAGTAGAATAAATCAAAAGGGCTGTTATTATCTAGTTATTATATAAAGACACCGATGAAGCCTTTTCAGCCACTGAATCTTTTATACGTCTAAGTGTGTTACGTCAGTGTCCAGTTATGACCGGTGCTACACAGAACTATGAAGGTTTATTTACCCAAATGTCTTAAAGTACAAATAAGTATGCACTCAATGAATTAAAGGTTGTTGGTTTTTTTTCGGTATGGGTAGATATGTTGAGAACGAGTGAAAATGTGTCTCCCTTCGTCAGTTGTGTTACAATGCCTAAAAACCACAGTATACAGTAATGATATATTTATTGATCTGAAACCATATATACATGTATATATATATATACGTTTATGTGAATTTCTTCCCCATGAATGTGTGTGTTTTCATTACACAAATGACATACGTATAACATACTTTCCCAAGCCCCTGTGTCTAAAATACTATAAACGACCAGCAGGAATCTGATTGCTTTAGTTACTATAGGACACCGTTTATCCCCTGATCCTAACCCTAACTTATACCTTTGGAATGACAATTATATAGGAATGGGTTGGAGTATGACACCTAGGTTTGTATACACACCCGACTATGGGCTTGAGATCAGGAGTTACTTCCCTTCATATACAGTCGTGAAAAGTTATGTATCCTGCGTGTTGTGTATTTATACCTAAAGAGGATATTGTAATGTAAATACATTTAAAAGGAACAAGAAGGCAGACAGGCTGGTCAAATGGTCAGTCTTGTGTTCTTATTTGGTTCTTTTATCACGAGCTTAGATCTTTGTTATTTATAAATCCTGTACCAGATAAGTTATCCCTAGAGACATAAACAAGACTTCCCAAGATCGTTATTATAGTCAAAACATAATGATCTTATATAGACCTAATGACATTTACCTCTAAAAATAGTTTTATTTCAATCAATTTCACATTACAAATCTAAATACTATATTACTATCTAAACAGTTGGCAACATTTTGATTTGAATACAAATTTACAAAAGTATTACCAAAAGCCGGGAACTATTGCAGTGTTGTTGGCTATACGAAGGATATTGAATTAACAATTAAAAACGAATGATTAGGTGTTTTTAAATATCCGCGCCAGAATATCTAAAATTAGACAGTAGTAACGCATATAATGTAATACGATCGCACCACTGGTCGTAAATAGGTCCCCCGAGGGAGCAATCATTATTTTTTTATAGACGAAATGCGTACCGTATACATATCTACGACTGAATCGGAGAATTTATATACCTAGCCAATGTTAGTTGTAGTAATTAGTATAACAACTATTGTACGCGTATATTTGACCACGATATGTATAAACCACAGAGGTTACTTGATAGACGACATAAATAAATCAATATGTAGTTTTAAACACCACCAGTGGCTTAAGCATACATTCGAATTCCATTGATATTTTCCCCAATTTTTGTTTTTGCTTTACTTCGCCTCCAGACCCCCACTGGTGCTGCACCCTGGACCCTCTCTTGAAAGCATACTCGTAAAAACATTTGCTGCACCACTGACCATAAAGTAATTGTTTTATATGAGATCACACACACTTCAAATTATACAGCAGAATGACCTATACGGTTGAATTACGTCCGCGTGGCGGTGAATTTGTCTCAAGTTTCTATGCTGCAACAACAGAAATATTTGCCTACGTATAATTAACACCTTAACTGTTATACATGGGAAATATATATAGGATAAATATGGCAAAGCTCCTTTATGAAACAAATTTTATGAATCTTAGGACAGATTAGTGTATCTCATAAATAACATCAAATGTGGTATGACCTTTATGGTATCTTTGAAGTAATTTATACACGTGATTCTGATAGGTTACCTTGCTATCGTATAACACAAAATGTAGCAGACTGAGGCTGAGGAAAAACCGGCGGAGATCGATAAGTAGGTGAGTTATTATTACCAGTCAATTTGCTTTCATGTCGAAAACCAACTGATCCTTTCCCCATCAGTTTCCCATTTAGAACTGCCCATTGTCGGACAATATATCACCTGGTCACTGTCGGGCACAGCTGTATTTACATATGGCCTACATTTTAGGAAATCTTTGAAATTGTTGTCATGTTCTCCGTATATCTTATCCGACTTTGTCTCTGTGTTCTACTGAAATTTTCTTAAATTTGTTATCGTAAATGTATTGATATGTTCAAATGTATCCAAATATTCAGGGATAGGAAATGAACTATTTCTACATAAGATGGCGAGTTTTACATGGATCTCATCAATATAAAAATACTTCACTGTACTGTGCGTGCCTATTGTTTTCTCGACTTAGGCGTGGTTTTCCTTATGTACACTAAGTTCCACCCGAGCAGGTGATGGGGGAAAGAATAACCTGCTGTGTCAATACCTGTAAGCGTCGACTCCTGCACATCAAGTGTGGTTCTCTGATCTGTCTGTTGGGACACTGGAGCACAAAAATAAGGTCTGCTGCATCCACTGCATGTTCGTATGAAGCAACGTGAAGTGGTCCAGTGCAGAATTTGGTGTTTTCTTCCCTGTCTTCTACAAAGAGGACACGCGAGATCTGCGATTCCTACTACAACACTGCGGATCTAGATAGTTCACTTTATTTTCTACTCTTGGTGTCCCTCCAAACACCTGTCCTTATATGACCGTGGCTGTTGCGAGAACATTAAACCCCTTAAAACGGAATAAACATTCAACATATTTGATATGTTTTGATATATCTTTAATGACAACACTACAAAGCTATTGGGATGCCTTATCGTTAATGTATAGAGTTGTACATACTTTACTTGTTAAACGCGAGACACAATTTATCACTTTACTAATGTGCAAACATTTGAGCTCACAACATGAGTTCTTAATTGCATTGCCTCACAGGTCTCTCTTAAAGGAGCATTCCATGATGTTTGTTTACATTACTTTACAGGGGGTTGGGGGGTGGGGGGTTGGTAAGGGGTGGTGGTTGGTACATTGATAAATGTTTATACGGATGTCTACTTAGAATACTTGCTTGTAAATGGGAAATGTTGCTCATGTATTCGCCATTTAATTAGCTGTGATTATGTTGAGGTCATTGCCTTATGAAAAACCAAGGTCATTTGGAGGTTTTGAGTCGGAGTCTCTCAATATAGAAAGGTGGTGGCTATCTCACTGAAGACCACACAGAAGGACCATCACATGCCATTCAAAGCAATAAAGGTTGAGTGTCCTACTCAAGACAGCACAGACTTTTCTCGGCAGCTTGATAATTCCTGAGAAACACAGTCCGCCACGGATTGTGAGCGTCGAACAACGCACCTCAGACTTTCTGACGTTACGTAGATCAACACTGTAACTGATTGAGCTATCATTTGGGATATCTGTTTACATACTGGGATATCTGTTTACATACTGGGATATCTGTTTACATACTGGGATATCTGTTTACATACTGGGATATCTGTTTACATACTGGGATATCTGTTTACATACTGGGATATCTGTTTACATACTGGGATATCTGTTTACATACTGGGATATCTGTTTACATACTGGGATATCTGTTTACATACTGGGATATCTGTTTACATACTGGGATATCTGTTTACATACTGGGATATCTATTTACATACTGGGATATCTGTTTACATACTGGGATATCTGTTTACAAACTGGGATATCTGTTTACATACTGGGATATCTATTTACATACTGGGATATCTGTTTACATACTGGGATATCTGTTTACATACTGGGATATCTGTTTACATACTGGGATATCTGTTTACATACTGGGATATCTGATATCTGTTTACATACTGGGATATCTGTTTATCTGGGATATCTATTTACATACTGGGATATCTATTTACATACTGGGATATCTATTTACATACTGGGATATCTGTTTACAAACTGGGATGTCTGTTTACATACTGGGATATCTATTTACATACTGGGATATCTGTTTACATACTGGGATATCTGTTTACATACTGGGATATCTGTTTACATACTGGGATATCTGTTTACATACTGGGATATCTGTTTACATACTGGGATGTCTGTTTACAAACTGGGATATCTGTTTACTGTTTACATACTGGGATGTCTGTTTACATACTGGGATATCTGTTTACATACTGGGATATCTGTTTACATACTGGGATATCTGTTTACAAACTGGGATGTCTGTTTACATACTGGGATGTCTGTTTACATACTGGGATATCTGTTTACATACTGGGATATCTGTTCACATACTGGGATATCTGTTTACATACTGGGATATCTGTTTACATACTGGGATATCTGTTTACATACTGGGATATCTGTTTACATACTGGGATATCTGTTTACATACTGGGATATCTGTTTACATACTGGGATATCTGTTTACATACTGGGATATCTGTTTACATACTGGGATATCTATTTACATACTGGGATATCTGTTTACATACTGGGATATCTGTTTACATACTGGGATATCTGTTCACAAACTGGGATATCTGTTTACATACTGGGATATCTGTTTACATACTGGGATATCTATTTACATACTGGGATATCTGTTTACATACTGGGATATCTGTTTACATACTGGGATATCTGATATCTGTTTACATACTGGGATATCTGTTTACATACTGGGATATCTGTTTACATACTGGGATATCTATTTACATACTGGGATATCTGTTTACATACTGGGATATCTGTTTACATACTGGGATATCTGTTTACATACTGGGATATCTGTTTACATACTGGGATATCTGTTTACATACTGGGATATCTGTTTACATACTGGGATATCTGTTTACATACTGGGATATCTGTTTACATACTGGGATATCTGTTCACAAACTGGGATGTCTGTTTACATACTGGGATATCTATTTACATACTGGGATATCTGTTCACAAACTGGGATGTCTGTTTACATACTGGGATATCTATTTACATACTGGGATATCTGTTTACATACTGGGATATCTATTTACATACTGGGATATCTATTTACATACTGGGATATCTGTTTACATACTGGGATATCTGTTTACATACTGGGATATCTGTTTACATACTGGGATATCTGTATCTGTTTACATACTGGGATATCTGTTTACATACTGGGATATCTGTTTACATACTGGGATATCTGTTTACATACTGGGATATCTGTTTACATACTGGGATATCTGTTTACATACTGGGATATCTGTTTACATACTGTGATATCTGTTTACATACTGGGATATCTGTTTACATACTGGGATATCTGTTTACATACTGGGATATCTGTTTACATACTGGGATATCTGTTTACATACTGGGATATCTGTTTACATACTGGGATATCTGTTTACATACTGGGATATCTATTTACATACTGGGATATCTGTTTACATACTGGGATATCTGTTTACATACTGGGATATCTGTTTACATACTGGGATATCTATTTACATACTGGGATATCTGTTTACATACTGGGATATCTGTTTACATACTGGGATATACTGGGATATCTGTTTACATACTGGGATATCTGTTTACATACTGTGATATCTGTTTACATACTGGGATATCTGTTTACATACTGGGATATCTATTTACATACTGGGATATCTGTTCACAAACTGGGATGTCTGTTTACATACTGTGATATCTGTTTACATACTGGGATATCTATTTACATACTGGGATATCTGTTCACAAACTGGGATGTCTGTTTACATACTGTGATATCTGTTTACATACTGGGATGTCTGTTTACAAACTGGGATGTCTGTTTTGATACTGGGAGGCTTGTTAATATAATAGGATGCTTGTTAACTTACTGGAATCGGTTATTGGTTGATTTGTGTGATACCCGGACGTTTGAGTCCACACTGGGTAGATTGTTTACAAAATATGGACTTTTTATAGAATGTCGTTCTGTTTTCAAGTTGTATTATAAGAACTTTTATCTATGTATTGAACTGAAGTAGACATGTTTCTGTTATGTAGCAATATTTTCAATGGACGGACTCAAGTCCAAGCTTGTTTTTCAATCGGTATAGTGACAATTCATATCGCTTGTTTATTGTAACATGTAGATACTGGTTCTATAATCTTTAATTTCTTTAAAAAAAAACAAAAAAATGTTATAATCAGTTTTATACTCGTGTGATGGACTGATCAATATTTAGAATGTATTTGATACGGAAGTATCAGTTTGTTTTTATTGATCTGGGCGCTATGTTGTATCAGATGTTAAAGCAAGCCTGATCTTCACAAAAACAGGTGTCATACACAGCAAATGTAAAGTATAGAATTAATGGATTTCATGTATCGCTCTTAAATATCATTAAAACTTGGTAGTATCTTATAATGAACTGAAGGTTACCGCCCTTGTCATACGTGACAGTACGAGCACTGCTAGAAGGCAAAATCAATTTAATTTCATACAAATGAACAAACATTTTTAGCGATTGATCACAAAGTAGGTTCATCGATAATACCCGTGTTGGATAATAAAATTGACACCGCGACGTGAAGCGAAACCAATATATATGTAGGCCCATCAATATATGTAGTGCCGTCAATTTGTCTCATGCTTCTGTCGGCGATCATCAGGAATATCGTGTGGAAAAAACCACAGACGAGGAACACGTGAGGAATACTTTTGGGCCTACAAGGTACATTATAACACAGTGAATTACAGGTGAAACAGAATTCTATATTTACTTACACGGCGAACACAACGACAGGTGAGCACGCTGTTGTCCTAATTTGTCGAGGATCCGAAATGTTGGACAAACACTTATCACATAAAGAAAGACCTTTTGAAATCGACCTCGTCGTTATAATTGACGAAAAACTATACATCGTTCCGCATATTACAGCGTGTCCGGTTTCTTATAGACATGGAATGTCGCTTTAAATATTATGTAGCTATCTAAATGTAGCTGTAATTAGCGTGAATCCGCTATCTTTTACCAAGCTGTGGCTAACCGGGTATTTTAATGGTGCTTTTAGCGAGACAGTTTTGGAGAGACACAGGCGAGTTTTATTTCGTGTCATCTCCTTCGTCTATATGAGCAGCTATCCCCCCAAAATAGTGTATTTGTGGCAAAGAGCTACATTGTTGCGACAAACGTTTGGATAAAGATTTGTGATTTGTTTTATCTGTTTGGATTAATTTAAGACAATATAACATCACTGCTGTTTGGATTAATTTAATACAACATCACTGATCTGAAGAGGTAAGATTGGACCTTGTCGGTCTACAGTAGTACTCTAGGACGTGACGCGGGTATCAACAAGGTGTCGAACGGATTCTTGGGCAATAGTGAAAAAACGGGTATAAACAAATCCTCCAGTAAGTCACTAAGGTGTGTGGCTCATGAAGTATTAGGTTTATAGAAGTAATCCTTTGTCCAAACACACTAAAGAACATCCGATAGTGTATGATAGGAGGACAGGGTCATCTTACTGGGTATCTTGGAGACATCTTACCATCAAGGCTGGTGACAAGGAGAGCAGAACATTGGTCGTGTGAAAGTAAATGTTTGCCCCAGCCCGTGCAAACACAGGCCTATCAACTATGTACTCGGGCTTTAAGTAAAATAGCTCCACGGGAGATTCTTCTGATACTAGATGTTGACTTCGGATATCACTTGTTCAATAGTGTCGTATCGTGACCATACCCCACATAATGTGTGTACGGAATTTTTCCAGTTGTTTTCGTCGTGTGATTCAGAATGTCTAACAGGTCATTCGGAGTACATTTGATAGAAAAAAATACCCTTACGTGTTACGTTATCATGTACACGTAAAAATTTATTTTGAAAAATCGTTACCATGAGTCGAAGGAACTCATTACTTCCTGGAAATATCGGGAAAAAACCCGGAGACTATCTGAAGAAGCGAGTATCCCTGAAGGATGGGACACTCACTAGTCCGTCCATGCGTGTGTCCGGGTCCTTAGGGGACATCAGGGAAGGAGACACTTACTATCGGACAGTACATATCTATCCCTCCCTGCCGGATTCCCCAGAAGAGGTTACGGTTACCGTCTTTAAAATTGGACGGGAGCCACGCACAGGATCGTCCGCTGACAAATTAGAGTCGAGACGTGGATCGGTCCTCAGTGACCGGACCGGGTCCCCGGGGCCTGTAGAGTCGCCATTATACGGAGAGAGGTCAGTCAGAACATATAAACATGTACATCATTTTTTTCTTTCTTAAGTTTTCAAAACCAACAGAAGACTATACTCTTTAATGATAAAGCACCTGTTCTGTCGTTGTGAGATGACAGGAGTAACCCTCGCCCTCTTACACCTACCAATTAATCCGGCATTAGTTACCATGCCTTCCTGAATGTCATGCCTGTACGTAATTGTGTTCGGCGTGCTGGTATGTCTTTGTCATGCCTGTACTTAATTGTGTTCGGCGGGCTGGTATTTCTTTGTCATGCCTGTACGTACTTGTGTTCGAAAGGGTGATATTTCTTTGTCATGCCTGTACGCAATTGTGTTCGAAAGGGTGATATTTCTTTGTCATGACTGTACGTATTTGTGTTCTGCGGGCTGGTATTTGTCATGCATGTACGTAATTGTATTCGACAGGATGGTATTTCTTTGTCATGACTGTACGTACTTGTGTTCGGCAGGCTGGTATGTCATTGTCATGTCTGTACGTAATTGTGTTCGGCGGGCTGGTATTTGTCATGCCTGTACGTAATTATGTTCGGCGGGCTGGTATTTCTTTGTCATGACTGTACGTAATTGTGTTCGGCAGGCTGGTATTTCTTTGTCATGCCTGTACGTAATTGTGTTCGGCAGGCTGGTATTTCTTTGTCATGCCTGTACGTAATTGTGTTCGGTGGTCTGGTATTTCTTTGTCATGACTGTACGTAATTGTGTTCGGCAGGCTGGTATGTCATTGTCATGTCTGTACGTAATTGTGTTCGGCGGGCTGGTATTTGTCATGCCTGTACGTAATTGTGTTCTGCGGGCTGGTATTTGTCATGTCTGTACGTAATTGTGTTTGGCGGGCTGGTATTTCTTAAATTAAAAGTGCACTTGCCATAATTTCTTATGAATCTTCGAATTAATATCTATAGCTTTAATAGTGAAATCCAATAATCTTATTGGATTTTTTTAAACTGTGTTTTATTATGTTACAATGACGGCAATTATGTTGTCGTGTTTAAACACAATAAGTTGTATTTTATTTATCGTTCTTTATAAACCACTCCAAACGATCTCGTCAGGGTCAATATCAATGTAAGGTGGATATCTTAATTGCTCGACGTGGTGTTTGGTGTTTAATGTTACATGCTGTGTGTTTCAAAAGGTCGGTAGCGTCTCAGTGCTGTGTAAGTAACAAACCGTCACACAGAAACCTTCATTGATTTGTAACAAATTAAAAATATAGAAATACGAGGACATGTAGAAATTCTGTGGTTTAATGGATCCACAGTAAAACCAGTAGGAATAATATCTTGTGGGGAACAGTAGGAATATCATCATGTGGGGAACAGTAGGAATATCATCATGTGGGGAACAGTAGGAACAATATCATGTAGGGAACAGTAGGAACAATATCTTCATGTGGGGAACAGTAGGAATATCATCATGTGGGGAACAGTAGGAATATCATCATGTGGGGAACAGTAGGAATATCATCATGTGGGGAACAGTAGGAATATCATCATGTGGGAACAGTAGGAATATCATCATGTGGGGAACAGTAGGAATATCATCATGTGGGGAACAGTAGGAATATCATCATGTGGGGAACAGTAGGAATATCATCATGTGGGGAACAGTAGGAATATCATCATGTGGGGAACAGTAGGAATATCATCATGTGGGGAACAGTAGGAATATCATCATGTGGGGAACAGTAGGAACAATATCATGTGGGGAACGGTAGGAACAATATCCTGTAGGGAACAGTAGGAATATCATCATGTGGGGAACAGTAGGAATATCATCATGTGGGGAACAGTAGGAATATCATCATGTGGGGAACAGTAGGAACAATATCCTGTGGGGAACAGTAGGAATATCATCATGTGGGGAACAGTAGGAATATCATCATGTGGGGAACAGTAGGAACAATATCCTCTGGGGAACAGTAGGAACAATATCCTGTGGGGAACAGTAGGAATAATATCTTCATGTGGGGAACAGTAGGAATATCATCATGTGGGGAACAGTAGGAACAATATCCTCTGGGGAACAGTAGGAACAATATCCTCTGGGGAACAGTAGGAATAATATCTTGAGGGGAACGGTAGGAACAATATCCTGTGTGGAACAGTAGGAACAATATCCTCTGGGGAACAGTAGGAACAATATCCTCTGGGGAACAGTAGGAATAATATCTTGTGGGGAACGGTAGGAACAATATCCTGTGGGGAACAGTAGGAATATCATCATGTGGGGAACAGTAGGAACAATATCCTGTGGGGAACAGTAGGAACAATATCCTTTGGGGAACAGTAGGAACAATATCTTGTGGGGAACGGTAGGAACAATATCCTGTGGGGAACGGTAGGAACAATATCCTGTGGGGAACAGTAGGAATATCATCATGTGGGGAACAGTAGGAACAATATCATGTGGGGAACGGTAGGAACAATATCCTGTGGGGAACAGTAGGAATATCATCATGTGGGGAACAGTAGGAATATCATCATGTGGGGAACAGTAGGAACAATATCCTGTGGGGAACAGTAGGAATAATATCTTGTGGGGAACGGTAGGAACAATATCCTGTGGGGAACAGTAGGAATATCATCATGTGGGGAACAGTAGGAATAATATCCTGTGGGGAACAGTAGGAATAATATCCTGTGGGGAACAGTAGGAATATCATCATGTGGGGAACAGTAGGAATAATATCCTGTGGGGAACAGTAGGAACAATATCATGTAGGGAACAGTAGGAACAATATCTTCATGTGGGGAACAGTAGGAACAATATCCTGTGGGGAACAGTAGGAATATCATCATGTGGGGAACAGTAGGAATAATATCCTGTGGGGAACAGTAGGAACAATATCATGTAGGGAACAGTAGGAACAATATCTTCATGTGGGGAACAGTAGGAACAATATCCAGTGGGGAACGGTAGGAATAATATCCTGTGGGGAACGGTAGGAATAATATCCTGTGGAGAACAGTAGGAACAATATCCAGTGGGGAACAGTAGGAACAATATCCAGTGGGGAACAGTAGGAACAATATCTTGTAAGGAACAGCAGGAATAATTGAAATCTGGGGACCAGTAGGAACAATGTACACACAAGAAGTATCAGTAACATTTGACGTGAGGGGAATACTAGAACCAGTTCTAACTTCGTTTGGAGGATGGCGCTTGCATGGTTTCAGTTCGAAATTGTCGCGAGTGAATTGTATACATGTATGGTGATTTTGAGAGGCGTGACCAATTCTTACTGTTTTCCACTTGTACACTAGCTAGTATTGACGTCACCTTGACAGAGGGGATATGAAAAGAATTATACACATGAACACATTAAATAATATAATTCCGTGGTTTAAAGATACAATCTTAAGAAACTCAATTACGAGCGAATAATGCGTATTGAAAGTCGTGGCATGGTATCGCCACTGAACAATTTAGGGTGACGAAGTTTGTCGGGAGTGTTTATGGGGACATGGTCACTGATATTTTATATGTGGGGTAACAGTGACGAAAAGAAAGCAAGTTGGGTATGAGATGTGTTAAGTGTGTTTACGATGACAACATGGGGGAGTAGGGGATGTTCAAGGCGCATGTTATATGTAATAGTAGGGTAAGGTATCCGAAAACGTTGCCGTGTAATATGAAGTCTTGACAATCTAAATCTAGTCATTTTACTTATTATACATGATAATGATACATATGTACATATATTATATTTATTTTCTAAAACTAATCAGGGAGATTACATTCTTTTTTATTTGTTTATGTTAATGACAATTATATTGCATTTGTGTTGAATGTTGATTTCTAGTGAATAAATGAAAGCAAAATCATAGTATTTAATTGAAAAGCATGTCACACATCAAACGCTTGTACAATATGCATTTTACATGCATTTAACAAGTTAATATATTGCAATGCGTACCACAATATCTTGTTGGATATTGCAATATATTGCCTGCTTGGTGATGTAGACCATGTGATGTTCCGTATTAGGACAATGTTGGTGATTTAGATCGTGTGATATTCGGTATAAGGACAATGTTGGTGATTTAGATCGTGTGATGTTCGGTATAAGGACAATGTGGATGATGTAGACCGTGTGATGTTCGGTATAAGGACATTGTGGGTGATGTAGACCATGTGATGTTCGGTATAAGGACAATGTTGGTGATTTAAACTGTGTGTTGTTCGGTATAAGGACAATGTTGGCGATTTAGATCGTGTGATGTTCGGTATAAGGACATTGTGGGTGATGAAGACCGTGTGATGCTCGATATAAGGACAATGTTGGTGAGGTAGACCGTGTGATGCTCGGTATAAGGACAATGTGGATGATGTAGACCGTGTGATATTCGGTATAAGGAGTGTCGGTGATGTAGACCGTGTGATATTCGGTATAAGGACAATGTTGGTGATGAAGACCGTGTGATGCTCGGTATAAGGACAATGTGGATGATGTAGACCGTGTGATGTTCGGTATAAGGACAATGTTGGTGATGTAGACCGTGTGATGCTCGGTATAAGGACAATGTTGATGATGTAGACCGTGTGATGCTCGGTATAAGGACAATGTTGATGATGTAGACCGTGTGATGTTGATGATGTAGACCGTGTGATGTCCCGGTTTCGGGCGGTGTGTTGGTGAAATAGCTAGCTGTTTAGGCATTAGGACAAGAACTGCCGACATCGATCCTTTTGGAAGGGTGGGGCTGGTAGTTAAGTGAAGTATAACAGACACACCTTGCTGTTGAAACCTAGGATTGTTTAACGAAATGTGCGTAGATTGTCTTCAGTTTAGCCGAAGTTTCAAATGTGCACTGTGGTGAGAGCTAACTGCATTCATATCCCTTTCCCGATCATTCTTTAAAGTTTTAGAAATCGATTAATTTGCTCCTCTGAACTTGATCCAAACTACCTTAATCCTTTTCTGATTAGAAAACAGCAGCAGCAACAACAACTTTGAAGCATATTTGATATCAGAAATTATTAAACAGAAAAACAAAAAAAAAAAAAAAAACAAAAAAAAAATAAGCCACTAATTTGAAACAATTCTCGTTGTTCAACATTTACGACAATAACGTGAATTGTCAATAATAACGTAACTGAGTATAATCTGTTTGTGGTATAACTTTATTTGTTGCAGACGACAGTTTTACATTACAACCTTAGATATAAACAATATATACATACATATATTCCTTCAAATCTAATACCAGCAAAAGTTATTCTGTAATGATTTTTTCAACTCATAAAAAATACACGTAGAGTGTATGGGCATCATACGGCTGTGCATATGCACATTTGGTACAGTACTTAATGCGCTTAGAATAATGATTTCTCCCTCTGTGTATACCGCGCCCCCTTGTGTTTGTTTTGAAGTTCAGACGCATGCTCTTGTTGACACCTGCAGATCCTTCGTGACAACGCGTTCAGTGTCTCGTATGCCAGTTACATGTCATAAATGTATCATATAACTTGTTAATTCGTCTTAAATGGCATCAAAAGCATCAAAGAAGGGCCCTTCGACAAATCGTGTTAATTCTGCTACGCCAAGAGAGTAAGTTGCATAGTGCGAATAGTGTCGTTAGTTACAAAATGGCTGACTCGGGTCAGGTACTTTCACATTCAGTCACGATGATTATATTCATGTATTATATGTTCGTTTTTAGTCTTCATTAAATACCACATGTATGTAAATTTTCATCGCAGATCCTGAAATTATCTCACTACAATGTCACAAGGCAAAAATAGCCAAGCTAATGCACAAAATGTAGGTCAAAAAGAGAGGGATAAGTCGGGCTCCAGACAGAGCGGTCCGAGGTAGGCTAATCGTATTTGATCTGGTGATTGGGAACGTGTGCGCTGATTTGATACAGGTGTAGGGGTATGGTATTTTAAATCAACATAAAACATATGATGTGAACAGCTCGCAACTCTGTGTTCATTAATAAGTTATTTGATTAACCTGTTTCCTCACCTAAAACGACACCCTCAGCCCCTACTCATTCCACACTGATGTTACACATAGTCCATAATCCTTGTGCAATATTATCAAAATATATTGGTGCTGGACAGAATCTTTCACTGCTATTTTGCGCTTATTCACTTTCCTGAGCAGAAATCTTTTGAATGTAACCATGGTAAACACAAGCCACAGCATACTGTTCGACTAGAGAGAGCTTCTCTTTAGCTCAATTGGTTGAACATCAAATTAGTAAGCCAGGGGTCATCAGACTGGGAAAAGACTTTGTTTCCAACCTGATTTAGAGGACTTGACTGCATCCTCTCATTTTAAGAGGATGAAATATCAGACACATCTGTGCAACCGCTCACAGATATATGTCAAACATGAAAATGTGTAAATTTTTATGATTGGGGCGAATTTGCCCTCTTACTTTTACATTCACATGTGTAATGAATCTGGTCTGGGAGGCTCAGACTTTCAGAAAAGAAAGAATATATCCTGTGCTAGGGACATATTTGACCATAAGAATTTAAACAATAACTTTGTGTATATTCTGATATAATACAGGGTTTTCCATAATTTTGTTAGTAGTAGGCTGTGTAGTGAAAGTAGGAAGCTGGTGAAGCAAGTCAACGCGAGCTGCAACACGGCGAGGTGGGGGTGGCCTGCCGTGTATGTGTAGTCGTGTACGGAACATTATTACGGAACTGGATTGGTGTAGGCGGCCAAATGATCAAAGAAGCCGGTCAAATTGGCCGACAACCAGCTCTTATGGAAAACCCTGCAATAGACTGGTCAATGCATCATATGTGAATTATCACATGGCTACCATTTTATTCAGTGTAAACATATTACCCATGTGACCTGGTGATATTTTTGCATATTATCTGATTTAGATATAAAGACGAGTGGACTTAAGTATGATGTGAAAAGTAGGACAAAATTTTCTACAATAGTTGCCAAAATAATTGATTATGTGATATAAAGGATCTGAAATTTGTTTTCATTTCATTTGTCATTGGAATGAATAGGATGATTATGTAAGAGCCTGCAATATTAAGCATCATGCATTTATGTTGTCTTAGTTATGTATTGTAAACTTTCTATCCAGTTTCAGATTCTGAACTGATGCATTTTGATTTTCTTTTTTATTAATGAAGTCAGATACCTGTATATATTACACACTGAAATCTACACCTGGTAATAAAAATGAAATGGATTCTAGTGTTATTCTGTAGCTAAAAGTGGTCTTATTCATTAACACACAGGTAACATGGACTAACTTTCCACATACTATTTGAATTCAAATGATAAACAGAAGAATGATTTTCTGTTACCAGGTATCATGTTGTGTGAGGACAACACCAATCACATACATACATTCCCCATATTTACTGTGAGTTGAATTTTACAGCTAGATTGGTTTTGCAGCTGGATCATTAAACCTATCAGGGACATATAACTACTATCATAGAACAATTGATACATTATAAGTCACTGTGGGTTAGAATGGCTAATAAAAATGTAATTTATTCTGGACAACTAAGTTACTGATTAGAAATATCAAGCATGAATTCAGAATGGGGACAACTTCACACTTTTTTTTTAATTTGCAAGAAACTTTAACATGTAAATGCAGAAGAAAACAGTTATTCAAACACAGATTTCTTTGAAGAATGATTTGATGTTAGACTAGCATTGGCTTTCATAACAGTAACTATTCTTGTATTTATGTCATGATAAGTTCTCAAATATGGCACAGATCTATCTATAGCAGTGAGCTTTTATTTTGGGAAATGCTTTAGATGCCTGCTATTTACACTTCATCAAACACACATGTACTAACAGATACCAATAAAACATCCAGTCCCTGTAGCTGAAGGTAGACACAAGTTGCTGATCCTTCCATTTATACAGTGTATACACTGTTAACCACTGGTTAAAAAGGAATGTAAGATATGATGAAAGGATCACTCAATCTGTAATTAACTTTTCTGTTGATTAATCAATCTACCTTATCTGTTTGCAGAGTCATGAAATTAATCATCATTTGATTGACTTAGTTCCAGCTGAGTTTGTGATTTAAACATACTTTTTGGTTGCAATTTTAACCTTGTCCACACTTCGTACTTATATGTGTGCAGTATAAACTAAAATTTAATCATAACCATTCTATATTAAAGTATCTTACCTACTACAATGCCATTACTCATTAATGTAGTTTTGATGAAGGTTTACTCTGACTATGATGATATACTTGAAACAATTTCTTTATTGTCATGGAGAAGATATGAAATTACATGCATTATCTAGATCTTTGTTACTTAACTTGAAAGAATATCATGTTCTCCAAAATTATACTAAAATATCACTTGTGATAATACACAATATGTTGATGTGCTGAGGGAAAAGGTTACGCCTTGTGTCATCCATTGACAATTCATGTGTTCAGAGACAGTATTGTACACTTTATATATTAATCCTGAGAACCAGATTCTGATTGTGTATCCAAACAATATTGCAGACCTTAGATTCACATCCTCTGGTCTGGATACTGATTGTGTGTCCAGACCTCACTGTAGACTCCTTATATTCACATCATCTGGTCCAGATACTGATTGTGTGTCCAGACCATAGTGTAGACTCCTTATATTCACATCATCTGGTCCAGATACTGATTGTGTGTCCAGACCATAGTGTAGACTCCTTATATTCACATCATCTGGTCCAGATACTGATTGTGTGTCCAGACCATAGTGTAGACTCCTTATATTCACATCATCTGGTCCAGATACTGATTGTGTGTCCAGACCTTACTGTAGACTCCTTATATTCACATCATCTGGTCCAGATACTGATTGTGTGTCCAGACCATAATGTAGACTCCTTATATTCACATCATCTGGTCCAGATACTGATTGTGTGTCCAGACCTTACTGTAGACTCCTTATATTCACATCATCTGGTCCAGATACTGACTGTGTGTCCAGACCATAGTGTAGACTCCTTATATTCACATCATCTGGTCCAGATACTGATTGTGTGTCCAGACCTTACTGTAGACTCCTTATATTCACATCATCTGGTCCAGATACTGATTGTGTGTCCAGACCATAGTGTAGACTCCTTATATTCACATCATCTGGTCCAGATACTGATTGTGTGTCCAGACCATAGTGTAGACTCCTTATATTCACATCATCTGGTCCAGATACTGATTGTGTGTCCAGACCATAGTGTAGACTCCTTATATTCACATCATCTGGTCCAGATACTGATTGTGTGTCCAGACCTTACTGTAGACTCCTTATATTCACATCATCTGGTCCAGATACTGATTGTGTGTCCAGACCTTACTGTAGACTCCTTATATTCACATCATCTGGTCCAGATACTGACTGTGTGTCCAGACCATAGTGTAGACTCCTTATATTCACATCATCTGGTCCAGATACTGACTGTGTGTCCAGACCATAGTGTAGACTCCTTAGATTCACAACTTCTGGTCCAGATACTGACTGTGTGTCCAGACCATAGTGTAGACTCCTTATATTCACATCATCTGGTCCAGATACTGATTGTGTGTCCAGACCTTACTGTAGACTCCTTATATTCACATCATCTGGTCCAGATACTGATTGTGTGTCCAGACCTTACTGTAGACTCCTTATATTCACATCATCTGGTCCAGATACTGATTGTGTGTCCAGACCATAGTGTAGACTCCTTATATTCACATCATCTGGTCTGGATACTGATTGTGTGTCCAGACCTTACTGTAGACTCCTTATATTCACATCATCTGGTCCAGATACTGATTGTGTGTCCAGACCATAGTGTAGACTCCTTATATTCACATCATCTGGTCTGGATACTGACTGTGTGTCCAGACCTTACTGTAGACTCCTTATATTCACATCATCTGGTCCAGATACTGATTGTGTGTCCAGACCATAGTGTAGACACCTTAGATTTCCATCCTCTGGTCTGGATACTGATTGCGTGTCCAGACCATGCTGTAGACTCCTTATATTCACATCATCTGGTCCAGATACCGATTGTGTGTCCAGACCATAGTGTAGACTCCTTATATTCACATCATCTGGTCTGGATACTGATTGTGTGTCCAGACCTTACTGTAGACTCCTTATATTCACATCATCTGGTCCAGATACTGACTGTGTGTCCAGACCATAGTGTAGACTCCTTATATTCACATCATCTGGTCCAGATACTGATTGTGTGTCCAGACCATGCTGTAGACTCCTTATATTCACATCATCTGGTCCAGATACTGACTGTGTGTCCAGACCATAGTGTAGACTCCTTATATTCACATCATCTGGTCCAGATACTGATTGTGTGTCCAGACCATAGTGTAGACTCCTTATATTCACATCATCTGGTCCAGATACTGACTGTGTGTCCAGACCATAGTGTAGACTCCTTATATTCACATCATCTGGTCCAGATACTGATTGTGTGTCCAGACCATGCTGTAGACTCCTTATATTCACATCATCTGGTCCAGATACTGACTGTGTGTCCAGACCATAGTGTAGACTCCTTATATTCACATCATCTGGTCCAGATACTGATTGTGTGTCCAGACCATAGTGTAGACTCCTTATATTCACATCATCTGGTCCAGATACTGACTGTGTGTCCAGACCATAGTGTAGACTCCTTATATTCACATCATCTGGTCCAGATACTGATTGTGTGTCCAGACCATAGTGGACTCCTTATATTCACATCATCTGGTCCAGATACTGACTGTGTGTCCAGACCATAGTGTAGACTCCTTAGATTCACAACTTCTGGTCCAGATACTGACTGTGTGTCCAGACCTTACTGTAGACTCCTTATATTCACATCATCTGGTCCAGATACTGATTGTGTGTCCAGACCATAGTGTAGACTCCTTAGATTCACATCATCTGGTCCAGATACTGATTGTGTGTCCAGACCATAGTGTAGACTCCTTATATTCACATCATCTGGTCTGGATACTGATTGTGTGTCCAGACCATGCTGTAGACTCCTTATATTCACATCCTCTACCAGATACTGACTGTGTGTCAGACCATACTGTAGACTCCTTATATTCACATCCTCTACCAGATACTGACTGTGTGTCAGATAGTACTTGAGTTAACAGTTTAGATTCACAACCTCTTGACCTGATACTGACCATGTGTCCAGACAGTAGTGTACACTGTTAAAATTTCTGTCCTAGTGAATCAGATACAGATATTGTATCCAGACTTGACTGATGAAAATGAACATTGTGTAGATTCCCTTCCTCTGGACCAGATACTGACTGTATGTCCAGACAGTAATGTACATTAGGACATGAAACTGGCCATGTGTCCATATATTCCTGTCCTGTGGACTTGATACTGACTGTATTTCCAGGCAGTACAATACACTGTTTAGATTCCTATCTTTTGGACTTGACGCTGACTGTGTGTCCAGACAGTACTGTACATTGTTTAGACTCCAATCCTTTGGACAGGATACTGACTGTATGTCCAGACAGTACTGTCCACTGTTCAGATTCCCATCCTCTGGACCGGATACTGACTGTATGTCCAGACAGTACTGTCCACTGTTCAGATTCCCATCCTCTGGACCGGATACTGACTGTATGTCCAGACAGTACTGTACATTAGGACAGGATACTGACTGTATGTCCAGACAGTACTGTCCACTGTTCAGATTCCCTTCCCTGGCTCTGATACTGACCATGTGCCAAGGTTTTATTGCAGTCATACCACCCTTGCAGCAGTCTGTGGTACATATATGTATTGTAGAGTATAATGCCGAGAGCTTTTTTTTTTTACCAAAAGAAAAATGAATTGAAAAACTCACCTATGCATGGAATATCTTCTTTTATGCCATATTTGTACCAGGAAATACTTTTGTCTATTTTTTTCTTTGTTTGACTGTCTAAGTACCACTTTCAGCAAGTATTTTCCCCAAGAGTTTTATACCTGTCTGTATATATAAGTATGACATACTTGATGTATGTTCACTGTTCATTGTGGAGACTTGGATTGAGGTGGTCCTTTGTTTTGAAGTTCTCTTTCATTCTTTGAAAAATGTCTTGTATGGTACACACATAAATTATTCTACAGCACACTGTGGGTGAAGTACTGTTTTTTCAAACCCCTTGTTCACTTTCCTTCTCAACAATAAGAGAGAGTGAAATGAACCTTGTTGTCCACTACCTCCCCCGACAGGTGGCATGGTAACAAGGTGACTGTTCAGGTGGATACCTGGTGATAACTTTATACATAATTTATAGTCAACTTTATGGCCAGTTGAATGTCAAGACAGATGCAGTGACTGGTAATGAACCTGTTGGCTCCACCATCCAGTATCACACCTCCTACTTTATCTGACATCGGTCAGATCATTATCTACTGTACCTGTGGTCAGTGTTATACCTGGTTTGAATTGTTGACCAGCTGTCCATGGACTGGTCATCAGTTAACAGGAACTCAGCATATGGTCAAATATCCAGGTACAAAATTTTAGATTTTGATCTTTTGATATTTCTTCTGAATGATTGTATAGTGTTGACATATTACTTGTCACTGAATTAACCTTTAAAACATCTGAGGTAATTTATACAGTTGTTTGTATAAAGCATCGATTTGACTTCATCCTTCCATTTCTAGGCCACATCTATATTTATGTTTTTTTGTAATGTTAATGGCAAGTCTATAAGAAATTTTTTTTTTGCTTTTCTTTTTTATTTCTGAGACTTAATTTTTTTTCTGAGATGTACAGCATAAATTAGAAAACTGAGAAGGTATATCTGGTTTTTCTTAATTTTTGGAAAGCAGTGCTAGACTGGGTATATATCTGTGCAGAGATCCTGTTTTTGAATGTAAAATAAGTAAAAATGTGTTGAATCCATGGATAATATCACAATGAGTCAAGGTTTCCTCAATCAATGATACTATAATGATATTGACAACCAATTAATATTTAAATATTTACAGGATTTTATCAGTGTTTCTCCCCTACTTTTTGATAAAATGACAATAGTAAATTATAAATCTGTGGATATTAATGCATATGTAGCTTCAGCTGGAATTAAATCAATTTGTCATAAACAGTGTAACATATTTTTTACACAGGTCAAAAAATATTGTGATTGGAAAATATTGATTTTTAATTTATTGTGAATTATTTAAAAGTCAGATATGTGATAATTACTTTGGAATAAAGTGGATTTCCAGTTGATCAATGAAATACGGAGATAAGAAATTGTTTTGACAGGAACCCCAGAACTAAGGGGATAAGGGAAGGGTAGATTTACCCTGGACCATGTGACTGAAGCAATTTTCCATCATCATACTGATAATTATTCTGCTGCGGGAACAATGAATCTCCCAGCCAGGCTTATCACCGTAAGGGCTATTGATTTGTGAATACCTGGTAGCCAGGTATGCTCCACTCATACATCAAGCTGGTCGACCTGGCAGACCTAGGTTTACTTGCTAACATTGTATATTTGGTATTCCAAATCCTAGATAAATTTTGTTAGAACTGATGTAGCAGCTGATTCTGGATGTGTATAGGTGTGTCATCTGGATGTTTGTCATGTACCATGGTGGGGTTCGGTTTGCTCTTTGACAAAAATGTGCCTACAGGGGGACAGGTAATGCTGGTTTTGTTTGATAATATCACAGTATATTATGTTCTGCTATCAGTGAATTCTTTGTATTGCCTTTATCTGAATACAACAAAAGGTATTTTGATTTCTTTTTTATTCTGCTGTGACAGAATTATTTAATTGACTGTATAATTTTGGATGTAACTAACATGTTTGTAATTGATGTTATATCAGTATGTGGTATTAATTGTTTTATTAAGTTATAGATGTCAAAACAATATACTAACATGCATCAATGTGTGAATGTACACTGTGTTCATCACTATTATTTATTTGGGTGTTGTATATTTATATTCCATTGTGTTTGTATAGATAAGATATACATGTATGATTATTAAAAAAAAATCAGTTTTATATTAGGAAGGATTTCTGTACATTGTCATTATTGTTTTCTAGCTAATTTTAAGTAGAAATTAATTTTTATGTTTCCAGAAGAATACATAATACCAGGAATCTGATGAAATTTCAAAATTTAATTGAAGAGAGTTAGATAGATAATTGACAGCAGTTTAGTTTAATAGTCAAAGAGATATAATTATAACACAGTGATGTATGGGAGACTGCATCTCTTTGTAAAAGCTAAAGTGAAGAAATTCTAGTTAAATAGCCATGCTGTATTTATGTACTTTTTTTTTCTTCAAATGTACATAACAAATCTTTTTAAAATAAACAGTAGTAGAAAGCTTTATTATTTTCAAACTCATGTTGCCAACTTTTGTAGAAAAATATGTCTGTTAACTTTTGACATTTTGAAAATAAATCATGTTTATTAAATGTATATACAACTGAAATATCACCTTTATTATTCATTAATCTCAGCCTGAGATATGATGAAAATAACAAACACAAATGTTTATACCAGAAATACCAGAGAAGTGGCCAATGGGCCTTGATATATATACATATGTATATATTTTCCCTTTTTTCTCTTTTCTTTATTAACTTACCAGTAATCTTGTCTGGAGATCTCCTCAATCAGTTTTCAATTGACCTCTTTTGCACTTTTAGCTAGCTTTATTGCTGTGAAATGAAATGTGTTTCCCTGGACAACATTTTTTGAATCTTTTGTTTTGGTAAGGGGGTTGGGGTTATTGCCTGTTTTGTGTGTGGTTTATAAAGCATTTTGATACTGTCTAAAAACCCCTTTTACTCAGTTTTCAGCCAAATTCATTTAAACTTGGGATGCTTTATTATCTCCAACATCTAGCTCACTGTTTTGGAATTTTGATGCAGCAAGTTTTGTAAAAGGAGTTGCTCTCTATTCCTTTCAGCTTTTTTATGTTGTCTTTGAAAATCCTGTCCTTGAAATCACAAATGATTTTGTTCAAGCTTTGTAGACCTTGTTATAATGACAGAGTATTGTGCTTTAATATAGTGGTATTTTGATCATACAATACTGTTTTATTTCAATATCTGTATACATTTTAATACGGAAACAGTGTCTATGTCTTTGGCAGAAGATGGATGTATATTATGCAGTGCCATGGTACATTTGCTTTGAGATGCTAATAGTGTTATTTCCTTGTGTCATTTCAGGGCTGCATCTATAGCGGCTAGTGCTGGTGGGGCAGACTCCAAAAGGCCCAAACTGGTCATTTGGCCGGAATGGAGTGAAGTCGATGTCAATGCAGAAAAATGGGTGAGTATACTAATAGCTTGGGTATAGTGAAAAGAGATGTACTGCTGTTACGATATTGTACAAAGTTGTGTTCAGTGCATGTAGTTTGATAGCTTGTAATTAGTGTATTACTGTTTTGAAACAGCTTGTGCTAAATCATGTTGCTTTTGGCAATTGAAACATCAATGTTGATTTTTGAAAGAAAATAAATGGTTTTCCTTGCTGACAGTTTGCCTCTGGCATTAGATATTGATTAATGTATAGACTGAAAGTTACCTGATGGTGACATGTATCCATTTTGCTGGCAATTAGATACATCAGTGGCTCTTTTCTATATAGCTGTTGTTGTTGGTTATCATATTCTGTGATATTGTCTGAGTCTTTCATGTGGAATAAAATTGATTAAGAATTGAAGTCTTGATTGAATATATGGATTTTTTTTTTATACAATTCAGGAAAGGGAAGGTTTGAGTTCAAATATTTAAAAAGAAGAAGATTATGTGCTAATAAATAAGTTGCGTGTTGAAAGGTGGTAAGAGTAATGTGAATGACTAAGTGCTGATCCTTTCTATTCACATAGGATGTCGCCCACAAAGGTGGAGCCAAGGACAAGGGTAAATCTCCTGTGGTAAGTTTTTATGCCTACATAACCTTCACCCAATTGCCTTACCATTAATTAGTGTCTGCTCTTCTTGTTCAATAAGATTGGTATGTGTACACTATTTCTGTATGTAGGGTGAAGGTACTGACCTGCTGTCCTTATTGCATTATCAAAGGAGGTAGCCAAATTTTAGATCTACAACTTTTTCCTCCTTCCTCCTAGATCATCTAGCTGAACCATTCCTTATTTTTAACTCGTCAAAACATTGATCTTGGTCTCTGCAGTGATACGACAATCCAAGCAAGGAAGGTTATGGATGCTATCTGCTGACCAGAACAAACCAACATTTATAAAATTAGTTTTTTCTGCTCTCTGCTTGACACTTAAGAAGACAGCTGTAAATTTGTTAGCTGTTTGTGAATATAATGAGACCGGATGGATTGTCATTCTACTGTCTCCAGGTTATGACATTTCAGTGTGACTGCATTAGTTATAAAAGTGTCTTTAGATCATCACGTCTTGTGTTGACATCATCTTCATATGACATTGACTGTTGAAGGAACTTGAAATCCCAAACAAACCAAAATATCCTTTAATAGTTCTGATATGAAGTTGAAATGAATATCAATTCTAAAAATGTTTTGAACTTTAAATTGTAAATATGTCTAAGAGAAGCATGTAGTTTTAAAATTGTCAAAATATTGATGAACTTGAATACCGATACACCTCTGTTTTTACCCCTATGGCTACTTATTTAGCTAGATACTAGATGTTCTGTGACCATTAAACAGTATGTGAGATCATATCTAAAGTGTTGTTATAGTTTAATGACAGGTTTTTTATATACATCTTTACATTCATTTTGTTTCAATGCAGCCCATCCCCCAATGCCCCACCCAATGAATGTAGATGAAAGTCTATATCTATTTATCTATGTGTTGGCAGGCCACACACCTGTACGAGGATCCTGATGGACGGATTGACATGCCACCGTCCCTCAAGACTCACTACTGGAAACGCCCTTGTGACTACATAACAGAAAAGGTAATTTTTTTTTTTAATTGAAAGGTATACTTTATTTATAGATATTGGCAGATAATTCATGTATCTTAATAGAAAATAGAGATCTTTTGAAGGGATTTAATTTTTAGATCTTGTTCCATTTGCAATTATTCCTCTTTGGGGGAAAAACAATTCTCTTACCATATATCACTTTGTTTTCACCTGTATGAAGAAATGTACTCAAATATCTGGTGGTACTAATCTATGAACCTTGTATTTGCTGTTACAGACACCAGTGGTAGTGGACCAGGACTGCCTGGGAGACTTTGATCTCATCAAAGCTAATGAACATCTTCACCACAGTGAGGTTAGTGTTCCAATCTGTTCATCAGTTTCCCAGCAAATTAAGCTTGTTTATCCCTATCCTGGTCAACTGAATTACAATAATATCCTTATCAAAGAACAAAGCTAGGAAAAAGAAATAGTCTCCTTGTTTGTCAGGAGATTTCACAAGTGAAGCATGAGTTCTTTAGCTTACTTCAGCCTACCATAGCTTGTATAATTCCTGGTTGACCTATCCTTGTAATGTACAGCAGCATCTAACCACAGTAGCTTTAGACTGTTTCCTTTGGTCACCCTGTGACCTAGCTAAGACCCCCAACAAACACATGCTGCAAAGCTTAGTTGAGACAATGGGGTATGCACTGTCTTATTGTCAAATGTAAGCCTCTTACCATCTTACTCTCAGTTCTCTGTGATGTTCATGTCATAAGGTGCTTTCTCCTGCTGTACATGGATTATTGATAACAGTTAGACATCATTATAATCTAGGATAACAGGTCTCGATATTTGTATGTCTATACACAGACAGGCAAAGAACACAACATGCCGGGTACATTTGATCCTCTAGGTCAGATATACTAAACTTTAGATGACAAGATATCTTTCTTCAGCTGGGATACTTCCTAAGGTAGAATAAATATATATGTCTGTATCTTAACAAGTATGTAACAGGTGTTTTCATTGTTAAGTTACATATTTATGTCTTTATCGCATAGAGTATGTTAAAGGTGTGTCATTATAAGGTAGATATTTATGTCTTTGTCTTAGCAAGTATGTTAAAGGTGTGTCATTATAACGTAGATATTTATGTCTTTATCTCAACAAGTATGTCAAAGGTGTGTCATTATAACGTAGATATTTATGTCTTTATCTCAACAAATATGTCAAAGGTGTGTCATTATAACATAGATATTTATGTCTTTATCTCAACAAATATGTCAAAGGTGTGTCATTATAACATAGATATTTATGTCTTTATCTCAACAAGTATGTCAAAGGTGTGTCATTATGACATAGATATTTATGTCTTTATCTCAACAAATATGTCAAAGGTGTGTCATTATAACGTAGATATTTATGTCTTTATTTCAACAAATATGTCAAAGGTGTGTCATTATAACATAGATATTTATGTCTTTATCTCAACAAATATGTCAAAGGTGTGTCATTGTAAGGTAGATGATTGTCTTTATCTCAAGAGGTATGTCAAAGGTATTTTTATTTTAAGGTCGTTATTCACGTCTTTATATGAAGTGTTATGTCGAAGGTGTGTCATTGTAAGGTAGATATTTATGACTAAACTGCAATGATTAATGTTCCTTCAAGTTATAATGACCCTCAATAGAGTAGTTTGTTGGTTTAGTTGACCAGTTTGTCGGGTCATTGTGTATCGTTAAATATACAGCCACAATTAGCGTTTTGCTAGAGATTGAATGCCATTGATTTTCTATGACCATTAATCAGCAGGTAGCGACTGTATTGATCAGTTGAGCCTGCGTGTTGTGGCTGTACAGCCAGTCGTTCAGGTGCCTGGCTGTATCCAATGATCATTACTGGCTTTAGTTTGACAGTAATGGCAACAGTTTTCTCTTGATAACAAGTCAACGGTAAAACTGGATTTTCCTCACTTTGTTATTAATGTTAGCAGGTGCTTGTCAAATCCTATTTGCACATCACAGTGTTTCTTATAACTTTATTTTCTCAATCTCTGCTGAGATAATTTGTTAGAAATCAATATTTGGATTATGTAGTAAATGTCTGTGAACTTTTGCATCCAATATATCAAAATCCCTGTGAAAGAAAACAATATCGAGACACAAAACCCAGAAGAAAATTTATTTGTCAACAGATCAAATGTGATTTAAAACAGTTAAATGTACTTGTGTTAACTTGAAAGGTGTTGTAAGTGAAAGTATTGAAAAAAGATTTGTGGAGATCTACTGTATCTCTGTGTCATTATGAACCAAGAAGATGTTGGCAGTATCTTTACAGACTGCAGACTTTCTGTAAAGTGTTTCTGTGATTCTATTAGTCTGAGTTGTCAGGATTTTCTTTGAATATTGCTAAATGTAAAGCTGATTTCATTATTGAATACCAAAACTTCAATGTAGAAACAGTCAATCATAGAGAATTAGAAATCTGGTAGAATTACTTGTTAAGTTTCAGTGTTACACGACAGAGTTAGGAAGGGAGATGTCTGTCTCAACTAATAATTATCTTCTATTTTGCAACTTTCCTATTGGAGATTGTTACTTTGTGGTACCATGTAGTCTCACTGATTATTTTTTCACCTATCACTGAACTTGACATTTCTGCTGAATGTCTGTATTTAGTTGAGTATAACACTTACCAGCATCTGTTTGTTTGTCATCCAGTTGATGAGATTCATCATTAGTCAGATCACATTTCTGTGGGAGACTAGTGCAGTTCAAAACCCTCCCCCGGAACAGGCTGACCCCTCAGTTCCGTATGAAGAGATTTCCCACTCCTGGCGGCCCTGGGAACACATATATGCTGTCAATAAGGTGGTGAAGGGGCCACACATACCACCATACAACTCGTATGGCAAGTATGCTGTGCGGCTGTACTGGATGGTGAGTATAAATAAGTGCCTTACATTTTCTTTTGTAAACTGAAATTCATGTCTCACTTTAATTTCTTAATTCATTTCAATGTTATTGAAAAGAAATACCTATGTCAATTTCATTTAGGTGTTTTATCATTTGAAATTGATTACAGACTTTACATTTCTAAAAAGATAAAAGTTTAATTGATATGGCTAGCAATAAGTAAAGACAACAATTTTCAGTACAAAATATACCTGCTAAGTCTGGAGGACACTGACTCTAAAATAACTTTGTTAGGGTGTGTGGAGAAAAATCCTCATTGATGATCAGATACCTGTTGACGAGAACGAAAACCTCCTACTGCCTGCAACTACAAACCAACACGAACTCTGGCCATTACTTCTCACAAAGGCCCTCATCAAGGTGGCCTCTCTCGAGTACGTACTGTATTAGGCAGCTTTTGAAGCAAGCCAAATCGGTTTTATTGGTCTTCTGGGAACTCTAACAAGATTAACAATTCTGAATGTGCATCTCCTCTAATCACTACTGTACACTGGAATATGAATTTCCATACTTTTATATAAAAAAGTCTTTTACCAATGATAATATTTTTTACTTCGATGTTTGACTTGCTTCAGTATATAAAAAAAAACTAAGGGAACAAAACAAATATTAAAGAAATGATTTCACTTGATTTTGTGCTGTGGTAGAATATGTAATGGAATAATGCTGGGAAAATTGATCTTTGAATATAACACTAACACCAGGTTATTATGTTGCCAACATTTTTGAATCTCAAGTTATATATTCCACCAAAGTTTACAAACAGGTATCAATATACTCTCAATTTAACCCCTGACATTATGTGATTATGTTTCAAGATCTCTGATATTTGAATAAACAGATTGATGTTTCCCTGTAGCTGTAATAGTATTGTTCTGTAATAATACCTGGTAATCAATTAATATGTCAGTGTTTTATCATAGACTGTAATTATGTAAACCTCCTCCTTGTACAAATGAACACTCTGTTATTGTTGTACATAGTTACACTGGAGGCAGCCCTAGCAGTGAGTTTGGAGACTGCAGTATCATACAATGTCTGACAGGCTGGATACCAGAATCCATCCCCCTCCAGTAAGTATTAACTCTGTTTATGAAGATATATACCACTGTCCACACTGGACAATGCTGAACCTGTACACAGATACCCTGGGTGATTTGTGATTTCTCTGTGATGGCCAAACAGCTCATTTAAACCTGCAGAATAATTTTTGATACTGTTAACGTTTAATACAATCTGAAAAAAATAACCAAAGGTATTTTCTTTTGATACAGATCATTTTTAGGAATATTTAACTCTAGTTTGTGTCTGGTCCACAGAGAGACATAGTGAACTATTGATTCCTGTGTTAATTGCTAGTCCATGGGCTTGGTTTTCCTGTTTTCAATGAACTTTCAGAGAGAACGCTGTTATCAATAGCCATGATATGCTCTCTGTGCCCAGACCATAACACAACAGTTGTATGGCCATCTTACACACTTATACTTCAAATAACAATTACAGCAAATCTATTTTTCTGTCTATAAAGTAATTTTCAATTTTCTAGAATTTAACCATTAACATCACTTTGGCAATAATTTCAACCTTTTTATTTTCCATTGATTTCACTTCAATCTTCATTTATGAAATAGATGTGATTATGCTATGTAAAAGCAAGAGGACTGCTTCAATATTCTATAGATGTGATATATTAGTGTTGTGGTGTCTCCCATATATTTACCTATATTAAATGTTTGTGTTGGTCCAGAACATTAATATTCTCTTCACTAATGTTGGTCAGCTTTGTCATTGTGTCAAGACTTTCTGGGCCACGGCTGCTTACTTCATTCAGGTGACTTTGTATTGTTTCCTTTATACTGGTCACTTCCATATGAGATAAATTTGATAAGTTATTCCTATAAAATAAGATAAAACTCAATGAAAGTCTCTCAAATAGACGTTCAGATAAAAATAAGTCATATAAAAAATCAGATGGGTAAATATAGCAAATTACAAATTGTCAGGGGACCTCCCAAATGTTTTAATTCTACAAAAGCATTGTCAAAAATTATAGATTCTATTACTGATGTACATATATTACTATAAACAATTAAGTTCATACCTGCCACCTTTCTGGAGATAGGCAGATTTTCCCAGATATTCATACTGTCCCTTGGAATTTCCCCAGGAGGTTTTTCTCACAGAATTTACAATGTATATCCTGTTTTATTGTTTGTCAAAATTAAATATTAAGCACACTCTCGTATTTTGGGATTCACATATCAATGTTGTTCACAATCTTTTCTCCAGTTTTGAATCTATTGACTTTTTTTGAATGATACAATAATTACTGAAGTGACTCAGTATTAATCAGTAATAAAAGAGGTGAGAAAATACCTCTCCATAAATCAGTTATCAGGTTATATCACAGTAAGGTATTTTATGATAGTAGTTAGTTATTGGGTTATGCCACAGATATCTGGTAGTTATAAGTTATAAGTAGTTGATAGTAGAACAGACGTGGCCTCAGTCTATTCATTGTTTCTCCATCATTAACCAGCACTCTCTGATTTTGCTTGTCACAGCTGACCAGAGCCTCATTGGCTTGTGTGGTCAGTATTTGTGTTTTCTTGCATGCTGACCACTCGTCTACTCACACAGGGGTTTCCTGGCCACACCCCTTCCTCCTCCCGTCAACCCTCTGGGGGCAGGCTGCGCCTCACCGTTAGTGTCCGCTAGCCAGGTGCTTGATAAATATTTCCAGCTAAGCTCCACGCCACGCTCTGAGGAAGGGAGTACAACAGCTCCTAGGGTAAAGAGCTCAAAGTCCACCTCACATGATCTCAGGCAAGGATCTCATTGGAGTAGCGTGTGTTTAGCCAGGCGTGTAGTGTGGGCTATTGGGTGTGATGCCTATTTGTGGTGGTAGTGTTTTATACAGAATACTTGTATATTTTTTGCAGATAAAATATTGGTGATGATGTGAATACAATCTTGTGACTAAAATACCTTAGATAACTTTGTTGACTTCTAATGACAGATGATTTTTACTATTAATACTTTTGAAAATCAGATTTTTGAAATTTTGAAATAATATTCGGGTCCTGATTTGCCTTGACTGTTAATAACTAATTCTGTGAATTTTGATTGCTGCTTTGCCTTATTATCTGAGTGGGTTTATAGTCTATATAATATTTACCAAAGTACATGAATTCAAAGGTTATTACCACATAATGTGAACAAATTCAATGGTTCATCAAAATCAACACACAGAGAAATGTTCCAAGTATGGTGTTGAGTTCTTAAAGTACAAATTATTAGCGGTTGATATTCATTATAATTTCTCAGACATTGTTATAATCTTTAAGTGCTACTCTTATCTTGCCTGACATTAATTTTGATGTTGTCACTAATAAGCATGATGATTGCAATAACCATATTTACCAGTATGTTGTCCATTATAATCTCTGTTGTAAATCTTCATTTCAAGATTCCAAATATGTAAGTGATTGTAACCATGGTCTTTTTTTGTCAGTTTAATTCATTTTAGTTTTTACTTTATTTTACTTTCAATATATACATTTCTCTGTAGCTAAGTATGATATGTAAATAATGTTCTGCCTCAACTTATTCTGTGTCAACAAACATCTCCATACTTGACTTACCATTAACATTTTTACAATAATATGTATAACCGTTTGTCATGCTGCGGGCAGCTGCTTTCAATGGCCCTTCTTTGATATGAACCACAGTTCTGGATTTGTTTTCAAGATGTCACAGAAAATGTTTGAATATTGTTTTGCCCCTTGTAGGTATGGACATATTCATGAGGTATGGGAGCTGTTGAAGGGCTCCCTGCCTGAGTGGAAACTTCCCCTCCAGGAGTGGGAGAAAGCCTTGCTGGAACAGCAGGAAGCTGAGAAAAAAGAGGAGTCCGCTCCATCAGTATGTAATCATTGTTATCTAAGGTTTACATCCAGATACTATACAGACTTTCACAAAGAATCTTTATTGTAATATTTCTTTTTCATGAAGAATAAAGTCTATGTTAGTCAGCACAATTAGGAAAATTTAGAAAAAAATCTTATATATTTTAAAAGTAATTATTATAACTAAGAAAAAATGTTGATTTTACAAGTTAAAAGTCTACATTGTAATGTGATAGAAATAAAAATGTGTGTTGGTTAAGTGTGTTTACAACTATAACCTGACTAACAACATTGTTTAAGGAAGCAGCAAAGGATGACAAATCGGAGAAAGAGTCTGCCAGTAAGGAGGGCAAGACAGAGAAAGCTGATTCCAAATCTGGCAAGGATGGTGGCAAAGACAAGGGAAAGGATGCAAAGGACAAAGGTATATATCTCTAAAGGAAAAAGAATGTTATCTGGAGAGTGATCTAGACTGGGTTAAGGGAAATAGGATGGTAGCTGGGAAGGTGATCTAGACTGGGTAAAGGGAAATAGGATGGTAGCTGGGAAGGTGATGTAGGCTGGGTTAAGGGAAATAGGATGGTAGCTGGGAAGGCGATCTAGACTGGGTTAAGGGAAATAGGATGGTAGCTGGGAAGGCGATCTAGACTGGGTTAAGGGAAATAGGATGGTAGCTGGGAAGGTGATCTAGGCTGGGTTAAGGGAAATAGGATGGTAGCTGGGAAGGTGATCTAGGCTGGGTAAAGGGAAATAGGATGGTAGCTGGGAAGGTGATCTAGACTGGGTTAAGGGAAATAGGATGGTAGCTGGGAAGGTGATCTAGGCTGGGTTAAGGGAAATAGGATGGTAGCTGGGAAGGTGATGTAGGCTGGGTAAAGGGAAATAGGATGGTAGCTGGGAAGGTGAACTAGGCTGGGTAAAGGGAAACAGGATGGCAGCTGGGAAGGTGATCTAGGCTGGGTAAAGAGAATGTTAGTAATGAAGTGGGAAATAATGGATGGCTCACAAACCTTTGTTTTTATGTCCTTATTTATCAGTGTTACTATAGTTTAGAGAATGTTTAGCACTGTGTAGAAAGTAAGTCTCACTTAATTAACACAAATATACATGCATATGTATGTTAAATAACTTTGTATGATATTAGGCTAAATTGATCTGTGTAGGAAGTTTAATCTTTAATGTATCTTTTTTTCAGACAAAGGAGGAAAGGATAAAGACAAAGGTGGGAAAGACAAAGACAAGGGAGGAAAAGACAGTAAGTATGGTCCTAACATGTTCTGATTGTACTAAACCTAGGTATCTAAGGTAACCTCACTGGAAAGCTTACAGTGTTGGTTGGTGCTGTATGGGAAACGTATTGGCTGTTTTGGGAAGGGAAGGTTGTATGGGGGCTTTGGAAGATTCTATGGGAAGAGGAGAGGCTTTGGAGGTCTGTAAGGGGGAAAGTGGGACAGGGGAAGGCTGATTGGTGGAGAGTAGGCTTTGTAGGTAAGGGAGGAGCAGTTCAAGGCTTTATGGAGGAATAAAGTGGAACTACAATTTTTGACTAATAGGTCTATGTGTTGTGTTTTTCAGAGGAAAAGTCTACACTTGATGATGTACCTGTTCCAGAAAAGCCTGAAGTTGTAGTGTATGCTACTTATTTGAGCACCCCAAAATTCCCAGTCAAAGTCTCTGTTCTTGGGGAAATGGTATGTATTCTGACTGGAAGTAAAGTTAATTTGCTCACAAATTTTTCCAAAAAAATGTGCACATATCACTTCAGCGAGTGCTTGTATATGGCATCTTATACTAAGCCAAGGGGGACAACTCATATCCACTTACTGAAGGTAGATGGCTCTGAGGATGGCATACCTAGTATGGCGAAACATGTCAACAATTAAATTCTACTTGTAATCTGCCTAAGGTGTTGTCTGGTGCTGTCTACAACGTATTTAAGGTAGAGAGGTTGACAAATAACAGGACAATCATAGCATTTTCTGAAGTTTCTACTTTAACTGCAATAGATGTAGATGGGCATATCATCCAGCATTGACTTATTGCCAAATCACTATGGTTACAACAATATCTAACCCTCATGTATCTTTTTTATATACTTACCTGTGAATGTATTTGTTTTGATGTAATTTACTACCAGGCTGATGCCAGTGAGAAGCTGAGACAGAATGGCCTTTCTCACCTGTACCCACACCCTGTGTGTATCACCCAAACAAGGTCCTGCCCCCTGGAGCCCCCACCCCCTCCAGAGAAAATACCAGCATGGAAATTAATCAGACCCAAAAAGAAAAAGAAGACACCTTCAGATGAACCAGTTTGTAAGTTGTTCTTTAGTTGTAATTTTTCTGCTGAACATATATTTTCATACTTACTTATTGTTTGCTAATCAGAAATATAATGAACATTAAGAAAAATGAAATAAGTTTATCTATGTGTGTATATATATATATATATGAATGTTATATGTTGATAGCCACACCGGAGCCACCCAAACCAATCCAGTGTATTGAGATTACCTCATCATTCTTAAACTACAAAGTCAGTCCTGTACCTATACCCACTGAGACGTAAGTAAACCTATCTATATATTACATTAAACCTTTTGTTAAATATATCTGTATTTGTGTTTATGTATTATTTTTGTTGTTTTCAAATAATATACAGCCTTAAAAAACAAGAACAGTAACCAAGTCTTCAGGACTGAGGGGAACATGTTCCATTAACTTCCAATGCTTATTGTAACCAAAACTGAAAATTGATACATATTAGAATGTCTGTTTCCTATATAAGGTCCACACAGCATACATCATTGTAACCTGTGATTAGATTGTAAAACAAAACATATTACATTGTATCTTGTTTATATCTAATTTCAATTAAAAAATTTTATGTACAAAGGCATCGGCCAAATTCCTCATTAGAGCGAGGAGGTACACGGTCACGACCCAAGTCTACATCAATAGAGGAGACTGATGAGAATGCTCCTGATACAGTTAAAATGGAGGGAGAATTAGTGAATGAACCACCACAGGCAGAGGTAGGCAGGTTTATATATTACTAGTATAGGTTTTACTAATGGTGCTCTGTAAACCTGTACTGGTGTGGCTAGTCTTAGATACAGAACAGCTGGTTCCAACCATGCTAGTCCTAACAAAACCAAAAAATTAATATAATCAATGAATCAACTTAATCAAAAACAACAAATTTGGGTAACTTATGTGTATTTGATTTAAACAGAAAAACATACTCATGGTAATAATTATTGCTGAAATTATTGGAAAAGTGTAGTGTGTCAGACGGGGGCACTTCAGGGAGACATTTTTATGTGGCCAGTCATTACCAGTGCTGGGTCTATACTAGCATGGATGTTGGAGGAAGTTATCTTTGTTTTCATTCTACATAATTCTGATTTGTTCTTATTGTGTTTTTGTTGAGTGATTCATCATCATAAAGAAGATTCTCCTAAATTTTGGGGAAATTAACAACATTGAATTTTTAACAATTTCATTACCTATGTAGTCTGGTACCAGAACATTTGACCATTTATGGAGATTAAAATATGACAGTTAAAGAACTGGATTAATGTTTATGGAAGACTTAACGATATTTGAATATCAAGATAATTTTGTTTATTTGATGAAAATTCATCTTATCACTAGTGCTGATGTGATATTTATCTTGGACTTACCAAAACGGTGATTTCTGTTTTCTTTTTCCTTGAGTATCACTAGACATTTCATAAATATTACAGGATTGTTTTTCTAATGAAAAGAATTTAAATGTTAAGGAAATAATAAAAAGCAATTTTTTGATTGGTCAAAACTTATGAATCTTAATCAGATTACTAATTTCTTAGGCTTCACCAATGAAAATGTAATAAAAGGTGTACTGCTTGATGTGATGGTTGATTGTTTATCTGTAATTACATTAATGGTTAATTGTATAAGTACATAAATTTAATTGTTAATTGTGTATCTTTAATGGCATTAATTTAATGGTTTAAGGTTTATCTGTAATTACATTCATGGTTAATTGTGTATCTTTAATAGCATTAATTTAATGGTTTAAGGTTTATCTGTAATTTTCTGATGTTGGTGTTGAGTTTGTTTTGTTTTTAAGTTGTATTTGGTAACTAACATTTGAAATAATTTGTTTGCTGAATTTGCTTTTTAAAAAATAATCATTCTAGATATATATAGATTAGAGCTGTAGAATCAGCTAGGAGTACATAGCAATAAAGGCTGTACCGCCCTCTACTGGGTCATTCCCACTTTGACAACTAGTCATTATGACCTAGCTTTTCTGACCTTGACCTTGTTTAAATAAGGAGACAGTAGAACAACCTGAGCCAGAAAAAGAAGTTAAGCCTGAAACAAAGCCGTCTAGTCCAGGGCCTCGTACCGGGAGACGCAAGTCTTCTGCAACCAAGAAAGATACCAAAGAAATACAAGAAGGAGGCAAAATGGTCAGTCGTGAGGTAGGTCAGGGGTCAAACACAAGGTCACTGGGTCAAGCCTTTACATACTACCACCAGAAAACCTTCCTATCATTCAGAGATCAGAAGTTTGCCCAACTCCAAATCTAAGGTATTAGATGCAGAGTAACATTAACCTTGGTATCTCAGGCCTACCCGTAGCTTTTTTGAACCTAGTATGTCATTGAAGAATAAAAGTGAATGAGGAAAAAAAAAACTTAAGTATTGAAGATATTAAAGATGTCAGCTCTGCCTCCACTTCATTATATACTACATGTCAAAAATGTAATTTTAGGTTGCCTTTCTGCTGTTACTAGTCCTGCTCTTTCAAGGATCTGTTAAAGATATGCAAGGTCCAAAACTAAATAATTGAAAGGAACTGAAAATTCAATAGTGAATTGAATCGGTACGTTCATAAAAGAAAAGAGAAAATGAAAGTGATTAGATGTTCACATAAATTATAAAGATTGAAATTTAGAATTAAAACAAACTCTAAAACAATTAACTGTTTAATATCTTTTCATGGAGGTAGTTTTGATATAAAGGTCTTCATGCATTAGGATTTTTAGGAATGAAAAACAAGAGAGCCTTGCATTATCAAAAAAAGGTTTTGGGAATCGGGCCTGAGAAACCAGGAATAGAATTTTGCATGATTTAGGTTTGCCAGGCTTTTTAAAGTTTGCCCCACCTATACAAAACAACTGGAGAATATTCCTACCGTTCATTCTACATGATTACATGATGATGTAAAATAAATTTCAATGAGATAGCCATGGTATTTGTTACCATAGTAACCATTGTATGTGTAGTTAAATCTCAGCTATAATATAAATTGATTAGATGTTTTAGAGAAAGTTTGATTGAATGGTGTTAACTTTGGTGAAATTGCAAGCTTCTAATAATACAAACTGGTTGTTTGATACTAGTGTTACTAACATCTTTACAATATAAACCTGGCAAGGAAATTTGTGGAATGTTACTTTAGTAAGGAATTCAAGGTAAAAGTCATTTCCTTTATTGATGTAAAGCTTACAATTATGATAATTAATAGATTATAGCATAGCTGAACTTTGTTGTAATGTGTGAAATTTGTCCTGTTGTTTAGTATGTCATGTTTTGACAGTGCTTTATTCGTGGGCTATCCCTTATTGACATGTTTTCCACATCCCTCTAGTCTTCACCTAAGCTTCCCAGGAAAAGTGGCAGTGCTGATAGATCCACTAAGCCAGAACGAGGCAAGAGTGCAGGAAGGTCAGACTCCAGGTCAAGTAAGAAAGAAGATGACAAGGATAAACTCAAAGGTATGTTGTAAATAAACATTAACACTATCGCAGTGATTTCATTTTTCTTTCTGTTCATACACCCATATCATTTCCCTATCTCGTCTTACACCTACTCATTTCCCTATCTCGTCTTACACCTACTCATTTCCCTATCTCGTCTTACACCTACTCGTTTCCCTATCTCGTCTTACACCTACTCGTTTCCCTATCTCGTCTTACACCTACTCGTTTCCCTATCTCGTCTTACACCTACTCGTTTCCCTATCTCGTCTTACACCTACTCATTTCCCTATCTCGTCTTTCACCTACTCGTTTCCCTATCTCGTCTTACACCTACTCGTTTCCCTATCTCGTCTTACACCTACTCGTTTCCCTATCTCGTCTTACACCTACTCATTTCCCTACCTCGTCTTACACCTACTCATTTCCCTATCTCGTCTTACACCTACTCATTTCCCTATCTCGTCTTACACCTACTCATTTCCCTATCTCGTCTTACACCTACTCATTTCCCTATCTATTAATACACCCATCTTATTTTCCTTTCTGTTCATACATCCATCTACCTGTTAATACTTTCCTTAGACCCTGTAATTAAACCAGTGTTTCAGTCTATGATAATTTTGAAATACTGACCTTCCTATTTGTTGTTTTCCTTTGCTTTTATTTAACATAAGTCTCATAGGTCTAGTTGTGGTGAAATCATATCACTGACAAAAAGTCTTCTTCATAGTTAAGTCCATTTTCATCAAAGCATGAGAAGGGTATGGGTATTTAATTAACATTCTACAAACATTATATTAGATATCATATGTACGTAACTGTTTTTCTAGGAGCCTTACAGCAAGCTGACTCTGGATTGGCACCTCCTCCTCCTCCAACAGAGCCAGAGGAACCAGTCCTGGATGGAGAGGAGGGACAGGAACAGCCAATCACTGAGGATGGAAAGACAGAGGAGGAAGAGGCAAAACCAAAGAAAGTTTGGATGGATTTTGAGGAATTCTGCAAGTGCTTCAAGTATGTAATTTTCTGATGTTTTATAATTGTTGTACACATGTATGCTCAGATCTGGCTGTAACAAAAGTACTACTAGTTTATTCAAGAATATCTCTGTTACATGACTGCAGATTTTCAGTTCACATTCAAATGTATGCACCATAATTATTTTTCAAAGGCAGTACAAGACTGTTGCAAAAAGGTATTACTTTTGTAGATATGGCTTGACTAAATCATCAGTTGCTAGTGTTTCCTCCCTCTTTCTACACACAAACCCCTTCTTACACCTGCTTTTGTTTTGTTTCACTACAAACAATGTAAGATTTTTGTTGAGGACAATGTTGACAATATGTTTATTTATTCATAGGACCCTGTACATCTGCCACAAGCCTCAGACCTATGTCTGTAATCAGAAGTTCTCGGACCTGAAGGTAAGTGTTTTTGCCCTAATGTACAAGCTTCTCCAGGAGCTTGTCTCCCCAGCCAGCGTAGCCCCGCAGGTGTCTGGTTTGTAGACAAGTCCCAGGTGCAGGATGTGTGAGACCCTCACACAAAAGTTGTAATGCGTGTGCTGGCTTTTAACCTCATAATGCATGATTTCAATTGCTGAACATTTAAACTTTAATGGAATAATGTTAACATGTTGGATAACTCAATTTGCCAGGCTATTAGTCAATAAGTTACACATAAGAAGGTAAATTTTAAGTTGACAAATGTTCTTTTCAGAGTAAAAATGTTAATACTTATTTTGTTATACTATTATTTGTGAAAAATTAAGTATAAATTTTTATTTTTTTACACGCTGGAAGAAATTGGAAAAAATATACAATATACAGGTTTGTTGAGGGATTTTTCCGAAATCAAAGCTTTCTTTATCCATTCATGATACATAGGCATGCATGTTGTAATGTAATCAGAGACCTATGAGATGACATCTGTGGTGTTAAGCTCTGCAGTGCTAATTAAGCTACAGGTAGAAGTAGTACTGTCTAGGCATGTCGAGCAGTGGTTGTGGTTTAGTATCCTCTCACTGTAGCCCTCAAGTTTAATGTTGCATGAAGTATTAGATTATATCTGATATCAAAATAGGGATCACTTTGATGACAAAAACATTGTTTATGATTTACAGTTGATTTCACAGGTATGTCTACAGTTCAATATTGTTTATATATTATTTTTTTATTTATTTTGCAATTGATGAGGTACCTCAAATACATTAACCAGGATAGAAACAAACCATTGATACTGTAGCCTTGCTTGTTGTCTTTGTGTAACAGTGACCATACCAGCTGTAAGCCAGTTCTTAGTTCTGTGCATTTGATGAGGTACCTCAGATTATGCAGTACTATAATGTGCTTTAACAAGCAGTTTGTTCCCTGTAATTTTACGCTGTTATCGCCATATGCATTTATGTATCATCCAATATTAAGTTAACACTGAAAGTTTCGCAGAATTACAGCTTAAGGTATTCACCCATTCTATTGTAATGCCTGAAAATTGATGAAATTGATCAATTTGTTAGTGTTGGTTACCAATGTTGTTCAGGTTTAAGTATAGTGACTGTTAGAATCAGTTGGACCCATTGGTAAGTAATAGGGATTGCTTTGAACTGCTGTTTAGACAACAAAAGTTACTGTTAAGATGTGTAGCAATTTGGGGGTCCATACCATTACCTATGATCCTGAAGTCACCAAAGACCTTCAGTTTCCTACATTGCTACACTGCTGGGATTGCTTGTATATATAGGATTAGTTCTAAGTTGAATATGGTAAGGTTAAAGTCATTAATACTATAAATAGATAACAGTTTCTACACTATAACTACTCTATTGAATTGAATGTGCTTGCTTAAATTACTTTACAGGATAAAGTCAAGGCCACCATTATTATTTGATAGAAAATAGGTTTTTCTGTTAAATCCTTAAAATTCTGTTGACTATTGACCAGAACAGATAGAAAGTATTTGTTTTAAGTAGTGATCAGCTAGATATCAGTATATAGACAGCTCCTAACCACCTGGTGATGAGTTTTACATCAGGTGTTGTATGTAGGTTTCCTGATAGTTATAGCGTAAATAAAGATTGTATATAGCATTTGTAGACATGGGGAACACATACCTGATTGAGTGCAGCCAATATTCAAGAAATGTGGTAAAATTCCAAGTTTTGGTGTTCAGGGGAGATAACTTGATTGCTATCCTGTGGGTATGGTTCAGCAGAGAAAACTTAGTTGTTGTTCCATGACAATGATATTCTGTCCCTTTCACACAGTATGTGTCTCAATCTCCTAGAGACATCTGGATGTGGTTCTTTTCTGTAGTGGAAAAATTCTTCAAAGTTGCCTTTTCTTTAAAGAAATACTGATGATAGATGTGTGGTTAATGATGTATACAGATCTTGCAGTGTTGAAAGGCCAGGTATATCTGTATATCTATTTCAATATATATATTTCTGTCTCCAAGAAGATTTCAAGTTTCAATCCTTCCATGTGCCTACTTGTAATTTTACATCGAAAGTGTGCAAATAGTTGAAGAACAAGATTATTTCTGCAGTTTTTTTTTCCACAAATATAGAAAACAATTATATCTATATAATGAAGTTAGAGAGTTCCTAAACATCTAGGTAGGCAGAAACTTTGCTGTATGGAAGTATAATACATAATTAGGTACCTACGAGTGCCTTCAGGCCCATATTGCTGATGACATACAAAATTGCCACCATAAACTGACATTTTACATAAAGTTATTATTTCATTTTTTGTTGTTAGTATTTTTTCACATTTCTGTTCTTTATGCACAAATTTTAAGCTAGATGTGGAATGAATTTTGTACCCACAGTTGAAGCATTCCTTAACTCTTTATCATTCCTTGAAACTGTGTGAAAATATATATCCAGATATTTATCAGAAGTACTTGCTTGATGTGCTTTTATTACAATCTACATAAAGAAGTTTTGTGACTGGTAGATTTGAGTGTTGTTGGCTTGTAATTACTAGCATATTGCTTAATGTGTTCATATGTATTGTGTGTAGTGCTGATTTCCTTAATGTTGTGACAATATTATTATATGTTGTGTATATTTTTAATTCTGCATGTTTGAATGAGATCATAAATAGACATTGAAGTTAATTTCTTTAATCACAGTTTTGTTAAATCATGGACGTTTGTTTCAATTTTCATAAGAGACATATTTTAATATAATTTATAACTTTGAGAAGTTATTACAGAGAATGTAGATAAAACTAAGGTCGGTGGAAATGATGAGCATTGTCCAATGATGCTTTTCTTTTCCCTGATTTATAATTGATAGAGAAACTTCCCTCCATGATGCTAATTAATATGAAAAAACATCTAATACAAGTGATCCTCACAGAATTATTGGCTTCCTTGGTTTGGTAATGAAGTTGACAGGTTTGGGTTGTGTTTGTCACTGTAGACTTTGTGTTTGACTAAGCTTCACATTACAGAGCGTCACCGCGTCCACAGCTCCCACCGGCAAGGGAGACAAGAAGTCGGCACCCAACACTGCTGGGGTAAATACCTCCTCCTCCAAGACTGCTCAAACTCCTACCCATATGCAAGCACCTTCTCCCACAAACACCCTAAGTGTGAGTATAGCCTGTCACACTTCACTGCATGGCTACCCTAATCCAAGGCTCTCAGGCTCTTTAATTTCCTACATTCAGCAGGCCTCACTCTTGGTTACTTTATTAAAATCTTCAATATATTTATGGTAGTAATTAGTGTCCAAAAATGTAGCAAATGCCATGAACAAGATCAAGTCTGGAAGAGTGAATTTTCTCTGTGGTGTATACTGTTGCTAGATGGCAGTGACAGGTAACCACGTGGTGTTCAATGTTCGGGATGTTGTTTAGTTGGGAGTTCCCCAAAACATCTATCTTATAGCTGAGAGCCTTGGATTTCAACACTTTAAAAATAAAAGAAAATTGAAAGGAAAAAAAATGTAAATATATATACATGAAAAAAAAACCCAAATAAAAACAGACATGTTTACATATGAAGAGTGTAATGAAAATAAAATCATTGTAAACCGTTCCTTTATAAAGAACATCTTATGAGCAATATCTTTGCGAAAATTGACTAGGAATATGCCTATGAATTTTTAATGCCATTTACCCCTAGTTTGTAGAACATAGACCACAATTGAGCACCAGATACAGGTATCATTTTAAACAATGATAAAGTTGGCATTTTCCTTTTGAAGGAGAGAACAATGTTATTTAACTGGTGTGAGGCATTTGAATTCTGAATCACATTTCAATGATTTTTATCACACAATTGCATTTTGGCAGATTTACACACTGACTGTTATCACTTGCTCAATCCGTATACCATGTGGTGTGTAGGGATGACAGGTGATAATGTGCTGACCTTGCAGTGAAGTTGACCTTGTATGCTTGTATATACAGAACTTGCTAATTTGTACACCTGCCTGAGGTGTCTGTAGTCTTATTGATTTCTTCATTGTATATCAAGTAGTGCCAGATCATTTCTTGTGCTTATATCTATAAATATTCTGATGTCAAATACCTTATTATGTTAAATGGTTAGATATACATAGTTACATCAGATTAGTTACATCAAATAATTATGCACTAATGTTCTATGCTTATATATAATCTGTTAGTCCATATTGTCTTCACTTCTGGCTCTTTATGTGTATCTACAGTCGACCTTGGAATTTTACTGTGACCTTGCATGGTATGTCTTAAATGTTGCCAACAACTTCAGAAAGAATGTATGTTAACTTTAGGTATTTCAGCTCAGATACTTTTGAAATTCAAGTACATGATGTAATCACGATACATAACATCAATACATTTGATTTGAAAATTTATGGTTTCCACTGATCACAAACATTGTCTCCAAATGTAATAAAACATGGCTAGTCTCCATTTGTCACAAACATTGCTAGTCTCCATTTGTCACAAACATGGCTAGTCTCCATTTGTCACAAACATGGCTAGTCTCCATTTGTCACAAACATGGCTAGTCTCTATTTGTCACAAACATTGATAGTCTCCTTTGGTTAAAACATGGCTAGTCTCCATTGGTCACAAACTTTTCTAGTCTCCATTAGTCACAAACATTGATAATCCCTTTGGTTAAAACATTGATGGTCTCCAATGGTTACAAACATGTCTGTGATGGTTACAGATATTGCTTGCCTTTGTTGGTTCTAATGTATCCAATCTATCTACACTATTCCAAACATCAAAGAAAATCCTTCTGGACGGATGAAATACCTTTTCTGATATTTGGATGGAGAACTGCATGACAATAAACTACAACGCCTGCTGTATCTTGCATGCCCCGACTCACTTGCTTTTTGTGTACATGACTTACTGCTAAAACCTTTTTTTTATTGTGAACTGATTTTACTTACAGTAACAGCACTAACTGAAAAAGATTGTATAACAAATAATTAATTCCTATCAAATTACCACAGGTGTTTGATTTTTCATCAAACATATTTTTCAGTGTATGTTTATAGTAGGGGAATGGAGTTTTGATTTTGTTTTTAAAGCACCTGTTCACAATGCAAATGCACAAGTGTGGGTTGGTGTTTTGCAAAGGGTACTGATCACAATCATATTATGTACAAATGTAATTGAAAAATGAAGATGCATTCAAAATGTTTGGTCTGTTTTGATAGAAACTAAATTCTCCATGTGTTTTTTATACAAATTTTCTACATACATTTTTCACATGGATGCTTACATTGGCAAAGATCAAGAATATTCTTTTGTGGAATGTAAAAAAATATAAAAAAAAAAGTATAGAATAGACGTTCATTAACTGTATGTCTTGTTAATGGTAAATATTTAAGTCACAGTTAAGGATATGCTATGTTATGTATTAATTGCACTAATGATGTAAGATATATATGTATTATGATGTAATTCTATAAATTCATTTTTTCCCTACAGACTTCAGGATCAGATGACAAGTCACCTCACTACCTCTGTATCCTTGTTATAGTTACACTCCTATTTAGTGTTAATGACCATTTTAGAAATTAATCGAAGTATGAAAAGTATTATTTTTAAACAATTTCTTAATCACAGAATACTTATTAAGCCTGATATATATACATATATATTTTCTTTATTATCATCAGGGAGATAACATCTTCAATTAGTGTCAGTAGTAAGTGATTCTTTGTACAAAAACATGCTGTTTGAAAATTGCACAGATTTATCAACATTATTGCAAATTGGTCCTGATTAGAATGACCTTAACCATGTTTAAAGATGTTGACAATCTGAAGCCAACAGAGATTGTAGTGAACTTTTCTTCGCTTTCACGATGGCATGACCCTCCACCAACACCTATGGAGGAGAAGAAATCTCACACGAGTGTTAAGGGAGGAAAGGGAGGGGACAAGGATCCTGAGAAGGAACTTACAAACATTACCAGTAGTAGTGTCATGGAAGGTATAGATCTCTGCTCCTAAGCATTCTTAAATACAACCATTTACCCATTGAATAATGAAAACTTTTACTTCCTTAGTGAATGCACAATTTCTTTTTCATTGATTAAGAAATTTCTTTAATCAATACATAATTGCTTTCTGATAATGTACACCTTTCTTCTGATTGGACAATCAACATCTTTCCAATGATTGGATGAAATACTACTGTTCTCTGATTGGATACTGTACAATTTCCTGCTGATTGTATTGTATGACTTCCTCCTGATTGGATAATATACAACTGTCCTCTGATAGGTCGACTTCCAGATCTGATGACATTTACCTTCTATTTCCTGATATGTTATGTTCGTCCATTGCTCAAGGACACTTACATCATTTATGGTCCTGCTTTCTCCCCATTGTTTATTATGAGTGACTTACTCTGTGCAAATATTTTAAAATCTCTTCTTTGGAATCATTCCTTTTTTAGCTATATACGATGCTTCATTCCCAATAATATCGTAAATAAAGTTTTAAAAATGTGATTATTATGTATGGAGTTCTTCATGGTACAGATGATACTGGTATTTTGCATTCTTCAAACTTGCACTAAAAATTCCTTTTAGTGAAAGACAAAATGGTTTTAGATATAAAAAAATGGTTTAGGAAAATGGGAAAAAAAATAGCAAAAGATTGAATATCATTGGATCTTTCCATCATTCCTTTCCTGACATCATTGGTCATAGATAACATCAAAAAAAATGACTTGAAACTTGATCTTGTGATGATTGTTGTTTTTATCAAAACACTTTGTGATTAATGCTAACAGAGGACCTTGTGTATCTGACAGAAGGTAAGATGGTGACTGTGGTTTTCCTCTCCTGAATTTTCAACAAATAGTTTTTCCTTATTTTTTTTAATTTTATTTCACAAATACAGCTTGTTTAGTAGAGATTTGGTGACGGTGTACATGGAAAAAGTCACAGAAATTCAATTATGATTTGAAGGTTTGGAGGACATGTACTAAAAAGTAGTTGTTTGTGTATTTTGAAAACTTTTTTTTTTTACTTGGTGATAATTATGTGGTGTTGATTTCATCTGTAGTTTTGTGTTTCAACTTTTTCAATTTGTGTTATCAATGTGGTGATTTGTATTTTTTGTTTGGTTGTTAGCATTTTGGTGTCAGTTTAGTTTAAAATTGTAGGTGGATGATCAGACTGAAGGACAACGTAGATGAAAATGAATTGATGGTGTTCTATCACAATTACATATAAAGTGTAACACTGTAGGGAACACACTTGTCATTGTAGATCAGAAGACAAAGATTTCTTTGAATTTGGTTTCTAAGTTCCAGATAATTTTGTTGAGTGCATTTGGTTGAAAATTCATTCATAGCCCTGTAAAAATATCTGTGAAGAAATAAAAAAAGAAGTATGTGGGTAACATTATTAAATGGATCCAAGACATTGTGTTTCCAACTGATAATACATAACATGACCATTGTACGGTGTACAGGTTCAGTGGTAGGAATGGAAAACAAAGTGCCACCTGTAGTCCATCCAGGTTCACTGATTGCTGAACCATACTCCTGGAAAAGTCTTGTTACTGGACAGCCCATTCTCCGTCTACGATCCACAGCTACCAGAGCTGCAGTACTCAACCTCCCAGCAGGGTATGTACATTCACAGACAATCAGCTGTTTTCAGTTCTAGTTTCATATTGTACAAATCCCCATATCATTGCCATTGCATGTTTAAACATATATTTTAAATTAATTTGACCATGATATTATCAAAAATGCAGATTTTTTTACCTGAAGTGTAAAGTTAAAATCAACATATGAAATAGTCTTAAAGCAGGAATGAAACTAAATTGTGTATTAAATCTGTGTTGTAATATACCATGCTGTGAATTGTATTGTAGGCGCCACGTTCTGCGGTTCCAGATGACGGCCCCTTTGGGCCACCACGTTCACCTCTGCTCCACCACACCATTTGTTTTTGGTGACGAGGAAACTGTGATGGCTCAACTTACAAAGGTAAAACATTGGTCCACTTCAGTAGATAGTGAGGATTTAAGACATGGTGTGGAAAATGTAATTTGAAAACTGTCTATTAGAAAGGTAAAGGTGCAGTTTTAGGTCATGTATATCTATATTATGTTAGATTTTCTACTTACTTGTATAGTAATATACTGTGACAGCTATGTATTGTAAATTGTGATACTTAACCGAGGAGCACCCTGTGTTTACATAGGTTTTACTTCCCTTCATTGTAAAGGTAGAGACAATATTATCATTGATGATAGCACTGATATATGTGTTGTAGTTTGGAAACATTTTGTTATATTAGAACTGATGTGTTGATTAAGTGTTACAGATAGATTATAACAAGTGTGTTTACTTACAGGAAAGCTGTAGGTTTGTGGACAACGCCACACAAGTAATGAACAGTATTGGCAAGTGTATTGCATATTTCAACGATCGTGAGGCCTTTAAGCAGGCCTGGGAGGAACTTGTCAATTACCATTGCCCATACAGACATGATAAACTTATGTCAAAGGCCAACCATTTCAAGGTAGGTTACAAAAATAGACTTGTCGGGACCTTGTGAAGTTCAGTTGTTGTCTCAAATGCTGGCCACTTATTTCCTGTCAACACCAACCATTTATTAGTAGGTTAGAAAAGTAAACCCTTACATGAAATTGTTGAGGCATTTTGTTTATAACTGATTTTTATTGATTCCAGATCTTCAATGATGCGTTATATAATACCCTGAGAAAGTGTCTATCAGATATTGCCAACCAGGACCTTGCCTTTGCCTGGAGATCATTTACCTTTGACGCTACTACCAAAAATATCCTTGGTTTACCGTCCAGCAGTAGGCCTGGTATGGTTTTATATCATCTGCAAGTAGAGAAACCATAACCTACTGTATGTATACTGGTTCAGAGTGACATCATAGGAGAGTTTTTACACAAACACTCTTAATATAGCTGCATTTATGTGAATTGTTTGAATGATTGAAATAATCAGATTGATATAACCAGTACAAGAGTGGCTGAAAAAGAGATATCATTAGAAAGGTTGAAATTATTATTGTTTTTCCTTTGGTAAAGTTTAACTAAGTATATTAAGCAAATAGAAGTTTCAATGAAGTTCAGAAAGTACTAACTAAACATGAAATATTAGAATATCAGTGCATATGACTGCAGTGCAAAACACCAGTAAAGCAAAACTTGAATTTACAAAAGAGATAGAAATTAATTTTAACATTTTGATTTTAAAGCAACTGGTATGACAAGTCACAGAGGATCTGCTAAACCTTCCAAAGACCAAGGCAAGGAGAAGGATAAAGACAAGAAGCGTAAGTGAAATGTTGGATCCTGTGTCACATTTCCCCAGTCAGTACCTTGTACGTAATTTGTGCTTTGCCACATTTCCCAGAGTCCATAATCTGTTTAAAACACATGTCCTTGTTGCCTGTGTTACATGTTCTGACACCCTGCTTGTAAATTTGCCTGGTGTCACATGTTATGACCCCTGCTTGTAATTTTGCCTGGTGTCACCTGTCACAGGAGTGATACCCTGCCTTGTGATTTTGCTGTGTGTCGCATACACAGACTGTTCTGTCTGTTCCACTGTGTATCCTGCCCACACCCTGTCCTGTATCCCACCCACACCCTGTCCGGTATCCTGTCCACACCCTGTTCTGTATCCTGCCCAACCCTGTCCTGTAACTGGTCCACACCCTGTCCTGTATCTGGTCCATACCCTGTCCTGTATCCTGTCCACACCCTGTTCTGTATCCTGCCCAACCCTGTCCTGTATCTGGTCCACACCCTGTCCTGTATCTGGTCCATACCCTGTCCTGTATCCTGTCCTCTCCCTGTCCTATATCCTGCCCACACCCTGTCCTGTAACTGGTCCACACCCTGTCCTGTATTTGGTCCACCCCTGTCCGGTATCCTGTCCTCTCCCTGTCCTATATCCTGCCCACACCCTGTCCTGTAACTGGTCCACACCCTGTCCTGTATCCTGTCCTCTCCCTGTCCTGTATCTGGTCCATACCCTGTCCTGTATCCTGTCCTCTCCCTGTCCTATATCCTGCCCACACCCTGTCCTGTATCCTATCCACCTCTGTCCACCTCTGTTCTGTATCCTGCCTACACCTTGCCCTGTATCCTGCCCACATCATGCCCTGAACATATTGGGTGTTTGGCTATCTTTGTATATTGGCACCCAAGCTTCTGGCCACGTCACCCTATGTCACAATATATTGTAATATTGCATGTCACTCAATCTCTCACAATTGTGCATGACAGTAATGGTATACAAATGCATGCTACTCATTTATGAGTAATCAATAATTATAGCACTATTTATATAGATTTCTGTATCACATACATTAGAACTCTGAAAAATTGTTCATTCAAGTCAACGCTAAAGCTGTTAAATTGACAGAACTTTGTTAGAACAATATATCAAAAGTAGATTTAGAATATAAAATATCCATAGAAGATGAATTAAAGCATTTGAATACCCTCCCTATAATCAACATTTAAATGTTTGTACTTAATTGATGTGAGATATTTAACAGCATTAGCCATGTGTTTCCAGGCATGTCAATTTCTCATGGTAAAGTATTCTTCACTCACATTAGAGATGTATCACCAAGAACCATAACTCTTGTCTTAACTTATCATGTTCTGTACTTGTGGATAATCCCTGTGTCCTCAGTAGATAGTACTATGTAATCAGAAAACTCCGACCATTTTATACTGTTGTAAGTCCCTAGGAATGCACTAAGGTCAAATTTAGCGTCTCAAATCTAAACAAGAGTCATTGATGATTAGAACTGAACCAGTGATGATTAGACCTGTACCGGTGATGGTTAGACCTGTACTGGTGATCAGTGATGGTTACACCTGTACTCATGATGGTTAGACCTGTACCAGTGATGGTTAGACCTGTACCAGTGGTTGTTAGACCTGTACCAGTGATGGTTAGACCTGTACCCGTGATGGTTAGACCTGTACCAGTGATGTTTAGACCTGTACCAGTGATGGTTAGACCTGTACCAGTGATGGTTAGACATGTACCAGTGATGGTTAGACCTGTACCCATGATGGTTAGACCTGTACCAGTGATGTTTAGACCTATACCAGTGTGTACCAGTGATGGTTAGACCTGTACCAGTGATGGTTAGACCTGTACCGGTGATGGTCAGACCTGTACCAGTGATGATCAGACCTGTACTGGTGATGGTTAGACCTGTACCGGTGATGGTTAGACATGTATCAGTGATGGTTAGACCTGTACCAGTGATGGTCAGACCTGTGCTGGTGATGGTTAGACCTGTATCAGTGATGACCAGACCTGTACTGGTGATGGTTAGACCTGTATCAGTGATGGTTAGACCTGTACCAGTGATGGTCAGACCTGTGCTGGTGATGGTTAGACCTGTATCAGTGATGACCAGACCTGTACTGGTGATGGTTAGACCTGTATCAGTGATGATCGGACCTGTACTGGTGATGGTTAGACCTGTATCAGTGGTGGTTAGACCTGTACTGGTGATGGTTAGACCTGTATCAGTGAGAATCAGACATGTACTGGTGATGGTCAGACCAGTATCAGTGATGGTTAGACCTGTACTGGTGATGGTTAGACCTGTTTCAGTGATGGTTAGACCTGTGCTGGTGATGGTCAGACCTGTACCAGTGATGGTTAGACCTGTATCAGTGATGATCAGACCTGTACTGGTGATGGTTAGACCTGTATCAGTGATGGTTAGACCTGTACCAGTGATGGTTACACCTGTACCAGTGATGGTTAGACCTGTACCAGTGATGGTCAAGTGATGATCAGACCTGTACTGGTGATGGTCAGACCAGTATCAGTGATAATCAGACCTGTACTGGTGATGGTTAGACCTGTATCAGTGATGATCGGACCTGTACTGGTGATGGTTAGACCTGTATCAGTACTGGTGATGGTTAGACCTGTATCAGTGGTGATGGTTAGACCTGTATCAGTGAGAATCAGACATGTACTGGTGATGGTCAGACCAGTATCAGTGATGGTTAGACCTGTACTGGTGATGGTTAGACCTGTTTCAGTGATGATCAGACCTGTACTGGTGATGGTTAGACCTGTACCAGTGATGGTTAGACCTGTATCAGTGATGATCAGACCTGTACTGGTGATGGTTAGACCTGTATCAGTGATGGTTAGACCTGTACCAGTGATGGTTAGACCTGTACCAGTGATGGTCAAGTGATGATCAGACCTGTACTGGTGATGGTCAGACCAGTATCAGTGATAATCAGACATGTACTTGTGATGGTTAGACCTGTACCAGTGATGGTCAAGTGATGGTCAGACCTGTACCAGTGATGGTCAGACCTGTACCAGTGATGGTTACACCTGTACCAGTGATGGTTACACCTGTACCAGTGATGGTGTACCAGTGATGGTTACACCTGTACCAGTGATGGTGTACCAGTGATGGTTACACCTGTATCAGTGATGATCAGACCTGTGTTATTAAAGAGTACAATAAACCTTTGGTCTGTTCAAATAGTTCAAATTGTTTTACTTACAAACTGAAACACATCGTGTGACTGACGTATGCCTATACACAAGCAGACATGTGTTTTTGGCTTGCTCTATGATTTCTTTATCACGATATCTACGGGGATAAAGTACAAAATGAAAACTGCCATTTATCAGTCAATTAACATGTAAGTGTTTCTAACGATAATTACATTATAATCACCATGTTTTTCAATTGTCCAAATAGGCTGTTGTCAGTTTCTAGTTTTTGGTTGGTAGTTTGGTTGTGTCCTGTTCATTCTCAGCCCCCATCAGCTGTCAAGCTTATTGCTATACCATCTGACAGAGAAAAGCCAAGGGCAGTAACTCTGGGGGATCAGAATGTTTCCTGTCTTGCTTAGACATTTTTCACATTTATTCATGATTTCTGGCAATAATGACTCAATGGTTCAAACTATTATTTATTTTCACTAGCATAATTTTGTATAATTCGATCTTGTTCAACAATATTGTTTGATTTTTGTTTGGATTAACCAAAGGTTAATTGTAATGTAGACCATAAGCTTTGTTTATCTCCTACCTGAATTATGTTACAGTTTGCCATGGTTACATTTGTATGTCCAGAAGTACCTTACATGACTATTTAACTTATTCTCTGTTATACAAGTTTACTTAGTCATCATTCTTATTCTTTCATGGAGAGTCTTTATCTTTTTCTGAACTAAATTATACCTGGTCCTGGAAGGGGAGTGAGATGTTATAGTTGTATGATTGTTTGATAAGTAAGGTTTGTTATCTAATATGTAAGTCACTGCCATTAGAGGTAGTGGATAGCTGACAATACTACTTATTGAATATGGCTTTAAATTTAACTGTATATAACATATACAAGTATTTCATTAAATTAGTTCCTTACTGAGTAGAATTGTCACCCAAAATCTGCATTTCACAGTTCTGGTTAGTATTTGATATCTGAAAAATATACTGTTCCTGTAATTTTATTATGGGCAGTAAGAGAGTGGAGTGATTGAGAAGAATTTGGAAGGTGTTGTGTTATAGTAATTAACATCTAGTCAAGGACTGGTGGTGGAAAATATCATAACTGGTGATGGCTCAACCTCCTCATATATTATTGTCTGTAATCTTTATAAAGATTGTATATCATATATTATTGTCTGTAATCTTTATAAACATTGTATATCATACTGTCGACGTATTTATCTCCCTTGCTGTACCTGTCCATTCTGGCACCCCTGTATATTAACTTTATCATTACCTCCCTTTAGGAGTTACACAACAGGAGGTCAAACCACAAGGTAACTTTGGTTTTATAGAACATAGACGTCACCGGTCAGAATCTGACTGAGTGCTAGATCTTTGCTTGGACATAATATTGGTACTAGGCTACTTGTAAGAATCTGTTTATCCTTTTGCTTATGTTTAAAATTGTAGGTTTTAATTTTTACCAAACTTCTAGCTGATATGATTTTTTTTTTCTTTTTCTTTTTTAAATCTTGCAGATGACGCAGGAAATTCAGTTTACCTTCCATATTAACAGTAGTTTTCTAGATATTAACAATGTTACAGTATCTTTTAATCTGTTATGTTTTGATAAATTATTGCTTTTACAGAAGAATATATAAGTCTTATATTGTTGATATCACCATATGATCAGAAGATTTTCACTCTGATCGACTGTTGGATAGCGAACTTTGTAGCTAATTTTCATTACATTCCTGACAGATTCTGAGAAGACAATGAGTACAGATGTATATCTGTTTGTGTGTTTATAATGTAATATTGATTAATCTTTTTCACAGTTAGTAAGCAAACACATTCTCTTTAGGAGAAATTTACACCTGCTTGTCTAGTTCCTAGGAATGATTTGCACCTATAATTTGTAATAGTGAATGATTAGAATTACTACTATCTTTCTAATACAGTAGTACAGTAGTGTATAGATATTCATCCCCTTAATGGAGGATGTTATTGTAATTACTTGTCAGAATGATAGAGGGAGTGGCCTTCATTCCATCCTGTTGTCTTTCTGAAAATCTATCATTGATGTTGAGAAAAAGCTACTTAACATTCCACAGTGTTCTCAGATTCAACACTGTCAGTACAGCAATTCTATATAAAAAGTACAACTAGGTGCATTAATAATAAGCATACTACTATCAGATTGGTCAAAAGTTATAGAACAAATAAATGAAATGTAACCGTGATTGATGATTGTACAAAGTCTGTCAGATTAGAGTAAAACCTGAGATGATATAATACTTAGTAGTTTCACTAATTTTGATTGTCCTAATTGGTATATTTCCTCCCAGATGAAGTTGGACTGAACTGTATAATTACATTTGATGATTTGATATAATAGACCAAGTATGAAGTATATCAAAAGATATATGATGGACATGTAACAGGAGAACCATAACCTACTTCTGTTACATATCATTATAGACAGTGTCAATATTGGTACACATTATGTAATGATGATAAAGGGATGATGTGATCCTCACACATCTCTGACATTACATTGTTGGTTTTCCTAATATCTGCTACCATTATTTGTCTACATATAATTTTTTTCGTAGATAATTTGAGACAAGTGAGAATGGTGTGTTGGACTTTCGTAGACAGTTGAATGGTGATAGGAAGGTGTTAATATGATTGAGCTCTGGAGTACTTTCTAGTTCAACATATAGAGTTTACTAGTTTTACTAAAACAACATGTTTCAATTCTTAGAATTGCCTTCATTCAATATAAAACCTTTTGTCCGATTGAACTATACAACCTATAACCTTACATGTTTGTTATTCTAACCTTCATTTTCAGTGTCTCAATTTGATAAAAATATCAACTGACCTAGAAAAACCAAAAGTATATTTAATATGTTTTATTGTTTAGTACGTATAGAATAAATTTTAACTCCAGTAAAATACTAAATATGAGTGTTTACTATAGATTTATCCTATACCAGAAGACTGATAGAAAAGTTAGGAATGTGTCCTAATGTGTCCATCCTCAGTAACTATTAGAATTTAATCACACAAGAACACACTTCCTTCTCTATATCCCTAACACCACAATAAACTTCTGAACCTTTCTATGTAAGTTAAAAACTCTTTTAAACCCTTGTGATTAATAACATCTGATATCCCTTTGAACCTTGTAGCCTACTCACCTATCTTAACATTGTTTAAACCTTATAACTTAACCCCACCACAATTCTCAAACTTTGATTATAAGCCATCAATGTGTATTTGTGCCCGTGTTTATAATCCCTCCCTGCTGATCCTTTGTTTATAATGTACATGTAAATTATCCTCCATATGTTTCAGCTTTAGTTGCATCCCCTTACCACCTATAATGTTCTAATATGTGTTTTTCTTTTCTGCATGCCTCCCTATAGAACCGTCCGTAGAGGGTATGTCCGTTTTACCTACATTGTCTAACACTGGCTGCTATGTTTGATTTGATATTATGTGCATGTATATTATAATGTGATTGTTGTAGAAATTGGTACAGTGAAACTTGTTCTATTGATAAAGGTGACAGGCATTTCAGGTGTCCAAACTCTGATTCATTAATTTATCATAAGTTACAACGGACATTTTTATGTTGAAGTTGCTGATTAATAATACCAAGTTTAAACAAATTATCATTCTTTTTAATGAAAACTAGTTAAATAATTGATTTTTTTTGATGGTTTGCGTAAAATTTTAATTTTACATTATCCATGACAAATATCTAACAAAGCAGGAACTACAAGTATAGGACACAGCATACAAGACAAGATTCACTGTACATTGTTTGGGTTTATTGTAATTGGTGAATGATTTTTGGTAGACAAAACAAAATGGTGTTGAGAGTTTGTTTTATTTTTAGGGATCAGATTGGATTTTTTTTTACTTAGTTAAAATGTTTTGAGATTCATCCTGAACTTCATTATAGAAAAACTCATTACCAGGTATAATTGTCCAACAACGAAAATGCCTTGTGATCAACCTGATTCACTTAAGTCTCTAAGAGATGTTTAATTGCTTCATTCTATCTCGTCTAAATAAAACATAAAAGGATAAAAGAAGTTTGAGGATGTTTCTCTGGTGTTGCGGATTGCTGTATGTGTTGGTGAGGTGATGTGTTTGGCTAACTAGAGATGTAGATATCAAAGACAAATTATAGCCATGAAACTAACTGGTTTTTACAACAAATAGATCGGTGGTGTATCTCAAAGTTTGGTTTAATTTGAAACTTTTTAAAAAATGGATATTTCTGCAGTCAGGATGTTTCAGGGTTTCAAATGATGTAATGTTCTCTCTCATTGTGAAGGAATAATCACTTTTCTATCAATATTAGCCATTCCTATGACAAACAATGATACCTAGTAAAGTATTAAAAGTGATAGTTTCCTAGTACCATATCAACAATATTGTTATATATTATGATAAGTTTTTTGTTTTCTCATCCATTACATGATTTTTTATGGTATCCATGGTCTCTTTTCAGGAGAGGCAGACAAAGTAGAAAACCCTTGGGCAAACAGGTAAGTTCTTAGCATATTCTTCAGGTTGGTAATGTTAATAAAATAGAAGTTCTTATAACACAACCAGTAGAAGATTGGAATGTGATGTTTCGATGACTACATGGTCACCTTCATCAGACAAAAGACTGTTGTGGACTTTCTGCATTAGTGCTAGTATGCTCCATACTGGTCATTTGTCTGATGAAGGTTGGTGTGATATAAAACTCTCAGATAAAGCTGCCCAGTGTAACATTATCAAGGCCTAGATTTCAGATGTGTAATATTTTACAAAGTAAATGATCAAAGTATATATATATAAATTGAAATGTGATAGAAAAGAGCACATTAGAATATATTGTTAACATTCTTCGTCCTCTGCCTGTAGTTTAAAATATTAAGAAAGATTAAAAATTATCCTGTATGACTGTTGATCTAACAGACATAATATCTATTGATTAAACAGAACTTAGAACCTAGATTTTACTCTTCAACAGGGAGCCTACTACTGAGGAGCAGATAGCAGCCATAAGGATCCAGAAGGTTGGCAAAGGATATGTTGTACGCAAACTTCTCAATGCCCGCACACCTGGTAAGTATATTGTTGGTAGGTCGTAAACCTGGGAATCACATAGTGATAGTTTTATTGTAATTCATCATCAACTAAATTTGATCAAATCTTGGATTTGTCATATTTGGAAATTTTCTTGTCTGTCAAGTATTTCTGTCTTAACTGGTGTGAAATTTAATTTAAAAACTCAGATCTACAAAATACATTAAAGAGCTAAACTTTATGTTAGCTTTACATATTCTAGGTAAGTTTCTTTGTTACTAAGTTTAGACCTTCATGTTGTATGTATTTGTAGTTAATCTTATTCACTACAGAATCACTACAGATAAAACAGCCTGTGTAACTGGTCCATCAGCATCAGTTTCTATGTTAACCTGATATGTTTACAGGGACGGAAGAAAACAGCCGAGCCATGGAAGCACTACAGAAATCCTGGGCCATCCTGGAACAGAATATCGAACAAAATGGTCTTTATCTGTTTAGGTAAGTCACAGTTGTGAAATAACATCCTCAGAACACAGACATTTGTCAGTGACACAATACCTTTCAAAAGGAAGAGTCTTTGAGAGAGAAACATGTACCAACAAAACAACCAACCAACAGGTGTAAACCTAGCATTGTATAGAATACAGTTGGCATTCTAGTGACTAGATTCACAGAAGGATCTTATAATCATTTAATTATTTCCTGATTTAAGGTCAGATAAAAACTGACTGTTTTTTTTATATTCCTCCAGGTACATGTTCAAACTGGACCCTGACATTATGTCAAAGTATCCATTCTACCAAGATGAATGGAACAAGATCTCGTATGCTGACTACACAGGGCAGTACCCAGACCAGCCAGCTAACAACTGGTTTGTGGTGTTCAGGTAAGTTCTTTACCAGCTATAAGTAGATTTAGGGTTTGATGAATCTTCATACTTGGTGGTTGCTATAATATCATTAAAAAGTTCATCTTTCTGAGGTTCTCATTGGTTGTGATTCTTCAATAAACTCTAGAAACCAGGCATTCAAGTTACAGTTTATCTAATTGTGAATAATGATGTGATAATGTTCATGTTATAGCAAGGTGGGGTAGCATTGACATGTTTTGTGAATGTCCAGAACTATATTTAAAGACTATCTATTGTCAGGGAGATATTCTATGTACAAGAGGAGATGCTGGTGGTACCCAAACTGTATGTACCAATCAACACATGTATGCTGAGAGTGATTAACAATGATAATGGGGAGGAGATCCCCAAGGTTTTCCAGCGAGTCGCCCCCTACGTCTACAAGAAAAACAGGGTCTGTATCATTATTCAGTCATAATTTGTATTGTATTAGCAGCATGTGTTACTTGAATAGGACAAGGGTAAATGAGGATATCTAGATTGTGTTAATGTAGGAAATATTTCTCTTCAGTACTTTTAACCTACATGTATGTCAGCAGAAATATATTTACAAGAGATCTTTCAGAAATTTTCATTAGTTTATTAGTAAGTCAAGGGATTTCTAAATTGATATTTTTGGTCACTGATGGTAGGTGTATGTACTTATAGAAAGGCTACACATTTGTGGCTGAAGCTAGGACTACAGAGATGCCACTGGCTGCCAACAAGTGGCGGATGCGTCTGATTGGCTCATTGAGTCCACTACCAGCGCCACAGAAGAATGAGAAAAATGAAGTTACATGTAACTCAACATTCCATGTACGGGAACTCAAGGATTACTACATACCTAACCCTAAGGATGTGATATTTAGGTGAGTAGCATCTGAGTTACCTTGACAGAGGTGGCTTCGATGAGTAAATTTCTGGACATGTAATGGTTTATTGATTTTTTTTTTCTTTTTGAAATTTTTTTTTTACGAATGATGATTCATTGAGTAATTTTGTTGATAGATAATGGTTTATTACAGAGTTTGTTGATAGATAATGGTTTATTACGGAGTTTGTTGAGAGATAATGGTTTATTACGGAGTTTGTTGAGAGATAATTGTATATTACAGAGTTTGTTGAGAGATAATGGTTTATTACAGTGTTTGTTGAGAGATAATGGTTTATTACGGAGTTTGTTGATAGATAATGGTTTATTACGGAGTTTGTTGAGAGATAATGGTTTATTACGGAGTTTGTTGATAGATAATGGTTTATTACGGAGTTTGTTGAGAGATAATGGTTTATTACAGTGTTTGTTGAGAGATAATGGTTTATTACGGAGTTTGTTGAGAGATAATGGTTTATTACAGTGTTTGTTGAGAGATAATGGTTTATTGAGGAAGACTGTTGATAGTTGTGATTAGATGTGGAATCTTGTTGACAGATATGGTTTAATTAAGAACTTTGTTCACAGGTATGCTGTGAAGGTGAATGAGGATCACATGCCTCCAAATGTAACCAGTATACAAGTGAATACATCAAAACAGGATGTGTATATCAAGCTGGTTGTTCTGGACGATGAAGTTGAGGTTGCCAGCACTACAGGCAAAGGTCATGCTGTTATCCCAGCCTTCATCTTCCAAAAGGACATTGACTTGAACTCCGAGGATAAACGTCCAAGCTCCAGAGCATGTATGTTACACTTAATGTAAACAGAGGTGTAATAGGGATTTTGGTTTCTTTTTCCAGAACAGGACACATAAGGAAAATGTAATCCGTACATGATAAATTTATAAAGGATGTATATATACATGTAGTTATAAGAAATTAAGTGTTGTTATGGTTGTCAGAAACTAGTATAAATAAATCCTTTATTTCATGTTCATCATGCAGAAAGTTAATGATTTATCTTTGTTTCCCAGCTAATAAAGATGGTAAAGTAAAGGGCAGCACAGGCAAGCTAAAGCGTACAGGGTCCGCCAAAAGTGTAGATGGGCGTGGTTCGGTAAGTGAAGCCTGATCTTTCATTATAACATGCAGCTGAGTGTTTGTTTGCACTAGTTACAGTAACATAATTTGAATGGAATCACAATCGATTCTTACAGAATAAGATCAAAGAATACATTATCTAGTATTAGAAGTGTTAACTCCAGAGAGAAGCATGCTGAATCTACCTGAAAATTCTTCACTGCCAAGTGTATTAAGTAATACATTGTATTATGAATATGACCACTGGAGTTTTAAATCTAATCTCTAGTATGTGAGATGCTGAATATATTCTCTAGACTTGTACCCGGGATCCTGAAAAAAATGGGTTTTGAATATAACCTCTTGTACCTATGTAGTAGAATATACCTCCTGGTGCCTGGGCTTCTAAATAAACTCTCTAGTACCCTGGATCCTAAATAAACTCTCTAGTACCCTGGATCCTAAACAAACTCTCTAGTACGCTGGATCCTAAATAAACTCTCTAGTACGCTGGATCCTAAATAAACTCTCTAGTACCCTGGATCCTAAACAAACTCTCTAGTACGCTAAACAAACTCTCTAGTACGCTGGATCCTAAATACCCTGGATCCTAAACAAACTCTCTAGTACGCTGGATGCTGAATATACTCTCTACTAGTTCCAAGGATTCTAAAAATATCCTCTAGTACCTGGAACATTTAATATATAATCTAGTACATGGGTAATGAATTTACCATTTTGTTTATGGGGTACTAAATATAGTAATATACCTACTAGTACCATGGATACTGAATACACCCTCTAGTTCATCAGGTACTAAATATAGTAATATACCTACTAGTACCATGGATACTGAATACACCTTCTAGTTCATCTAGTACTAAATATAGTAATATACCTACTAGTATCATGAAATATAGTAATATACTAAATATAGTAATATACCCACTAGTACCATGGATACTGAATACACACCTTCTAAATATAGTAATATACATCTAGTATCATGAATACTGAATACAATATAGTACTAAATATAGTAATATACCTACTAGTACCATGGTATACATGTTCATCATACTAAATATAGTAATATACCTACTAGTACCATGGATACTGAATACACCTCTAGTTCATCAGGTACTAAATATAGTAATATACCCACTATATACCATGGATACTGAATACACCCTCTAGTTCATCAGGTACTAAATATAGTAATATACCTACTAGTACCATGAATACTGAATACACCCTCTAGTTCATCAGGTACTAAATATAGTAATATACCTACTAGTACCATGGATACTGAATACACTCTCTAGTTCATCAGGTACTAAATATAGTAATATACCTACTAGTACCATGGATACTGAATACACCCTCTAGTTCATCAGGTACTAAATATAGTAATATACCTACTAGTACCATGGATACCCTCTAGTGCCTGAGAAACTCAATATATCCTCTAGTAATTAACCTGGTTACTGATTATACCCTGTAATTCCTGCGCCTCTGAATATACCCTGTAATTTCTGCGCCTCTGAATACATCCATGGTAACTTGTGTACTGAATGTACCCTTTAGTACTGTAACTGGAGTGCTGTACTCTTAAATATACAAAGTGTTGAAAATCATATAAAGTAATTTACACAGTGTTTGGTGTGATGTTTAGTTAAATGCATGTTATATTAGAATAATCGCATGTCCAGTTTGTAACACTAATGATACCTTCATTGAAGTCAAAGTGTTATGCATGAAAATTTACATCTAACAGTCAAATACAATTAATATAAAGAAATATATACACCATATTGTAAAGCATGACGTTGGACTAGTTTAGTGACTGCATGGGGTGATGTTTTTGTGATGTGGCATGTCATTTTTCCAGAGGGGAAGCAGGCATTCTGATGCAGGAGTGAGTGATGGAGAAATTGATGAAAAAGACTTGAAGGTAGTCAAGTTGTGATTTGATCTAAAAATGAAATTGTTGTAAAACTTTGGAAAAAGCAATTACCAGACATTTATGATTCATGAAATTTTGAATTACAAAAAGAATTAACACAGGCTTAACACTAATCTGCCTTGCTTTAGTTACATGTATAAGAGTATAAATATATATTCGAAAATATTAAATATTGAAAATGTGATTTTTTTTTTGTACAGCTGTAAAAAATTCAAAAATTCAAAAATATATATATATAAAAAAAAAATGCAAGCAATGCGATTTTGTGCATGCAATAGTTAGGAGATGCTTTGAATTTCATGACCTATTTCCATATTGGTAATGCTGCTGTTTTCAATCTACTGCATATCAATTGCATGAATTTGATAACCTGTATTTCGTTAGTAAATCAATGAGGTTGATAGTGTAATATTCAGTATATGAACATTTTTTAACGTAGAAATTTCGTTGATTTATTACGCAGTAATGAGAACGTTTCTGATTGATATGTTTGTTTGTTACAGCCACATAAATACATCATCCAAGCAACAGTGATGCGTAATAGCTGGCCCCTCAGCGAGAGCAGCTGGATTTTTGTACAGATGCTCAAGGACATAGAGAAGAATGAGCTCAAAGGTAGCTACAGGCACATCAAGCTACAATACTTCTCATAAGTCACATGGTCCTTTGGTTTCACCCTCTATCAGAAACCCTTCCTTTCATTGTCTCACTCAGTTAAATGTTATAGAGTTCCCAGATGACACATAATTCTTATAACCCCACTTTTTCCATGATATGAAAAATTTTCTACACTTTAATGTTACCCCTTTATTTCTTTCCCACATCGTAGTTTTGTCCTTCTGCCCCGTGGTTCTGAGATTATCTTATTTCTTTATGTCCCAACATCCAACTGATCTGGTGTCCCTATCAAAGACAGCAGAAATTTGTATTTTGGACATTCTTTAAAAACTAGAATTAACCTACATGATAAGTGAAATTCAATGGCCACTTAAAATATCAAAGTAAAGTCAACCAACGTCATGCTGGTAAAAGTCATACTATATATGTATGAGACTTTGTAAACAAATGTTATAATCTAAGACGTAGTATGTATACAATTGTCTTGGTATGATTCTTCTTGTGTACACATATATACAAAAATGCCATGTTCTGAAACTTTGTATGTCTTTATACTCAAAAACTGAACACAAATGTCATACCTAGAGACACTGTTTGTACACAAATGTCATACTTTTAGACTTTGTGTGCACAAGTGTCCTACTCTGGAACTTTTTTGTACACAAATATTACAATCCAAGACATTTTGTGTACACATATGTATAAAAATGCCATGTTCTGAGACTTTGTATGTCATTATACTCAAAAACTGAACACAAATGTCCTTCCCTGAGACTTTGTGTTTACACACATTATACTGTGAGACTAAGTGTGTACATTTAATGAGCTTTTGTGTATATAAATGCCATACTATGAGCTTTTGTGTATATAAATGCCATACTATGAGCTTTTGTGTATATAAATGCCATACTATGAGCTTTTGTGTATATAAATGACATACTATGAGCTTTTGTGTATATAAATGCCATACTATGAGCTTTTGTGTATATAAATGACATACTATGAGCTTTTGTGTATATAAATGCCATACTATGAGCTTTTGTGTATATAAATGCCATACTATGAGCTTTTGTGTATATAAATGCCATACTATGAGCTTTTGAGCTTTTGTGTATATAAATGCCATACTATGAGCTTTTGTGTATATAAATGCCATACTATGAGCTTTTGTGTATATAAATGCCATACTATGAGCTTTTGTGTATATAAATGCCATACTATGAGCTTTTGTGTATATAAATGCCATACTATGAGCTTTTGTGTATATAAATGCCATACTATGAGCTTTTGTGTATATAAATGCCATACTATGAGCTTTTGTGTGTATGTAAATGTCAGCTCTGATATTTTATACATAAGGGTCATAATCTCATTATTATTTCCATTCCTTGTAGTTTGTAAAACTATTTGATATATAATGCTCATGTAATGTTTTAGACATCTAATTTAATTAGAAAACACTGTTTTAGTTCAAACTTTCAGTTTCGCATCTTTTTAGCAAATATCAATAATTTCTCACACACTTTCCTAGTCATATAAAAGTTTATATTCACATGAGTCATGCTTCAGGCTATTTGATGATAATTTCTCTGTCAGTTTTCTTTGAAGAAAAATAAATACTTGCATGCATCTTCAATAAAACTTAGATTATATTTGTTTTTTATCAGTAAGCTTCAAACCACCTCCAAATGAAGACAGTAAGTGACTGTACATATAGTGATCGTACTAGGTGTTTTGTAGTCTTATATGAAGGTAAAAAAAGACCTTTAACTCAATATTGGTGAGCACAGTGCAATGGGGATTTATCTTAAGGTAGCAGAAGATGTTATATTTCTGTATACCCCATATTATGTATTATACTACTAAATATTAATTTTATATTATTTAGAATACAAGTGTTTTTAGATTTGTATTTTTAATTTTTTTACAAGGTATTAGAATTAATTAGCTGATGTACATGTATTCATATACCTAGATACACAAGTATATATTTATCAATTTGTTTAGTGTATCAACATTTAACTTGGGAAGAAGGATTATCTTTAAGCTTGAGGTTATGGTGCATGCTTTACAAGTAAAATCACACATCCAGTATGATCACTGTCTGTGTATGTGTGATCAATCGAGCAACACTTCCACAGATGTGATTGGCTAGTAAGACTGGCCAATGGGTGCCCACGACACGCTTAAGTGTTGCACAACTTGACTGGACTATGTAATCTGACATGTTGGTACCCTATCACAATGCACTCAACACAATTTATCACCACAGCATGTATCACTCAGACATAAGTTTCTGACTTACATATCCAGTTCAGTTCATAATCGTTTTTATATTTGTGTGTGTAAAAACAAATTTCTGTAGAAATATGTTTTCAATTTTTTTTCAGTTGCATTTTAATTGCAAATAACTGTTTAAGTTTACCTAAAATATCTGTTTATTTTGGGGAGGATTAAAACTCTGTAAGCAGATATTTTTGATGGCTTGGTTGAAAGTTTTATTTTTCATTTACTTTTATATTTGATATGAATTTTGCACACGATATAGTTTATCTTATTTCAGATTGTCTTGTGGTTTTTCGTAGAACTTGAGAACTTTATCTTTTTGTATCAAGTTGGTGATATCTTCTTGTATTGATCATGATTTTACTTTTGTAACATAATCTTACTATTTGTCCCTTTGATATTAATGATAAGTAACTAGTTGAATCCAGCTGTTTAGTTTTTTTTGCACTTTCTTATATGTGCTTCCATCCAAAAATATACATTTTAGGTAAACTTTCCATGTATAACTGTTTTTGAAGATAACGATGATCAGGTGTTACTTGTGTAACTAATAAACCAGTACTTTATCTCCAGTTGCCAATAAAGACAGGCCACCATCTCCCCCCAAACAGGAGAAGGCTCCTGCGACATCTAGTAGCTCCCAGAAGGGAGGGAAAGGTGGAAAGACAGACAAGAAAGGAGGGAAGGACAAAGATAAGGATCAGAAGGGATCAAGACCTCCATCTCAAGCATTTGACATGACCAAGCCCCACTGGACACTACGAGTGGTCAGCGATGCCAGCTCTTTTGTAAGTATAGGACATACAGTGTGGTATTTTATCTGAATGCAGACTTATTTTATGGGTAATTAGTTCCTATACATGGTATAGCCATGTAATCAGGCAGATAGGATGGTACAAAACTATTTAATGAGGAAGATGGTACATAAACCATGTAATCAGGCAGATAGGATGGTACAAAACTATTTAATGAGGTAGATGGTACATAAACCATGTAATCAGGCAGATAGGATGGTACAAAACTATTTAATGAGGTAGATGGTACATAAACCATGTGACCAGGCAGATGGGATGGTACAAAACTATTTAATGAGGTAAATGGTACACCAACCATGTAATCAGGCAGACGGAATGGTACAAAACTATTTAATGAGGTAGATGGTACACCAACCATGTAATCAGGCAGACGGAATGGTACAAAACTATTTAATGAGGTAAATGGTACACCAACCATGTAATCAGGCAGACGGAATGGTACAAAACTATTTAATGAGGTAGATGGTACACCAACCATGTAATCAGGCAGACGGAATGGTACAAAACTATTTAATGAGGTAGATGGTACATAAACCATGTGATCAGGCAGACGGAATGGTACAAAACTATTTAATGAGGTAAATGGTACACCAACCATGTAATCAGGCAGACGGAATGGTACAAAACTATTTAATGAGGTAGATGGTACATAAACCATGTGACCAGGCAGATGGGATGGTACAAAACTATTTAATGAGGTAAATGGTACACCAACCATGTAATCAGGCAGACGGAATGGTACAAAACTATTTAATGAGGTAGATGGTACACCAACCATGTAATCAGGCAGACGGAATGGTACAAAACTATTTAATGAGGTAAATGGTACACCAACCATGTAATCAGGCAGACGGAATGGTACAAAACTATTTAATGAGGTAGATGGTACACCAACCATGTAATCAGGCAGACGGAATGGTACAAAACTGTTTAATGAGGTAAATGGTACACCAACCATGTAATCAGGCAGACGGAATGGTACAAAACTATTTAATGAGGTAAATGGTACACCAACCATGTAATCAGGCAGACGGAATGGTACAAAACTATTTAATGAGGTAAATGGTACACCAACCGTGTAATCAGGCAGACGGAATGGTACAAAACTATTTAATGAGGTAAATGGTACACCAACCATGTAATCAGGCAGACGGAATGGTACAAAACCATGTACCTGACATGCAATTGTGTTTTAGACAAACCATATAAAGTATTTGTATCAAGGATAGGAGCAGGTGTACCTTGACAATTCATAACCAGAAAAATTATACAACTAGCCAATATATACTACAACCAGGTTCAGAGTTTACTTAACTTAAAATATACATACCAACTGATCTCAGTAATGTTTGGATTTGTGTTACCAGGAGGACATTGAGGTGAAAAAGGACACAGAGCGTGCTGATGAGATACGAGCCATGAAGAAAGCATGGGAGAATGCTGAGCCAGGCCGAGCTGCCAAGGTATGGATTGATTTTTGTTGGGCTGTTCTGTAATAACTGAGTTTACAAAAAATAAAGATTGAAATTGTATAGAAATGCATCTTAGAAGAAAATGGAAAGCATGTAAATTGTAGATTTAAAGCAGAATTACATATGCTCCCATTGACCATTTCAGGCTCTCCAGTCTCGCCTCAAGTACCTAAACACTCACCTGATCAAACTTCACCCAGACAAGGATGAAGAAGAGGTGAAGGAAGGTGAAGAAAAACCCGAGTCAGAGGCAGAGATCCCACCCCCTCAGACCCCTCTCTCTATGCATGAAGACAAGGAGGAGATTCTCACCCTGGAGCCACCACCACCACCCACACCCAAAGAGATCCTTCCTCCTTTGGATATCACTCCCTTCCTCAGGTCAGTTTATACCTGGGTAACCTTCCCCTATACCCAAACAAACCCAAACAGACATTCCTTCTGTGGGATGTCACTCAATTCCTCAGGTCAGTATGTACCTGGGTAATCTTCCCCTATACCCAAACAAACCCCGAACAGACATTCCTTCCCTGTTCCTCAGAACGATGTACGCTATAATATTCTCAGGAAGATTTAGTGTCATTATGGCAACAAGTTTCTAAACAGAAGAAAATATTTTACAGGAAGGCGAATGGAGAGCCACGATACCTGGATGAAGATGAGATCCAGCGGCGAGAGGAAGAGAACAAACGACAGGTGGAAGAGTACAAGGCCTTCAGGGAACAAGTGAAGAATTGGAGGGAACAAGATAAACTGATGAGGAACAACATCAAGATCAAACAGCTGGAGCAGTGTGAGGACCTACAGGTGGGTGTGGTCGTTATAACATGTCTACTAGGTGTTCTTTATTCTCCACACAATCCTTGATCCTCTAGACTTTTATCTTCTCATGAAATACCCTTAATAACAATCACTTGAGTTTTAAAGCTAGGTACACTGCCTGTTTGCTGTGAGAGGAACAACTTATTTATTTAATAGCTAGAAATAGTTCTTTTTTGCCATGATATCGTGTATTTTATTCTTTAATTTGCTGTTTTTATATATGTGTCCTATAATTCTGGTTATTAATCTACAGCTTGCAGATTTATTTTCAGACAAGAAATGTTTCTAGTGCAAAATATAAAATCACTGAAGTTAATTGTGCTGATTATTCATCCTAGTAAATAGTTTATGTAGTTAGATTAGGCCTTGGATGTGTGGATTTCTAGCTAGTGACTTACTAAAGTCAAGAGATCGGTCTTGTTTCTGTATACATGGAAAAGTATGCATGTGGAAAATTTACACTAAATACACAAAAGTCATTCGGCTGAATAAATTTTACCCACATGCATTAATTTGTGACGCATTATGTACATATACCGGTAGGTCCACTGATTGTATAAATAACCCCCACCTATGTATGCCTGTCTAAATTGCAAAAATTGAGCCCCTTAAGAAACAACCATATTCACAGTAGTTAGGATTTCTAGCTTGTGACTTACAAAAGTCACAGGATAGAGTCTTGTTGATTTGGGTTTCTAGCTAGTGACTAAAAGAAGTTGAGGGATGGAGTCACGTTAGTTTGGAGTTCTAGCGAGTGACTTTAAATAATTCAGAGGATGGAGTCACGTTAGTTTGGATTTCTAGCCAATGACTTAAAAGAATTCAAAGGATGGAGTCACGTTAGTTTGGGTTCCTAGCCAGTGACTTAAAGAAGTCGAGGGAGAACACAGGCTTACACAGCTGTCAAATAAGAACACTTGTTTTGTACACTACTTTTTACAATTCACTTAGATCTGGATCGACTCTTTAACTGTAGTCTGTCAGGGTCACTGTAAACATAGCAGTAAGTTATCTTAATCTAAAGTCTTTTTTTATTGTTACTTGCTTATCAATATTTCAAACATGTATATCAGTGCTATTTCTGTGAATATATCTAACCACAATCATGGTTAGAAAAATTTGTGTCTATAATGATAAAGAAATGTTTACTGCAAATATACTTTGGAATGTTGAATCTAAAACAGATTGGTAGAAACACTATTATGCAGATATTTATCTCAGGTCTTGGGTTTGGTAATTGAAAACTTTGTTTTGTCATTAGAAATTTTTCATGATAGCAGGAACTTGCTTTAGTTCTGTTTAGATTCTGTGTGCTGTGCTTTTCTTCAAATAATCTCTTCCTTGTTTTTTACTCCTTTTCCATTCTAGGAATGTCTTGACGATGAAAGAGATGCCTTTCAACTTGCTCGTGAACAATATCGACAGAAATTTATTATACAGAGAAAACGCAGCAAATTGTCTGCCAAGTAGAAATTGTTAGTTTGTGTATGATATTATAGCGGACATGAAACCAGGTCTAACAGAGATAATCTTAAGTATCTCTCATCAGACTTAGTGTAGTTTGCTTGTAGATTTAGATATGGTGAGAGTTTGTGTGAATTCAAATTTCGGGCGTTTTGAGACTGGATAGTTTTCATTTTTGGTGGATGTGTTAATCATGTTTTAATTTGGGCATTGGAAAGTTATTTTACATTTCAGTGTTTGATGTTTTTTATTTTTTTGTTTTTTTTTTAATTACATGATTTACTGGTGAATATGGTATAACAACATGATAATATGTACATATTCATGTTTTTTTATCACATCAAAAGAAAGTATAACCAGGTTATAAAGTTACCATTAGGATTCTGATAAATTGTGTCCTTGGTCTGTTTGAGTGCCTCCCCTTTAACAACTCCTTCACGTTTTACTAACATCTTTTTATGTTTTGTTTTACAGATTCACATGCCACTGTATTTACATGAGTAGATATACAGCATGTTTCACATTTTGTCTAGCAGGCTTCTGTTATTGTAATGTACACATGTTGATAACAGTTATACTTTTGTTACTCTGGGCTTCTGTACTTCACAGTAGCGTAGCAGCATGTGTACATTCATTAATGTTAATACATATGTACAATGTGTTCCTCTGAGAATCATTTTAATGTATCAAATAAATTTAAAGAACTTTATCATAAAGAGACAGCATGCATTTTTTTCTGAAAAGAAAATTGTTTTATTGTTAAGATAAAAGTCGTGCTGAAATAATTCCTTAGTCAAGCTATATCTCAATGGAGCTCATTGTTAATGTATTTCATTGTTCTTCAAAGCCATGACGATATAGTTTCAGTTTATGCTGATCCTGAACACAGAATTGAAATATGAAATATTGGATATGTAACACACTTTAAAGAGGAACTTCTGAAAAATTACTTTATATACAATAGACAACAGGTGTTTATGGAAAAATAAATCAAAATATAAATTTGAATGAATGTTGTATTAAACAAACAGAATACAGAAAGACATGCAGTATCTATAATGTATAATTTTACCTTTAATATACTTACAAAGGAAAAAATGAAAAACCATGTTTATTTTTCCATTTTTTCCCTTCAGTTTTCCAGATAAAGAAAACAGCTTATATTTGCCTGTAAATTACTACATAAAAAGTACTACAAAGAAATGTTGATACTGACAATATATTTATTATCATCAGGTCTAACGTTGTATACTATCTGTGTAGGCTGTCATTGTGTTTCATACTAGGACACACTTATTTCTCTGTTGTACAGGCCATGTTGGACTCTGCCAGGGAAGGAATAAATAAACCTAGAGAGGCTTTCCGACAAAAGTTCCTTGATGAAGAACGCAGGAAACAGGAAGCTGAGGCTGAGAAGGAGGCTGCAATGGCAGCAGAGGTCACCTCAAAATCACCAAAGGGTAGAAACAAGAGTGCAAAAGGAGCAAAAAGTCCAGGGGGTGGTAAAAAGAAGAAATGATGAGGACATCAAAATAGGATAAACAAATGTACTATGAGGTCTTTCATTTCAAGTAGCATTTGAAAATGTTGCTATCTTAACTAACTTATCAAAGAAAAAGGGATTTCATTCAGCTGTTGTGTGTCTTTCTTTATTGATCTTTCAATCAGATTATATTGTGTACACTGACTGTACATCTCTCTGTGGACATTAATAGTACATCTTGTTGTACTTTGTACACTGACTGTACATCTCGCTGCGTACACTGACTGTACATCTCTCTGCGTACACAGACTGTAAATCTCACTGTGTACACTGACTGTAAATTTCTCTGTGTACATTTACTGTACATCTCGCTGTGTACACTGACTGTACATCTCACTGTGTATACTGACTGTACATTTCTCTGTGTACATTTACTGTACATCTCGCTGTGTACATTGACTGTACATCTCTCTGTGTACACAGACTGTACATTTCTCTGTGTACATTACTGTACATCTCTGTGTACACAGACTGTACATTTCCCTGTGTACACAGACTGTACATCTCACTGTGTACACTGACTGTACATCTCTCTGTGTACACTGACTGTACATCTCTCTGTGCACACTGAGCCTACATCTACCTGTATATGCTGATTGACAACTTTTGGGTAGTGTTACCCTATACCTTAGATAAGAAACTGCAGCAGTTGTTTGAAAACAAATGATATTTAAATATATGTATTATATGCATATCTGTGATAAACGCACAAAGTGCAGTTTAATAAATTCACTGTACATATGAATGTTTAATATATTAAAGAAATGTTTTGTTCACTTGACCAAATCAAGCATGAAAATGCCCTACCAATAAAAAACATATCAGTTGTATCATACAACAGTGAATTCTAGCCCAGGTGTAGATTGTGTCCTATAGCTGATAAACTGACTGTTGTGAGGCTTTTGGTAATTCTATTGACTTCACCTTCATATGGCTTATGTATAAACAATCCTTTTGACTGCTATTGTAGATATGGCTTATGTATCAACATTCCTTTTTACTGCTATTTAAGATATGCATAAATATGTATTATATAGAATAAATGCATATTACAAGTGCTGTGTTATTTTTACACCTCAAGTGTTACTTCTTCTTTTAGCTGACTGACATAATAATTACTTTTATTCATTTTACATTTTAAATTATATATTGATGATGATATAATCCGTGGAATATATTTAAGGCATTGAATACTTCTTTTAACTAAATGTATTGCTGGAAATCTGTTCTTTACATTTTAGATATAATAGATATCAAAATGGTTTGTTGACCATAATTAAAAACGTCTCAGTTTTTATTCCAATGTATATCCAAAGTTGATGATACACAGTTAATTGTCCGAGATCAATCCGTCCTTCCACTGGTTCAAACCGATCACAAGTGGCCCTTACGTAATGTCCGTCCTGCCCCGTATACATGTCTCGTCACTGTTGTCACCTACATGTTGTCAATGTATCTTTATGTGGAAGAAGATTTTTGCATCGTCAAATTATATTTTTGTAGGATGTTCAATTTCATTCCACCTTCTACTCAAATAAATAATCTTTTTTATATCTTTCTTTTTGTTGTATTACAGAAATGGGATGCAAGCTTCTAGTACAAAACTATTTTCCACTTTGTGAAATTGATAATAATTTATACAAAAAAAAGCTTCTGGTTTTCTCTGTTTGTTTATTACTTAACACATTTTGAATATGTTTAACATTAATGAGTTTACTGTTTTTAGAAATAGGGATATCTTCATATTGTCACAGATGTTGTAGAAACATTTCTATATAAAATCTACACACAGGTTTACACTGCATCAGGTCAAAACCTCTGTCTCTATGCCACAACAAAGTTTTATTATATTTGTAAAAAAAAATATTCATATATCTGTTGACAGCAATGTACCATAAAAAGTCTACAATAAATTATTAAATGTGTCAAAACATTATCTTTGTTTTTATTCAAGTACTTTTACTTGATATTGTTGGTTTCAAATTACAGTTAATTAACCGTTATTGACAAGATAAGGCTAAATACACATTATATCATGCCATTGACATGGTCTTTCTTGACATATCAGACACAACATTGACAAAGTCTTGCTTGACATGATTGACACACACCATTGACAGGATCTTATTTGACACATTGGACACAATCATTGACAAGGTCATTCTGGAATGTTTGGTACAAACCAATGAAAAAATATTCCTTGACATATTTGATGCTTACCATTGTAAAAACATTCTTTATTTGACACACATCACTGACAAGGTCTTGTTTACATATTAACACACACTATTGACAAGGTCTTGTTTGACATTTGACAAACACCATTGACAATGACTTGATATTTTTGATACACACCATTGAGAAGATATTCCTTGTCATATTTAACACGCATCTTTGACAAAATTTGGACGGACGTCTTTGATACACCTAGTGACAAGAACTTGTGTGACTTATTTGATAATACTGGCAATGTCTTGCTTGGCATGCAATACATGGAATTGAAAATTCATGACAAGAGAAATGAAAATAGGGACATCTGCTATTATGTTACAATTAGTTATATCATAAGTAAAGTTTTATTGAAGCAAGCGACTGGCTTCAAGTTATGTTCATACAATGACATTGTAGATTTTCTTGAAAATTCAATGTAAAATGGAAGATTTTGTCTGGTTCGGTCCTTGCATGAAAACAGTCTGCCTATGGGTAGACAGACATATACTAATCATTTTTTTTTCTTCTATCAAACTCAAAAGTATGGATGCTCCTGGATCTTCTAACATTGGAACATATGGGAGGAAGGGTAGACATAAGATTAGCAATAATATTGACGATCTCAATCGATCTGAACTCCCCCAACATGAAAGTATAGGGGAAAAAAGAGGTCACTTATAGAACAACACGAAACAGGTTAATGCCAGTCCAAGTATAGAGCAACATGGGGCCGGGTATAGAGCTACCGGAGGACAGGTACAGGGCAACAAGGAACAAGGTATACGATAATGACAGGCCAAGTATAGTGAAACAGGGTGCCGGGTACAGGGCAACAAGGAACAAGGTATACGATAATGACAGGCCAAGTATAGTGAAACAGGGTGCCGGGTACAGGGCAACAAGGAACAAGGTATACGATAATGACAGGCCAAGTATAGTGAAACAGGGTGCCGGGTACAGGGCAACATGAAGACAGGTACAGGGCAACAAGGAACAAGGTATACGATAATGACAGGCCAAGTATAGTGAAACAGGGTGCCGGGTACAGGGCAACAAGGAACAAGGTATACGATAATGACAGGCCAAGTATAGTGAAACAGGGTGCCGGGTACAGGGCAACAAGAGGAGATGTACAGGGCAACAATAAACAAGGTACAAGGTAATTACAAACCAAATACAGTCCAACAAGGGGCCGGGTAAAAGGTAACAATAGGGCACATACGGGGCAACAAGATACCAGGTATACGGTCATGACTGGCCAAATATAGTGCAACAAAGTGCTTGGTATAGGGTTACAGGCGGACAAGTATACGGCAACACGAAACAGGGTATACAATAATGACAGGACAAATATAGTACAACAAGATGCCGGGTATACAGTAATGACTGGCCAAATATAGTGCAACAAAGTGCTTGGTATAGAGCAATAAGAAGTCAATTATACGGCAACAAGGGTCTGGATATACAGTTGTAACACACCAAATGTAGTGCAACAAGGCGCCAGGTAAAGGGCAACAACGCGATAGATATAAGCCAAGGACACTAAAATAAGCTCTTTAGACACATTTCAACGAACGCCTACGGTCATTGGGTAAACCATGTAAAACCTCCCACGGGAAGTAGTGTCATTGCTTATTTTATTAACGACTTCTCATTGGTGAATGTGGCCCTTCTTACTTAGATTGGCCAATATTTACATAGAGATTGTCATCAATGAAGCAGACGACACTAACCCTTCCGGAACATCTGGTATCATTCTCCTGTACTTAAAAAATCCTTAGCTTTACTTAACACACATTTACCATTTTTTGTATACTAAAGACAGGAAGTATATTTTTCTAGATTCTGAAGCATTTCCCAAAGAGTTACGTCCCTATGAATTCTGTATTCCTTATTCTCTTGGTTTACTGTATATCCAGGGAAATTTGTCATATTTGAACTTTGTCGGGTACATTCGACGCTTCTATTCCTCTCCATGTATCGGACGAGATAGGTAAATCTTCCGTCAAACCAACGGTAAAGTTAACACTCTATCTCGATAATCTGCATAAGATTCCGTTACAGAATGCATGAGACTACAACCGGTTCAGAATGATTGGAAGCACCTGCTCATAAGTGAAGTATCTCTTGGGAAAAGACGGGAAGTCTAAAGCAGGACACCGACAACGGCTTTTATGGCAATAAATCATGTTAAGTTAATTGAATTTCCATTTAACTTTTTGTTCAAAAGAATGATTGTCTGACGTTGGGTTTACATCCCGTGGACATACATGGCTGCAGCGTCTTGAGTCAATGATTTCTTGTAGTACCTGGTAAGTAAATTACTGAAGAACAATATACGGGAGGTCCGTGGCATGCAACCCATAGCAACGAAGGAGGAATTCTTGTTTAGAAACAAAACCACGTCAGCACAGACTGGTTCGTTTCTCAGCTTCCCAAGAAACACAAACCGCCACAAACGTGGTACCACGCACAACTTGCTGGTCGTCGGCTGGTGTGAAGTAGTCACAACCCTCTTCGTTCAAAAGACCTTGATCTTACCATCACAATAGTTAAAAAATAAACTATTTGATTTAATTCATATTCGAATATTTATAAAGTATTGTATAGAGAAATAGAAAGTTTTGCATGTCGTTCGCAGGCTCATTGAAGCATTAATTAATGCTGTGATGAATTGATCATACAAACGCACATATTGTGTGAAATTATTATTATCACATCTGAGAGCTCCTGTTAAACTTCAACGCAGTTTAATCATCTACCATACACCGATAACAAAATATTAGAAAGGGGGATCGGGGGTTGGGTTATAATACGCCGCCAGATCACCGACGGCCTTCTGAAAAGGACACCTATCGACAGGAAGTGTCAGGGAGACTGTAGCCAAATGCAACCAACAATCAACCGACCATTTACCTTTCATAGTGTCATTTGTGTGTGTGACACGTTTCATATGTTAGGGTATTAGAGTAGATCACGTATGTCAATCGATTTGATCATTTGACCACGTGAAGGATGACTAATTCCCTATCTTAGTTACATATTCTCGCGTTGACAACAGTTTAAATCGTTTTGCCGAACTGGGTTTGTATCGGTTTTAATTGTTTCCAGACTATTTCTATGAGCAACACCTGTAAAATATTTTAACATTACTTTGTCACCTTCTCTAAGTAACTGTAATATACCTGGTCATCTATATAAGTTCAGTGATGTATGGCATGGACTTAGAAAATCAAGTCCGTGATAGCCGCATTCTAAAGTCATTTTAATATTAGTCTTCGTCGTATTACAATAGCTATAATTATTTAATAACTAATAATGACAGAATTCTTGTCAAATACTTGTCAAATACTAGTCAAATACTTGTCAAATACTTGTCAAATACCTGTCAAATACTAGTCAAATTCTTGTCAAATACTAGTCAAATACCTGTCAAATACTAGTCAAATACTTGTCAAATACTTGTCAAATACCTGTCAAATTCTTGTCAAATACCTGTCAAATACTTGTCAAAAACTTTTCAAATACTTGTGAAATTCATGTCAAATACTTAGTGTAATTAAAAACTGCAATAATATGTAACAGATGATTTGGAAATTACATATATGACATTATTTCGTGGTCGGTTATGACTAAAGATGTTGAATGTAAAAGGTGTTTAGGACTTGTTCAATAACACCATGTTTATAAGTCTGTTGAATGAAATAAGGCCCTTTAGAAACTAAATGCTATGCATGAGAACGTACCCAAGGACATATATAGAAGGTGTAATGTCTCCAGGTAGCAAAGCCCTCTTGGGTAAATCAATTATTTTATTTGTAAATCCCAACTGGCCGGTTTTGTTTCTGGCTCTGATATGTAACCCTTCGGGGTTTTTTTAAGTCTCGTGACCGACAGGTACCATGCCTTTTTATTAAAACTTGCCAGCTCGTAAGCTTTAACTTACAAATTCTACTCAGAGGTCGAACTATAAAGCCTGCATTGGTCGCACATTTGTCTTGTATAGAAACCTATAGTATAACGCATGATATGTGAGCAATTACAGCCAAAAGTAAGTGAATGTTAAAAACGTTTTTATCATTGTTATAGATAACAAGACGTTTTCCCTTTTTCCTTTATCTTTCCGGGTTTGTTTTAAAGTGTTTAATTTCAAGACTGTATCCCAGCATATACCAAGGACTTGGATATATCTAAGTTCGTGGTATATACTAAATGATGTATATGTTTTGATATTCTGTTCTCTAATTATTCAACTAGAAACTGGAAAAATATACTAGGCCTACTTTCTTCGCAATATGTGATAAATGTGAGGATTTTAATAAAACTTTACCGACCAAACCTTAACTGTACTTGTAATGAATGTCGATAGCATCCTGGATACTCCCGTGAGGGGTTACGGTCACTTTTGCTCTCTGTACCGCTGGAACACTCGGCGTCATAGCAAAATTGAAGGTTCCATGTGCGACATCTTGTGGACAAGTCGAAAACGCTAGTTTGATCCTTTGATGTACATCGAGCGAATCTCGAGTTTGCATAACGGTTTATTGTAATGACTTTGAAGTTGGGTGTCGCTACTTTGTAATGTTCAAAAGGAGCGTATCAACCTGTGATTGGTAAGTTTTTTTTTCTCCTGAAAGCAGTTATTCCACTTATGCCTGAAATTTGGCCGCGACATGTTCCAGAGGCACATGAGCGAAAGTGATCGTAACCCCTGGAGTATCGAGGATGGTAAACTATACATAGATGATGTTACTGATATCATGTGAGTGTTTATTTCTATGCACAGATATAGATATATATGAGGAAAAACATCTTCAAAAAGATAGCATTTAAAAAGTTGAGTGATTTTCCAATAAACTCAATTTTCAGTCATTTTTAATAAGTAACGTTAATTTATTAATGTCATTTTTGTTAGGAAAACAACATTCACATCTCACTTGCCAAAAAGGGCTATGGTTAGGCTGGTCATTGCTCACTGTTTTTGTATTAAGTCAAGATGATTTATCTTACATTTTCATCTGATAAAGTACATCGTAAGTGGAACAGGCACACGTTTTACGGAAACACACGAATTCTACCGGAAAATTACGAGAATCCCAATCGGTGCGGTTACGATATTTCTCAAATGTAATTGACTGAAATTAAACATCAAATGTATCCCTTGTTAAAATGGTGATAATTATATCGTGTTATTTCTCAAATACATTATAGTGCGAAGTTACTATTCCAACAAAGTACACAGAACTTTTATTAAGTCTGTAGACTAATTATATTATCGTCGAATCAGATCCCACGATATATTCCATTTCCTGTAATGGCGGCATCCTTGTTATCACGGTAAGCGCGTATGGATCGAGGAATTTTACGTCAATGTTATATTATCTAAGGATAATCTCACTTTTTGAAGTTTCACATGCTTTAATTATGCGAAGATGCAGCATTTTTGATGAATTATGTAATACGATGCTTCCTGTCATTACATGTAAAATTGCTAAAACATTCTGATTGCGTTGGAAATTCGCCGGTGCATTGTTTATTGCAGCATGTCTGTCTAAATGTCGGTTTGTTTCTGAATATATTATAAATATATTCTATTTTAATATATCACGAGTGCAGTTTAAGCATTGTAAGTGATTTTCTCAAATAAAACACTTTTCATCCTGTACTCGGCCATCTACTGAAATCTGTGAACTGTTGTATAATGATCAGTCAAAACCACTGGTACCAAAAGATATAAAAGTTCACGTAAATCACAGGCTTTTATCTCATATGGTGTCTGTGCGTAAATCATTGAAAGTACAGTACCTGTGTTTTGCAACATTTTTTCAAATATGAAATTATGATTGTTGTTTGATCACGTAAGTATTGAAATGATTTAATATGACATGTAAAGGGAAATCAGTCAGAGCTACAATATTACTGCTGTTGACAGCAGATTATTTTGTGATATAGTAGTTTAACAGCTGTTTCTACATACTTGTCAAGTCATTGATTTGTGTGGGTCACACTAAGAAAATTACCATTTTGTAGTAAATCACCTGTTTGAAGATGATGACTTGAGCGGGACCAACTTTTCACAAATTCTTCTGTTCACATTTGTAACAAATAAAATCCATGACCCCTGCCTTAGTAGCATGATGCTCCACTGATCTAGCTAAAGTAAGGTTATCTCTCAGGGCTCTCGATTTGCCAGATTTTGGGCCGAATACGCAATGCAAAATAGTATCTTTTTTTCCTAATTTAGACCCCAAGTTTTCCCAATTCTAAGGAAAATGCCCCAATTTTTCCCAATTCTAAGGGCCCCAGTCCCAAAATGGGGTGTGAGAGCCCTGTCTCTAGTCAAATGGTATATTGCAGTTAATATTTTACCAGGATTACATACTCCGCCTCCAGGATACAACTTATCCTCGACCTTTCAGGGATTACAATAATGTTTGTAAAAGTAATGCTAAGTATTATTCCAGCATTACTACATTGGCACCAATGCAATAAAGGTCATTATTTATTTCAATGCCTGCGGTAAGATTTGAACATTGGACCCCTGATTTACTAGTCTGATGCTCAACTGATTGAGGTAAAGAGAAATTATAACTAGTCTAGTAGTATATTGCGATTAGTATTTTACCAGGGTTACATACTCCCCCTCCAGGATATAACTTATCCTTGAGCTTTCAGGAAGTTCAGTAACATTTCTGAAAGTAATGCTAAATATTATTCCAGCATTCCTACATTGGTACCAATGCAATAGAGGTCATTATTTATTTCAATGCCTCTGATAGGATTGAATCTAGGACCCCTGCCTTACTTGTCTGACACTCAACTGATTGAGGTAAAGAGAAATTATATCTCACACAGCAGTGTATTGTGGTTAGTATTTTACCAGGGTTACATCTGTGACAGTGAAAAATTCTCATAATATGCTAATGATTCACCAATTAAGTGATGGCCAGCCTTCCTCACCCAGACACTGGGGCAATCTACACACAGGATGTGTGAACCACCTGTAAATCAGCATAACCACATAGGACACAAGGCCCTGTGTGGCATATGGCCATGGAGTACCCAGGTCTGGTGATTCATTTATATAGTTATCACTAACATGTGATTATAATAAGAATATATCACTTTTAAAACAAGCACTGGTTATAGCTGTCATGTGTTTGCTTACATGAAGAAGAAGCCTATCTGTAGATATCATAGCTAGCACTGTCAGTATAAACTGACTGTCATGTAAATGAGGTAATAAAGGAGCCAGAAAGTTGAATTAAAAATTCAGATTTCAGCATATAAAATGAATAATGTTAAGAACAACTTCCTAAATATGCCATAATAATACTGATAAATCATCACCAATTGATCTTTATAAAAGAATGTCATCTTAAACTAACAATTCTAACTAAGTTTAAACTATATCTGAAAGAAAATAAAAATGCTCAAAAAATGTCATTTTCTTATATAAACTGTGCGGCAGTAGATTTTTCTACTTTCCAAGAAGGAAATATCAGATTCTGGTATCAAGAAATTTACAATTTTGGTACAGCACCTTGAGACACTAATCCATAAAGAGAATGGTCCGACCTTATTGGTGTATTGAGAAGATTTTTGGCTCTGCCCACCAGCTCCTAGGTGTCAGCCAGGGTCAATATGTGTATATCATCAAACTGTCATCCTACATAACAATTTTAACAAGGTCAGAACTATCTCTTATAGAAAATAAACAAATTCTCTTTAAAAAGGAGATTTTCTGATATAAAATATATATTTAACTTTATCTCCTCCTGAGGAGAAACGTGATACTTTTGCCCTTTTTGGCCTCGCCTCTCTGGCTCCAGGGGAAGGGAACCATAATTACAATTATGGTACCCCTTTTGCCATGGAAGGTTTCTGCAAAAATACATTGAAATCTGCTAGAGAGTTTGGGATTGACCTTCAAACTTGTCATCACCGGTTTGGTCACCATATACCTTTGACAGGTATGGCCTGATAATCAAAAATGATTAAGGGAATGAAACCATTGATGGCAATTAATTGATAACCGCATTGCAGAGTCAAGTAATCTTCTGATATAAAGTAAAGTTTTATTATACTATAAGATATTATAGAATAAAATGAGGTAGTGTAGTTTTTATAAATGTCTGCCAGGATGCTGTTTACCAATGCAAGGTTTTATAGTTTAGTACAAATAGGAATTAACATTCTTTGTCTGTATCTACCCATCTTTTGATGGGAATTGAGGACATGAATTCAACCATGTGACTTAACAAGATCTTGTGATATCCAGGATATTTCCTTATTGTTATGACATACATAATATTTTTACAGCAATTAACCAGACTGAAATAAATACTGTATATATTATTAGTTTATTTCCAAAAAAACTATTAAAAAGGCCATTAGAACATAGAAACTGATTTTTTTTTTCAAATTATGTTCTTATATAATATATTTTATTGATGATACTTCTTAGTAACAAATTCATTACCTTTAAGATAAATGTTTATTTTCCAATGAGTGGTTGAAGAACGAGATTGGCCAAGTATTGACCAAGTGATGATCTGACTAATTTTGAAATATGCTGGTATGCAGAAATGGCTAGGTATATTTCATCTGGTTGAAACATTTTGTCTCTAATTTTGTATAATGAGCATCTGGATAAGGAGATTTGAAATAAAAATATCTGGATAATCAATGGTTTTCTTCATTAGTGATTAATAATGTCACCAAAATGTACATCTTCTACAGTATTTTGTAACAATTCTTACAGAAGTTCATTTCACCAGTAAATACAGCTTTTATTAAAACTTTCATAATATGTCAGTACTTGGCCCATCTTGTTCATCAAAAGCTCACTAAAAAGGTAAAGATAAAGCATTTCTCTAAAGGGTTTATTTATGTGTTTCTAAGAACTACGGCCCTTAGAATATCAAAGGGTTTATTTATGTGTTTCTAAGAACTACGGCCCTTAGAATATCAAAGGGTTTATTTATGTGTTTCTAAGAACTACGGCCCTTAGAATATCAAAGGGTTTATTTATGTGTTTCTAAGAACTACGGCCCATAGAATATCAAAGGGTTTATTTACGTGTTTCTAAGAACTACGGCCCTTAGAATATCAAAGACAATAGTTTGAAAAGATGTGTTCAATTTTCCCTTCCCTGGAGTTACAAGCCTTGTCACAAATAACACATATATATACTTATATGCTTCTGTTTACTGGGATGAGGGAATTAGTGTTTATAACTACATGCATGATGGCGGATGATTTTGTAGAAGAAATTAAGTCATGCTTTGTCCTGTGTGTAATATGCTAGTTACAGGGCCAGCTTGTGTTGTATTGTGCTGCTCTTCAGTGTATTTTTTCTTCCTTGGTTAATGTCCAATTTGGAGGGCAGTATTATAATTGGTATGACAGTGGCTTTACGTGTGTTCATTGATGTGTAGTGAGTTAACGTTTAGGTTGTGTCTTGAGAAGGCCTAAGGATTTGTTTGCATTTGCATCAGAAAAGCAGAGATCAGTTGGTTTCTGATGTAGTTTTTCATTTAGAGATGATTTTTAACTTGCACATTTTAAATGGCTGTTATCTGTGGTATTTAATAAGTAGAAATACACTCCAACTGGCTACTCCTTTCCACTATTGCCTATTCCACTGTCTATATAGCTATTTATCTGTATTACATACGCCAGTTGGATTGATAGTGTTTATTATTTTGTTCATCCTATGCCATTTTCACCAATCCAAACCATGATGTGAGGGTCCTGTTTTGAATGTCACTTCATAGATCTGTATTATAATATCGCTGCCAGTGTAATTTGTTTCCAAACAAAGCATACGATGCATGTGTGTAAACAAAAAAGTAGTCCCGGACGTAATTCCAGTTTAAAAGGTTAGCACATGTAATCTGTCTTACCCCAGTCAGGGCTTTTTTCCACTCATTTGAGAAACAGCCCATTTTGTTTAGAGGAGAAAATTGATAAATTGGGAAGGAAATCTTATGGAGTTAACTATGTATTTTCGAGTTTCAGGATTGGCCATATTATGAAATGAATCCAATTGGAAGTAGGGCTTGTATTTAACCCCAAAGAGTCCTATAGAAAAAGGTCTGCTAGGGGTTGACAGAATAAAATGATCTGTAACAGGAGACAAGTTGGTGAATGGAGGTAGAAAATATGTTGTAGCTTTACAATCACCTGCTTCAGTGCTGTAATTATATATTATCGCCTTATATTCTAGGCTACTCAGTCCTTCAAGCTGTAAAAATTGGTAAACTATAGATAGTATGAAAGGTTTGTTTTTCGCAATATGTCATGCGTTTGTGAAACATAAACCTGTGCAAAAGACAATGGGACAGGTTTTGCATGAAGTTGAATGCCATTTAATTACTGCAGTACATATATAGTAACTATAAAAGCAGGACTATTATCTTACTGTCACAATGGCTTCAAATTATACTACCATATATATAGCATGATAAGCATGACATCCTTGTCTGAATTTTAGACTGTTGAACAATCTGAATTATTTAAGTGTCAGATTAAATCTATGATGTTATGATTATCTTTTCTAATTATGTCAATGGCAGTTTAATACTAATAATAAACCATCAAACAACAGAACAATCTATCATTGTCCTTAGTTTCAATGTGGAACGGTTAGAGACATTCATTTTATTTACAGTATGTAGTGGTGTTGGTGAACTTGTACTGACTTTTCTACAGCCGAATACCTCAATCTTTTTTTACAATGAATTAACGACAACTTTCAACCAAGATGTATGCAAAGTTCAAGGATTTCAATTTCCCTTTTGTGAATTTTCCATTTCTGGATAGTCACATAAGTGCACATACCAAACCTAAAGTGTTTACATTTTGCAGTTGATTCAGTATTCCATGGCTTGTTGACAACTGACAAATAAACTCACAACAAAGGGTTTTGAGAAATACAGGTTGATAAATAATAGGGGGAAGTTTTAAGGTTGTCATCTAGAAATATTCTATTTCTTTGTGCAATATGAAGCTGAATGTCATTGATGCCCGTTAGTTTGTCTTTGGCTCAGTTGTTGTTTACCTTATTTTCATCTGGAATCATGGCACTTATTATTTTGACACAGATTTCCATGGTGGGTGTTGTCTATGAAGCAGAAGATGCTGCTCTTCCAGAACACCTGGTCTTATTCTTATTGTACATTTTCTGAAGTCTCATTGTAAATCAGACTTTTGTCCATATTTTGCACCAGTTTCAGTGAGTTTGGATCCATTAAATTTGTGAACATGGCAGTATTTTCTTCATTTTGCTATGAACAAAGCTACTTTACAGACTCGCCTACTATTTTGTTCTAATTAATGCCACTAAATCCTTAAAATTAAGTTGTGATGTGAAGTTGTGATAGCTACAGACCTCTGAATTTTACCCCTTTCACCCATCAGAATTAACCGTGGGATTCACAACTTCCAAAACACCCAACATAAAACCATACTTTAGTAGGGTTTTTTGTGTTTGTAGTATTAAGTCCCAATTCATTAATGTAATCCCACCCCTTGTGTGGGACTTCTGGGCTCACTGTTGGCTGACTACGGTAATAAAACAGAAATGTTATCATATGTTGGTAGCTGTGATCAGGTGTATTGCATGTCAGCCACCTGCTTTTTCATCTAAGTATTTCTGATTAATTATGTAATATTGTGGAACATTGATTGAACACATGCACAAAGAACTTATACATTACATCCTGACTCGATATTGTATATGTTATGAAAGTTTCTGTAAGGTCATGGATATTTTGTTTTGTGACAAAACACCACAAATGTTTGAGTGTCACTTCTACTGCCTTATAAAAGTTGTTGATCGGTTAAGATGACAATTGATACTGATATAGTTAACATGTATATCTACAAACAAGCTACAAACTCTAGATGACTGCAATATGCTTGCTTCATTGCTTCATTTATGTACAATCAAAACATTTGTAAGCATATTGTACATGTATTTATTCAGAGGTGTTTCCGATAGGCTGAAGTCTTCGCTACTCAAACAAGAATATTCAGATGGTTATCTTCACAAAGTTATATATGATTTATATTAAAACAAATTATAGATCATCAGAGTAAAATAATTTATTCACTTTGTCTGTAGTTTTCAGCGGAAATGTTAGCTATCAAAAATAAGTATTTATTGTCATGGTTACTGTGCAATGTTAGGTTTCACTTTGTTTATATATGTATCATGCAGTGGAAATGTTACATATATACAAAATTTTAGTATTTATTGTCATGATGGAGTGCAGTGCTGGGTTTCTCATTGTCTAGGGTTATCAGTGGATATGTAAGATCTATACAAAATTTCAGTATTTATTGTCATGGTTACTGTTTATGGAGTGCAATGTTAGGTGTAGTGTCGCTACTTTATCAGATGCAATTCACTTAAATACAGCGTTCAAAAAAACTTGACATCACATTGATAAGATATTTTGATTGAAATGTACTCGTTGTAAACTACGGGAGATGTACCTTGTTGCCATCAACTGATGTAAGCTGTTGCACTTTCTTCAATTAACTTGATCAGCACACAGACCTGGTCTCACGATGGTGTCAGGTTCAGCACATTAACTCACCTGTTTTGCTAGGATTGTAGCGACATGCTATTAACACTGCCAATGTCGTCGCATGTTTACCAAGTAGCTGTGGGATAAAATTGCATCCATTATCTGACAGACATTTGCAGGAGAAAAAAATTTAATTATGTAAGCTGACTTCAGCTTAATGCTTGGAATGAAAAAGATGATGCTACTCTGATTTAAAATTTAGAAATCACTTGTATTTATATCTAGTTTACTGCATCAGTACTAGCTGAACTTTTGAAATTATATAGCATAAGTATTCTCCTTTCTTGCAAGTTGATGTTTAATCTGAATCATCATATGATTTTATCTTCATTTGAAAAAAAAAACAACAACAAAAGTGAGGAAAAGAAATTCTAACTTGATATCTGCAGTTCTGTGTCGTGGAAAGTTGGACATTTCTACCTCATTAATAATGTAATAAAATAGTTCAATGTCGGGCAATGTTGAGTATATTTGTTGTTACACATTATAAATGTGCTTGTAAATCTCAACATAAATCAAAATTTCATCAACTATTTACATGTACATCTATATATATATATATACACCAGTATTCTGTAGATATTGAACTAGTGTTTTAGTATTACAGTTATATAAGCAGAGAGTTTGTTATATATTAATTTGCAAATGACATGTATTCATTATCTAATTAATCTACATGTATACTGAAATCAGTTGCCCCCTAGAAATGTGTATTTGCAGCACCAGATGACATGCAGAGATTGATAAAGCTAAATATCCTGGAGGACACTTGGTAGTTATTGGATTGAAAATTTATCCAGGGTTTGGAATTTGTGTTCATTCATAAACATACAAACACTCATTGAACGTATTATTCAAATGAAAATAGTGAGATGTTCAGTAAGTTTGTACTCATTTTTTATATGAAAATGCATTTTCACATGCTGATCACTTTCAAAAAAGCTTGTCGACATGCAGTTTTCCCAATGTTCCACTTGACTAGTTCTACCTGATCGTTGAGTCATAGTGCATCCTAAATTTGCAGGGAGCATATATGTTTTTAGCTGTTTACACCTGTCTGGAGTAAGTTTTTCTCACCCTGGGAAGCGCTACAGGACAAATAGCTGTTTTTCCTACTTTTATAAAGCACTGCATTTTTATGTAATTCTTCCAAGATTTACATACAAGGCTAGAGTTTCCTGCACGAATGAATATAGGTCATGTGATACTGGCTTGCAGGCAGCTGAGTTTGAAACTTATTCCGGTATATCCATCACTCGAGAAGCATTAAGATTGGATCAGGGTCGGATGGTACAGCAGCCTAATATTTACTAGTAAATGTCATCGATTGGAAGAGGATTATGGGAGTTGGAAAGCGTTGTGTCTTTGTTAGTACAATGATTTTGAAGCATTGCTATTTGCTTCATTAAATTGGGATATTATTCTTTGTACAGCAGAACTTTTTAAGGACGGACTGTGGTTTGTCATTGACGCCAATGTCTCACCGCATATGCATTTTTTTAGAAATATATTTTTAATCACTTCATTTCGCTATAAATCACTTGAGTATGTTATGGAAGCGTGATTCTCAGAGACTGCGAAGGATGGGTTCTATACTTTCACGTGAGTGTCATACAAATATGTATCCAAATGATTATTTTTTCTTGGCATGAATTAAGATGTTGTGGGATAAAATGGAAAATTGTCTGCCTAGTGTACCTGTTGGAATATGATTTACGTGGTGTTTGATTTGTAGATAGATTACTACCCAATTATTCAACTTACTGAAGATACAATCATTTGAGATTCTTCTTTCAAAAATTGGAAATATTTCTTTAAAATCTTAATTGATTTTAAATATTTACAAGTTGAAGTTGAGACATCCCTTTTGGAAATTGGAATTTTTCTGTGATAACCACTGCACAAATGTAGATGATGTAACTATTTTGTGGGATATGCCAGGTTTTGAAGACGAAAAAAAATAATAAAATTTTTCAGTTGTCCTCTGGCACATAAGATCAATTGATGAGTACTTCTGCGAAGACTTATTGTGAATAGCAAGCTTGTATATTGGCTTGTTGAAACAGGATTTGTCAACACAAACTTCCTTACTCAATATTTGTGGGATGAATTTGCTTTTTAATTGTTGGTAATTCTTTTAAATAAAAAGAGATTTTCTTGGTCTTATTACCAGACATTGCTTATTTCTAATGCAGACATAAACTTTGAGGGACATTTGAAATGTTTGTTATACACATCTACCAAATTAATAAGGTTGATAATTAGTTATAAAAATCTATTTAATATCACACGTGACTTATTTATTCTATTACATACAATTAAATACATATGGCTGAAATATAGTTTAAAATTTTAGTCCAGGACTTGTTCTAATTCTGCTTATTTTAAAGTCATATAAGACATTACCTCGTTAGGGTCATTTAGTATCAATGTTGCTTTAGATTAAAGGGCAAGGATGTAATGGTAATTCTAGTGGAAGTTTGATGAGTTGAAATAATTTTTCAGATTAAATAGATTATATCTATGAAATCATTTGAGGTTGAGAAATCAACTTGTCATAAAAGTAGAAGTTACCATGAAACTTATTAAAGTTGTTTCATCAAGGACGCCTAGTGATTATCATGTCCAGTTGTAACAACTTCACTATTACTAGATTTGTTTTAGCTGACCACCAGGCCTTACATGTTGTGTTATTCTGTTGTAGGTAGTAAAGATAAAACCAAAACAATGCCCAGAAGTAGGAGAAGCACAGGCAAGAGCCCTGCACCTGTTGTGAAGGAGGAAGCTCCCACCACTCGGAAGACAAGAGGGTCTAGCGCCCCAGCTGTAGAAACACCCTCACCCAAAAAGTCCAGGAAAAGGAGCCCCAGTCCTTCACCTGCCCCAAGGTAGAGTTGTATAATCACTTCATGTAAGATTACATGCTGTAATTTCCATGAAATAAATGAATTGGCATTATTAAGCTATTTACATCTGTGCTAATGACTGAAGGCAGTATATATGTGACACCTAGTCTATATTTTATTGCTTTTTTTTTTGTGCGAGGTTTGGTTCTAGATTGTGGACTCAAGTACCAACACTCAAATAAGGTGTTTCTTTGAGTGGTAATTGTTAAATTTAAAGGACATGTCATAAGGTATCTGATATTTGTAAAGTTTGAAATGATTTGTAAGTATGATACAGAACATTTTTTTTTTTAATTGATGAAATAAAAAGACTTTTTACTATAAAATATTTTATATTAACATTATGGCACATTAAACCTATGATTCAGTATATCCATCTGGTATTGTTCATGACCACTGTGTAATCCTATATGACACAGCTCATGTAATTAAGGCAAAGTCTGCCTGATTCTGTGCATGCACACATGTTGACTGTCATAAATGCCAGATCGATGGTTTTTGATTTCAATATAGTCCTCGAGTTAATTCTCAAATGTCACGTGTAAAGGAAGGGACAAATGAAAAAATAAATACAAAGAAGATTTATATTTTTAAATTCAAGAAAGCCTTATTGTATTCTGAAATTATAATCCTTAATAATATTGTATTTGGGAATTCACAAATCCTTCAAAAAAAATTAAAGATTAATACCATTACATGACAGTTCTGATGTAGTTATATTCTGTTCTGATTACAGGGGTAGGAGCAGAGGAAGAGGAGCAAAGGATACAAAACAAGAGAAGGGACAAGGTGTGCTACTGTTTCTTAAATCAATTAATTTCAATATGTATAAGTAATTTTTTATATTGACATATATAAACATTATTGTTAATTAAGTATCGCAAAGTGATCATAGAGTAACAGTGCTGTTGTGAGTAGAGAAATAGGAATGCTGACATCCTTAATTTAACTTTTTTGAGTAAATTTTTTTTATTTACCAGGTGATGATGAAGAGATGCCAAGTCCAAAGAAGGGGCGAGTCACTCGAGCTGTTGTGCAACAGGAGGAGGCACCATCTCGTGGGAGGGCAGGTAGTCGCAAAGCTGCAGAACAAAAAAAACCTGCCCCTTCACCAACTCAGAAAAGTCGTTCTAGCTCTCGTCAAAAAACTGCTCCTACACCAACCAAGACAGAGCAACCAAAGGCAGAAACTTCAAGGTCACGTAGTAGGTCTAAGGCAGCAAAACCTGAACCCAAAACACCAGAGCCCAAACCAGCCAAGTCTAAAAGCCAACCCAAGAGCCAAACCAAAAAAACACCAGCTAAAAAAGCAACGCCTGTAACTGTAGCCAAACCTAATTCTTCACCAAAGTCTACTGGTACAAGAAGCAGTAGCAGGGGCAAGAAGGAGGAAAAGGCAAGTGACATGCCATCTGCACAAATTATTCTCACCAAGATTGATAGTCCTAGCAAATCTAACAATACAAAGTTAAAAGAAGTAACATCACCCTCTGCAAGTAGAGGTCGTTCATCTGCAAAATCCTCACCTCAAAAGGCCAGTCCAAAAGCATCTAGAAGATCAAAATCCACTGAGAAATCTACTCCTCCAGCTCGACGTGGTAGAAAGTCTGCTGAGGCAGAAGAGAAAGTTGAAGATGCTGAAAAAGATGAAGGCAAAGAAGTCATTACAGAAAATGAAAAAGTAGAGACGACCAAGGATGAAGAAACTGTAGAAGAATCAGCTGTGTCTGAGGAGGCAACTAAAGATGAAGGTATGGATACAGAAGATGATACAGCAGAAGTAGAGGATAAGGTAGAGGAGAAAGAAAGCAATGATGTAAATGAAAAAGAAAATGAAATTGAGAAGGAAAATGAAGTAGAAGAAGAGGAGGAAGAAATGAAGGATGAGGAAATGAAGGATGAAGAAGTAAAGGACAAAGAGTCGAAAGAAGAAGTTAAAGATGAAATGGAGGGAGAAACTGAAGTAAATAAAGAAGAAAACGAAGTGAAAAATGAAGAAAATGAATCTTGCACTAAACCAGAGGAAAGTGTTGAGGAAGAAATGGAAAAGGAGGAAGTGGATAAGAAGGAGCCTTGTGAACCAGAAAAGGAGGAACCTTCAGTAGAAACCATACCACCTTCGGGACCTTCACCAGTAAAACAGTCAGCATCTCCAGCAACGCAAGAATCTAAACCACCTGAAATTGAAGCAATATCTGATGATGAAGATGCGATAGAAGAGCAAAAGGATGAACCAATGGAAGAAGGTGGTGGTGAAGAACAGAAAGAAGAACAAGCAGAAGTTACACCAGCTGCTGAAGAATCAGAGGCAGCTAAAGTGGAGGCACCCCAGGAAGTTTCAGAACCTGCAACAACGGACAGAGAGCAGCAAAACGGATCCTCAGATGATCCGCTTTCTTCTCCAACCCGCAAACGCAAGTGGGGTGAACTGGATGACAAAGAAGAGGACCTATCACCTAAAAAGGTGCGTCGGTCTATTGATATGGCTGATGTCACAAGTGAAGGAGTAGTAACGACAAATGGGGAAGATCAGGTTTCAAATCAAGAAGCAGAAGAGGAATCAATGGAAACAAATGTAGACCAGAAGGCCCTGGAATCACAAGTAGTACAAACTTCCACAGACACAGGAAATCAAGATATTGTACAGGATTATGTTGTCGTGAATATGGATGAAATACCAGCAGCTAATAGCACAGAAGTCTTACAGTGCTTACCTACAGCGAAAGAGGAGGCAACCACTGTTACAACAGCAGAACAAAGTCAGTCAGAAGTTCCTGCAGCAGAAGTGGTTTCAGATATTAATCAGGATCAAACAACAGCATCATCTCCAGTGTCGGAGGTCAATCCAGTGCTGTCCAGGAAATTTATTCCTAATCCAGCTTATCAGTCAGGGGACACTAACAAACAATTCTCGGTGGTTAGTTACAACATTTTAGCTCAGTGTCACTTAGAGAGAAATGACTATACATTTACAGAGTCTCAGTATTTAACAGAAAGTTATCGTCATCAAAACCTTGTGAAAGAAATAGAATACCTTGGTGCAGATTTAGTGTGTATGCAGGAAGTGGGACCTCTATACTTTGAGTCCTTACTCAAACCAGCAATGTCAAAGTAAGTTGAATTTGTGTAAGTTCTAGGGTAGCTTTATATTGAAACAGTGACAGCTTCAAACCTTTGAATACTTCCACTGTTTTGCCACTGTGTGTCAATGTATTTTATAGCAGTTTCACAATTACATGTATATCAGTAAGCATTTAGTATTGATCAAAGTTCTGTGGCACTTGTTTGCTAAGTATTTGTTTTCAATACATATGTCTACATATGTATTATTATTCTCAAACAAGATACAAATAGATGTCAGCTTACACTATCAATTCTTAAGCTCAGAAGCAGCGTCCATTAAATACTTCAGAGACTTGATGAAAATAAGTAACCCCATTTTTTTTTTTTTTTTTGACTATATCGTAAGGGATGACTACTAAAAGTGAAAATCCCCATAAGATTTGGGATAGCCTTAATGCTATCAAAATGGGGACACGAAAACAACCAAAATAAAACTATTGTGCCTGACACAACCTTTGTTATCATTAATTTTCTCATTTTTTAATCCTAATTTTTATTAGCCGATCAAAAAATACTGACTTGACTTAAAGTATGGTGTTGTCATTTTTTATCTGGAGATCTCCCAGATTTTTCTACCTCTATTTTTCAACGTTGGTATGCTTAATAGCCTTGACATGAAGTTGTGTTATTTGATTCAATTGTATTTTATAAGTTACTGCCCCTTGTTTTCTTATTTTGTAATCTTATCTGGAGATCTTTCTCTTGTTTTTTCAGTTGTCTTTTTTTTTTCAAATAAGGTATGCTTAATCACATGACATGAAGTTGTTTTCCTACACAGCAGTTTGATTCAGCAATGGTTGAAGGTGTTAATTGCTCTTTGCTTTTTTAGCATTTTAATTTTGTATTGATATCTTTTCCAATCTTTCACAAATTTCTCTCAAAATTGGTAGGTTTTATACTATTTCACGAGATGGTGTTCTTATGAACAGTATTTTGATTCAATGATATTTCAAAAAGTTATTGCCCTTTAATTTTTTTTGAAGCATTGAAATCTTGTCAAAATAATAATTCTTCATCCTTTTTATTAAAACTTGTATTTTTGATGTATCATTCTTTGGCATGGGACGGGATGGGTGTATACTGTTCCATCTCACAGTACATTGTACTTGTGTAATGCTGTACTTGATATAGTGAAACTCTGATTTTCATACACTCATCAAAAATTTTGACAGGATGTATTATGGTATGGTGTGTCAATTCATTATCTCTCGGTCATAAACTTTCATTTGTCTGTAGATCTTTCAACTGCTTGTTTTCCCTCTTGACATTTTAACTTACTATTGCCATCCCCATATTTGTGATTTTCATTACAACAAATCCTGAATATTTCTTTGATATGGGATGAGTCTGTACTGTTCCGCCATGCAGTAATCTTGTCCTTAGTGATTATACTGTGTCTGCTCAAGTGAGGGCGGTTTTGATTTTTTATCAGTATTCTTTGACTGTATCTGTCTACCATGCCTGGATTATGATGTTTTATAGTGTTACAGGACATATAGCAGCCTCTGAGTGGTACTGTTATTTGTGAACACCATATCTTATATTGTCTTGTTTGAGGGAACTCAACATTTTCCTGTATACAGTTATAATAGTAATTGGTAGTTTGTTAACATATAGTGTAATGTAAGAACGCCCTATCACTATTCACAAATCTTGTATATATGTTGTCTATCAAAATGATATTTGCAATTTGTTGATTTTGTGAACAGATTGGGGTATGAGGGTGTTATGAAGAAGAGAACACAGGAATACTTCAATGAAGGAGAAGCCACGTTTTACAAGACAAGCAGATTTTCTGTCATAGAGTCTCAGACATACTCCTTAGCAGATTTAGCAGAAAAGGTAATCACTAACAAAACGTTACCTGGTTCCTTTTCAGTCCTTATCCAGTGTAGGACTGGGAGCAATCCTATGTAAGAAAATTGATGTCCATCCATTGGTTGTCTTGTGCATAAAACTATGGTAGAAAAAATATTGAAATATAGGTGTTTGTTTTAATTGAATGTTTCTTTATATGGTGATTTACCTATTAGTACAATCATTTCATGTACAGACTTCAATTCCCAATGTCATGATTGTTTTACCTGCTAGTACAATCACATCATCTACAGTCTACAAGTCCTCTGTTAGTACAATCACATCATCTACAGTCTACAAGTCATCACTGTCATGATTGTTTTACCTGTTAGTACAATCACATCATCTACAGTCTACAAGTCCTCTGTTAGTACAATCACATCATCTACAGTCTACAAGTCATCACTGTCATGATTGTTTTACCTGTTAGTACAATCACATCATGTACAGTCTACAAGTCCTCTGTTAGTACAATCACATCATGTACAGTCTACAAGTCCTCTGTTAGTACAATCACATCATCTACAGTCTACAAGTCCACAATGTTATGATTGTTTTACCTGTATCAGGCTGTGACTCATTTTATTATTTTCTTTAGAGCTAAGCTATGCTGAACTATGCCAATGCTCTAAATATGAATAATGGCTGACTTGTCATTAATACAGTAATCAATAAAACTGGTCAATCTGTATTAGTTCTGAGTAAATTATAATGTAATGTAGGATTATTATGTAGGATAAGAATAGAAAATATGAGTGTGTGTGTATGAATGACAATATATTTTTTACAGGAATTAGAAGATGGTGGCGTAAGTGAGGATGTTAAAGTGTCCATCAGGAAATACCTGGACCTGCCTGACGTTCTGGTGCTGACAAAGCTACGTTGTAAAGTCACTGACAATGTACTGTGTGTCGGTAACATTCATGTCCAGTGGGGCAAGATGGAAATCCCCGATGCTCAGTGTATACAGGTAAGTCGTTGATAGAGCTGGTCATCTCAATTGTACTGTAGAATTTACTGGACAGCTTGACTGAATGTCTGCATAGGCAACCTCCCACCCCATGGAAAGTAACACTGATTACACAAGTCTCCAGCATCAGCTTTTCATTTAAATGCCTGGTCTAGAGCTGAATTTTGACAGCAGTTAACTGGAAGTAAGGGTGAAATGGCCACCTGGTTGAGTCTAGACAGTAGGTAAATTTACCAGGTTAGAAGTCTTATCTGGACAACATTCACCAAACATTTACTATTATAATTTTATAGAATTGAGATAGTCTTATGAAATTTTGTCCTTGTGCTCACAATTTGTTCAAGGGTTCCTTATATACATATGCTTGTTGATTGCTGAAAGTTAAAAAAATTAGACGTCAAGGTCATGGATATTTTTTATCATATGTAGCAAAATATTGGTGGCGTTTGTGTAACATACATTGTAACTTACTCAATATCTTCATTCACAATTTTTATGAAGGGGCAGATTTGATATTAGACTAGCTTTAGGGTCATTAAGTGAAAATTTTTGTTTTCAGCTGGTACTTTCATAGTCTCAAGTCTCTTCATGTTTATGTATCATACTGTTTGTTTTCAGCTCGTACTCAGGGCTAGAAAAAAATATTTTCAGCTACTTGTCTGTGAATTTCAAGTTTCACTTGCCCGAATCCAATATTCACTCACCCAAAGAAAAAAGGCAACAAAACATAATTTAAGGAACACAAATTTTATTATCAATTTCTATATCAAATGTTTGAACTGAACACTTGCTTTTGTTGTTTTAATTCACTGTTAACACTAGCGAGAACATCAACTTTTTGACAGTAACTACGTACACAAAACAACCTTGTTTACAACATTTGTGGTGACGTAATAGGTTTTCGCGTAGTCTGGATCAGCCGGAGTCTTGGTGCAAACAAGGATACTACATTGATGTATTTGATCGACTATCAGTGGATTTAAATTAGTTTTAAGAGTGTTTTAGTTGATAAATGTCATTTATTATGGAATATTCAATAGTCAGAACTACAAATTTCACTTGCCCACCGGACAAGTAGCTGAAACAAATCACTCACCCGCAAGTAGCTTTGATTCGTCTAGACGAGCGGATGAGTGGATTTTTCTAACCCTGGTACTTTCATAGTCTCAAGTCTCTTGATGTTTATGCATCAGAATGAAAATCTTTAAACTAAGTTGATTGTATCTGTCAAGATTGCTCCAAAGTAGCTTGTCAAAATACCAGGTCATATTATATACCAATTCTAAGTCACTGAACCAGTACCATTTCAACACAATTTGGGAAATTTATCTTTCAGATTGTATGTGCCATAAAAGAATTAGCAAAGCAGGGTGGAAGTGATTGTCATGCCCAGATCCTGTGTGGAGATTTCAATTCAGAAGTGACTAGTCCTGGGTACAAACTAGCCATGGAGGGTTATATCACTGATGAAGTTCTCAGGCAGCTACAGGCACTAGAGAATCTAGAGATGCCCGACTCAAATGTAAGTCACATCAGATTTCAGAGATTAATATGAGTTTGAGGAATGTGGGGTATTCGATTAATAATGGTTCGAGAAATCCAAGGTTAAGTAACTTGAAATATGCAAGGAAATGGTCAGGACCAACTGGCCAGTTGGATGAATAGGGAGTATTCAAGGAATATGGGTTAGAGTAAGTGGGATTTTACTGTATGTGTGTAACTGATGGTGAATCATATTCTTTTTGTGGTCTAAAATAGATGCCTTAGCTTCAGACTGGCTTACTTAGTTATATTATCATAAAATGCAGTCCACGTAAAGATGTTATCATCCTGGTCATACATTATAGAAGAAATTCACAAAATGGATATAATCTCTGCAAAGTTGTATCCATGGTGTGGTTAAAATTGATTAAAACATTTTTATGTTGGAAAAGAAAGTCAAATATTACTATAAATAGGCTAAAGACCATTTGGTTAGAAAACTCTAATTGATCTGTTAGACAAATATGTGCTATTTTGTGCACTGTAATTAATGATAAGATGAGAATGCAAGTATTTATGTATATTGAAATATGTTTACTGTGTATAATGTCAATTGTATGTTATGTTACAGAAGGCAGCACTTGTAAACCATCTTTGGAGAGCATTCCAACACACATCAAACCTTAAGAGTGCTTACCAGTCGGCACAGGTAAGTACTCCCGTCTAGTATGTGGTCTCAATTTAAGGCTACTGATCAAATTAAAGGGAAAATGAATGTTATTTTAGTTTCTCCCCAAGGAAGGAGCAAAAGCAAGACTTTCGTGTTACCTCTGTCAGTGTTGGTGTCACTCCAGTCAGTGTTGGTGTCCACAGGTTGATAGAAAACAAAATACTACAACAACAGAATTTTATTTTCTACATTTTATAAACATACTGTACATATAAGTAGTTAGACCTAACGAGAGTGCTAAAAGTCAGGACAAAAATAGCAATAGTCCATTCTTTGTATAAAAATTGTTTTATTTTAAAAGATGTTGAGAATTGTCATTCCCTTTAAAAAGTAATGAAATGGACTTAAAATTTAGTACAGACCTCTCATAAACAGGAGGGAGAGGGGGATTGTGGGAGTTTAAATTTCATTAAATTCTTGACTTTTTCCATGTCATTGTTTGTAAACCTTTACATTGGTTTGCCTTATTTTATTTAATGATTGAAAGTTGCAATACTCTAAGATTTATGATAAATTAGAGGAACATTTAGATGTCAGCTTATTACTGTTTTTTGTGTCCAGACTATTATGTTGTTTTTATTGGCAGGTGGGGGTGATGGAAGCATGTTTTTCATGTGTAATATTTTATTGTTTCTTTGATGTTCTGAAATATGACAATGGCACCCACTATGCTGTTTTCCAGGGACAAGAACCTGTGGTGACTTCCTACAACAGGGTGATGCTGGCAGCAGTTGACTATATCTTCTATTGTGGCGGCAGTCTGCACAATGTTGGGGTATTAGAGACAGCCCATGAGGACAGCATCAAAGCAACAGGCGGTATCCCTGACCAACATTTCCCATCAGATCATGTCTCCATAAAAGCAGTCTTCGCATTCTCATAATCACCACATCAGGTACCAAACATGCTATCTGCTTTATAGATTAATCCATAAGTTTTTGCTTTCCAAATGTCATGTGTTGCTGATATTTATTGAAAAAGAAAAAGTAACTGAGAGAGTCTAGTGTAAAATTGAAATAGCTTGTCAAAAAAAGTTCAAATTTAGATATATGGAAATTGATTTTCATCCATATACATTAGCAATGTACCACCTGAAATTTTAAGTAGTTTTTGCACAAAGTTGCTTGTGCATCATGTGATGTGTAAAGCTGTATATAATTTGCAGCATATTTGGTTTTTCTTTTTTACAGATGAGATTGTATATATTTGGAAATTAATGTTTTTTATTTTTAGATGCTCTGAACTCATTTCATCTTATCCATTGACCACGACAAGGAATACAAGTGTGGATACAACTCCTTTAGTTTGGACGTATTTCACTGAGGCATGACAGCATACTCAACTCCAGTAATGATGCATTTACACATTTCTCATTCATTCTCCTTGTCGTCAAACAGATCTTCCAGCACAGTGTCAAGTTTTGCCGTATTCCTCAAAACATCAAGAAGTTTTATAGCAAATAGACATTGTGCAAAATTGATATATATAAGTCAGATCTACTATCTAAACTAAAACTTGTTTATGTTTACATGAAAATTGAAGAACCAATGATTTATACATAATTGTTCTGTAAAAGCTATTTTAATCCTTGTTCAAATTACTAACGGAATAAATTTTTAAACCAGTTGATACACTTTTGTTTTAAATTCTCAGTTCCAATTTTGAGAATTAATCAGTTGATCATTCGGTAGTTGGATTGATATTGAAATGATTTATTTTTAAATTCATAGAAAGCTTAAATTTGTTTAAGATACAATTTACACCCAAAATTTGTTTCTAGTCATTAGAATGTTGCAACATACCTGACAATTTCTTGTTCTTATTACAAGTAACTGTATTTGTTGTTATGGTTACTGGTAAAGCATGACTTTTGTAAATTATATATTTAGAGTAAATTCTTGTAGGATTGTTCAACACATCATGTCCCAGTTTCTGAACATTCCTTAACTTAAAAAGCAATCTTTATAATTCTGTAGGCAAACATTTAATACAAGAGTGAAGAAATTAGCCCTTGACAGATGTTCATCCACATCAAGTTCAAACAGATAACATGGATGTAAGAAATTCTGTAAAGGATTGAGGAATGTTCATGAAACTGAACTAGATCTTCCTTCTGAAGGAAGAGATTTTTCCCAATTTTATTGATTTGTCAAATGTATTTTTCTGATGGTTTTCATCTCAGTTTCAGTCTGTAAGTCCATGAAAATGACATAAAGGGTGTTGTAATAGGATATAAAATAATACTGTAACAATCAATATGTATTCTTATATATTGGAATCTTTTTATCAAGATCAGTCATTGTAATTAAATAATAGATGAAGGAATAAAACTGGATTTTATGTGATCAGCTCCAGTTTGTATATATATAGAACAACTCAGTCTTGAATAAGGTTTAAGTAGAAGTATACTAGGGATATGAAAGAGATGTAGATTTGTTTATACCAATTAATCTACCAGTGCTTAACAATGAGAACATGATCTAATGGTTACAACAGTGAATTTTTGTACAAGTTAACACGTAATTAAGTTTTGAGAATCCCAGACTAAGTATATGAAATTGTCAGTTTCCATCTGGAGAATCATGTTGTATGTTAGTGAGAGGATCGCATAAGATTTGAAAATCTGCCTCTCAGAGTGTATGAGGATGTTCATTTCTACTCACTCTAGTCTAAAGAATCTTCTATGAGTGTTTTTGTGAGAATGTCATGTTCCACTTCCTTTCTGCCATGTGCCATCTTAACGGTTATTCAAGAACAAACCAGAATTTCTTTCATGGTCTCAGTATGTATATATATATGTGTGTGTCCATTATTTTCATTGTACCTCCTAATCACTTGATAAGTAATGAAACTTTCCCCAGCTGGTATCCATTTTGTTTTTGTAGATAGCGGTGTATCTTGTATTTGATAATCAGAGTTAGTTGTGTGAGGAGGAGGGACCAAATCAGAATTATTTTGCATATTATAAGAAGGCAACCCATCCTTTAGGTCTTCATTTACAGTAATGTTGGACCATATAAAAGTAGTCTGTGCCAGTTTCCATAATATTCATATCTTAAGATGAATCCTACATTGAAATAATTGAAAGAGAAAATGTTTTCATAAAGTGTCAATATCTTGTCCATTTCTAAAGGCAGTTCAGAGAAAGAAAAAGTTTTACAATTTGAAGACAGCCAAAATTCATTAATGTTACTTGTTTGGAATTTTACAGAAATAATTTTAGAGATGTGTGCATTATATTGGACACTGACAGAAGTTAACGTGCAGAGATTTTTGTTGGTGCTGTTTCATAGAAAGAATTAAAGAAGTACTTACGCATATTAAAACGATGGATGCCCCCTGTAGCATTCAGAACTTTCATATTGCATGCGGTATGTGCAGACTAACTTTTACACTATGCTGTAATGGTCTGTCACCATACTCTCCTGTTAAACAGGTGCAAAACAAATATGTCGATAATCCTCAGACTTATGTTTATAATGTTACATTTTGTTACACAATATTGCGAGATATCTTGTTCTCTATTCAGTGAAATATTTCTTAAGCTACCAGCAGTATTAGTTCATTTATTGTTTTATTAAAAAGTCTTCACAGTCAATCTTGAACCAGGAAAGGACTGATTATTTACTCCATTTATATGATACAAAAATATATGAGAAAGAATTAATTTTTTTTAAAATTTTTTTAATGGAGAAATTTACAGGTAATTGCAAAAAAAATCTTTCAGCTGCCTTTCTATAATCAGAACAATTGATTATTGAATTTCATTACACTTCAGCGAAAATAAATATTTCAATTGAATTACAATAAATATTTTTATATAGAAAACATGGATGAATTTTGTTCCGATGCACTTTTGATATGCAGTGTTAAATTTTTGATGATTATAGAACAGTCCCATGGCTATATCATTATTGTGATACTTGTCGTCCTGAACAGTAAAAAATGAAAAAAGATTTTACTGTAAAATAGCCATTATATATTCGAATAAACCACCATTACAGCATTTCATTGGTGACACTTTTTGGTGTTCTGAGAACACCATAGAAATATGAATTATAAAACCATTGATCATGGGTTTTGTGCAAAATGAACTTAACATAATATTTAAATTACTCATTGTTTATTAATTTTAGCTCTTATTAGAATAGATGCTGCATTTAAACATTATTTTGTAATATTTGTTAGCTTCCTTAACTACTTGACTTTGACTGTTGTGTACACTTGAGTAATTCCTGGACTCCCTGTGAAGTTTGATATAGGTCCTGTGATCTGGGGTTGGGTCCTGCACTCCCTGTAAAGTGAGGGTGGATCTTGAACTCAGTGTAAAGACTTTGAGATCAGGAGAGATTTTAAACTCCCTTTGAAATGAGGGTGGGTCCTGAACTCCTGTTAAGTCAGACTGTGTCCTGAAATCCCTGTGAAGTCAGGGTGTGTCCTGAACTTTCTGCAATAGTTGTGTCCTGGACTCTGTAAAGTCAGAGTTTGATATCTGCTTCCTGTCCAATTTAGTTAATCATGATTCCTAGATCGAGGCAAAATCAGATAAAATCTTAAACTCCTAGTTAAATTGGGATTGGATGGATTTCCTTTCTAGTTAGGTAAATACTGTACCAAGACAGCAACAGTTAGAAAAGGTCCTGGATTCCTTGCTCAGTGTAGTGTAAGCTTTATCCCTGTAAAGCTGAGAATAGTTCCCAGTTTTCTGTCAAGTTAGGGTAGTCCTAGACAGCAGTATGAAGTCAGGGTATGTCATGAACCACGTCAAACATGTTTATTGATATTTTGTTGCAAACTTTTAACATATCAGAAATGAAAAAATTAACACAATAAGAAATTGCATACAGTATACATTTGGCCTTAACACAATATACTGTAATGCATTTAAGTTAAAAAGCGTGGTTGTTTGATCACTAGATTATATTAGTCATCAATAGTATCTGGTAATCCATTAAACCATCTGTACCACATGTTATTTTTAAGTTGATATTTTTGCTGTTCTGTCACAAGGGCAGATAATCCATTCAGTCATCTGTACCTCATGTTTTTTCACATTAATATCTTGACTCGCCTTTCAGGTCAAGGGCAGATAATCCATTTAAACTTCTGTACCACCTGTTATTTCACTTTAATAACTCGACTGTACTTTCGGCTCAAGGGCAGATTATTCATTCAACCATTATTTCCACATGTTATTTCACATCAATATTTTGACTGTCCTGTCAGGACAATGGAAGATCATCAATTCAGCCATCTGTACCACATGTTAGTTCACCGTCCTCTCAGGACAAGAGTATGTAGATAATCCATTCAACCAACTGTACCATGTGTGTACAACCAGGTAGCTCTTTTGTATACAGTAAAAACATGTTCAATCATTAACTAGTTTATATTTGATTCATGTTATGATTTCAAAGTGTTTAATTTTAAAATAAGAAATTTTGAATACAATAAAAAGAAATGAAATGAAAAAAAAAATGATTTTAAGTGTTGAAATAATTTTGTTGTAATTAAATATAAAGATGTATCAATTTTAGTAAATTAGATATTTGAAGTAAATAAAGCAATTTGACTGCATATTGTGTTTGTGTTTAATGTTAAGTACACAGGATCAGTACCTGTATCCTGTTGCAATATTTGACTTCTTATGTTACTGTGAGTAGGGATAGTAGATGTGAATATCCATTCTACTTACAATACAGCTGTGATATTTTTAGCCCACCATCTACTATTCAAATTGCCCTACGTCCCTCTGTCTGTCTGTTGTCTGAAAGCAATTTTTGTTATCAGTGTAACTTGAGAAGTACTTGATGGAGGTGAAAAAATTGTATTGATGTTTCTCAAATTTTATGTATGTGCAATGTATCTATAGTCTATTTGGTACCCTAGTTATTGCCTTTCAATTTTGAGACAGAAGAAAATTGCTGAGGCTGAAAGGCAGCTGTCTTGAATTTTGTCAGTTAAACAGAGTACTTCTTTTGTTGATAAATGAAGTTATATATTTCATCGCAAAGTGAAAGATATTAAAAGTTCCATCACTATGAGAAGAGATCAACTATTCTTCACTTATTGTCCTCTTTCTTTAATATCTGACTTATTGGTGTTATTCTTTAATACCTGACTTCTTGTCTTCCTCCTTTAATACCAGACTTCTTGTTGTCTTTCTTTAATACCTGACTTCTTGTCGTCCTCCTTTATTATCTGTCTTATTGTCCTCTTTCTTTATTATCTGTCTTATTGTCCTCTTTCTTTATTATCTGTCTTATTGTCACCTTTCTTGATTATCTGTCTTATTGTCCCCATTCTTGATTATCTGTCTTATTGTCCCCATTCTTTATTATCTGTCTTATTGTCCCCTTTCTTTATTATCTGTCTTATTGTCCCCTTTCTTTATTATCTGTCTTATTGTCACCTTTCTTTATTATCTGTCTTATTGTCCCCTTTCTTTATTATCTGTCTTATTGTCCTCTTTCTTTAATATCTGACTTATTGGTGTCTTTCTTTAATACCTGACTTCTTGTCGTCTTTCTGTATTATCTGTCTTATTGTCCCCTTTCTTTATTATCTGTCTGATTGTCCTCTTTCTTTATTATCTGTCTTATTGTCCCCTTTCTTTATTATCTGTCTTATTGTCGTCTTTCTTTATTATCTGTCTTATTGTCCTCTTTAATATCTGACGTATTGGTGTCTTTCTTTAATACCCGACTTCTTGTCCTCTTTCTTTATTATCTGTCTTATTGTCCCCTTTCTTTATTATCTGTCTTATTGTCCCCTTTCTTTATTATCTGTCTTATTGTCCCCTTTCTTTAATATCTGACTTATTGGTGTCTTTCTTTAATACCTGACTTCTTGTCGTCTTTCTTTATTATCTGACTTCTTGTCCCCTTCCTTTAATATCTGACTTATTGGTGTCTTTCTTTAATACCCGACTTCTTGTCCTCTTTCTTTATTATCTGTCTTATTGTCCCCTTTCTTTATTATCTGTCTTATTGTCCCCTTTCTTTAATATCTGACTTATTGGTGTCTTTCTTTATTATCTGTCTTATTGTCCTCTTTCTTTATTATCTGTCTTATTGTCCCCTTTCTTTATTATCTGTCTTATTGTCCCCTTTCTTTATTATCTGTCTTATTGTCCCCTTTCTTATTGTCTTATTGTCCTCTTTCTTTAATATCTGACTTATTGGTGTCTTTCTTTAATACCTGACTTCTTGTCGTCTTTCTTTATTATCTGACTTCTTGTCCCCTTTCTTTATTATCTGTCTTATTGTCCCCTTTCTTTATTATCTGTCTTATTGTCCTCTTTCTTTATTATCTGTCTTATTGTCCCCTTTCTTTATTATCTGTCTTATTGTCCTCTTTCTTTAATATCTGACTTATTGGTGTCTTTCTTTAATACCTGACTTATTGTCCCCTTTCTTTATTATCTGTCTTATTGTCCCCTTTCTTTATTATCTGTCTTATTGTCCCCTTTCTTGATTGTCCGACTTACTGTTTCTCTGATAATTTTTTTTGCCTCTCTAAATAATGGCCTGAAGTTCTATATTTTATAACTGGAAGATTATATTTGTTATATCGTTTCTATCTTCTGTATAAAGATTTATTACATGCTGTCATGTGTGTATTAAGGTTTATTATATTTATTCTGTTGTGTCTGTCTTGTATATTAATAGGCGTTTTATACTGTTAATTAATTGATGTAGGCTAGGCGTTTTATACTGTTAATTAATTGATGTAGGCTAGGCGTTTTATACTGTTAATTAATTGATGTAGGCTAGGCGTTTTATACTGTAAATTAACTGATGTAGGCTAGAGGTTTTAAACTGTTTATATACTGATGTAGGTTAGGCGTTTTATACTGTTTACTTACTGATGTAGGCTAAGTATTTTATACTGTTTATTTACTGATGTAGCCAAGGCGTTTTATACTGTTTACTTACTGATGTAGGCTAAGCATTTTAAACTGTTTATATACTGATGTAGGTTAGGTGTTTTATATTGTTTACTTACTGGTGTAGGCTAAGCATTTTAAACTGTTTACATACTGATTAAGGCTAGGCGTTTTATACTGTTTACTTACTGATGTAGGCTGGGCGTTTTATACTGTTTATATACTGATGTAGGCTAGGCGTTTTATACTGTTCATATACTGATGTAGGCTAGGCCTACTGTCTTGCTGACTTTATCTCCTTATGCTCGGATTATGTTCACCTCTTCACAACTTTCTGCCCTCTGAGCGATCGCTGATCCATAAATCCACGTGATATTTAATCAATCACTTATTTGTTTTGTTTATTTCTCAGCAAGTTTCAATCACAGTTTACCCTATAGACCAGCATTTAATCTGTTTATGGAGAATTTTGGAAAACGATAACATGTTTAACAATTTAGATACAAATTTCTTATGTACTGAAAGAAACTTAACGTATGTACTTTGCAATAAGTACATACGTTAAGTTTCTTTCAGTACATAAGAAACTTGAAGCAATCATGTTCTTAATCAGTCGGGCGCTGATTTACTATCAGCGTTGACAAAATATAATGTGTATATCGGGGATATATCGGACAGCAGCCTCTTTTCTCAGGAAAAACGTGTTTCCTGAGTCGGTAACGTCAGCATGGCATTTTGTACATGGATATGATTAGATAATAGGCATATGAAAATACCAAGAGCCGAAATAGTTTATCATCCGCCTGTCAGGGTGTGATGGCAGATACCAACGACTCAACAGTCAGGGTGTGATGGCAGATACCAACGACTCAACAGTCAGGGTGTGATGGCAGATACCAACGACTCAACAGTCAGGTGTGATGGCAGATACCAACGACTCAACAGTCAGGGTGTGATGGCAGACACCAACGACTCAACAGTCAGGGTGTGATGGGTGTGATGGCAGATACCAACGACTCAACAGTCAGTGTGTGATGGCAGATACCAACGACTCAACAGTCAGTGTGTGGTGGCAGATACCAACGACTCAACAGTCAGGGTGTGATGGCAGATACCAACGACTCAACAGTCAGTGTGTGATGGCAGATACCAACGACTCAACAGTCAGTGTGTGATGGCAGATACCAACGACTCAACAGTCAGGGTGTGATGGCAGATACCAACGACTCAACAGTCAGGGTGTGATGGCAGATACCAACGACTCAACAGTCAGGTGTGATGGCAGATACCAACGACTCAACAGTCAGGGTGTGATGGCAGACACCAACGACTCAACAGTCAGGGTGTGATGGGTGTGATGGCAGATACCAACGACTCAACAGTCAGTGTGTGATGGCAGATACCAACGACTCAACAGTCAGTGTGTGGTGGCAGATACCAACGACTCAACAGTCAGTGTGTGATGGCAGATACCAACGACTCAACAGTCAGTGTGTGATGGCAGATACCAACGACTCAACAGTCAGTGTGTGATGGCAGATACCAACGACTCAACAGTCAGTGTGTGGTGGCAGATACCAACGACTCAACAGTCAGGGTGTGATGGCAGATACCAACGACTCAACAGTCAGTGTGTGATGGCAGATACCAACGACTCAACAGTCAGGGTGTGATGGCAGATACCAACGACTCAACAGTCAGGGTGTGATGGCAGATACCAACGACTCAACAGTCAGTGTGTGATGGCAGATACCAACGACTCAACAGTCAGGGTGTGATGGCAGATACCAACGACTCAACAGCCAGGGTGTGATGGCAGATACCAACGACTCAACAGTCAGTGTGTGATGGCATATACCAACGACTCAACAGTCAGGGTGTGATGGCAGATACAAACGACTCAACAGTCAGTGTGTGATGGCAGATACCAACGACTCAACAGTCAGGGTGTGATGGCAGATACCAACGACTCAACAGTCAGGTGTGATGGCAGATACCAACGACTCAACAGTCAGGGTGTGATGGCAGACACCAACGACTCAACAGTCAGGGTGTGATGGGTGTGATGGCAGATACCAACGACTCAACAGTCAGTGTGTGATGGCAGATACCAACGACTCAACAGTCAGTGTGTGGTGGCAGATACCAACGACTCAACAGTCAGTGTGTGATGGCAGATACCAACGACTCAACAGTCAGTGTGTGATGGGTGTGATGGCAGATACCAACGACTCAACAGTCAGTGTGTGATGGCAGATACCAACGACTCAACAGTCAGTGTGTGGTGGCAGATACCAACGACTCAACAGTCAGGGTGTGATGGCATTTTGATACCAACGACTCAACAGATATATATATTGAACTATTTGCTTATTTTGTTTTATTTTAGAGAGAGAGAGAGAGAGAGAGAGAGAGAGAGATATATATAGAGAAGAGAAGAGAGAGAGAGAGAGAGAGAGAGAGAGAGAGAGAGAGAGAGAGAGAGAGAGAGAGAGAGAGAGAGAGAGAGAGAGAGAGAGAGAGAGAGAGAGAGAGAGAGAGAGACAGACAGAGACAGACAGACAGACAGACAGACAGACAGACAGACAGACAGGGTTTCTACAAATGGAAGATGAAGCTTCTGGGCTTTGCTTCATTAAGTTCTATTGGTCCGCTTTCACATTCCACGTCTGGTTTTAGAATCCGACGACTTAAATATGTTAAGAGAGGTTGACAATCCCGGGGGATGGGTAGGTTCTCTGAGACGTGTTGGCGAGTCTCTTTCAATCTACCACAACAAGCCATTTGGCGTACAGAGAGTTTGGCAGTCTTTGTCGTTGGGCAGACATTCTGAGATTTGTTGGTGAGGGCGGACATTCTCCAGACAGTGTGTGTAGCCTCTTGGTGGACATTGCTGTATCTCCATAAACATACATGTCTCGCTTGTCTGCAATAGAAACCATTGTTAAAGTTACATGAAACGATTAAAAAAATCCTAGCTCATATATATACGTTTAATTAATAATCACAATGATTTAAAAGTAACGAATCGATTAGAAATATCTAGCTCGATACCGGACATTGCCATTTCGATACATCTGTATACATTAATGTAGAACTAGGAATACTACTTGACTAATGAGTGATTTGTATGGATTATTACACAAATCGACAGGTAAGCTAAACCCTAACTCTGACTCGATATCGACAAAATGGGGGTAAAATACAGATTACACTATCCTGCTGTAGGAAATTAGTTCAACCCAAACCATTCCACGTACCCAAAATGAGAATCGAGGTAAAACAACGACATCATATGCAGATCTACAACATCTCCCAATAGGATCTGTTTATCCCCCATTGTACTTAATTGACTTGAATCTCTTGAAATTTTTTGTTGTATATGTTTTGTTTACTGTTCATATCTATATAGGGAATCATAATATTGCTATAATTTCCTTGTATCGCAACGGATACCACACGGATCGTATAAAGCTGTGTAATAAAGTACCACCACGGATCGTATAAAGCTATGTATCGAAGTATCCGCATTTGTAAATTTTTGAAGTGAACGTTTTTTGTTTTGTTTTTTTAAATTAATTTCTCGATCAACTGATTTCGACGCATGATGATTATTATAATACGTTACAGTGTAGGAGAGTTATAGCGAAAAACACATTCTGGATCAGGCGCTGACATTTTGTTTTAGGCATGAACGATATTGAAAAAATGGGAAACTTAAGTCACGTCGTTTATAACGCATTTGAACACTATTATTAGATGGTGAGTCATTCAAATCACACTATTTCATCCGTACATTGATCTTAAGTTCTTTAGACCTAAGTATATCTATTCAATGAAAATAAAGATTGATCGGGAAAACAAAATGGCCGACAGGGAGCCATATTGAAGATTGAATTCAAAGTTTGTTATTGCTGGTTTTGGACGCACAGAAAGGATCTTTCTTAAATGTTATCATTATGTAGGTTCCTTAGAGCGTAGTGGTGTCTGACTAATTATATAACTGTTCAGGGGAATAAAAGAGAGAGAACTTACAAAGTTTAGGGTTTTCTTTAAATTTTCAACTTTAGACTGATCAGAAAAGCGAAATGGTTTAAAGGCAACCGAGGATTTTGAAAACTAAACAGAGGACATCCTGTGTATCTTGATAAATCGCGTTATGATTAATCTCGTTGGATGAAAACTTTGATATTTTTGACAAGTGAAAAATATCAACGTTTCCACCCCATGATATGAGCAATACAACTGTTGTTCACTCATCGACTTATTAAACTGTTTCTCAAGTGTCTTGCTTATTGCACTGAATCAGGCGGGGATATTTTGTTTTACGTCGTGAACGATACCGTGAGAACGGGAAACACATATCATAAACTTCTCGGTAAGCTGTCCCATTTACGTGGAATGCTTTGCTTTATATTATGACATCAGGGAAGGGGAAAGCTTGACGGACGTAACATGAAATGCTCGAACCCGGAAATAAAGTAAAATATGAAAAAAGTTGTTGCATGCGAAAGCAATCAAAATGAAATACAGCTCGATTTAAAAGTTTGAAGTAACTGTAATTGTTGGACCTACCTGTAACTGAGACTGGCGGAAATTAAAGTCTTCCTGGTTTCCGGGGACATGGAGTGTGTTGTTAAGGCTATTTTCATACCAGCCACACAAATCTTGACGTTCCGTAAGAATGTTTTCATTGACGTCAGATCGGAATGAGGTAGTTGGTGACGTCTCGTCCAGTATGTCAGCTAAGACTCTAATGTAGCGTGCCGCGCCGTAAAGAATTCCAACTTTCGATGCACGATCACTAGTCTCTCCAATGAACGGGACATGTTTCCTTAACAGTTGAAAAGCGTCGTTCATGGCCTCGACTCTCTTGCGTTCCCGTGTGTTCCGGTGAAGAACATACTCCGGGGATCTCTGCGAGTGAGGAACATGGCGTCTTTTGCGTGTCTTATTTTTCAGTTTAGGAAATGAAAACTGGCATGATCCGAATAGAGAACTATCAAACATATTCTGTAATGTATTGACCATCCTTGAAAGGTAGTTTATACCGGAACAGTTTCAGATAGAAATCTCAGAACATGCTCACAGCTTTATACGATACCACTAATGTTTCCTCAATAGTTTATTTAAACCATCTTTAAATGTATCATACAAGTACTTCTCAATTTCCCATGCTGTCAAACCCCACTAAAATTGGCATTTTTAATCAAACACGCATTTTTGAATGCAAAACGTTCACGAAAAAAATTGACCATTTAATTTTGACATAGGTGAAAGTAAATTGTGCCTAGTAAGAGCTGGTGTGAAATCCTTAACCTCCTGTGGTCTTCAGTAGAGACACAAGTGATTGTCTTGATAGAAAATTCCCTAATTATTAAATTACCCTATTATTCAGCTTAAATGATCTAGCCAATATCGGCTCACAAACAGGTGAGACGGCCATTATTGCGCTGGACAATGCCGGTGTGCCTCCTGGCGACCGGCGAAGTTAAACTGATCAGGAAAGGTGATGACATGTGATGACCGTACGGACTGTTCACTGACGAACAATACAAGGACAAATATTCTCCCCGAACTGACCACTGAAGGACAACTAGTGGACACCTATCCCGTGGATGTCTTTGAAAAACCAGGTCAATTTATCGGACGGTCTCAGATTCTATAATTGATTAATTTTCAAACATTAGTTTTGACCACATTGTACATGTTGTAGCGTTGATATCATAAATCTTCCCCAGATATTCTCGTGTTCCCAGCTTTATGTACAATGTATATCCGTCAACAGATCAACAATCAAAGACAACCAACAAATAAGTAAATAAATAGATAGATAATTAAATGAATAAAAAAAAAAAAAAAACAAAATTAGATAAATAAGTTGTACTTTGTTTATTGGCATTTATTAGTTATCACTGTTATATTTACATTTCGATTTCGACGACCAATATAATGTATGACAGAATTTCGTTGACTGCTCTGACTTACTACCAGTACACCAATGAAAGGGACTACCCCAACCACACAGTCTAAAGTACACCTAATATATCATTTCGGTGATGTCGTACGGCGATGATACAACCCGTATTTTTATTATTTATGTCTTTATTGTAGGACATTTGAACACTGCACTATCAACGTATCATTGTAAACTCGGAAGTTGCGTGCTACATAAGCTTTCTTAAATAGCTTACATTAGTTGTTACTTTCTGATTTGTCATATTCTGTAATTTCGACAAGCACGTGTACATCAAATAATCCCATTTCAGGACTTAATGAATGACGACATTGTGTAACATTAAAATGTTTATAAATATCGACATTATGTACAACAGGACTTTGTGTAATATAACAAGACTTGTAAATATCTACATAATATATCATAGGGACTTTGTGTAATGTAACAAGGCTTGTAAATATCTACATAATATATCATAGGGACTTTGTGTAATGTAACAAGGCTTGTAAATATCTACATAATATATAATAGGGACTTTGTGTAATGTAACAAGGCTTGTAAATATCGACATTATATACAACAGGGACTTTGTGTAATGTAACAAGGCTTGTAAATATCGACATTATATACAACAGGGACTTTGTGTAATGTAACAAGGCTTGTAAATATCGACATTATATATCATAGGGACTTTGTGTAATGTAACAAGGCTTGTAAATATCGACATTATATACCACAGGACTTTGTGTAATGTAACAAGGCTTGTAAATATCGACATTATATACCACAGGACTTTGTGTAATGTAACAAGGCTTGTAAATATCGACATTATATACCACAGGACTTTGTGTAATATGACTTGGTTTGTTTATACCGACGTTAGGTAATATCAGGACTTTCTGTAGTTCTAGCTACACCAAGCTCTGCCCGTATCGCAGCCATGGAGTCATAATCACCCATCAGTCTCTGTTCTGTCCGTCTTTGGAGGTCCGTCTGTCCTAAACAGTCGTACGTACCCTCATTCTGTCTACACGTACTGTCATATTGTCCCTCTTGATCATCTGTTTGGGCGTGTGACACTCCCCCAGAAGCTACACCATCATACACACTACTAACATTTGGTTCATAACGATAATCTTCCCGTGACGTACTTTCACGCTGAGGAGGTGGACAGGATACCCCCGAATATGTTCCCGTATGTTTGTCTTGAAGAGAAGTGGATTTCGAGTTGGACGAACACAAGGAACTAAGACACATACCAACTTTCTTTTTAATATAGTTTTTCTTGTACTTCCAAGCGGCGACAGAAGCAACGATTAATAAAATCGCTATTACACCCACCGTGATCCCAACTCCAAGTGCGTGTCCGTCTTCTGATGTTTGTCTGTCTCGTCCGACCAGAGATCCATTGTATATACACAAAGCTCTAAGGCTACAATCACAAGGTTTGCTGGTTAATGTATTCGCAGGTATGTTCGACGCTAAACATATGTTTGTGTTATACGGATGTGTTTTATCCAACTGAACTCCATATAGATATTTTACATTTTGTCTTCGTGTATATTTTCTAGAAATGTCTACATTGATATATTGCACTCTACCATGACAGGAAAATCCCAGTGACTGGCTCTCACCCTCTCTCCGAAACTTGGGTCGATATGATTTTGTACAAACCAATCTATCGTCAACGTCACACTTTTCACATTCAATCTCAAAATTATTTCCACAATCTTGACTCCATGAACTTCTCGAAGAAGGACGAAGATGTAGAGAAATATTTTCGTACTTACACAGACATGCCCGTTCATTAGTTATGGATGTACCACAAAAACCTCCCTTGGTTCCAGGACACAATTTCCCCTCACATTTACTTGAAGACAACATAATAACATTGGTGCTATTCCGGCGATCACACATACAGTATACATCTGAGACGTAAAAAGCAGGCGCGTTCTGTGAACTGCAAATCTTGGAACATTCTAATATGGCGTCACCTGTCGTTGATAATTTGGTTGCTTCTGAAAGGGTCCAATTGCTACCAAAGCAACCGAAAAAGTCAATCCAATCAACATTGTGAGTGATAGGGGATTCACCTTCAATCCATACGTACGACGATCGAGTTGGTGGACTCGGGTTCCAATGGAGTACCTCCGAGCGGAGAGCTCTGCTGCCGACCAAATTACACAAACTGTTTGATTCATGCCACGTCTGGAAAGACCAAGACAAGGTCAAATTAACAGCCAGACAGGTGTTTATGAAAGCTAAGATCATAACTGAAACACTAATCATTTTCATTTTTGGTGTAAATTTTAAGTCAGTTGTATTATAACGCACTATGTACAGGATTAAATCCACGAAGTCCTTAACGCTGTGTCCTGTTGAAGTGTGATCAGGTGATTTATTGTATGATCCACTTCACGAAGCACTTCTTCCTATGTTGTTAAGTGTGTATGCAAATTATAACTATGGAGTCCTAGATGTTTCGGTTTGTCAATAAACGGATTACTTCAACTTATTATTTATATACATATAAAAATAAAACACATATTGTAATATAACAATATAACACCATTGTTAGCTAATTATACGGACAAGATGTCTAAGTTATGTTGTTCCGTATCCGTACAATGAACATGACGTATTTCATTCCATAACCGGGCAAATTTTGTTTTATGTCCCGTAAGTTCTAGATCGCGTCAGTGACATGATATGATGTCTTGCTATTGAGCTGGGGCACTGGACCGAATATGATGTCTCGCTAGTTAATAAACGAATTACTTCAACTTATTATTTATATACATATAAAAATAAAACACATATGGTAATATAACAATATAACACCATTGTTAGCTAATTATACGGACAAGATGTCTAAGTTATGTTGTTCCGTATCCGTACAATGAACATGACGTATTTCCTTCCATAACCGGGCAAATTTTGTTTTATGTCCCGTAAGTTCTAGATCGCGTCAGTGACATGATATGATGTCTTGCTATTGAGCTGGGGCACTGGACCGAATATGATGTCTCGCTATTTATCTGGAGTCCTATACAGAATACTATGTATCGCTAATTAACATGGAGTAATGACCTTGTTTTAGACTAATTCTTTCAAACTGTCTTATTTTCTGCAAATTTGGAATTGGAATGGTTTCTACTCTGGCCTTAATGTTATGTTATATCATAAACCTGGCTACCGGAAGGCCCATATTGGCACCAAAGAAATCTGCCTTCAGTCAGACACTACTCATTTCCATCAGCCTCAGCTTTCACTTTCGATCCTTGGTAATATATATTTCTGGTCAGTAAATGTCATCGGACAGAAATGAATCGTCCAAAGTTACCTCCCTTTGGTCCAAAGATACGTGTGGTGTTTGTTATCGCAAATACTGTTTTCGTCATATAAAAATGTTCGATTTTTAAACTTCAAAAAGAGTTTAATACGTTGGCGTTGATCTTTTTATTCTGATTATCGTCATTTTTCATATAAAATAACTAACATCATGAATCCGTTTTTTGAGTGACGATAAAGTTTTTCCTCTGATCCAAAACTTTGTCAGAAAATCTGGTGGAGATAGTAGCCACTGAAATGTCAGAAAGAAATGTCTAAGAATGACAAGAGATCCTCGGAACTGTATGTGTCGCCTGCATAAAGTGTCACGGTCACCCAGAAATCGAACTGGATGTGCAACGTTCAACCATAAAGTTGTAATACCAAATTTCATTTCTATAACTCGAAGCATATAGGGAAAACTGTGCAAAGCAATATTCCTGAGAAATTTTCCAAGTTCAAAGGGACATATCACTGCCAGGAAGGGTTACAGACTGCCAAGAAGCGAACTCGGTGCGTAACTTTTGACCAAGAACACATATACAAAATTGCATTTTGATAACTCGAAGCATAACCAAGAAAATTCCAGAAAACAATATTCCCAAAGAATTTGAGTTCAAAGGGGCATAACTCTATCAGGATGAGTCACAGAGAGCTGGGAATTGAACTCGATCTGTAATCTTTCACCAAGAGGCCATTTACAACATTGCATTATGTTAACTCAATGCATAATTGAGAAATATCTGGAAAGCAATATACCCAAAGAGTTTTTTTTTAGTTCAAAGGAGTATAACTCTATCAAACAGCTAGGATCACAGAGAGTCGTGAATCAAAATTCACCTTTTCATTTCAATAACTCAAATACAATTACTATATAATTAATTATTTATTCATTATTACCAGACAAACAAGGCAGGAAATCTCAGTTAGGTGAGAGATATCCATATCGGCTTGTGGTGACTATAGTGGGACTCTAGCACTCCGTATGCACACATATTCTCGAAAAATTTTCAACGGGGCATAGCTCTGCCAAGAAAGCCGTGAATCGAACCTTATATGTAATGTTCGACCATGAAGTCATTTCTCATATTTCATTTCAAAAACTCTAAACATAACCAAGAAAAGTACAAAAAAATATTTTCTCGAAGAATTTTCGAAGAGGCATAACTCTGCAAAGAAGGGTCACATACTGTCAAGAATCAAAACTCATCTGTACCCTTCCAATAAGAAGCCATATACCAGATATCATTTCTATAACTCAAAGCATAACCAAAGGAAGCCCAGAAAATAATATTCCCAGAGAATTTTCTAAGTTCAAAGGGGCATAACTCTGAAAAGATGGGTTACAGACAGCCAGGAATCGAACTTAATCTGTACCCTTCCAACAAAAAGCTATATACCAAATTTCATTTCAATAACTCAAAGGATAACCAAAAAAGTCCGGAAAACTTTCGTACGGACGCCGCCAACGCGTGACGACGGAAAAAGTGATCCCTAAGTGTCCGCCAGCTCTGCAGGCGACACAATAAAGGAACACGATTTCTGTGAAACACACCAGGTCTGAGGCGACAATGACAAAGTAACGTTGTCGGCTATGTAATCATCAATAACAATGAAGGTTAAGGTCACTCTCAAAACGGTCAAGATCGACCGACATTACTCACATCTCATTACCATGATTTGCTAGACATATATAAAAGTCAGAATCAGTCTTATAATATATAACTCCAGAGGAAACATTCATGGTGAAAGGTTTCGTAAACTATCAACTGTACTTTGTCTTCCTGTAGATGAACTTCGTCGGAGTAATTCTTCCGCGCGGAAATATAGTTCCAAACTTCAATGGATATGCTCGCGACTTTATCAATAAACAACAAATGCAACCGTTTATTTAAAATATTCAAATCATTTTTTTTTTCAAAAGTAATATTTGAGAAAGTAAAGACGGTAATTTTGTAGAACGTTTTGTTGAACATCATGCAGACTTCATGAGTATGATCAGTAGACTGTCGATATTTTTCACGTGCATCAGTGAAATGTTATCATAAAATATCACCTCTGGGTTATGGGCCCAGCACGCTTCCACTGTGCCACTCTACATTGAACACAAGTTGTCATACTGACGATATTTTGATGTAGTAAAAGTCAGTCAAGTATCCTTTCCGTTATATTCAGGAAGAAATTCGTGTTAGTTCCTTTTGCTGATCGTATCAATAACAAAATGAGTAAATGTGTGTAGTCTATTTCCCCTGGAAACAATATTCTGTGTTATACAGATAGAAGGCACTGCATGATGTAGATACATATATTGTTCAGTTATTCTGTAGGCTTATTTTTCTATAAACCGGATTAAAATGTGTACTTAGGAATAAAATTTATTTCACAATTTCTGTAATGTTATTACTATCATGAATTGATATCAATTTCAAACTGTAATTTTGTTACCATATCAACTATTGTGATTGAAAATATTTCACGAATTTAGTGACATTTATTGTATTTTTTGAAGATAAAACAAAGTGATAGCAGAGCGAGGTTTCGATCCTCGGACCTCTGGGTTATGGGCCCAGCACGCTTCCACTGCGCCACTCTGCTTTGTACATAAGTTTTCATACCGGTAGAAATCCTACTTAAATTATCGATTACATCAGCCAATTTAGTCATATCTATTTATAAGATGTCTACACTTTTGTACCGCTGATATATTTTTTCGCAAGCTTACTTTGATTCCAGACATACTTAACTTCAAAATAACGATGACAATCGAACCGACATTTAGACATTAATAGACACTTTGATAATACTTGAAAATGCATGAAAATAACAAATGTGATAGCAGAGCGAGGTTTCGATCCTCGGACCTCTGGGTTATGGGCCCAGCACGCTTCCACTGCGCCACTCTGCTGATTGAATATTTAATTTAGCAATGTATTGCATCAGTCAAATCATTTTCACCATTATTTTTACATCGCCAAACAGATTATTGAAATGTGAAGGCTTATTTTTCTATAAACCGGATTAAAAGGTGTACTAAGGAATATGATTTATTTCACAATTTCATGAATTGATATCAATTTCAAACTGTAATTTTGTTACCATATCAACTATTGTGATTGAAAATATTTCACGAATTTAGTGACATTTATTGCATTTTTTGAAGATAAAACAAAGTGATAGCAGAGCGAGGTTTCGATCCTCGGACCTCTGGGTTATGGGCCCAGCACGCTTTTTTAAAATCTTTTATTAAAATCAACTTCACTAATTACATACACACGCTAAACAATTACATTACAGTAAAACATACACAAACCATATATTGCATAACATTCACCAATGACACATTATACAAAATACGGAGTGAAAAACGTGATAAATCTGATACAATGTAAATAAAGCTTTGATCACCTTTGATTAAGGGATTATCCGAAAGGAAATATTTCATAAATAGCTTTCTACGATCTTTACGCTGATAGTAAAATTTTGCATACTCAAAATATCTTGTAATAGTATATTTTACAAACTTTAAAATATCAACATTGCGAAGATCATTATTGTATAAATTTCGCCTTTTAAATATGCGAAACCGAACAATGCCGAAAAAGAAATTAATGAAATAACAATTACATTTTTAAATTTTTCTAGTAAATCCTAACAATAAAACTGTGTTAACTGATATATCTCTGGTATCTGACGGATAAACACAAGATAATAATTTAACAAGAACTCCTTCAAGAAAAATAAATAATTCACCAAGGTCTCAACAGTTAAGAAATAAATGCTGAAGCGTTTCAGTATATACATTACACACAGGACAAACATCACTTGTAACTTTACCAATTTTCAATAATTTATCCATTGAAAAAATAGAATTATGGGCAACTTTGAAATGCAGTTCTATACAATCTGGTGGGAAGCATGGCACATACATAATTGAAAAAACGTCTTTTAACGCCACATTGGGGCAAAATTCTGACCAAAATTCTGTTGATGTTGGACACTTAAATTTCGATTTAATAAAAAGGTTATAAAAGTCTCGAGTATTTACAGGAACAATTTTACGTCTACCACCAGTTTTAGTTGGTATTTCAACAAAGGCTCCGATAGCACTTTGCGCCCTAGCAGGTGTATAAACATTAGATAAAACAATAACTTTATACTCTCGCGAAATAGCTTTCATAACGAGATTATAACTTAATAGGATTACACGGGTTGATATGTCAGGATCAATTTCATGAATAATATCTACAATTGCGCGGAAGGGAAGAAAATTAGGCAAGACTTCATATGTCAAATCTTTGATTTTAGTTATTCCAGCCTTAGCAAATGCAGGAGAAAATACCGTTTTTTCACCATTTGTAATATTGGGATTAAAGAACAATGGCTGCTCATAAACAAATGATGGGCGATTATTATCAAATTTAACATGATAGCATTTTCGAAATTCTGACCACGCCATCAACATTTCTCGATATACACAAGGTAAGCTTTTCAATTGCTTATTCCTAAAATCACAATATATGGTCCCAAAGCCCAAATTCATTCCTTCTATAGAATTGAAAAAATACAAACATGTACTCTTCCATATCGCCTTACATTCCGAGTCAAGCCATCTCATTAAAAACTTCAACCGAAATGATTGGCGCTTTAAGATAATATCAGGCATATTTAAGCCACCATCTTGTTTTTTACCAATTACCGTGTCATATTTAATCAGATGAGCACCATTCCATAAAAACTTAACACACATATTTTTAACTTCATTAATAGTATCATCAGGTATAGTCTGGGACATCAATGTATACCAACACCTTGACAGTAACAAACTTTCAACAACAGTTGCTCTGCCTTGTATTGTTAACTTTCTTTGTAACCACATATTCAATATAGACTTCATTGACTTTACCTTTACATTCCAATTTAATTCATTACATAGTTTGTCGTTTTCACCTATATACACACCAAGAACACATATAACTTCTTTGCACAATTTTACCCCTAACTCATTCATTTCGTTTTCAAAAAAGGAACCAGTTCCACAATATAACAATTCTGATTTTTCCTTATTAATTTTTGCCCCAGATCCATTACTATATATGGGACCAGCACGCTTCCACTGCGCCATTCTGCTGATTGACTATGAATTAGTTGGAATGTTCAGCTGTTTTAATTTAGCAATGTATTGCATCAGTCAAATCATTTCCACCATTATTTTACATTGCCAAACGGATTATTGAAATGTTACTAAAATATCACTACTTTTAAATGAAGTGCGGTCAATGACTGCTAACAAGAATTCCGACGTAGAAGATTTTATCAGACTCTATACGGAAAATCGACATGGTAACGAAATAAAGTTGTCTAATGAAATAAAAAATTGACAAAACTGCAATGATTTTTAGTAATGATATGTTACACAAATTTCTGAGGAAAATTAGAACGTTTCCCTAACAATTGCAATCAAAGAAATATAGAATGACGAAGCATATATATTTAGATCTCTCCAATTTGATTATCAAAATAGTTACTGAGAAAATCCAATGTATCCATATTTAATGACCCAATCCGGTACACGATCAAATCACTTATTCTAACCCCTTTTTTACAGGTAATGAATTGAGAATCGATATTCTGATGTAGTAAAAGGCAGTCGAGTATTCCTTCCTAATATTTTGAGTGAAGTTCTTGTAAGTTCATTGTCCTTTCCGAATTAGTAACAAAATGAGTAAATGTGTGTAGTCTATTCCTCATGGAAACAATATATTTTGATACATTGTTTAGCGATTCTGCAGGCTTATTTGATCTATAAATGGTATCAAAAGGTGTACTACAGAATATAACTTATTTTACAATGTCTGTAAAATCATTACTATCATTAATTGATTTCAATTTCAAACTGTAATTTTGTTACCATATCAACTACTGTGATTGATGACATTTCATGAAGGTGACATTTGTTGTATTTTATGAAAGTAAAACAATGTGATAGCAGAGCGTGGTTTCGATCCTCGGACCTCTGGGTTATGGGCCCAGCACGCTTCCACTGCGCCACTCTGCTTTGAACAGAAGTTTTCATACCGGTAGAAATCCCACTTAAACTATCGATTACATCAGCCAATTTAGTCATATCTATTTATAAGATGTCTACACTTTTGTACCGCTGATATATTTTTTCGAAAGCTTACTTTGATTCCAGACATATTTAACTTCAAAATAACGATGACAATCGAACCGACATTTAGACATTAATAGATACTTTGGTAATACTTGAAAATGCATGAAAATAACAAATGTGATAGCAGAGCGAGGTTTCGATCCTCGGACCTCTGGGTTATGGGCCCAGCACGCTTCCACTGCGCCACTCTGCTGATTGAATGTGAATCTGTTGGAATGTTCAGCTGTTTTAATTTAGCAATGTATTGCATCAGTCAAATCATGTCCACCATTATTTTACATTGCCAAACGGATTATTGAAATGTGAATAAAAATATCACGGATTTTTAGTGAAGTGCGGTCAACGCCTTAGAACAAGAATTGATGTATGAACGTAACATGATGTACCCTGATGTTACAAGTGTCATTGTATTGTTGATTTAGTCGGACGTAGAGGCTTTTATCAGACTCTATACGGGAAACCTCTGGGTTATGGGCCCAGCACGCTTCCACTGCGCCACTCTGCTTTGAACAGAAGTTTTCATACCTGTATTGCATCAGTCAAAATCCCACTTAAACTATTGAAATGTTACTAAAATATCGACATGACTACGAAATAAAGGCGTCTATTGTTAAAGGCGTCTATTGTTAACAAATCTGCAGAGACTGCAGTCTTTTTGAGTGTTGATACGTAACACAAATTTCTGAGGAAACTAAGAATGATTTCTTAGACATTGCAATCAAAGGATAAACAAAGGCAAACAATGTATTATATATATATATTTTATATATATATATATATATATAGATCTCTCCCGTTTGACTATGAAATTAGCTATCGAAAATATCCAATATGTCCATATTTAAATTTTCAATCCGGTAAACGATCAGATCACTAACTCTAACCTTTTTTCAGTTAATAAATTGAGAATCGATATTTTGATGTAGTAAAAGTCAGTCAAGTATCCTTTCCGTTATATTCTGGATGAATTTCATGTAAGTTCCTTTTGCTGATCGTATCAATAACAAAATGAGTAAATGTGTGTAGTCTATTCCTCATGGAAACAATATATTTTGATACATTGTTTAGCGATTCTGCAGGCTTATTTGATCTATAAATGGTATCAAAAGGTGTACTACAGAATATAACTTATTTTACAATGTCTGTAATATTAAAACAATCATTAATTGATTTCAATTTCAAACTGTAATTTTGTTACCATATCAACTACTGTGATTGATGACATTTCATGAAGGTGACATTTGTTGTATTTTATGAAAGTAAAACAATGTGATAGCAGAGCGAGGTTTCGATCCTCGGACCTCTGGGTTATGGGCCCAGCACGCTTCCACTGCGCCACTCTGCTTTGAACATAAGTTTTCATACCGGTAGAAATCCTACTTAAACTATCGATTACATCAGCCAATTTAGTCATATCTATTTATAAGATGTCTACACTTTTGTACCGCTGATATATTTTTTCGAAAGCTTACTTTGATTCCAGACATACTTAACTTCAAAATAACGATGACAATCGAACCGACATTTAGACATTAATAGACACTTTGATAATACTTGAAAATGCATGAAAATAACAAATGTGATAGCAGAGCGAGGTTTCGATCCTCGGACCTCTGGGTTATGGGCCCAGCACGCTTCCACTGCGCCACTCTGCTGATTGAATATTTAATTTAGCAATGTATTGCATCAGTCAAATCATTTTCACCATTATTTTTACATCGCCAAACAGATTATTGAAATGTGAAGGCTTATTTTTCTATAAACCGGATTAAAAGGTGTACTAAGGAATATGATTTATTTCACAATTTCATGAATTGATATCAATTTCAAACTGTAATTTTGTTACCATATCAACTATTGTGATTGAAAATATTTCACGAATTTAGTGACATTTATTGCATTTTTTGAAGATAAAACAAAGTGATAGCAGAGCGAGGTTTCGATCCTCGGACCTCTGGGTTATGGGCCCAGCACGCTTTTTTAAAATCTTTTATTAAAATCAACTTCACTAATTACATACACACGCTAAACAATTACATTACAGTAAAACATACACAAACCATATATTGCATAACATTCACCAATGACACATTATACAAAATACGGAGTGAAAAACGTGATAAATCTGATACAATGTAAATAAAGCTTTGATCACCTTTGATTAAGGGATTATCCGAAAGGAAATATTTCATAAATAGCTTTCTACGATCTTTACGCTGATAGTAAAATTTTGCATACTCAAAATATCTTGTAATAGTATATTTTACAAACTTTAAAATATCAACATTGCGAAGATCATTATTGTATAAATTTCGCCTTTTAAATATGCGAAACCGAACAATGCCGAAAAAGAAATTAATGAAATAACAATTACATTTTTAAATTTTTCTAGTAAATCCTAACAATAAAACTGTGTTAACTGATATATCTCTGGTATCTGACGGATAAACACAAGATAACAATTTAACAAGAACTCCTTCAAGAAAAATAAATAATTCACCAAGGTCTCGACAGTTAAGAAATAAATGCTGAAGCGTTTCAGTATATACATTACACACAGGACAAACATCACTTGTAACTTTACCAATTTTCAATAATTTATCCATTGAAAAAATAGAATTATGGGCAACTTTGAAATGCAGTTCTATACAATCTGGTGGGAAGCATGGCACATACATAATTGAAAAAACGTCTTTTAACGCCACATTGGGGCAAAATTCTGACCAAAATTCTGTTGATGTTGGACACTTAAATTTCGATTTAATAAAAAGGTTATAAAAGTCTCGAGTATTTACAGGAACAATTTTACGTCTACCACCAGTTTTAGTTGGTATTTCAACAAAGGCTCCGATAGCACTTTGCGCCCTAGCAGGTGTATAAACATTAGATAAAACAATAACTTTATACTCTCGCGAAATAGCTTTCATAACGAGATTATAATTTAATAGGATTACACGGGTTGATATGTCAGGATCAATTTCATGAATAATATCTACAATTGCGCGGAAGGGAAGAAAATTAGGCAAGACTTCATATGTCAAATCTTTGATTTTAGTTATTCCAGCCTTAGCAAATGCAGGAGAAAATACCGTTTTTTCACCATTTGTAATATTGGGATTAAGAACAATGGCTGCTCATAAACAAATGATGGGCGATTATTATCAAATTTAACATGATAGCATTTTCGAAATTCTGACCACGCCATCAACATTTCTCGATATACACAAGGTAAGCTTTTCAATTGCTTATTCCTAAAATCACAATATATGGTCCCAAAGCCCAAATTCATTCCTTCTATAGAATTGAAAAAATACAAACATGTACTCTTCCATATCGCCTTACATTCCGAGTCAAGCCATCTCATTAAAAACTTCAACCGAAATGATTGGCGCTTTAAGATAATATCAGGCATATTTAAGCCACCATCTTGTTTTTTACCAATTACCGTGTCATATTTAATCAGATGAGCACCATTCCATAAAAACTTAACACACATATTTTTAACTTCATTAATAGTATCATCAGGTATAGTCTGGGACATCAATGTATACCAACACCTTGACAGTAACAAACTTTCAACAACAGTTGCTCTGCCTTGTATTGTTAACTTTCTTTGTAACCATATTCAATATAGACTTCATTGACTTTACCTTTACATTCCAATTTAATTCATTACATAGTTTGTCGTTTTCACCTATATACACACCAAGAACACATATAACTTCTTTGCACAATTTTACCCCTAACTCATTCATTTCGTTTTCAAAAAAGGAACCAGTTCCACAATATAACAATTCTGATTTTTCCTTATTAATTTTTGCCCCAGATCCATTACTATATATGGGACCAGCACGCTTCCACTGCGCCACTCTGCTGATTGACTATGAATAAGTTGGAATGTTCAGCTGTTTTAATTTAGCAACTGTATTGCATCAGTCAAATCATTTCCATCATTATTTTACATTGCCAAACGGATTATTGAAATGTTACTAAAATATCACTACTTTTAAATGAAGTGCGGTCAATGACTGCTAACAAGAATTCCGACGTAGAAGATTTTATCAGACTCTATACGAAAAACCGACATGATAACGAAATAAAGTTGTCTAATGAAAAAAAAAACCAAACTGAAATGATTTTGAGTAATGATATGTAACACAAATTTCTGAGGAAAATTAGAAGGATTCCCTAACAATTGCAATCAAAGAAATATAGAATGACGAAGTATATATATTTAGATCTCTCCAATTTGATTATCAAAATAGTTACTGAGAAAATCCAATGTATCCATATTTAATGACCCAATCCGGTACACGATCAAATCACTTATTCTAACCCCCTTTTTTTACAGGTAATGAATTGAGAATCGATATTTTGATGTAGTGAAAGACAGTCAAGTATTCTTTCCCTTATATTTTGAGTGAAGTTCTTGTAAGTTCATTGTCCTTTTCGAATTAGTAACAAAATGAGTAAATGTGTGTAGTCTATTCCTCATGGAAACAATATATTTTGATATATTGTTTAGCGATTCTGCAGGCTTATTTATCTATAAACGGGATTAAAAGGTGTACTACAGAATATAACTTATTTTACAATGTCTGTAATGTTATTACAATCATTAATTGATTTCAATTTCAAACTGTAATTTTGTTACCATATCAACTACTGTGATTGATGACATTTCATGAAGGTGACATTTGTTGTATTTTATGAAAGTAAAACAATGTGATAGCAGAGCGTGGTTTCGATCCTCGGACCTCTGGGTTATGGGCCCAGCACGCTTCCACTGCGCCACTCTGCTTTGAACAGAAGTTTTCATACCGGTAGAAATCCCACTTAAACTATCGATTACATCAGCCAATTTAGTCATATCTATTTATAAGATGTCTACACTTTTGTACCGCTGATATATTTTTTCGAAAGCTTACTTTGATTCCAGACATATTTAACTTCAAAATAACGATGACAATCGAACCGACATTTAGACATTAATAGATACTTTGGTAATACTTGAAAATGCATGAAAATAACAAATGTGATAGCAGAGCGAGGTTTCGATCCTCGGACCTCTGGGTTATGGGCCCAGCACGCTTCCACTGCGCCACTCTGCTGATTGAATGTGAATCTATTGGAATGTTCAGCTGTTTTAATTTAGCAATGTATTGCATCAGTCAAATCATGTCCACCATTATTTTACATTGCCAAACGGATTATTGAAATGTGAATAAAAATATCACGGATTTTTAGTGAAGTGCGGTCAACGCCTTAGAACAAGAATTGATGTATGAACGTAACATGATGTACCCTGATGTTACAAGTGTCATTGTATTGTTGATTTAGTCGGACGTAGAGGCTTTTATCAGACTCTATACGGGAAATCGACATGACTACGAAATAAAGGCGTCTATTGTTAACAAATCTGCAGAGACTGCAGTCTTTTTGAGTGTTGATACGTAACACAAATTTCTGAGGAAACTAAGAATGATTTCTTAGACATTGCAATCAAAGGATAAACAAAGGCAAACTATATATATAGATCTCTCCCGTTTGACTATGAAATTAGCTATCGAAAATATCCAATATGTCCATATTTAAATTTTCAATCCGGTAAACGATCAGATCACTAACTCTAACCTTTTTTCAGTTAATAAATTGAGAATCGATATTTTGATGTAGTAAAAGTCAGTCAAGTATCCTTTCCGTTATATTCTGGATGAATTTCATGTAAGTTCCTTTTGCTGATCGTATCAATAACAAAATGAGTAAATGTGTGTAGTCTATTTCCCCTGGAAACAATATTCTGTGTTATACAGATAGAAGGCACTGCATGATGTAGATACATATATTGTTCAGTTATTCTGTAGGCTTATTTTTCTATAAACCGGATTAAAATGTGTACTTAGGAATAAAATTTATTTCACAATTTCTGTAATGTTATTACTATCATGAATTGATATCAATTTCAAACTGTAATTTCGTTACCATATCAACTACTGTTATTGATAACATGTCATGAATTTAGTGACATTTATTGTATTTTTTGAAGATAAAACAAAGTGATAGCAGAGCGAGGTTTCGATCCTCGGACCTCTGGGTTATGGGCCCAGCACGCTTCCACTGCGCCACTCTGCTGATTGACTATGAATAAGTTGGAATGTTCAGCTGTTTTAATTTAGCACTGTATTGCATCAGTCAAATCATTTCCATCATTATTTTACATTGCCAAACGGATTATTGAAATGTTACTAAAATATCACTACTTTTAAATGAAGTGCGGTCAATGACTGCTAACAAGAATTCCGACGTAGAAGATTTTATCAGACTCCATACGAAAAACCGACATGATAACGAAATAAAGTTGTCTAATGAAAAAAAACCAAACTGAAATGATTTTGAGTAATGATATGTAACACAAATTTCTGAGGAAAATTAGAAGGATTCCCTAACAATTGCAATCAAAGAAATATAGAATGACGAAGTATATATATTTAGATCTCTCCAATTTGATTATCAAAATAGTTACTGAGAAAATCCAATGCATCCATATCTAATGACCCAATCCGGTACACGATCAAATCACTTATTCTAACCCCCTTTTTTTACAGGTAATGAATTGAGAATCGATATTTTGATGTAGTGAAAGACAGTCAAGTATTCTTTCCCTTATATTTTGAGTGAAGTTCTTGTAAGTTCATTGTCCTTTTCGAATTAGTAACAAAATGAGTAAATGTGTGTAGTCTATTCCTCATGGAAACAATATATTTTGATATATTGTTTAGCGATTCTGCAGGCTTATTTATCTATAAACGGGATTAAAAGGTGTACTACAGACTATAACTTATTTTACAATGTCTGTAATGTTATTACAATCATTAATTGATTTCAATTTCAAACTGTAATTTTGTTACCATATCAACTACTGTGATTGATGACATTTCATGAAGGTGACATTTGTTGTATTTTATGAAAGTAAAACAATGTGATAGCAGAGCGTGGTTTCGATCCTCGGACCTCTGGGTTATGGGCCCAGCACGCTTCCACTGCGCCACTCTGCTTTGAACAGAAGTTTTCATACCGGTAGAAATCCCACTTAAACTATCGATTACATCAGCCAATTTAGTCATATCTATTTATAAGATGTCTACACTTTTGTACCGCTGATATATTTTTTCGAAAGCTTACTTTGATTCCAGACATATTTAACTTCAAAATAACGATGACAATCGAACCGACATTTAGACATTAATAGATACTTTGGTAATACTTGAAAATGCATGAAAATAACAAATGTGATAGCAGAGCGAGGTTTCGATCCTCGGACCTCTGGGTTATGGGCCCAGCACGCTTCCACTGCGCCACTCTGCTGATTGAATGTGAATCTATTGGAATGTTCAGCTGTTTTAATTTAGCAATGTATTGCATCAGTCAAATCATGTCCACCATTATTTTACATTGCCAAACGGATTATTGAAATGTGAATAAAAATATCACGGATTTTTAGTGAAGTGCGGTCAACGCCTTAGAACAAGAATTGATGTATGAACGTAACATGATGTACCCTGATGTTACAAGTGTCATTGTATTGTTGATTTAGTCGGACGTAGAGGCTTTTATCAGACTCTATACGGGAAATCGACATGACTACGAAATAAAGGCGTCTATTGTTAACAAATCTGCAGAGACTGCAGTCTTTTTGAGTGTTGATACGTAACACAAATTTCTGAGGAAACTAAGAATGATTTCTTAGACATTGCAATCAAAGGATAAACAAAGGCAAACTATATATATATATATATATATATATATATATATATATATAGATCTCTCCCGTTTGACTATGAAATTAGCTATCGAAAATATCCAATATGTCCATATTTAAATTTTCAATCCGGTAAACGATCAGATCACTAACTCTAACCTTTTTTCAGTTAATAAATTGAGAATCGATATTTTGATGTAGTAAAAGTCAGTCAAGTATCCTTTCCGTTATATTCTGGATGAATTTCATGTAAGTTCCTTTTGCTGATCGTATCAATAACAAAATGAGTAAATGTGTGTAGTCTATTTCCCCTGGAAACAATATTCTGTGTTATACAGATAGAAGGCACTGCATGATGTAGATACATATATTGTTCAGTTATTCTGTAGGCTTATTTTTCTATAAACCGGATTAAAATGTGTACTTAGGAATAAAATTTATTTCACAATTTCTGTAATGTTATTACTATCATGAATTGATATCAATTTCAAACTGTAATTTCGTTACCATATCAACTACTGTTATCCGCGTTATCGCCCTGTAATTATTTAAGTCATTCTTATATCCCTTATTTTTATATATTGGGATAATTATTCCGGTGTTCCAGCTTTCTGGTATTATTCCAGTGTCTAATATGATGTTAAAAAGGTTTCCATAAGTAGGTAACATGATATCAATAGAACTCTTTATATATTCGTTAATTATGTTATCAATGCCACTTGCCTTGTTATTACTTAATTTTTTTACAGCTGTAGTTACTTCTTCAGAGGTAATTCTACTATTTAGTATATCGTCGTATAAACTTCCCCTCATGTCTGGAATAATAAATTCCTCATCTTTGTCGTTATCACTATTTAACTTTTTAAAATATGCGTATAGCTCATCGATCGACAAATCAATTTTTTGTCTTTTTTTCCTATTATCAACTTTATTTAAAATGTTCCAGAATAGTTTTGGGTCGAACTTGGAAGCATTTCTCATCTCATCTTCAATTCCCTTTTGAAATTTTTTATAATTATTGTTTAACGACTTTCTATATTTTTACGCTTTTTACGTAACTTTTTTCGGTTCACATTATTTTTCAAATTCCTGTAAGTTTTCTTTGCTTCGTGAAACTCTTTACGCTTACTAGCACAATCACTGGTAAACCACGGTTTGTCTTTAATATTATTACTGCTAACAATAGTTTTACTCTTGACCTTTTGGGTTCCAAGGACGTCCCTTGAAATTTTCGCAAACAGATTAGCAATATCATTTACCACATCATTTACATCTTGTTTGAAGATTTCATTATCTGAATCTAACATAGCATCAATGATCGTGTTTATCGCTTGTAGCTTCCCTTCGTTATCAGATCTAAGATCCGCTATAAAATCACCCTTTTTATCGTTCACCCATTTTCCAGTTTTCTCTGTAATTACAAGTGGTTTCTCTGTAACATTTTCAGACATATTTATAGAAAATATTATTCTGTTATGTACGTTTGAAATTAAAGGGTCAAAGTCAAGTACATCAAAGTGACTCAAGAAGGAGAAAACATTTGAAGGTACAATCAAATAGTCAACGAGACTTACATTTTTACACGTATTCTTTCCGATATATCTGTCATTACCAACTCTGCCATTGGCGATATATAGATTACTATTTTTACAGAATTCTAACAACTTAAGGCCTTATGTATTTGGCCTTGCTATATCCTGGCTGGCCCTTTGCAATGGGACCCCTAGGTGAGAAAGTACCTTATAGTCATATAGTTCATTATATAACTCATCAGTATCTATTAAATTCATCAATTCCGCCAGATTATCATCTGGTACAAAATAATCATCATAACAATTTGTCCTGGCATTAAAATCACCTACAAGCATAATCTTTGTATCATTCTTCATCAAACTAATCATTTCATCTTGAATTTCTGAGAATGCTTCATCAGAGGCATATTTGGATGCTTCCGGTGGGATATAAATACAGCCTAGCAGTAAGGCGGGAGAATTACGACATACCCGTATCTCTACCCACTGAACAAACTCAGATAACGTTTGGGGAAATATTAGTAATGACTTATACTTGTCTTTATAGATAATAATTATTCCTTCCGACTTATTTTTAACCTTTGACCTGTTCTTGATTACGTAGTCATACCCTGGTGGTAAATCGATAATGTCAAAATCGTCAGTCTTTGTTTCGACTAACACAGTGACGTCATGTGACGTTATGATGTCATTAAATTCAGGTAGAAGAACCTCTTGGTTATGGGCCCCGCACGCTTCCACTGCGCCACACTGCTGATTGACTATGAATTAGTTGGAATGTTCAGCTGTTTTAATTTAGCACTGTATTGCATCAGTCAAATCATTTCCACCATTATTTTTACATTGCCAAACGGATTATTGAAATATTACTAAAATGTCACTACTTTTAAATGAAGTGCGGTCAATGACTGCTAACAAGAATTCCGACGTAGAAGATTTTATCAGACTCTATACGGAAAACCGACATGATAACGATATATTTTGATGTAGTGCAAGTCATTCAAGCATCCTCTCCCTTATATGTTCTGAATGAAATTAGTGTGAGTTCATTGTCCTTTTCGGATTCATAACTAAATTGATAATTGTGTGTAGTCTATTTCCAATGGAATGATGGCAATCGAACTTACATTTAACCATTTTTTCCTTCTTTGGTAATATTGTAAAATAAGTGAAGTGCGGTCAACGACTGCTAACAGGAATTCCGACGTAGAGGCTTTTATCAGACTCTATACGGGAAATCGACATGACTACGAAATAAAGGCATCTATTGTTAACAAATCTGCAGAGACTGCAGTCTTTTTGAGTGTTGATACGTAACACAAATTTCTGAGGAAACTAAGAATGATTTCTTAGACATTGCAATCAAAGGATAAACAAAGACAAACTATATATATATATAGATAGATCTCTCCAGTTTGATTATGAAATTAGCTATCGAAAATATCCAATATATCCATATTTAAATGTTCAATCCGGTCACCGGTCAGATCACTAATACTATTTCTATTACTAATTGTCATTTTCGGATTCATAACTAAATTGATAAATGTGTGTAGTCTATTTCCCATGGAAACAATATTTTTTTGATATTTGATAATTTAGCTATGTATTTAATCAGTCAAATCATTTCTACCATTATTTCACATTTTCAAACGGATTATGGAAATGTGACTGAAATATCACTAGTTTTAAGTGAAGTGCGGTCAACGCCTGAAAACAAGAATTGATGTATGAACGTAACATGATGTACCCTGATGTCACAAGTGTCATTGTATTGTTAATTGAGTCAAATATTTTGGATTCTATTCGGGAAATCAAGTTAAGGAAGAAATAACGTTGCCTTTGAGAGCTTTTTTTTTGGGTTTGATGCGTGAAGTTTATTTCTAAGGAAAATGATATTAAGTAGTGAAAGTCTATGGATATCATATTTTTTTTTGAAGTTGTATAAAAAGAAAACATTTCATTGCAGAGTGAGGCTTCGATCCTCGGAACTCTTGTTTAGCTTTGTGAAAGGAGTCCTACACTGGAAATAAGAATTAGCTTAAGTAACAAAAAGTTTACAATTTTTCTGTTACCTAAGAAACACTGATGAAACTGACATCATTTTGATACATCTGTTACTACTAAAAACAAATAACATTTGTTCCTTACTTTTATAAAGAATATATATAAGAACGGACTATAAATGTTGTAAGGTTTTTATCAATCTGTTACTTAAGTAATCAGATTTTTATCAATCTGTTACTTAAGTAATCAGATTTTTATCAATCTGTTACTTAAGTAATTAGGTTTTTATCAATCTGTTACTTAAGTAATTAGGTTTTTATCAATCTGTTACTTAAGTAATTAGGTTTTTATCAATCTGTTACTTAAGTAATCAGATTTTTATCAATCTGTTACTTAAGTAATTAGGTTTTTATCAATCTGTTACTTAAGTAATTAGGTTTTTATCAATCTGTTACTTAAGTAATTAGATTTTTATCAATCTGTTACTTAAGTAATCAGATTTTTATCAATCTGTTACTTAAGTAATTAGGTTTTTATCAATCTGTTACTATAAAAGTTGAAAGGTTTTTATCAATTTGATACTATAAATGTTGTAAGGTTTTTATCAATCTGTTACTTAAGTAATTAGGTTTTTATCAATCTGTTACTTAAGTAATTAGGTTTTTATCAATCTGTTACTTAAGTAATCAGATTTTTATCAATCTGTTACTTAAGTAATTAGGTTTTTATCAATCTGTTACTTAAGTAATTAGGTTTTTATCAATCTGTTACTTAAGTAATCAGATTTTTATCAATCTGTTACTTAAGTAATCAGATTTTTATCAATCTGTTACTTAAGTAATTAGGTTTTTATCAATCTGTTACTTAAGTAATTAGGTTTTTATCAATCTGTTACTTAAGTAATTAGGTTTTTATCAATCTGTTACTTAAGTAATTAGGTTTTTATCAATCTGTTACTTAAGTAATTAGGTTTTTATCAATCTGTTACTTAAGTAATTAGGTTTTTATCAATCTGTTACTTAAGTAATTAGGTTTTTATCAATCTGTTACTTAAGTAATTAGGTTTTTATCAATCTGTTACTTAAGTAATCAGGTTTTTATCAATCTGTTACTTAAGTAATTAGGTTTTTATCAATCTGTTACTTAAGTAATCAGATTTTTATCAATCTGTTACTTAAGTAATCAGATTTTTATCAATCTGTTACTTAAGTAATCAGGTTTTTATCAATCTGTTACTTAAGTAAAGATTTTTATCAATCTGTTACTTAAGTAATTAGGTTTTTATCAATCTGTTACTTAAGTAATTAGTTACTTTCAGATTTTTATCAATCTGTTTTTATCATTTTTATCAATCTGTTACTTAAGTAATTAGGTTTTTATCAATCTGTTACTTAAGTAATCAGGTTTTTATCAATCTGTTACTTAAGTAATCAGGTTTTTATCAATCTGTTACTTAAGTAATCAGATTTTTATCAATCTGTTACTTAAGTAATTAGGTTTTTATCAATCTGTTACTTAAGTAAACAGATTTTTATCAATCTGTTACTTAAGTAATTAGGTTTTTATCAATCTGTTACTTAAGTAATTAGGTTTTTATCAATCTGTTACTTAAGTAATTAGGTTTTTATCAATCTGTTACTTAAGTAAAGATTTTTATCAATCTGTTACTTAAGTAATCAGATTTTTATCAATCTGTTACTTAAGTAATTAGGTTTTTATCAATCTGTTACTTAAGTAATTAGGTTTTTATCAATCTGTTACTTAAGTAATTCAGATTTTTATCAATCTGTTACTTAAGTAATCAGGATTTTTATTTTTATCAATCTGTTACTTAAGTAATCAGATTTTTATCAATCTGTTACTTAAGTAATTAGATTTTTATCAATCTGTTACTTAAGTAATTAGGTTTTTATCAATCTGTTACTTAAGTAATTAGGTTTTTATCAATCTGTTACTTAAGTAATTAGGTTTTTATCAATCTGTTACTTAAGTAAACAGATTTTTATCAATCTGTTACTTAAGTAATTAGGTTTTTATCAATCTGTTACTTAAGTAATTAGTTTTTATCAATCTGTTACTTAAGTAATTAGTTTTTATCAATCTGTTACTTAAGGTTTTTATCAATCTGTTACTTAAGTAATTAGGTTTTTATCAATCTGTTACTTAAGTAATTAGATTTTTATCAATCTGTTACTTAAGTAATTAGTTTTTATCAATCTGTTACTTAAGTAAACAGATTTTTATCAATCTGTTACTTAAGTAATTAGGTTTTTATCAATCTGTTACTTAAGTAATCAGTTTTTATCAATCTGTTACTTAAGTAATTAGGTTTTTATCAATCTGTTACTTAAGTAATTAGGTTTTTATCAATCTGTTACTTAAGTAATCAGATTTTTATCAATCTGTTACTTAAGTAATTAGGTTTTTATCAATCTGTTACTTAAGTAATTACAGATTTTTATCAATCTGTTACTTAAGTAATTAGGTTTTTATCAATCTGTTACTTAAGTAATCAGATTTTTATCAATCTGTTACTTAAGTAATTAGGTTTTTATCAATCTGTTACTTAAGTAATTACTTAAGTAATTTTTATCAATCTGTTACTTAAGTAATTAGGTTTTTATCAATCTGTTACTTAAGTAATCAGATTTTTATCAATCTGTTACTTAAGTAATTAGTTTTTATCAATCTGTTACTTAAGTAATTAGGTTTTTATCAATCTGTTACTTAAGTAATCAGATTTTTATCAACTTAAGTAATCAGATTTTTATCAATCTGTTACTTAAGTAATTAGGTTTTTATCAATCTGTTACTTAAGTAATCAGATTTTTATCAATCTGTTACTTAAGTAATCAGATTTTTATCAATCTGTTACTTAAGTAATCAGATTTTTATCAATCTGTTACTTAAGTAATCAGATTTTTATCAATCTGTTACTTAAGTAATCAGATTTTTATCAATCTGTTACTTAAGTAATCAGATTTTTATCAATCTGTTACTTAAGTAAACAGGTTTTTATCAATCTGTTACTTAAGTAATCAGATTTTTATCAATCTGTTACTTAAGTAATTAGGTTTTTATCAATCTGTTACTTAAGTAATTAGGTTTTTATCAATCTGTTACTTAAGTAATTAGGTTTTTATCAATCTGTTACTTAAGTAATCAGATTTTTATCAATCTGTTACTTAAGTAATCAGGTTTTTATCTTAAGTAATTAGGTTTTTATCAATCTGTTACTTAAGTAATCAGGTTTTTATCAATCTGTTACTATAAAAGTTGAAAGGTTTTTATCAATCTTCTGCTATAAATGCAATCAGGTTTTTATCAAATTTGTCAGATCTAATGATAAAACTTTATTCTCGAGTTACCTCCCCTACAACACAGCCCGGATTGAAATGACATGCGAAACAAGTCGGTTTCTTTACCCACACAATATAGGCTTGAGCTTGACAATTAATAGAGATGTCTTCACAAAACCTTTAACCAATAACAATGATCAATATATCCTAAATAACCCCAGGATTTTAAAAAAGGTTGTCTAAAGAAACCGTACAATTACAATTAAAGTAAATTATGTTCTTAAATAATGACATTAAGATCAAGCTTTGCTATTCGACAAGTGAAAAAAAAAGTAGGAGAATTACAATACCTACTGAATATTGTATGAAACGTAAACACCAAGGTGACCTTGATGTTTAGGTATAGCCAATGTATGAAATGTAAACACCAAGGTGACCTTGATGTTTAGTTATATCCAATGTATGAAATGTAAACACCGTGGTGACATTGATGTTTAGGTATATCCAATGTATGAAATGTAAACACCGTGGTGACATTGATGTTTAGGTATATCCAATGTATGAAATGTAAACACCGTGGTGACCTTGATGTTTAGGTATATCCAATGTATGAAATGTAAACACCGTGGTGACATTGATTAGGGTGTAGGGGCGGAACAAAGTGTTAGGATAGGGTGTAGGGATGTAGCTGTGATAGATTAGGGTGTTAAGGGCGGAACAATGTGTTAGGATAGGGTGTATGGGTGGAACTAAGTGTTAGGTTAGGGTGTTAAGGGCGGAACAAAGTGTTAGGATAGGGTGTATGGGCGGAGCTTAGTGTTAAATTAGGGTGTAGGGAAAGATTAATTAAGTATTTGATAAGGTAGTAGGATTAGAGAAAAGGTAGAGGGTTTTAGTGTTGGATTATGGTGTAGAGGTGGGGTGCTAAGATTGGTAGAGGGTGTAGGGGGTCCTTTTAGGGTTGGATGATTGTGTATGGGTAAAGGAGTTGGGGTAGAAAACGGTGTAGGGTGGTCAATAGATTGGCTAGTAGTTTGGTTGAGGGATTTAGAGGAATGTTTAGGTTGTAAGACGAGGATTTAAGTGTTAAGATTCTAGAGGAGAAGGTGTTCTGGTTAGCGCAAGGTAAATTGTTAATGCTGCGGTGTCTGGAGGTAGAAGGGTGGGAAAAGCCTTAGTTGGGCGTGTAGTTGGTAGAGCGTAGCTACATATGCAATTTAATGTAAATATTGAGAAATAAGTCTCTATGGTAGGGTGTAATGGTAGACGGAGAATGCTGGATGCAGAAGTAAGAACAGGGGTAGAGTGTATTGAGTAGGGAATAGGGATAGGGGAAGTACCAGGACAAATGATTTAGGGTAGTTTGCAGCATACATGAGTAAGATAGGGATAAAGAAAGAATTAAGATGTTGTGATAGGATATAGAGGTAGCTTGTTCTTAAGGTGTAACCTGTGGGTAGTGTTTAGTATGAATGGGAGGTGGTAGGGGGTAGGAATAAGATCTAGGTGGTAGGGGGTAGGAATAGGATCTAGGTGGTAGAGGGTAGGAATAGGATCTAGGTGATAGGGGTAGGAATAAGATCTAGGTGGTAGGGGGTAGGAATAAGATCTAGGTGGTAGGGGGGAGGAATAGGATCTAGGTGGTAGGGGGTAAGAATAGGATCTAGGTGGTAGGGGGGAATAGGATCTAGGTGGTAGGGGGTAGGAATAGGATCTAGGTGATAGGGGGTAGGAATAGGATCTAGGTGATAGGGGGTAGGAATAAGATCTAGGTGGTAGGGGGTAAGAATAGGATCTAGGTGGTAGGGGTTAGGAATAGGATCTAGGTGGTAGGGGGTAGGAATAGGATCTAGGTGGTAGAGTGGAAGAATAGGATCTAGGTGGAAGGGGGTAGGAATAGGATCTAGGTGGTAGGGGGGAGGAATAGGATCTAGGTGGTAGAGTGGAAGAATAGGATCTAGGTGGTAGGGGGTAGGAATAAGATCTAGGTGGAAGGGGGTAGGAATAGGATCTAGGTGGTAGGGGGGAGGAATAGGATCTAGGTGGTAGAGTGGAAGAATAGGATCTAGGTGGTAGGGGGTAGGAATAGGATCTAGGTTGTAGGTGGTACGAATAGGATCTATGTGGTAGGGGGGAGGAATAGGATCTAGGTGGTAGAGTGGAAGAATAGGATCTAGGTGGTAGGGGGTAGGAATAGGATCTAGGTGGTAGGGGGTAGGAATAGGATCTAGGTTGTAGGGGGTACGAATAGGATCTATGTGGTAGGGGGAGGAATAGGATCTAGGTGGTAGAGTGGAAGAATAGGATCTAGGTGGTAGGGGGTAGGAATAGGATCTAGGTGGTAGGGGGTAGGAATAGGATCTAGGTGGAAGGGGGTAGGAATAGGATCTAGGTGGTAGGGGGAGGAATAGGATCTAGGTGGTAGAGTGGAAGAATAGGATCTAGGTGGTAGGGGGTAGGAATAGGATCTAGGTGGAAGGGGGTAGGAATAGGATCTAGGTTGTAGGGGGTACGAATAGGATCTATGTGGTAGGGGGGAGGAATAGGATCTAGGTGGTAGAGTGGAAGAATAGGATCTAGGTGGTAGGGGGTAGGAATAGGATCTAGTTGGTAGGGGGTAGGAATAGGATCTAGGTGGAAGGGGGTAGGAATAGGATCTAGGTGGTAGGGGGGAGGAATAGGATCTAGGTGGTAGAGTGTAAGAATAGGATCTAGGTGGAAGGGGGTAGGAATAGGATCTAGGTGGTAGGGGGGAGGAATATGATATAGGTGGTAGAGTGGAAGAATAGGATCTAGGTGGTAGGGGGTAGGAATAGGATCTAGGTGGTAGGGGGTAGGAATAGGATCTAGGTTGTAGGGGGTACGAATAGGATCTATGTGGTAGGGGGGGAGGAATAGGATCTAGGTGGTAGAGTGGAAGAATAGGATCTAGGTGGTAGGGGGTAGGAATAGGATCTAGGTGGTAGGGGGTAGGAATAGGATCTAGGTGGAAGGGGGTAGGAATAGGATCTAGGTGGTAGGGGGAGGAATAGGATCTAGGTGGTAGAGTGTAAGAATAGGATCTAGGTGGAAGGGGGTAGGAATAGGATCTAGGTGGTAGAGTGGAAGAATAGGATCTAGGTGGTAGGGGGTAGGAATAGGATCTAGGTGGTAGGGGGTAGGAATAGGATCTAGGTTGTAGGGGGTACGAATAGGATCTATGTGGTGGGGGGAGGAATAGGATCTATGTGGTAGAGTGGAAGAATAGGATCTAGGTGGTAGGGGGTAGGAATAGAATCTAGGTGGTAGGGGGTAGGAATAGGATCTAAGTGGTAGGGGGTAGGAATAGGATCTAGGTTGTAGGGGGTACGAATAGGATCTATGTGGTAGGGGGGAAGAATAGGATTTAGGTGGTAGAGTGGAAGAATAGGATCTAGGTGGTAGGGGGGAGGAATAGGATCTAGGTGGTAGAGTGTAAGAATAGGATCTAGGTGGTAGGGGGTCGGAATAGGATCTAGGTGGTAAGGGGTAGGAATAGGATCTAGGTTGTAGGGGGGAGGAATAGGATCTAGGTGGTAGAGGTTAGGAATAGGATCAAGGTGGTATGGGGTAGGAATGGGATCTAGGTGGTAGAGTGTAAGAATAGAATCTAGGTGGTAGAGTGTAAGAATAGGATCTAGGTGGTAGAGATTAGGAATATGATCTAGGTGGTAGGGGGGAGGAATAGGATCTAGGTGGTAGAGTGTAAGAATAGGATCTAGGTGGTATGGGGTAGGAATGGGATCTAGGTGGTAGAGTGTAAGAATAGGATCTAGGTGGTAGGGGGTAGGAATAGGATCTAGGTTATAGGGGGAACGAATAGGATCTAGGTGGTAGAGTGTAAGAATAGGATCTAGGTGGTAGGGGGTACGAATAGGATCTAGGTGGTAGGGGTTAGGAATAGGATCTAGGTGGTAGGGAGGAGAAATAGGATCTAGGTGGTAGAGTGTAAGAATAGGATCTAGGTGGTAGGGGGTAGGAATAGGATCTAGGTGGTAGGGGGATGAATAGGATCTAGTTGGTAGAGTGTAAGAATAGGATCTAGGTGGTAGAGGGTAGGAATAGGATCTAGGTGGTAAGGGGTAGGAAAAGGATCTAGGTGGTAGGGGTAGGAATAGGATCTAGGTGGTAGAGTGTAGGAATAGGATCTAGGTGGTAAGGGGTAGGAAAAGGATCTAGGTGGTAGGGGGTAGGAATAGGATGTAGGTGGTAGAGTGTAGGAAAAGGATCTAGGTGGTAAGGGGTAGGAAAAGGATCTAGGTGGTAGGAATAGGATCTAGGTGGTAGAGTGTAGGAATAGGATCTAGGTGGTATGGTGTAGGAATAGGATCTAGGTGGTAGAGTGGAAGAATAGGATCTAGGTGTTAGGGGGTTGGAATAGGATCTATGTGGTAAGGGGTAGGAATAGGATCTAGGTGGTAGGGGGAAGGAATAGGATCTATGTGGTAGGGGGAGGAATAGGATCTAGGTGGTAGAGTGGAGGAAAAGGATCTAGGTGGTAGAGTGGAGGAAAAGGATCTAGGTGGTAGGGGGTTGGAATAGGATCTATGTGGTAGGGGGAGGAATAGGATCTATGTGGTAGGGGGGAGGAATAGAATCTAGGTGGTAGCGTGTAGGAAAAGGATCTAGGTGGATGAGTGTAAGAATAGGATCTAGGTGGTAGGGGGTTGGAATAGGATCTATGTGGTAGGGGGTAGGAATAGGATCTAGGTGGTAGGGCGTAGGAATAGGATCTATGTGGTAGGGGGGAATAGGATCTATGTGATAGGGGGGAGGAATAGGATCTAGGTGGTAGAGTGGAGGAAAAGGATCTAGGTGGTAGGGGGGAGGAATAGGATCTATGTGGTAGGGGGGAAAAATAGGATCTAGGTGGTGGAGTGGAGGAAAAGGATCAACGTGGTAGGGGGTAGGAATAGGATCTATGTGGTAGGGCGTAGGAATAGGATCTATGTGGTAGGTCGTAGGAATAAGGATCTATGTGGTAGGGCGTAGGAATAGGATCTAGGTGGTAGGGCGTAGGTAGGTGGTACTGGTGAGTAGTAGGGATGACGTTTTTCGTTTCATTATTTACACAAAAGGTGTAGGATGATAATTAAATGAGAAACTCGATCCAGAAACACCAGGCAATACTCATTTCACAAGAATTGTCACCTGATGCCGTACAGCCACTCTTGACAAGTTCAAAGATCACACTCGAACATTATTATCTTATCTCTTGATGAATTCAAATGAGGTTGGTATTTAAGCGTATTTGCATGTTTGAGCTCAGAAATCAGGCTTGTGAAAGACGCCATGGTCAGCTTGTATACAGGACCGAGAAGAATAATTCAAATAGATAATGATTTTTAATTGTTACTGTTCGCGACATAAATCAACAAAAATGTCATCTACTATAAGATTAGAATGCAGCATAGGTTACAATTAACGAAGTATGCTATACCATTAACGAAGTATGCTATACCATTAACGAAGTATGCTATACCATTAACGAAGTGTGCTATACCATTAACGAAGTATCAGTTACAATTAACGAAGTATGCTATACCATTAACGAAGTATCAGTTACAATTAACGAAGTATGCTATACCATTAACGAAGTATGCTATACCATTAACGAAGTATCAGTTACAATTAACGAAGTATGCTATACCATTAACGAAGTATCAGTTACAATTAACGAAGTATGCTATACCATTAACGAAGTATGCTATACCATTAACGAAGTATCAGTTACAATTAACGAAGTGTGCTATACCATTAACGAAGTATGCTATACCATTAACGAAGTATGCTATACCATTTAACGAAATATCAGTTACAATTAACGAAGTATGCTATACAATAAATGCGATGACAGTAACTTAAAGGCCGTTTAATGTCTCCGTTACGGTACTTGTAGTTTTTTCTGAAACTGAAGTTTTACATTTGTCTTAGTATGTTATTTTCTAAATCTAGTTGTGGATGATGACCTTAAACTGGTTGGGCATGCTTATCTAAAACGTCATTGTGCATAATTTTTTTAAAGTAGTTGTGTATGTTTCTTGGTTCTTTTTGTTCGTTACACTACTCGTTCATGCTGTTGAAAGCTAGTTGTGCATGACTTTCTTAATGCTCATTTACGACTAGCTGTGATTGTTGAGAGAGGAAAAGCGGGGTAGAAGGAAATCGGAGGAGAGAACGAACGACACGGGAATAAAGATGGGAAACTCTGGGGCGAGAAGACGTAACGACACTGAGGTCGGGATGGATTGGCAAGGAACAGGGATATCGCTGAAATTTGAGGATAAAGTAGCGAAGGCAGTTCGAGAAAGAACGACGGGGTTCCAGTTATTACATACTGATAATGTTGTGTTCAAATTTACACATCTATGTATCCTTCCGCATGGTTCTCTAATGTATTACTCCTTACGATATGGAGCTCTGATGTGGCCTTCCCCGCATTGTCGTTATGTATGCCAATTTATCATTTATTCCAAGTGCAATGCCGACCTTTTGTTTCACCACATTATATAAGATATCTTATATATTGGAATAAAATATGGACCAATATTGTTCCTGGAATAAATAAGTTGGCTTGCCATAGTAATGTATCCTTCCAGGCAGTGTCGTGATGTATCATTTTGTTCGGTACAGTGATGTATGATGTTTTGCCGTACAGTTATGTATCATTTTGTGCGATGAAGTGATATTTCATTTTGTACGGTGCAGTAATGTAACATTTTGTGCTGTGCAGTAATGTATCATTTTGTGCGGTGCAGTAATGTATCATTTTGTGCCGTACAGTTATGTATCATTTTGTGCGGTGCAGCAATGTATCATTTTGTGCCGTACAGTTATGTATCATTTTGTGCGGTGCAGTAATGTATCATTTTGTGCCGTACAGTTATGTATCATTTTGTGCGGTGCAGTAATGTATCATTTTGTGCAGTGTTGTGATTTTTCCTTCCGTGTGATGCCGTGATATATCCTTCCGTACGGTTTCGTGTTGTATTCTACCATTCTGATCGGTGTTTTGATATATATCCTTCCATGCGGATCCGTAATGTACACAGTACCTTTCCATGTGTGGTGCCGTGATGTATCTATTTGTGTGGTGCCATGATGTATATATTCGTGTGGTGCCGTGATGTGTCTATCTGTGTGGTGCCGTGATGTATCTGTCTGTGTGGTGCCGTGATGTCTCTATCTGCGTGGTGCCGTGATGTATCGATCTGTGTGGTGCCGTGATGTATCTATCTGTGTGGTGCCGTGATGTATCTATCTGTGTGGTGCCGTGATGTATCTATCTGTGTGGTGCCGTGATGTATCTATCTGTGTGGTGCCGTGATGTATCTATCTGTGTGGTGCCGTGATGTATCTATCTGTGTGGTGCCGTGATGTATCTATCTGTGTGGTGCCGTGATGTATCTATCTGTGTGGTGCCGTGATGTCTCTATCTGTGTGGTGCCGTGATGTATCTATCTGTGTGGTGCCGTGATGTATCTATCTGTGTGGTTCCTTGATGTATCTATCTGTGTGGTGCCGTGATGTATCTATCTGTGTGGTGCCGTGATGTATCTATCTGTGTGGTGCCGTGATGTGTCCGTGATGTGTCTGTGTGGTGTGTATCTATCTGTGTGGTCTATCTGTAATCTGTGTGGTGCCGTGATGTATCTATCTGTGTGGTGCCGTGATGTATCTATCTGTGTGGTGCCGTGATGATGTATCTATCTCTATCTGTGTGTGTGGTATCTATCTGTGTGGTGCCGTGATGTATCTATCTGTGTGGTGCCGTGATGTATCTATCTGTGTGGTGCCGTGATGTATCTATCTGTGTGGTTCCTTGATGTATCTATCTGTGTGGTGCCGTGATGTATCTATCTGTGTAGTGCCGTGATGTATCTATCTGTGTGGTGCCGTGATGTCTCTATCTGTAAGGTGCCGTGATGTATCTATCTGTGTGGTGCCGTGATGTATCTATCTGTGTGGTGCCGTGATGTATCTATCTGTGTGGTTCCTTGATGTCTCTATCTGTGTGGTGCCGTGATGTCTATCTGCGTGGTGCCGTGATGTATCTATCTGTGTGGTGCCGTGATGTATCTATCTGTGTGGTTCCTTGATGTATCTATCTGTGTGGTGCCGTGATGTATCTTTCTGTGTTGTGCCGTGATGCAACTGTCTGTGTGGTTCCTTGATGTATCCCTCCGCGGAATACTTCGACGAATCATCTGATCATTTGATGTATAAATTCATGAGTAATGTATTATAATTGATGATACCAATCACCTCTGGTTTTAAGGTTGTATATCTGATATATCAGTCGGGACTTATGACATATATTATATCCATGGCTATTTATCAAGTTGGCACCAAGATACATGATCTAGATAATGCTACCTGTAATATATAGTGCTAAGCTGTTATTAGAGTATATATAATACATGACATATATAAAGGATTGCCCTCTTTGTTCTTCACTTTATTTAGATTGATGTTTTTAATTTCCTGAAGACTGATATTTGTACATCTTTAATAAATGTATAAATCATCTTTATTTTAACGAGGAAAATACTGTATGTTTAGATACGAATTAACATATATTGATGAGGAATTTACAGTACTATATTTGACTCAAGAAGAATTGTTTTCTATTTCTTGAAATGACATTTAATGCCTCGAGTCATATTTGAGTTGATCCAATGATCTCGTCTAATTTTTGATTGGAGGACATTCATTTTATTTTTATTCCATTTGTTGGGACTACAATGCTACGTTTGAACATAGTATGTGTACGTGGCCCTCTCTGAACATTGTTCTATCATTCGTGTTTCAGACCAAACCATTACACCTGTGTAGAAACGATTGGTGACCTTATGTTTTGACCTCACCCTGAAGGTCGTTAAGGTGACGGGGTGACGATGACAGGTGAAGTTTCTGGTCGGACACATGACATGACAGATACATCAACACATCAGTTTTAATATTCATAAAGTCAGCGGTGGTGTCTTGGTACACAGATACAAAAGGTGGCAAGTCTCCAGTATATGTCCTTACTTTGTGAAACATTTAACCTTCTAATGACCTTGCCCTCCCAACTAGTATGATGTGATTAAGATGTTTACACTTTCAGAATAACTGGTGTTATTCCGTTTAATTTTCGTTTCAGATGATCATACGACACTCGTCAATTTCGAATTTGAATGACATTTAAAATTTGAAATAGGAGTTATTTTAATGATTATAGAACATTTTCATACACTGAACTCTCCTGGTAGTGTGTTTTTCGACAAACAGGTTTTTGTTCTCTTATTATGTGTCTAGATTGTGGACGGAGATTTGTCTATGTACCAGTCACTGAAAAAGATCGCCATCACAAAGAAGGGAAATAACTGTGATAGAGATGATTGAAGTCGATTTAAAAGCTACGTTTATGATCCATTTTAACCCCTGCTATCAATCCCTGTAACACTATCCAGTTTGGCCTTTGCCAGCAAGCCTCGGTGCATACCATGCATGCATTATAGTGCAAACGTCCAGGTAAATAACACCTGCAGTAGAAACACAGTATGTCTGGTAATGTACCTAACCCTGTCGAAGTTCCGCGTGTCGAGGGAATACCGGATATATCGGGGTAGTCGTGCATAGCAGAAACACAGAACGAGGTCAGGGCCAACACATGAGAAGGGGACAAGAATTCCATTTTTTCTAATTTCTAATAATACTATTTCATTTCCATCATGTGACACTTTAAATACAACATAACGATTCGTTGCCACGCAATGGAGAGACGGATCGTATGAAGGAAATATAAGATCTACTGAGCGTAGTTATATTGAATTTATTAACACGTTAATCAACTTTATATTGTATTGACGAAGGTCTGTTTCTTATTCATGAGACTGCTAGATGATAGGGGCCTGCACATTGAAGGATTGTACAAAAGACGTTAGTAAACAGCACCTTTCAATATAAACAATCAAATACAGTACAGCCATGAAGTGAATCAAACTCCACCACACATCTGTTTCACCCTTCTAAGACATATCAGTGATGCTAGGGGCCTGTTGAAACGTAATAGGTGACCAAAGAAAAGTGTCATAGCATGAATATGGAAGTGCACCACATAATGACAATGAAAGAGTATCTGAGAGAACAGCATGCACGAACAGGTGCGCGATAAACGCCGGATTGTGGAAATGTACAACCCCATCGGTCTCTTATGTTTTTTATACACAATGTTGGTTATTTCAGTTGTCTTAATGGTGATGTTCATCACCCAGACACCAACATACACCTGTAAAATTTCACCAATACACAGATATACCGCGATATTTATATGTTTCCTGTTAAACGTCACAAACCACAGATGGATGACAACTGTTCCCTCGAGACTGGACAGGACATACGTTTTATTTCCTAACAAGCTTTTCATGTGACAATAGTCGAGTTTATGACAAGTATATATTGTGACGATGTTCAGTGTCCGAGTCCAGCATGTATTTCTCACAGTGTCCTATAGTACAATGGTTTACCGAGTAACTGTCACAGGTGTAATATTATTGTAGACTTTGTGAAAGATAAGCATTAGTTTGAGCGTGCAGAAAGACATTTACAGCAGAAACGAAACGAAAAATCTTACAATAATCCGGCAGAATACTTCATTACATATTTCAATCTGTGTCTCATTTACAAGCCTTGAAATTGGTCCAGCTACACAGTATCTTAGACTTGATTATGGCGTCAGATCATAAACATGGTGCTATAACGTCATATTGTTACCTGGGTACACGTGTTAACAATGGCATTTTCTGGTTCTTGACTAATAGTGTTTAATTGTCGGTGTAACATGTAAAATAACTGGTCAGTCTTTCCACAGACCATAAAACCAAGGAGTTAATAGAAACAAAAATAAAACAAATAAAACAAAGTTTAAAAACTCAAAATATGAATGAACGAGATGTTTTTTAATTAAACAATGAATAATGTCAGGAGTCGGTAAAGGCAGGTATCGGTAAAGTCAGGTGTCGGTAAAGTCAGGAGTCGGTAAAGGCAGGTATCGGTAAAGTCAGGTGTCGGTAAAGTCAAGGGGCGGTAAGATCAGGTGTTGGTAAAATCAGGTGTCGTTAGAGTTAGTGGTCAATAAAGTCAGGGGTTGAAAAAGTCAGGTGTCAGTAAAGTCAGGTATCGGTAAAGTTAGAAGTTGGTAAAGTCATGTGTTGGTAAAGTCATGTGTTGGTAAATTCAGAAGTCGGTAAAGCCAGGTGTTGGTAAAGTCATGTGTTGGTAAAGTCATGTGTTGGTAAAGTCAGGTGTCGGTGAAGTTAGAAGTCGGTAAAGCCAGGTGTTGGTAAAGTCAGGTATCGGTAAAATTATGTGTCGGTAAAGCCAAATGGCAGTAAAGTCAGGTGTCGGTTAATCAGGTGTTGGTAAAATCAGGTGTCAGTTAAGTCAAGTGTCGGTAAAGTCAGGTGTTGATAAAATCAGGTGTTGGTAAAGCCATGTGTAAGTAAAGTTAGGTGTCGGTAAAGTCAGGTGTTCGTTAATCAGGTGCCAGTAAAGTCCAGTGTCAGTAAAGTCAGGTGTTGGTAAATCAAGTGTTGATAAAGCCATGTGTCAGTAAAGTCCAGTGTCGGTAAAGTCAGTTGTTGGTAAATCAGGTGTTGATAAAGCCATGTGTCGGTAAAGTCAAGTGTCAGTTAAGTCAGGTGTTGGTAAAGTCAGGTGTTGGTAAAGTCAAGTGTCGGTAAAGTCAGGTGTCGGTAAAGTCAGGTGTTTGTAAACCAGGTGTCGGTAAAGCCATGTGTCAGTAAAGTCAAGTGTCAGTTAAGTCAGGTGTTGGTAAAGTCAGGTGTTGGTAAAGTCAAGTGTCGGTAATGTCAGGTGTCGGTAAAGTCAGGTGTTGGTAAAGTCAGGTGTCGGTAAAGCCAAATGGCAGTAAAGTCAAGTGTCAGTTAAGTCAGGTGTTGGTAAAGTCAGGTGTCGGTAAAGTCAAGTGTCGGTAAAGTCAGGTGTTGGTAAAGTCAGGTGTTGGTAAAGTCAAGGGGCGGTAAGATCAGGTGTTGGTAAAATCAGGTGTCGTTAGAGTTAGTGGTCAATAAAGTCAGGGGTTGATAAAGTCAGGTGTCAATAAAGTCAGGTATCGGTAAAGTCAGAAGTCGGTAAAGTCATGTGTTGGTAAAGTCATGTGCTGGTAAAGTCAGAAGTCGGTAAAGCCAGGTGTTGGTAAAGTCATGTGTTGGTAAAGTCAGGTGTCGGTGAAGTTAGAAGTCGGTAAAGCCAGGTGTTGGTAAAGTCAGGTATCGGTAAAATCATGTGTCAGTAAAGTCAGGTGTTGATAAAATCAGGTGCTGGTAAAATCAGGTGTCAGTAAAGTCAGGTATCGGTAAAGTCAGGTGTCGGAAAAGCCAAATGGCAGTAAAGTCAGGTGTCGGTTAATCAGGTGTTGGTAAAATCAGGTGTCAGTTAAGTCAAGTGTCGGTAAAGTCAGGTGTTGGTAAAATCAGGTGTTGGTTAAGCCATGTGTAAGCAAAGTTAGGTGTCGGTAAAGTCAGGTGTTCGTTAATCATGTGTCAGTAAAGTCCAGTGTCGGTAAAGTCAGGTGTTGGTAAATCAGGTGTTGGTAAACCAGGTGTTGGTAAAGTCAGGTGTTAGTAAACCAGGTGTTGGTAAAGTCAAGTGTCGGTAAAGTCAGGCGTCGGTAAAGTCAGGTGTTGGTAAAACCAGGTGTCGGTAAACTCAAGTGTCGGTAAAGTCAGGTGTTGGTAAACCAGGTGTCGATAAAGTCAGGTGTCGGTAAAGTCAAGTGTCAGTAAAGTCAGGTGTCGGTAAAGTCAGGTGTTGGTAAAGTCAGGTGTCAGTAAAGTCCAGTGTCAGTAAAGTCAGGTGTCGGTAAAGTCAGGTGTTGGTAAAGCCAGATGGCAGTAAAGTCAAGTGTCAGTTAAGTCAGGTGTTGGTAAACCAGGTGTCGGTAAACCAGGTGTCGGTAAAGTCAAGTGTCAGTAAAGTCAGGTGTTGGTAAAGTCAGGTGTCGGTAAAGCCAAATGGCAGTAAAGTCAAGTGTCAGTTAAGTCAGGTGTTGGTAAAGTCAGGTGTTGGTAAAGTCAGGTGTTGGTAAAGTCAGGTGTCGGTAAACCAGGTGTCGGTAAAGTCAAGTGTCGGTAAAGTCAGGTGTTGGTAAACCAGGTGTCGGTAAAGTCAAGTGTCGGTAAAGTCAGGTGTTGGTAAAGTCAGGTGTTGGTAAAGTCAAGTGTCGGTAAAGTCAGGTGTCGGTAAAGTCAAGTGTCGGTAAAGTCAGGTGTCGGTAAACCAGGTGTTGGTAAAGTCAAGTGTCGGTTAAGTCAGATAATGGTTAAGTCAGGTGCTGGTAAATCAGGTATCAGTAAAGATAGGGGTTGTTAAAGTCAGATATTGGTAAAATCTAATGTCGGCAAAGTTCGATTCCGTTGTACGTATGTGTGTGGTTTATTTTTGTTATGTAATTGGTTTTAAACAAACGCTTACCTACCGACAGTAATCCCATGGTTTTTGTAGTGAAGGGGTAGCAGAGATACAAGTTGGATTAACACGACCGTCGACCCAAGGCCGGTAGTTAGCGTGTCATTATTCTTCTTCTTTCTTCTTCTTACGCTAATTCTAAGCTTACCAAGTCGTGTACAGTGTTTGTAGTGGAACTATTTATGTATTATATACTTTAGTAAGTAGTCACGGCCGGCTTTAGATCGTAAGGCGATCACACGCACTACTTGTTATCAATAAGAAATTAGACCTTGCCATTTCCCCACAATTATATAAATGTTATAATGGGTTCCACGACTAAAACCGAAATTATATCCATACCTGATGACAAAGAGACATAAGTCCGATTACGTCCTGTCAGCCATTGCGCTTGACTACCCTAACAAGATAACAAAACCATGCCCAATCAACACAGGTTCTGGGGGCAAAAAAATGTCGCAAATAAAGGATACATTTCTCTATTGCCTTTTGAATTGAGAATTCACGCTATGCTGGGACCTTGGGTCATGAACAAAAATGTAAAAATCAAGTAATTAAGAGTAATTTTTGTAAGCATTATGTTTAAACAAGCGCTCAGTGGGTCTCAGCGACTACTTCAGCCAAGTTGTCAAAGTCACTCTGGTATTGAAAATGTTTCTATAGCCAAATAACGGTTACTTGTAGTTACACAATACATCCAAATATAGAAATTTGCCAAAATGTAGGAACTTCAATTCGTCACAAAAAATGTTCCCTAACACCGTCCCGATTGTAAATACTTTATTGTCCAATGTACGTTTGAACAATAACCCCAAAACATGTTTCAGTAGCGACAATGTCCAACTTTAGGTATCATTTCCCTGTCACTGTCCGTACAACTTACGCTTAATTCACGTTCCCCGTGAAAATTTCTGTCACTATGTGCAGTAGTATTGGTCCAAAAACACGTTCCCACAGTAACAATGTCACCGGTGAAGTTAATTGTACCCGAAACCCACATTCCCACAGTAACAATGTCACTGGTGGAGTAATTTTACCCCAAACACACGTTCCCACAGTAACAATGTCATTGGTGAAGGTAATTTTACCCCAAACACACGTTCCCACAGTAACAATGTCACTGGTGAAGGTAATTTTACCCCAAACACACGTTCCCATAGTAACAATGTCACTGGTGGAGTAATTTTACCCCAAACACACGTTCCCATAGTAACAATGTCATTGGTAAAGGTAATTTTACCCAAAACACACGTTCCCACAGTAACAATGTCACTGGTGAAGGTAATTTTACCCCAAACACACGTTCCCATAGTAACAATGTCATTGGTGTAGGTAATTGTACCCCAAACACACGTTCCCACTGTAACAATGTCATTGGTGAAGGTAATTTTACCCCAAACACACGTTCCCATAGTAACAATGTCATTGGTGAAGGTAATTTTACCCCAAACACACGTTCCCACAGTAACAATGTCACTGGTGAAGGTAATTTTACCCCAAACACACGTTCCCATAGTAACAATGTCACTGGTGGAGTAATTTTACCCCAAACACGTTCCCATAGTAACAATGCTATTGGTAAAGGTAATTTTACCCCAAACACACGTTCCCATAGTAACAATGTCACTGGTGTAGGTAATTCTACCCCAAACACACGTTCCCACAGTAACAATGTCACTGGTGAAGGTAATTTTACCCCAAACACACATTCCTACATTAACATCGCCTGAAGTGTGGGTACTGTAATACAAACACACGTTCTGTTAATAAAACGTTCACTGGTGAAGGTAATTTTACCCCAACACACGTTCCCATGGAAACTATGTCACCGGTGAAGGAAGGTAATTTTACCCCAAAAACACGTTCCCATAGTAACAAGGACACTGGTGAAGTTAATTGTACCCCGAAAATGCGTTCCCATAGTAACAAGGTCACTGGTGAAGTTAATTGTACCCCAAACACACATTCCCATAGTAACAAGGTCACTGGTGAAGTTAATTGTACCCAAAAAACACGTTCCCATAGTAACAAGGTCACTGGTGAAGTTAATTGTACCCCAAACACACGTTCCCATAGTAACAATGTCACTGGTGGAGTAATTTTACCCCAAACACACGTTCCCACAGTAACAATGTCATTGGTGAAGGTAATTTTACCCCAAACACACGTTCCCACAGTAACAATGTCACTGGTAAAGGTAATTTTACCCCAAACACACGTTCCCATAGTAACAATGTCACTGGTGGAGTAATTTTACCCCAAACACACGTTCCCATAATAACAATGTCATTGGTAAAGGTAATTTTACCCAAAACATACGTTCCCACAGTAACAATGTCACTGGTGAAGGTAATTTTACCCCAAACACACGTTCCCATAGTAACAATGTCACTGGTGTAGGTAATTGTACCCCAAAGACACGTTCCCACAGTAACAATGTCATTGGTGAAGGTAATTTTACCCCAAACACACGTTCCCATAGTAACAATGTCATTGGTGAAGGTAATTTTACCCCAAACACACGTTCCCACAGTAACAATGTCACTGGTGAAGGTATTTTTACCCCAAACACACGTTCCCATAGTAACAATGTCACTGGTGGAGTAATTTTACCCCAAACACACGTTCCCATAGTAACAATGCCATTGGTAAAGGTAATTTTACCCCAAACACACGTTCCCATAGTAACAATGTCACTGGTGTAGGTAATTCTACCCCAAACACACGTTCCCACAGTAACAATGTCACTGGTGAAGGTAATTTTACCCCAAACACACATTCCTACATTAACATCGCCTAAAGTGTGGGTACTGTAATACAAACACACGTTCTGTTAATAAAGCGTTCACTGGTGAAGGTAATTTTACCCCAACACACGTTCCCATGGAAACTATGTCACCGGTGAAGGAAGGTAATTTTACCCCAAAAACACGTTCCCATAGTAACAAGGACACTGGTGAAGTTAATTGTACCCCGAAAATGCGTTCCCATAGTAACAAGGTCACTGGTGAAGTTAATTGTACCCCAAACACACATTCCCATAGTAACAATGTCACTGGTGAAGGTAATTTTACCCCAAACACACGTTCCCATAGTAACAATGTCAGTGGTGAAGTTAATTGTACCCAATAAACACGTTCCCATAGTAACAATGTCACTGGTGAAGTTAATTGTACCCAAAAAACACGTTCCCATAGTAACAATGTCACTTGTGAAGTTAATTGTACCCCAACACACGTTCCCATAGTAACAATGTCACGTGTGAAGTTAATTGTACCCCAACACACGTTCCCATAGTAACAATGTCACTGGTGAAGTTTATTGTACCCAAAAAACACGTTCCCATAGTAACAAGGACACTGGTGAAGTTAATTGTACCCAAAAAACACGTTCCCATAGTAACAATGTCACTTGTGAAGTTAATTGTACCCCAACACACGTTCCCATAGTAACAATGTCACTGGTGAAGTTTATTGTACCCAAAAAACACGTTCACATAGTAACAATGTCACTGGTGAAGTTAATTGTACCCAAAAAACACGTTCCCATAGTAACAATGTCACTGGTGAAGTTAATTGTACCCAAAAAACACGTTCCCATAGTAACAATGTCACTTGTGAAGTTAATTGTACCCCAACACACGTTCCCATAGTAACAATGTCACTGGTGAAGTTAATTGTACCCAAAAAACACGTTCCCATAGTAACAATGTCACTGGTGAAGTTAGTTGTACCCAAAAAACACTTTCCCATAGTAACAATGTCACTTGTGAAGTTAATTGTACCCAAAAAACACGTTCCTATATTATTATCGCCTGTAGTGTGGGTACTGTAATACCAACACACGTTCTGTTAATAAAACTTTCACTGGTGAAGGTAATTTTACCCCAAACACATGTTCCCATAGTAACAGTCACTATTGAAGGTTATCTTACTCTGAATATACGTTTCCATAGCAACACAGGCTGTAGTGTGGATACTGTAATACAAACACGTTCCGTTAATAAAGTTTTCACTTGTGAAGGTAATTTTACCCCAAATATTCGTTTCCATAGAAACACTAACTGTTGAATGTTTTACTTTGAAAACACGTTCCTATATCAACATCGCCTGTAGTGTTGGTACTGTTATACAAACACACGTTCCGTTAATAAAACTTTCACTTGTGAAGGTAATTTTACCCCAAATATTCGTTTCCATAGAAACATTCACTAGTTTAGGTACTAATACCGTCAATAACGTAGGTACTTTAACCCCGATTACAGGTTTCTATAGCAACACAGACCCTTGTGTCTGTACCACAACACAAACACAGGTAACCATAGTTCCACTCTCACCAATATAGATATAACATGCTTGTAAATGTGTCCCCAATGTAACATTTTCCTATCGAAGGTAAAATGTCCACAATCAAATTTAAAGTGTTCAAACCCCACTTGTCTGAATCACCTGCTCCTATCGTAATACTGTTCGTTATATTTATGCGGTCACACAGATCAATCTTCCGGTAGCTAATGTGTAGAAACGAAATACGAATGTTTCCATATTAACACCGTCTCTAACATAAACGCATCCTGATATTTCTATAGTCCCTACCTATGGTTACCCTAATGCAGTCAAGAACCAATAAGTACGAACTCAGTCCAAACAATTAGGTACCTAGCATAGTAACTCACTGTCGTGTAGATACGTGTGCCCTACAATTGTTACTACATTTTTAACGTTCACTTCTCTACGTTTCATTTAACGATATCATTTTCTGATGATCATTACATCACTTTTCTAAGTGTTCGGGGATGTCGTCTACATGGAGACCGATTAAAGGTATTTAAGCAGGTAAGGATAGCTGACGTCACGTACTCTTTATACATGGCCAAAAGACAATAAATATATCCTACTTCCGTGATCGAGAGAAATCATAACATGCATGTTCTTCTGCACTGCGTCCATTTAACAGGAAAGTTGGCATCTTTTCATTTTGGTTGTCGTCAGTTGATTGGTGTTAAGAGGATCCGCCATTTTCCGCTGTAAGCTATACGGAATATATATCATAGTTGTGGTACAACATCAATCACGTAGCTGTCTTATAAATATGGATTAATGTCTCATCCCGTAGCTAAAAAATAGGAATATCTGTATTCTAGCGATATCCGTCCTCCAAAAGACCTCATCACCACGCTAAACTTGTCAACTTTCTATTCTTTTTGTCAGAAATGTATGTAAATGTCCCACGTTATTCTTACATGATTTTAAGTATCATCATATAACATACTGGCGCACCTTCAGACAGCGTCAACACTGTAACATAGTGCAGCAAGCACTTGTCTCTCGCTACGTCATCAATTTTTCTCCGTTCTTGAAGTTTTTAAAAGGTTTTATTATTGTTCTTTTTCTCTTAATATCTGGACGTGTTTTGCCAATGAACCGTGTATTCAAGTCATTGACGATATAATGACTTTCTGTAGATGGTAACAAAGATTCGTGTATTCAAGTCATTGACGATATAATGACTTTCTGTAGATGGTAACAAAGATTCGTGTATTCAAGTCATTGATGATATGACACGACTTTCTGTAGATGGTAACAAAGATTCGTGTATTCAAGCCATTGACGATATGACATGACTTTCTGTAGATGGTAACAAGTATTTTAATTTCGTTCCCTATTGTTCACTGGTGTATGAACGATTTATTACACGAGTTAATATGCGGTCTAACCTCAACCATTATAAACCTAAGAGTCTGGTATTTGTTAAACAAACACTTGTTTAAATTAATGAAACATTTCAACTGGTCACCCTAGTCATCCTTAATAGTCCTTCCATAGTATTACAATCACACATGAAAACCAGATCTCAAATTTTACAGAGTGTAATACCCCAAATATAATGTTCCTGGTCCCTGTGTCATACTCCGAATACAACTATCCAGGTCCCTGTGTCATACCAAAAAATATAACATTCCTGGTCCCTGTGTCATACCCCAAATATATCATTCCTGGTCCCTGTGTCATACTCCGAATACAACTATCCAGGTCCCTGTGTCATATCTCAAAGAAAACTATCCAGTTCCTGTGTCATACCAAAAAATATAACATTCCTGGTCCCTGTGTCATACCCCAAATATATCATTCCTGGTCCCTGTGTCATACTCCGAATACAACTATCCAGGTCCCTGTGTCATATCTCAAAGAAAACTATCCAGTTCCTGTGTCATACCAAAAAATATAACATTCCTGGTCCCTGTGTCATACCCCAAATATAACATTCCTGGTCCCTGTGTCATACCCCAAATATATCATTCCTGGTCCCTGTGTCATACCCCAGATATATCATTCCTGGTCCCTGTGTCATACCCCAGGTACAACTATCCAGGTTTCTTTGCCATAACCATCACATTCCAACTCTGTCTAAGCAATCAACTTTTTATTGTCAATTTTCCCTCAAAAATTATAACCCACCCTATTCAAGTATCAATGTGTCCTTCAAATTATACTAGACCAGTGTATTTTGGTGTTCATGATAGATGGACTTCATGTTGTAAGTCATAATGTGCTGAATTCAAATTGTACAAGCAGTGTGAAGTCATTCTTACTAAATGCATATATACTCTTCTACCCCAAACTAGCGTTTGCTGTATTATCATTTTCAGAAGAAACTATAGCTAGTAAAGAAATACAAGAAATTGTATGGCTGTTGTTTTCTATTGATCATGTCTCCTTTTCATGTCAAAAAAAACCTTTCTCATCCCCTTCGGTCCCCTAGAAATGCTAAAATATTTCAGAAATAAAACATTTTTGTTGAGGTTTTGCAGAGAAACACGAGTTTTATCAGGACACTAAGATCTATATGTTGCACACCATTCTAGCATGTTATCAAGTTCTTTTAAAATACAGTTTACATCAATGAAACAGAATCCTTGAAAAAAATAATAGATTTTTGGTTCATTCAAGAATTCAATCTACCATTTTAGGGGATTTTGTGAGGCGAAAAGGTCCCAACACTCTCTACAAAATCTCTTCCTGCTGTATGGACTTCACTAGAAGAGAGTAAACATCCACGAAAAATACAGAAAGGTATATTTAATGGAAAATATATACCATGCCCAAGTTTACTTGTTTTGCTTTCAAACACTTTTTTCAGCAGTAAAGACCATAAAAATGTTCGCATGCTGTATGGTTAAGAACTTGTCCAACGCCTTGTCTTTTTTCATATTCTTTAATACTCTTTTTATTTTGTAAAAAAAAATCCTTGCTTGCGATGACTACCCATTGCAGTGAAAATATAGGTCCCTGCACTATCATCACCATTATATTCACAAATATAAACGAAAATTGAGATTCAAAAGGATGAAGGTTATGATGTAAAACTATAGATGTAAATTCAATGATTGGTGCATATGTGTTAAAATGATTATCAATAATTATGTCTTGAAATACTTCATTAATGATGAATGATTGTACATACTGTTATATATGAAACAATGTTGTGATTTAAACACAACTCTCTAGCCCCAGAGACCTGGACACAAAACGTCTCAAAGATTTGTCATGGATATAAATGTAAATTCGACTTGACGATTTTTTTTCGCCCAAGCTTTCAGAAACAAATGTAGTATAAGTAAAATAAAAAGATCCAAGTTATATAGTATCAAGCAGATTTGTGTTAAATTTGAGCATTTTGAGCAAAAGTTGAAAGAGCCCATTAAGACTGTTGAAACAGTCAAGAACATGCGATAAAATGATATTTTACTATTGTAGACATCCCTAAGTGATATTTACCATGTGAAAAGAGAAAATTTTAAAGATTTGTTTCGTCCCAAGTTATTTAAAAAATATGCAGGGATTTATATTATAAAGTTCCATGGATGATTATCATTCAAATGTCAAGGAAAATTGACCAAGACCTTATGAGTATTGTCTACATCAATAAAAAAAATGATGAAGCTTTTGTAGATATGAAATAGGAAAAAATGTATGTATCTTACAGGAGGGACCACTTTAATGCAAACAATATCACAGATCCAAACTCTACTTCCCTGAAGTTAACTAAAATTGTCTAAGCTTAGTAGTACAGGATTAGGGGTAGTAGTACACACAATCTTTGGTTAGCAAGTTTATTTTTTTAATATTTTGTAAATATTATGGAGGCAACTATTAGCATTGTTTAGTAAGAGAAAGGAAAAACATTATCACAGGGAGCAAATCCTGTTTAAGGCACTTCGATTTGTGTCACTAGAACTACTTTGGCATTTGTGGGATCTTGCATGCTTGAAAATCTCCCATCTAGTTTTTGTCAAGACAAATGAAAATTTATCAAAAAGAGGACAAAAACATAGAAGATTATCACAGTAGTACAATCTACCCTATACTTCTCTTAACAAAATATACATTTACAAAATTATTAGTACCGAGATCATACATCTAAATTACCAATTACATTTTCATTTAATTTATATACATTATCCTAGAAAATATATCAAAGACCAAAATGATGTTCAACATCTGTCTTTGAATAAACAATTGTCATTGTAATAAGTAAAATCTGTTGTGTTATTAAATTTTAACACTTTTATATATATATACCCCTGCCCACTGGGCAAGATCAAGGCCTTGGCCAAATTGTAGGTTTCCAGTTAAAATCAAGATTGCAGTATAGATCACAAATCTGTTATAACTTGTAATACAACAATTTAGTGGATATTTGATGTTCTAACTAGATACGAGCATCAAGGTATAAAGTCCAATCTGGCCTGGATAGATACAGCATATAAACGAATCAACCGTCATGCTTGTTATTGAAATCAAACTACAGGCAGAGTATGCTGCAGGGTAACCGCAGGGTAAGTAGTGTTAGTAATAAACTGAGAAATACAACACACATACAAACAAGACTTTATTGCATAATACTGTTACGCAAAAAGTACAAAATGCAGTGTTATATGTAATGATGAATTAGTCGTCAAGTTAAGTAGACAAACAACCTACCCAAGGTGTCAACCATGGCCATTGATTCAGCTGTTACATTTCAATAAAGATTAATACTTAACAGAAATTTGGAGGATGTTATAATTTGTTTACTGAAAGTAAATTTCTGTCTGGAAAAGTTCATCAAATTTCACATACTTTTGAAATAAGATATGGCCATGTTGGAAACAAATCAAACACCTTTGGTGGTTTACTGGTCAAAAGACCAGATAGGTTACACCTGTGTGGAAATCAAAGTTACAGGCGTGCACTGAGGGGTCAACATGCAGGGCAGTTGGACACGCCCACTTCTCATAATACCAATCAAGATGTATAGGCCCCTTCTATTTTTCTCAGTTAATTCCCGGCAAAACAACCCCGCCCCCAACCACTGCAGATTTATCCGATCTAGTCATCTAACTTGTAACATTTCCCTTTTTATGTGGATACAAATAAACAAATCCTGACAAATCTGACCCCCAGCAAATTCCAATATCACACTAATCTCTCTGTATATACTATTTGTGAGGAATAAATCTGGTTTCCTCTATATAGGAGTATTTCTAAAAGGAAAGGTCAAAATCAGGAATAATAGATGTATAGATACTAATTCATAAGGAAATAAATGGAAAAACTGAGATTCATTTCAATTATGACTGAACTATAGCAGGTTAATACCAAATACACTCCAAACTAAACACGCGAGTAGAGCTGTCAGCTGATCCACTTTGGACACACCAACAGACTGGGAGGACATGGATGTATTATTATGCATTTTCTGTTGTTTGCACCAGCAAAAACAAAAAGGTATGATATATATATATAATAATTAGGGGTGGGAAGAAATCAAAATATCATGTTAATATTTACAAAAAAAAAAAAAAAAAAATCAACAGTAACAAAATAGTTGTCAATATACACAAAACAAACGCTAAGTAGCTACAAAGTTTTGGCCCAGTACACACACCTGCACAAGTTACTAGTGCACATGTTATCAGTGCATGCAAAGTTAATAAAGAGTAAAAGGCACTTGAGGTTTCTGTATCTACAACCTGCATCCAAAGTCTAACAAAATAATAAAATGAAATTAACTCAAAATAAACTTGAAACTTAAAAAAAAGACACTGATATATTTTAAATGAGCATATTTTCATGTTTTAAAATAAATTGCATAAACTGTCAAAAAACACCTTGCTTATATATTAATGGGAGTTCCTGTTCGGTGGTGAACTAATACAGAACATCTTAATATCAAAGAGTAGAAAAAAAACGATTATCATTTTGTTTAAATCCTAACACTTATCAATAAACTGCAACAGGTAAAATGAAAAGTATGAACACTATCTAGGTTGTTGATGAATTAAAAATTAAATTAGATCCTTGATGCATTTTGATTGGTTCATGATCTCGTCATTATCTGTTATTTATCCATCATCATCAACCTTTAAGTATTGAAATAAATATATTCTTAATAAGATCAATTTAAAATGTGTGCATATATTCTAAGGAACTCCCATTTCAATTATTATATTCGAGTATATACAGGTCTTGTAAAAAAAATAAACTATCCCATTTTTGTGCAATCTTTGGAAGACGATCCAAAATTGAAATATCAAAAAATCTCAATAATAAATTCTGCAACTATTCAGTGAATACTTGACAAATGCCTGCTACACATAGTAAGTATATATACCTGGAAGCCTAAGGATATGATCATTAATTGCATAGCTACTATTGTTCATTTCAACTTTTTTTTTCTTTTTTCTTCTCTCTCTCTCTCTTTTTTTTTTTTATACATTTGTCCATATTCTAATTAATGTATACTACATGAAGATTATGTACATGTTAAACAGACATGTTTATACAAATGTGATAAAACAGAACCCATCCAGTACGTAGGAGTTAACACAGTGCTATTCCCACTAATGCATAACACAAAAAAAATCAATATAAATGTATGTATACTAAGTACAATGCCTTCAGGTTTTGATCGCTTTCTCAGTATAATGATATAAAATATTGATATGTCTGAAATTGCAGGACAGATAAAAACATCTAGATTATAAAGATAGAAATAAGATCTATTCCAAGTATACCCTGTCATTAAGTCCTAACGATATGTACAACGAATATCATCTCAGTAAATACTAGTTCATCCTCGTATGGAATTTGACTGGCCACGTCCTCGTGATCTTAAATTCACTTATCTTATATAAAGCAAAATCTTCAAAATAAACGCTTCACAGATAAAATTCCACTGAAAATTTTGGTTTTATATAAGATAACATAGGTGCTGTTTTCAAGCAAAATTTACGACACATTTTAGGCTGAAGAAGTCAAAATCCACAGGAAGTGATTAGATAAGTGGGAATAACACTGTAATGTGATAGAAATAGAAAGCTGTGCTCATAAGCTCACAAGTAGGACAACAGTTACAGCAGTGGCAGCTCAAACATTCGTTACATTGAAAACTTCCCCAATTTGGACCTAAACTACTGACAAATTTATCGTGAAATTGTGTTAAGTTAATCAGAATGACAATGACTATAAGCAGTAACAACGATTCTGGGTTAACAATGAAGCACCAGTGGTAGATTGTCAGTTACCCATGTATTATTTCTAATTTGAAGGGAAGCAATCAAAATAACACCAGTTTTTGCCCGCAACAATGATTTTTCATACAAAGGTCAATTAATATTGAAAGAATATAAATTGTGGAGCTCTCAACATTGCATCTAAAATGAAGTTTGACCCATTGGTATTGACCCCAAAATGCATAACACATGGTGATATGAATATATGGTGAAAATTATCACAGGAAAAGTTCAGCTTGTCCAGTTTTCAAAATTTCGAAGCCAAATTCTACCAAGTGTTATACAAGAGGGTGGGTTCTTGTCTGATGGCCATGGGCAATCTCTCACATCTTCAGCCATCAAATGCACCAAGACTGAGATTTTAACTCCACATTTATACTCTAAATGACTGGAATTCATTCACAGCAATAACAACCACCACATCATCATACCAAACACCTTTTCTGATTTTTCATTTATCTTTTTTCCCCCCAATGTTGAAGGCCTTAAAATGAATATTGAGAGATAAATCTTTTTCTTGTTCATCAACTGCCAAGTACTTCCAATTGCAGTTATTATTGAACCCAATAATTAATAGTTGATCATGATTATCTGACTGAGGAAGCCTGTTTTACAAAAGTGTCTGGCATGATGCTAGAGCAAATCGATCTCTCTTACCTCTTACATACTGCAGCATTCAACAGGTGTTACTATCACACTACAGGAAGACACTCTCAATAACAGTCAATTGTATAGTGGTCGATTGCCTTGAAGGATATTTTTTTTCTTTTTTCTTTTTCAGATGATATATAAAATAAAATGTTTTGTTTTATTCTTAACTTTTAGATCAAACAGATTTAGATTTACTTTGGCAAAAATTTGTCCCCTTCATAAACAGAGAAAATTGGCCAGGGACATGAGTATAATAAGTACATATAACGACAGAGTGTTTCCAAAAACTGTACAAAAAAGCAAAAACAACATTAATCAAATTCTGATTCAACAAGGTTAATTTACATGTAAATGTATAAGATATATATGAATATATACTATATATAGACACGTCTTAAAGAAAAAATAGTGATTGGTAAATTTTTGTTGCAATATCTCTGTCTGCACACAATGCTATGTATTTGTTATGGTGGGATAATGACACAACAGTCAAAATTAGTACAAAGGAATTAGTCAACGAGTAATCTTCAGGCACTTAAGACATTTTGACAATTCAAAGTCAAAATTTTGTATACACAAGGACGGTGGGCTCTTTCATACAAACGTGTAAATAAAACACTATAATCACACTCGTATATAATCCATCTGCACTGATAAAAGATTGTTAATCGGCTCAGCCTCCGAGTCACTAGGCTGGTAGAAGGCAATGTTAGTGGATGTTGTTTGCAGAAGGCAGGGTACTGAATCAGTACGTCTGGAAGTAAGTAGTAGTAGTACTCCTATGTCCCACTGCCACGCGGTTACCAATGGAGCGTTAAGGTGGATGGTTCGTGATGCAACAAATACGGTTGTCGGTCCGTCTATAGTGGTGCAGTGTCGGCTACCCAACAAACCCCTCCAGTAGTACATGTGTTAGGTTTGGACTGACTGACCGACTGACCGATACGATGCAGAAGTAGTAGTAGCAGCAGCACAGCATGGATACGTACGGACAGGCAAGGGGTTCGACTTTAACTGTGACCAGGTATGAGTTAGTTGGTAGGCAGCTGAAGGTTTAGTGAAAAATAAAAAGAAAAAAGAAGAAATGTTAGTTTATACTGCTACCATAAATATTGTCTCTGTATGCATTCAATATGAAAAATTAATTACAGAAATTATTATTATTATGATTATTAATTCTGACTGGTAATAATAATGTTTGTTACCCAAATAACAGTGACACTACTACACAGTTTGCAGATTAAAGTGTGCTTTACAGGTGAGAGTAAAAACCTCATGCTTTAAAAAGATTATAAACTCATGCCGAACCCACAACTCAGGGCATATGTTTTGTAAGATAGAAGGGGAAGGAATGGTGTACAGATAAAAGCATATGTCAAAGGTCAAGCAGCCATTGACCAATCAACGACCTGATTAATGAACAATGATTAATATATAACTGTATACCAATTACATTAAGATAGCACACCTTTAATCCTCAAAATGTTAGTACATGTATTGTCATATTAGTTTAAAGAATACAATCTGGTATAACCAAGCCTACATGTAAAAGATATAATATGTCCAAGAGGACAGCAAGTCTAAAAGTAACACTGTGCAATACTACTTTGATAGCTTGTACCTAACACAAAACAAAGGTTAACACCATCTTCAAATGAACCTTGCTAATCTGGACAACTGAACTGTCAGCAGAAACTTGTGACAACTGTCCAGATTAACAACATGTTCCAAAACCTTTCCAACTCTTTCCAAGTTTCTCCAAACTCATATTGCGTATATGGAAAACTGAACTTGTGAAAAACTGTCACCATTAACAGAGACTTATGATACTACAGTAAAGAGTTGAAAAAGTTGAAGACGTAAATATAGCGACTAGAATAAGGCAAAGGAACACCTCCTTCAGTATTATAAAGCTTGATTCCAGCTACAATGGTTGTACATCCCTTCCTTCCCATCCCACGTCCCTATATTGTTGTTTACAGCTTCCAGTCTCCCTAGTATGTCCGAATTACATACAACACTTTATTGGCAAGTATTATACATTTGATAACTGTAAATGTACTTGATGTCTTTGGGAGGAGAAAACATTACAGCAATCACTTCATACAGAATTTACAAAACAGCTATCAAATTTATCTTTTGTGCAAATTATTTTTATAAGCAGATTAATTTTTGTGTAGATGTACCATATTCTTCATGTTGAAAAGAAGCAGATTTACAGTTAAAACAACAAAAATCATCAATATGAAATGAAAATCAACACTGTTGTTGCTCAACTGATGTGCTTTTATTCCTAAACATACTTAAAATATAACAACAATTGCACGTGTCTCTCTTCACACGGTTTTCATTGTAAAAGTTGGAAGAAAATGTTGATATTGTATATATATAGATAACAACTGTGGATATCTAAAGTAACAAGGGACATACAATAAAACACAGGCTTCATCCACCTAAAGAAACTGATGATTGTACTTGCATGGACTTTGCACAAATATCCCGAGGAAAAAACACTTAAGGCATTAATTAAGCAATCAACACTTACTTGCAGTAAATTACCATAAGATAGGTCCTATCAAATGTATGTAAAGTTGAAACAAATTTACCATTACCAGATTTGCACATCCGTTTCAAAGCACTATAAACTAAGGACATTATAAAATCATGTAGGTCTCAATCTAAACCTTCTTATCTGAATCCACAACTAACAAATTTGGTGACATTTTTGCAGGAATGCAATCACCAGTAGAGAGCCTTTTGCTGAGTTTGGGCTTTGTACACAAATTCTTATATTACAAATGAGATTTGAATATTGCTAGGAATTTCATTTTTTCTTTTTTCCCTTTTTTTCTTCATTTCTTCATTTTTTTTTTGTATTGGATTAATACCAAATCAATATAATGAGTACCTATCTAGACATCTATGAAAAGCCAAAATTTCCCTCAATAAGTTGATAAAAAGGACCGATAGGGTTGTTTATATTTTGTCAGTTAATTCAACCATAATACAAATTCACAATTGATTTTATATGATAAACTAAATATGACAAATTGAGATGAAAATAATTTAAACTGACAGGAAAAATTTTGGCAAAATGAATTTTGTACTGATTTTAAGAACTTTGCTGTAGTTTTCTTGATCGTCAACATTGAAACCATTCGCTAACAAAATAAGGAAATACAATGTAAATCAAACATAACATCCTGAGTATTGATTCTAATGTTTGCAGTCAAGTTATTGTAAATATATGTATATAACTCATTGAAAACTAACAAATTCATCTTAAAAAAAAACATGCTAAACAAAAGAAAAAAAATGAAAAAATCTGTAATTTATATGCAGACATGATGGGAGATGAATTGGGTAAAGAAAATAATTTTGAAATCAAATGTGACCCTCACCAACCAATGGCTGGGGTATGTTGGGATTCAGTGCCAACACTATTACATTATATGTAGTTGTGATCATGAGACTAAACACTACGATCATGTGACATCAGCTCTACAAGGAAAACACCTGCCTTTTAGGCACATCAAAATAAAAAAACTTAAATAATTATGCACAACCATCCAAATATTGGACAGGTAAAATTTGATTTTTGTCTTCATGTAAAATATAAATAACTTTGATCAAGGGTATAAAAAGAGCACATATGTATGTAAAACATATACAGAGCATTTTGTCAATGGTGATGGTTCATCAAAGTCTGCAAACAAAAGATTCTTGTATTTTCATTGACGTTGAATGGCACTAATCTCAATTTACAGCAGAATTAATTGATAAACGAAATTATGATTTTTTGTTTTCACAAATTTCATTCATACTGCATGGTTTTGAAACCAGCTGTCCTAATTCTTCACAAAAAAAGGATACTGATATTGATTGCAAAAGCCATTACAAACATGTAGCATGATTTGTGCCAGGTTATTTAAATACAAAGTTTCTTTGTTTACATCTGTGGTAACCATAACCTTTGAAAAGAAATGCAACTCCACTAAAGTAAAACATTTCAAACAAAATAGAAGTAATAATTGGGACTAACCTTCCAAATTTATGGAAGAGAAACCCTTGCGTAAGGGTGTGCTCTCATTCCCTCGAGTGTTCTCCTGATTTTAGGCACTGCACCTACAATAGCCCAAGACATTTAGATATTGGCCTTGACAAATACAAAAAAAAAATGTATATAAGAGAGTTTCTCTCTCCATGTTTTTTGACTTGGCTGATAATGTTTGCTTTCATTCACAAATCCTCAGATGGCTTGACCCTTGACCTGCCCTGATCTATATATCCTGGCATTTATAATGAGCAAGATTTGATCAGAGCCACCAAATTTAAATAGGTTAATTCTTCTAAAGTTAATTCTACTTGTACAAAATCTTTGGCACTTTGTCTTGAGGGCTTAATTATAAATATTCAATAAATGTTACTTACAGTGTTGTGTTTACTATAATACTGATTTGAATATCAATCTAGGATATAATTATTTAAGGTACTTAAATGTAACATATCTTATTTCTATTTAGTACGATACAAATTAAATTTGGGAAAAGGATGCATTTTTTTGCTTTATTAACTCTTCCGAGTATACTTAGTTACTGACAGCTTAATGAAACCTTAAAGAGAGGAGGATGATTTACCACTGTTTTAGTCTATATACCTGTAGTATAAAGCAGGATTACACACGGAATGTGCCTGAAGCCTTCTTATTAAATATAATCTGAATAATGAATACACTAAGAAAGCACCTGCTCAGGCAGGTAATTAATTACTGAAGCAGAATTATCAGCCCAGTTCACCCTCCCAAAAAAGCTACACTGACCAGAACAGTCTGGATATTCAAAGCTTTTGTCTCTTTGGATGTAAAACAAAGCCAATTGAAATTAAGGCAGTAGTTGAAAAAGATTTGATAGATTTCATTCAGCTGTCATTACTCATGCCAAGCTTACAGGAATGCCTTAGGCCAAATTAGCAGAAGATTAAGAGAATGTTATTGTTACATGATTTGAGGTTTTCTGTTTAAACCGCTACCATAGGGATATACTTCTGTAATGTCTTGGCACGTTAACATCCAATCCCTATTATGTTAAGAATTAAGAGAGGAATATGAAAGGATAGAAAGCAAACACTATCGTTGAAGTCCAATGGCACCAGTCAACCACACCTCCTGGTTTATCTAATATAACTCAATTCTCAGCATCCACAACATCATGCTATGGCGTGTGTAATGTACAATATTTATATATTAACTTTCAGCGTGAAAGACAACTGGTTCATATTAAAGCAAAATTCAGCACATTCTATTTGTGCTTGAAATATATCTTTTTTTGAAATCTTGCAAAAAATATTTGTGTTAATTTAAATGGTTAGAATGTGAGGTTAATCTATTAGTTAACAAATAGGATTAACTTTTATTCATTATATAAAAAAATTCCTTACAAATAAAGATAGAAAAATATAAATTATTATTAAAATTGCAAACTTGAAATTAAATTAACAAAAATCCAAACTTTTCTTAGCAATAAATCTAAAAATACTACATGTATCTAGTGCTGTTATAACCAGGAGATGTCACGACAAAAGATCGAAAAAATCCGACCAAGGAAAAAACACAAGCTGAAATTAATACATATTATTGGATTATTAACAATTCATAAGAGTGCTTAAATTCATGGGAAATATTTTGACAAAAGCAAACACAGCTATATTAAATTCAATAATATACGTAGTAATTGGTTTGGGTTTGGGTAGCGTTTTTTTTTTGTCTTTTTATGTGTAAATCCATCACCAAACATCAGATTATTTTAAGAAACAAATGAAAATTATGTTTTGTTTATTTCAACAAAAAACTATTAAATGGTGAAAGTAGAGGCACACAAGTGAAATATCTACAGAGACGACTACCTCCACTTTACAAAGCATAGGGATGCATGTTTAGGCCAAGATTGGGCCACTCCAGTTTTGATTGGTTATGCTTTGCCTGTGGGGAGAAAAAGAGATAATGTGTTGGTTGGTAGGCGAACCGGTATGATCAACACAGAGGATTAATGTGAAACGATATTTAAATGATTACAAATATCATCTTTTAAGTCAACTGTTCTCCACTGATAAGAAAGGAGTGCTACACAAATAATAGGATTACAACTCTAGTACATCTGTTTGTTACGTACCGCTTGTTATTTTTATATACAAATATTTCAGCATCCCTTTGTAAAGGAATATATATGGAATGCTTGCATAGCAGAATCACAGAGCGAAGACTTTCTTCTTTTGAAGATATTGTCATAGAGTTTTTATTTCCTCCTAGTTAGTGTTACTCTATTTGATATGGAATGCACTATGACTTCCGTTAGTAGGAGAATTAGACCTATTTAAGATACAGACTAGTAGATTCATCATAATGACATTTATAAAATGATTATCTTCTCACAAAAAAAAAAAAAAAAAAAGACAAAATGCTTAATTTTTTAAAACGTCATGCGGAGTAACTTTTTTTCTGCTGATAATTTGAATAAGGATGCGGTGAAGTAATTATACAAGCATTAAGATAGAAAGCAATAACTCTACAACGTTTTTCCATGTTCTCCATTTGTGGGACTTTTGCTTTGGGTATATCATACATACCATGCCTCTCCTATATTATGATTAGCATGTAAAGTGGAAAAGAATGCTACATTACATATATGGAGGACGCGTTACTGCATTTCTACAACAATTCTATGGGACTTTTATCTGATTCATTGAAAAACTTAATAGTGGTATTTACAACAGATGCAAGCTACTTACATAATCTAACACAACTATGAGTTTGGAATGTCAAGGTATTACATAATGTGAACAAAAAACATAAATTTGTGTAAAATATGGGAATAGATTCCAAAAGTAAATTGAGGAAGTTTTTTTTTACATAATTTACAAACATGAAGGATTATGAAGTTTATGTGTAAATAAAGTTAAGAATTCAAGTTTTAAAAAATCAAATGTATATGAATAAAATAATAAAATGACAACTTAATTTTAACTACAAAAGGCTATTCCAGAAATAATATGGTGGATAGGTAGGGTGTTTTGCTGTATCAAACTTTTGTGACCCTTTACTCCAAAAAATTGTATTTTTATCCCAAGGTCCACTATAAACAAGCATTACCTAAGCACACAGATGTCACGAATTAAGAACTCCCTTTAATAAACCCTTACTAAATTCATATCTGGAATAGCCCCATATATGGTTTCTTCATAACAGGTGGATTTCATTCATGTTCATACGATAAAAATAGCATTCCATGTATATGAAAAATGATAAAATATCAACATATATATATACATATGTATACATACATATATATATATAGACAAAATAATGATTGTGTAATTCATAAAATGATATTCTTAGTTCCTAAGCCACTCGATGACAACATCTATCGCACTATGGGAAACATACCAATGTTGGCTTGGTCAAATGAGGAGGGATATTCAATGAGGGCTGCTGCTTGGTGAAAGGCGGCCGCAGAGTAGGGACTGTACTCGTAGGGGTTATACACCAGACCAGTGGCGGCCTCTGTTGGTGACACCAGTGGTGGGGGACCATTCACTATACCAGCCTGACTCGTCGGGATCCTAGGCGTCAGGATGATGGGGGCACCTTGTGGCGTTTGCGTGCGTAGATTGGGAATGTGTGATAACTGTTGTGCTGTTGTGATTAGTCTTGGTGCTTCTGTAAGTAAAATTCAGAGACACGTTATGAAATGGCAGAACTTGACCTTCTCTATGTCAACATTAATCATCTCCCAAGGTATATCTATAACCATACTAGACATCAAATATAAAATTCATAAGCAGAGATTACTTAAAACAGCTTCATACCTTGTTGTAACTGCAAACAATGGATGGGTACACATTTTCAATTTGCATATATATATATATAAAGATATATGCTTGAAATCAAGTTTTCATAGAATTTGAATATTGTGCTAAAATTGTGTATAAATTAATTTCTGCCAATAGGAATGCCTGTTATAGAGAAAGGATGAGGTTTTTTGATAGGATAGTTTTGATAAACCAACCTCCTTGTCCAACTGACGTTGAAACTCCTACACCTTGAATATTTGCAAGATCCCAGGGTCTTTTCATACCAGCTTAAAGTGAAAAGGCAAAAGTTTGTCAAACAGTGTATTCGACATTAAAGTCTACCAGATCCAATATATAGGGTTGAATATTACACATACAGGAGCATTGAAAATGTGTGCCCATACATGTAAACAGGAGATGATCACTGCACCAAAGTAACACACATATATGTGGCACAAATATTACAAGCATGTCTATCAAACACCAATGTAAACCAGGGTTAGTACAGCTCACTATGTCAGACATATCCTACCCTACATATCTATCATACACACATTACCAGACCAAAATATATTCATATTTGTTTAACTAAAATAAGGATTGCAAAATACTGAAGTTTCCAAAATAAAACTGAACACAATGAAATATTCAATTATTTTTTTATAAAATTACCTGCTGCAGTATGTGTTATTGAAGGCTAACCCTACTATGCTTTACAGATAAACCCTCACACAGAATTGTCTGTATGCAAAGTTATTCATACTGATCTAATTTTGTATCTTGTCAATCAATCAAATATGCTAAAAAATGTTAATCACTATGACTTAACATACCAAGTAAAATTTAACATACAAAATACTCCATCAAAATCATACTTTATCTTTCTGTATCTAACTTCTGCTGAGATGAAAGAAGCTTGCTGCAAGCACTCACAAGATAAGTTATGTTATAGAAACATTTATACAAGAACATTAAATAAAGGCAGAAATCTCCTCCTAAGTCAAACATAAAGCTATGTTTTCCTATCAGATATTCTGTTAACTAAGACCTGAAGAATAAGAAAATGAATACCACAAAAGCTACCATAGCCTTACACACCTCTTTGTTTTCATAACATTACCTACATTTTAAGGGAAATGAAATTATATCATTTTTTTTCGTTCTTTTTTATAGAAGCTATATTTATAAGAACATAAAATTTGTACACAAAGACATATTCCAGATTCTTTTCAAGTGCTTTTTCTTCATGGAAGAAAATTCAGAAAATTTCTAATTAGAACTAAACAGTTCAAGATTTCCATGTGGGTGGCTACATTACAACCAACAATCAGGCAGACTTAACTTTTTTGAACAGAAGCATTTTGATTAGTAATACAAATACACATGAACTATGTGATGCTAATTTAGGTAGCGTTTGTGGTTTGATTAGCAAAATACATGTAAATTAAACATGTGTACTGTGGTATACAAAATTGGTAAAGCAAACAAAATCCGTTCCAAGACAACAGGTCAAAAGATGTTTCATCTGGCTCAAGAAAAGTCATGCACAAAAACCGTTCCAATACTGTAAGAAAAAGTCAGCCATTTCACCCATGCACTCTAGGGCCTTGACCTCCAGTTCCCTCCAACACACACCCACATGCAGATGGAATGAGCTTGAATTGAGGGTTACTAATCAATGAATAATCCTATCCAATGAAAACACCCAAGAATCATATTGCTACAGATGTTATCTAGTCAGTAACCTTGGAGACTGGTAGTGCGATTGATATTTGACAACTCAGGTGTAAAACAAAGAATATATAGAGGATTCTCTTCCAATTCCAGTCAATTACAGGATGAAAAACAGGAAATAGGTGTGTGACACAAAACAAAAAAGTATTTGTTAGAGTGTATTTTTTACTATTCATTTAAAAATTACACAGGTAAATTAAAAATATTGAGAAATACACTGCTGCACATTACTGATGTTCATACTTGTTTATAAACAAATGTTGTTACAGCAAAAAAGATGGCATTATAAATAAGGCCAAAGGTGAATAACTTGTTTATGTGCAGTATACATTAAATCTTCAGTGCATTTCTGTTCAAAAGTTGTTAACAAAGCCGTCTAGTCTAGCTGGAATAACTTGAAAATAAATTTCTAATCTCCATGTTAGCAAATATATATGAAAATATGTGTAAAAAAAATAGACCATTAGGAGTTCTAAGTACCAGGTTTTAGGAAGTGATGAAATCCAAATATCTATTTTAAATGAGTGAGGTGGCTGTTACAGGGAGAGGTGAGGAGAGATGATGATGATGATGATGATGATGATGAGGATGATGATGATGAGGATGATGATAAGCAGTGAAGACAACACACCCCTAAATCTATACTGGAAGCAGCACTATACGGTCCCCAACAATGGGCAGTCTGATCCAATCTACCCCAATGTAAGCAAGGGTGGGTTCATGCATCTACCACTCGACCAAGAGTAAATGACACAGAAAATAAAAACGGGTGTGTGGATATTAAAATTCCTCTTGCCAAAAGGATGCAAAGATAAATAAAAGATGTAGCAATACAGGTAAAAAAAGAGGAAAGCTAAACACCGCACACTGGCATAGATAGGGTTGGCTGCTGGTATATGGTGACCCACAGGAGGTGTCACCGTGACTTACGAGTCGTTGATGTTTGGGAGTTCGATGAAGGTGAGGGTTTAGAAGTGTCACGGTATGTGCCATTTATGATAGCTAACTCCATAAGTTGGCGTTTCTTTAAGTCATCCTCGCCATCCGGCTGCAACAAATCAACAACACCCGTCAAACATGAAATTGTTAATGGTCAACAAAACCACCCTGTTCGTCATTGGTTAGTCGTCATGGCGATCAGGGGGTGAAAAGAAACTTACGGGCAAGCCCTGTGGGTGAGAACCCTGGGGGAGCAACAACTTTAGAGTCTCTGTAAGTTCCATTCAAAATAGCAAGTTCCATCAATTGCATTTTCTTCAAATCATCTTCTCCTTCTGCCTGTAAACATAATGGCATTCACATCATGGGTTAAAGTACAGAAAGTTATCTCCCTTGTCAATGAAATTTTCCTCTGAAATTTGGTTGCAATGGAGATTCACAGTATCATATTGACCTTCCTTTAGTTAAAACAAACTCCACCCTAATTCTGAAATTTACAACCCTCAATCACAGCTATGCATTACTCGTGGGTATCATTCATAGTAAAAACATATTGTAAATATATTCTTATCAAAAAATCTTTTAATCTCCGCGTCGCAGCAGCTTCATGTCAGTGATATATCCTCTTTTTGGATCTTAGTTTGGTTACATTACTAATACTGTTGTAAAAACAAAGTATATGACCCAGTAATGCACTTTCTATTGCATTTCCCATCCCAATTACCTGCACCAATGATATGCCATAGGCTCAGTACAATATATTGTCTAAAACCTTGAAGTCTATTTGTAGTAAATATCTTCACCATGTAAGTACCTTAAAGCTATAGATTGGCTGCCTAGTCAATAGCATTTGTAATAGAAGTTTACATAATGTATTTAGCTGTAATGACTTCTAAACAAGATATGCGAGAAAATATTCTATAATCGTCACTATGTAGAGATAATTATGGAGGGAGTTAAGCATTAAGATATCAACAGGCAACAAAATTTCAATACAATCATTCTTGCTTCGGATTTCAATTTTCTATGTAGAAGCAATCAGTACACAAAGCTAGAAGTTCAGTGGTACAAACATTATCTGTAGCTAGAATTTGATCAATCACCAAATATTACATACTAAGAGGTTGCCTAGAGCTAATGGAAGATTGCTTACAAGTTTTCTCTCCGATTATGTGTAATTAATCAAGGATTGTAGAGACTGTTGTCTGTACTCTGTACTATAGTCAACTTATTCTGACATTACCATATTAGGACATTTCTTGTCTAGACGATGTTTAAATGGGACAGGAAAGCAAACTCCGAGTTGCATCTGTACATATATACAGAGAGTGGACCATTAACTAAACTAACACAGCGAAACATGAAATTAGCTCTACATTATTGTATTTTTACTCCTTTCTATGGAGATCTGAGGAAGAAAAAAGGATTTATCTGAAATTGGATTTACAAGAAAATTTAAGTCCTTTGTCAATTATTGATGTGCATCTGAATGTCTGTTTATAATCTTTTCTGACACAATTGCAATAATAGGAACTGTTAATATTATCAGTTGAAAAACCATGCCAACACATGTATGTAAGGGGCCACTTTTTTTGTAATAGTCTAAAGCTTTCATCCATAAATCACACTGTGACATCATCTCCATTACCAAATTTAATCTCTTAGCAATTTCTCACTTAAATTTAAGTCATTTGTTGTAAGCGGCCTGTGTTCCAGTCTAAAAGCTATAGGTAAAGCAGTCAAGCGATCCACAGACATAGGTAAGTCATCATTATCTTTGCCACGTTGAACACTTTCTGCCACAGGCCTTGAATTATGAAAATTGAGCAACAAAGCATTGCAACAATTCCCCTCAACAGTTCAACAGTAGCTTTGGGGCTGAATATTTTTGGTGTTTGTTAAGAAAAGTTGTATGGGTTTATTCATGCGGGCCTTAAGCTATGTGGCTGAATGACTAGGTTGATACCATAATTGGTTGGTCTCTGGTATAGAGACCAGTACAAAAGAGTGTGTATAAACAGCTCAGAGACCACAGGTACACCAAACAATGACAACTCAAAACCCAAGCTTTATCCTACACAAACATGGCACCCTTGTTTTTCTCCCTACTTAGAGTATTTATTTTAAATAATACTAATGTATGGAGTTGTAAAACTACTAATACTAAAACTTGGTGTATCACTTAGTACTTTTACCAACGTAACTTATGGGGCAATGTCAAGTACCTCAGTTGTCTGAACATGACACATTGCTGCTCAAAATAAGAAAGAAAAATAAAACCACCAATTCAATACCATCCAAACCATAATGCTCAGATATACATATGCTTGCCGAAAAGTTCTTAACAGTGTTTACCGGCCCAAACAAAGCAGCAAATGTCCAAATAATCAATTTCATAATTTAATTCGCTATTAACATTATTCAAGTTGCATCAAATTGATGTTAATTAAGATCTCCTATCCACCACTCCATCCCCAAGATATTAATGGCAGCCATTTTTGTTCTCACCCCAACCCCCATCTATTTGTTATATGGAACTTTGGTATCCATCCACACGCCTATTGGTTAAGTATCATTCAACATCTAAGTATGAAAATTAAGAAATGTCAATTCAATTTCCTACAATATAAAGTAACTGCATCTATCCAACTTTTTTTTTCTAATTTCACCAACAAATGGAAAACACTTCAAATAATAACCTTAAAATTGAATTTGAATGGTTCTTCAAATATTCTGATTTCATTTAAACTGATAAATAGTTCTTTTAAAAACAAGCTATTTATGTAACTGAAGTTACAATACAACTGTAAGCTAAGAAGTATTTATAGAAAGATTTCTGCTGGAAGTCAGCTTTATCAACATCCAACATTTATACGTATACATTTTTATCAATAAAAATAAAACTGCATAATTAAATTATGAAATTGCCTCCTAGCCAACAAATCCAATTTCAAATCTTGAAATTGTTTAAGATGTTTTTACAAGATAAATTTGAATGACTTACTGCACGTACCATTCCCGTACAAATATGTTATTACTTTCAATGACAAACTTCTAATACCCAAGCTTCCATTTTATATAATGTGCCAGCAAATCTCTTTCAGTCTAAAATAGAATCGTGTACAAGACTCTGTATTTTATATTGCCTCTCCATACACAAAATTATTCCTAATCCACCAACGTTTTAAGTGTAGGCCATTTAATGATTTTCCCAATTGAGACTGACAAGATAAAAGATATAAAACAGCTCTTGTGTTTAGACCTATTCACATCAGAGAGCTCCCAGCGTTTCCACTATCTTCAACATCACACTGATGCAGGAGAACTGGCCAGAGAGGTACATAGATATTTAAAATATTGTCAGAACTAATCAGGTCACTGCTGACAGAAATGTTACCTTAGTCGTGGATATTATTATATAGGACAGGAGGGCAGGCATGCTTGGTACTAAAGCAATAGTACAATAGATACTGAAGGAAAACAATACCCTGCCTGTGTGTAGAGGGCCTTGCCAGCAGCCTATACAGAAACTGGCAGAGGGGCAAATAAATTAACTCAGCATGAAAACCATGCCACTGCTAGTTTTCATACAGATGAACTTACACAGGAGCTGAAAGGATCATGTTTCAGTTTTCACCACGGCTTATCTTCTGTCTGGTGTACTGATCTGGGAGCCCAAACTTTAAGCCACCATTCCCTTATGTATCTATAGCACAAAATTGCGCTTTTGTGGGAATGCACTATATAAACGTTTGTGACAAGCAATTTGTTATGAAAAACAGATACAATGTTTTGCAGCTGCACATTTCATATACTAGGTCTTAGAAGGTGTGGTTTTCCCTTACGCATTGGTATTCCTGACTCATCTGCAACGGGACATTTAGACCTCCACAGATATATACGTCAGTTATCTTCAAGATAAAATGTTTGTTAAAATGAAAATGTATATTGGAGCCATGCAAGACAAGAATTAGTCCACAACTAACATAGGAATAACTTCAATGCTCTTCAACAGAGAGTCGCTGACCGTGGATTTACTTGTAACTACCAATTAAGATTCCCATTTGTGATAATCTAACTCGACAAGAAAAATTGTTTATGATGCCCGTACCCTGTGAACTTTCGCTTTAATAATGTAAAATGACAAAATGTAAAAAATATTACATTCTCCTGCTTTCTTCATGTGAAGACTTTGGAGTTATTAGTATCCCCATTGGAATATGTCAGAATATTTTTCATATACATTGTCCTCAAGACTGATGGAAAGCATCATGAATTTGGCATTGCTGTGTATCAAATTTGTTATATATTGCCAAAAAAAATCTGTGTAGTCAAGCCGCATTATTAATAAAGCAGTTTTTTTAACGATTCCAAAAACTTTTATTGGCATCTTGACAGAACGATAAGGGATGGTTTATATGAACTTTGATATATTTCCAAGTATCATAAGGGTAGGATAGGCTCTATGCTAACAGCATTTTTTTTTCTATTTTGAGATGTATTCAGAGAGTATTTGTACAATGACACTACACTATACAATACATTTGTATTATGATTTTACAGAAGCTCCTATACAAACTGGTGTTGTAGAGAATTCCTAAACCCAACAAATTAGCTAAGCTTGTGGAAATACCAGACAACTTTTCACAACAAGAGAAATTCTCTTTGAGGACCGGGTAATGACAGAATAAATACATTCTTACGGAACAAGTGTTTTTGTAAAGGGACACGCACGTAAGCCGTTCAAATCCTCTCAACAACCCTTTCACTATATCTCTACAGAGTTACAACAGCATAGCAGATACGCTATTTAAATTTCTTGTTTTTACATGTAATTGAGATAAAAAAGGAAATCACAGATATTTCATATAAATTTAGATTCTATTTCTACTTTGTGATTTTAATGAAACAAGGAAAACTCTTCCCATGTGGTGTTCCTTTCTATATAGAATTCATGTATAAGCATGTAAGTTTTGCCCATACAAGATTTCATGGCCAATATTTACCATTTATCATTCTGATTATAATTATACACTAGACTATTTTTACATATATAATCTGATAGGAATCATGTCCTTCTCTCTATTTTATACACCAATTATATAGATCAAGTTCTGTCCTAAAATAAGGTACACTGAATTACTTCAAAACTTCCCTTTACTCTTCTCTCCCCATGATTTATGAAAGCTTGCCCCTAAATCCCCATTACTGAAATCTAATCCTTGCCAGAAGTGTCGAGTTACACACCCCAACGTGGAATGCAGCAATGCATATCGGTACTATCCCGATTCATCTTTGATGGTCCACACGTTATAGAGTCTCATATGACTAGCTACACATATAAATTCAAAAATATCAACACATTTACTCAGCTTAATCTCTAAAAGCAATATGCCTTCTAAAGGTAGTAGTGTTCACATGATAAAACAGAATACTCCTGTTATTTCTACCTTTTAAAATTTTACAAACACTTCCAACTTTATTATCATACTTATTTCACATTAAAATTCATGGAAAATTTCAGCAGGCAAAATTATCATTTCTTGTAGTGGGCTTTAAAATGCTAATGTTGACACCTGAGCTAGGCTGTACACATACCTAGCAGAAAATCCTGACCTGTTCATACAGAAAAATTAATTTCTAAAGCAACGACATTTAAATTCTTACCTGACAATTTTCTAACGTTTATTAACATGATAGCAGAATGTTTAACTATGTTGTCCCAAAAATCAACTTAATAGTTGCTTTAACACATTTTATCTACATAAATGCCTTTAAAAATGTTATTCACCCAAACTTAAACATCTTTTTAAATGCTCTTGGAAAGGAGTCTTTTTTCCCCATCCACAACAGTATTTCAACTTACTGCAGGCACCAGCAGTTTCTTTACTTCTTCAATAGCTTTGGCCATCTTGACCTCTGCCCTCTGTCTGGCATCTTCCACTGTGATAAGTACATGTAATTCTTCATTTAAGTGTTCCCAGTTGGCTTTGCCTCTGTTTTGTTCTTCCTGAAACAATACAAATGAAAAAATCATTGATAAATGGAATGAATTTCTACACAAATGGATAAATACTTTAGAGCAAATTATTTAAGCGATGATAAATGACCACTTTCAGTTATGGTGAATGCTATGGTTAGCCAATGTATGATTCAAGAAGATATAACAGATTTAAGTGTCATTGTTTCATTAAAACAGGATGTGTTGAGTGTTCTATTTATTAAAATCTGTTTTTATTTGTGCCACTGGTGACGAGAACTTGACTGCTGAGATGCCAGGTTACTACAAGGACGACAGGCTATTAAGCACTTCTGTCATTTACCTTAATTACAGACTTGATTTGAAATCCTTTATAAGGTATTATGACATCAAAAGACCTAATGACAAATGACTAAAATGACATTTAATGCTAGTTGGTAGACAATAAAGTTTAATCATTATTTACTAGTATAAAAACCATTTACATGATACCTTCAAGTTTTAATACAGAACATAAATTACACCCAAGCATGACATTCACAACACCAAAGTAATTAGGTCATACACAACACTAATGATAGGCTGTCCTAGTAATTAACATCCACAATTTTTACTGCCGTATGAATTCGATGTGCTATAAACGAATGAAATAAATGAGAGAAATCTGGCATCAGCGTTACTGCACACTAACTAAGTCTATTACATGTATATATCAAATATATGCACTGGTGTTCTGGGCAGTGTGTTTCTGAAATTATCAATCATATTCTTTTAAACATTCATTTAAGCAATATGGACATCAGACAATGTAGTACAGCTTGAGATTGGATTGGTTCAATCCATCATATGTTTTAATTAAAGATCCTGGCCATTAGACTGACAGCATATTTTACATAAAAAGTTTATAGAACTGTCATCAACTTGCATAATTAAAACAGTTATAGATGACTAAACCTGGCAATGTCCAAAATTATTTTAAAATAAAGCTCCTTCTTAATCATCCATTTAAAAGCAAAACTCTTCAATCTGTTTTATCAGTATACATCTTAGATCTACAAATCCTAAATTTGAAAACAAAACTACACTAACAATCAGTTTTATGTTTTTTGTCAGTATACAAATGTACAAAATCTTGAAGTTAGTTAGATTACAGACTGCTGTTCCTTAACTTGCAGCTAAAACTCTTTGTCTCAGTATATACCTATCTATAAACCCTGGACTTAAAAAGTAGACTTAAAACTGCAATCTGTTTTTGATATCAGTATAGATGTACAAATCCTAAACTTCAGGTAGAACTCAAACTAAAATCTGTTTTTGATATATAAATACATATCTACTAAGGAATATATTTTTTGAAAGAATCTGGTTTTTATCAGAGTACACTCACTAAGGGTCATCTCTACCATTGGCTAGTCTCCAACAGATCTCATCACTAATACCTTTCCTTGTTAATGCCTCAACACAGGTCTCTCCATTTTACACAAAATTTGGATAGCATGACTGTTGTTAAGATAAGTAGTTCCCTGATCATAGTCCAAAGATAGAAATAATTGTATGTAAAATATATCAAATCCGTCTCTAAACAAGACAAGTCAATCAGATGTATAACACATGAAGGCAGTATAACCAGCACACACATGTACCAGCAGTGTTTATATATGATGTCAGATGAGTAAAGGGATATGCCCTACAGTATCACCACATTGTCATATTACCTCCAACAATGGTAAGTATGTGTGATGATTTGACCCCCTCATATCTTCACTAATCATGACCAGTCTTGAGTACATGCATGTCTACATCCTAATCACAACCAACACTCACAACCCAATCCCTCTATCCTAAACAACAGTTGAAGCCTGCTATCCATTTGTCTAAAATTTCTACTTTCCCATTTGTCGAATTTTACTGCCTCTAATACATTTCTCCTATGGTTCTCATTTCTAACCCTATGAAATTTTCCCTCTGTTCTGCATTTATGAAGCAGCTGCTGTAGCGAGAAGTTCCAGAACACATGGAACACTTCAACAAGTTTAACAAAAGTATGATCGTGTTAAATATATGTATGCTTTATGTCTTCCTCCATAGCTAATCTGTTATAAGATAGGTTATCATACTGCCTCTGTAACTTGAAGTAACCAACCTAGGGGCTTTCACCGACTAACAGCTGCTTTGTATATATGTATTATGCAGTCACCAACTCTATAATGTTTCAGGCCAGAAATAACTGTACATATTCCTATAAATAGTTTTTTCTACAATACAAGAGTTCCAGTGATTACTGCCTTACAGCAATATTGTCTTCCTTAAACAAGAGTGTGTTGTGGATGAAAGTCTTTACATGTAACATAATTCAGGAGATTCAATTCAGGATTTTTTAAAGAAATCAATGGACACAAGATTTGAGAAAGGATTAAACAATGGATGCTGTATAGGTTTGAAGGGTTTGGGTAGAATACCCCACCCACCCACCCCGGTATTATGTATACCATGAACAAAACATGTCTCTTTTCCCCCACTGATTGTTCATATGTTGAGGAGACTGCAGTTTTTAGAGAATATTTTTTTGATACATCTTTGTTGGGATACATTCCACAACATATCCTGTCATGGTCGGGGACAGTAGTGAGTCTGTCCTAACTCCTATTGAGTCCTCTTGTTGTGCGTCATGCACCTGACTTCCTTTGTGACTGAGTGTTATCCTTTGTACATTAAGTGTGGAGCACTACTTGTTGTACCTCCTCACAGCATTTATGTGGTATTCTACTAATTTTTATTGTTCTGTAGTCAATTGTTTTACAGCCTACAGTGAAGATGAAAAGCCTATTACATCTCACACAGAATGTCGCAGATTTATTTTATTTTCATAAGCATCAACTAAAAATCTACATTAGAAGAAAAAAAACATTTTAAAAAATATGCGAATAATAAATAATGCACATATGCATACAGCTGTTTAAGTTGCCCAATTTCCTACACAAGACAGAAAGGGTTAGCAGCTGAGATACCTTGTGATTTGTTTCTCATTAAATGTAACCCTGACCTGCAGGTACAGGAACCATTACTTGTACCAACACAATCAATGGCATGGAGCATGACCAACTCCTCACCAATATGCTTCCAATTTTTGTGTAATTATGTTTGTTTTATTATCGGTGCCTTACTTTCTACTATGTGTAGTTGCCTTATAGAAGTGGATGGGGACCAGATGGCCAGGAATGGGATCCTATACAGACTTGAAGTCAGTGTTGGTAGGTCTGACATGCTCTCATCACAATTTACAACTCTTGTTACTACTGTCAATTATAGGGAAATACCTGTTTAAATCTGGAAAGTACAATACCATTACAGACAGTTTTCAAAAACTTATCTCACAAAGTTTTTTAAATGTATAATAACATCCCGTTTCTATGACAGACTGGTTGCCCTGGTGATAATTTACCTTCTTTTTGTCCCGCATTGATCCCTTTCCTCGGACCATTATTTTGCAACCTGTGAACTGTTCCAGTTCTTTAGCTGTCATCCCCCTTGGTCCCAATATTCTCCCCACAAAGTTGAACTGGAAAAAGATCAGAAAAGATTATGTTATCATCAATCAAATAAAATCTTGACAATAGGACAAATACAATGTCAGTCAAATCAATTTTACGAATGCTTTCTTTAAAAATCTAAGTTGAAATGTTTTATTTCGGACATTAGTACTCATTCTATCTATATTTTGTTTTCTAGACAATCCCTGGAAGGATGCCAGGTATTTATATTAGTACTAGGACAGTCTGAAACAATACACCCATTTAACATACTGTTTACCCTCTTTCATCACATACCAGAACACAAATTAATTGTGTTTATGAAGATGCAAAACAATCAAAATTGATATACACAAGAACACATCTAAATTTGATCTTAACCAGCTGACAGAACCATGGAAGTGTTAACTATATAATACATATGATGGCAATCTTATATCTCACAAAATGTCTTGTGTTAAATTATTTTCAAAAATGCATTAATAGTGTATATCAAGTAAAAATATTGAGACTGGTAGCTTGTGCAATATGGAGGTAAATGAATGTCTGACATCAGAATCATCAACACCTATACAATATTGGTCTAGTACAAGTGCAACATGGTGGCCGTGTGCAATGTGAAACAATCTAAGATTTATTCTTTTACCATAAATTTAAAAAAAAAACCAAAAAAAACATTCCAGCCAAAAGAGAAGAAAGCTGCTTGATATTTGTCTGTCTACACATCTACTGATTCATCAAGCTATAATGAGGCCACAGTGATAACTTAAACTCGCCCACCTGTGCATCAAACTCATCTGGTCAAAGAATTTTATACCATTGAATGTAAAAACAAATGTTGTGCTGAGATGCATTGCAACACTTGAAACCATTAGCAAATGTTGCTGACTAGTTACCAAGACAGTGTCACACGTAAACCTTAGCTGTTTTCAAAATAAAAGAATTTTCTTTTTAAACTTGGAGTTTTAAAGAACTTTATCCTCCCAAGTTTTAGTGATCCAGTCCTAGCAATGCTGATAAAACTGTCATGATGCAGCTGAAGGTCCATTCATTAACCAGAGAGGGTTTCCCTCTCTCCTATAATATACTCACATCTGGGTGTTCTTTGACGGGGACATATAATTTTTCTGAGAGTGTAACAGTGGGTCCCTGTACTTCAGGTAGTGGGAGGGGATCTCGATTGCTTCCTTTGTGGTGAAATAACTGTAATCGTACTCTGTTGATTTCTGAAAATACATAATCATCAAAACTCACATAAAATTTGAATTTAAGCCTAACAGTGAATAATCTCTTACCTTCACTCTTCCTCACATTCAGATATTTCATTTTCTCGAATTCATCGAGATTACACTCTATTTTTCTCACATTCACCAAGGTTACACCCTACTTTTCTCACATTCACCAAGATTACACTCTATTTTTCTTATATTCACCAAGGTTACACCCTATTTTTCTTATATTCACCAAGGTTACACCCTGATTTTCTTACATTCACCAAGATTACACCCTATTTTTCTTATATTCACAAAGATTACACCCTGATTTTCTTACATTCACAAAGATTACACCCTACCTTTATATTCACCAAGATTACACCCTATTTTTCTTATATTCACCAAGGTTACACCCTGATTTTCTTACATTCACCAAGATTACACCCTATTTTTTTTATATTCACCAAGATTACACCCTAATTTTATTGGATTCACCAAGGTTGCTTCCATACCATTTATCACATTCATTATTCTAAGAACATGGAAATTAAAATGTGCTACAAATTTGTCTTGGTCAAAACTGAAAACTAGTATATAAACAATACATTCTGTTACATCAACTACCCTCTCAGGAATGGAGGCCCGAACTTGAAACGACATGAATCCATGTTTACAATGTCACTTTAATTACAATAAGTTCATTATTTCACAGCAATTTAAAGCTAATTAATCATTAACTTAGTAATCTAAATAAGGGATGCATTTAGTTGATTTTAAAAGTTAATATTTTTTATATTAATTTTAAGTATTTTAATTTTCCTTGGTTATAATAAAGCATTAATGTTATTGTCCTTCGGTCCTCTTTTTTTTTTAAATAAAGAAATTGAACAAATGATATAATATACAAATTTATCACAGCACAGTTGTATATCTACTAACCTTACACAATTCTAGCTAAACATCAATAAACATGAGCTAACATTATTCATGATCATTTTGACTTCATGACTGTGAAAAATGGCCAGGTTTATGGTGTATGTTATCGGGAGGACCAGCTCCATATTACATTTAGTTCTACATGTATCACTGTCAAACAAGTTGACTAAGTGCATTATTATATATCTGTCAAATAAAAAGCTTGCGGTGGTAGACTTGAAATAAGAAAACCATGCAGTAATTGAATTTGCCATTGTATAAATCTTATTCTGTACAATACACATATATTTAATTATACTGTATTTTGTGAATTACAATATGACATATACACATGATTGAATATATAAGTTCAGTGGGATGTACAGGGTTGGACAATCAAAGTCATTAGACATTATCTCAATTTAAGGTTACAACAATGATCATGTTATTTGATATCAAATACAAACTACACCATCAAATCATGGACACATTTAAATGAAGTTTTATAAATGTCTATTGTCAACTAATCTATTTTTATAACAAAGGGTTAATTTTGCAATTTTAGTACATTTGATCATTCATTTGAATATGATAAATAAGACTTCCTTTTTATACTGTTGCCCAGAAGCTATACCATGAGAACTACCAATACTAGGTAATAGGAATTAATATTTAAACCTCTACATCTTCTACTACAATCATTAATGAATTAAAATAATATCAAGTTGACATTATATTTGGGACGTAAATCCATTTGTAAATACTGTTTTATTGCAAATACTTCTTTTACTAATCTTGGAAGGTTTGTTTCTAGTTGACTTAATTAGATTTCTATACAATGTTCATGACCTAATTAAGCCTCAAAAAATAACATCTGACCTTGTCTGATGTCTATTAGGTGGAGGTCAGTCATTTCTTCATGGACAAGCTGAAGGTTAGTATGACCTCTACTTAACTTTGTGCTTGTGAACAGGCATAAGGTCAGATTATACCATATGGCCCTTGGCTGTGAATGGTTGGCCATTTTACTGTATACATGACACTGGCCAGAACCCCAGTACACTAACACTATCCTCCTGTTATTTTGACCATGGAAAAGGGGCAGCATGATTTGGTTTACATCACAAGTGACCATATTAAATGACTTTCAGTCTGGCAGCTTAAGTGAACAACCCAATATTCCTTGTGGGACATGTTTTGTGTGATCAATTTTCCTCAAACCAGCATCCTCCTGACATTAATTTGGTGTAAAACCCCCTACAGGTAGAATCTGCATGGTTTTATTTTATAGCTATATCTTGTCTTGGAATGATTGATGAACTGAGAGCTAGCATATATATTAAGTCATCCGGAGTTCACGCAGGGCAAAAATGACATAAATTACGGTTGCATAGTTTTTCATTATTTGTGTGTATATACTACATGTATCAGTCTGTATACATGGGATTTCTACAGAAAAGAGCTTTACCTCTTACAAATGTTATCACAACGTTACATGTGTATTCACACATTCCCCAAGTTCCTGTCCCCATCTTTAAGGCTTAAGAAACTATAACACATCAACCATCACCTACTCAGAGGGTCAACAACTCAAAAGCTTTGTCACTTTACATCGTATGCCAATTGGAGAAAATTACACTACTGTACCAAGCAGATTATAAATACGAGGTGATAATATTACCTAGTTATCTGGATAAGACTCGAGCCTCAAATAAAATGAATTCAGAAGGAATGCTCGACTTGAAAAATGATCATGCTTATCAAATATACTATATCAACTTGGATTGAGTTTTCAAACCATCACAATTCACAGACGGTATTCAGTGTAAGATAATATTTCACATCAGCATACAACAACAACAAATCCCTTTCACAAGACGTGGGTGTGTCTGAATAGGAGTGTTTCTTGTGTTTATGTCCTTCTAAAAATCTTTCAGAAAACAAATCTATGAACAAAAAATGACAAAATCTTCCAATCTCGACTATGTACAATGATAACTAGCAATTTTGAACTGTACACTGATATATAAGCACAGATATTGTCAATTCTGAAAAAAATTCCTGGACCACTGGACATCTAATACATACCATGTTTCCACATTCAATACCATGACTATTTCCAAATGACAGATATGTCAACTTTCAAAACTTTCTCACATCTTAACCTATCTTATATTTCTTAATCAATTGCCCTTTCCTTTTTGAAGAAAAACAAAAACAAAAAATTAAAATATCTTCAATAATGTTTTAAGACAAGAATCAATGAAGACTTAAGAATTATTCTGGACTTACCTCCAGTTAAACAGAGGGGAAATAGTAGGGGCTTTATATAGTCATCATTATGTTGTAATAACATGCCATCACCACTGAATCAAGACATAATGCTTCAAACAGATAACTTCAAATTGCAGTAAAATTGCCAAGAAATAATACCTTTCAAACACCAGTTTAAACACTTAGCACAAATAATCTGCAGTTAATTTACAAACAAAAATAAAATTAGGGTCACCTTGTATTTCGATCATTATCTTTGATATTTGTAGAAAAAGTGTAAGCAGTATGTAATTATCAGAATCCTTTGCCTGGTGACCATCCTCCAATTAGCACAGGGCATGGTGAGATGGAATGGCCTGGCCTGCTCATTAGTGCCGCTTGACTGGCTGCAGACAGAATGGGAAAGCTGATGTTGGCACACATAATGATGTTTACAGACCAAGTTTTCCATATGATGTACATCATGCCTAAAAGATCAGACATGCATGCCTACAACGTTGGCTTCTGTTGTATGTTAAAAGGACAGGACAGTGTTTATTGGTGCCAACTTCTGCAACCAAAGCTTTGTTCCTATGTAAGGAATTGCCACAAACAACAAAATAACACCATGTTATGAGCAAAAGGAAGACAGAATTAACCTTGGACATATAGTATGTGTCCAACCAGGGCTCTCACACCCCCATTTGAGACTGGGGCCTGGGGCTCGGGTCTAAATTGGGAAAAAAAAGATATTATTTTGCATCGGGAATTCGGCCCCAAATCTGGCAGATCGAGAGCCCTGACAACTAACACCAAAGTGGTCTGAATCCACCCCCAAACCTCAAAAATGTCTTAAAAGAGCAATTAAAAATCAACCACTCCAATTAAAACAAACTCATCTTCCATTAACTATAATACCGTGTATCCATCGGTGCCTTGACAATTTCATTTTACTTAAAGAAGGTGGCACCACCACAGCTTCCAAAAACATCTTACTTCATTTCAATTGGTTTCAAATCTGTCTCATAAAAACCCTAATTCGCAAATTACAAATTAAGATGACTTGTGCAAGTTAAAGCAAAATACATTTTATCGAATTTTCTTTTTTCATTTTTTTTTTTTGTGTGTACATGTGTTATTACTGTATTTAAGTCAGATACACAATGCAAAATAATATTTGAATTGTAAATGAAAATGGAAGATACCTTAATTATAAGTTTTCCTGATTACTACATAATCTATGGTTGCCTTGACATTACTGAAATTTCTTAATATTAAGTTGTGGAGTTCTGTATTTATTTAAACCAGGAACTGGATTACTACCTACAGAATATACGGTATATCATGTGTAGTCCTGCGGTAACATGATTGTGTTCATAATAGGATTATTAATTGCTCATGTTAACTCGGTCACAGGAACATTCACAAACAGAAACAATGGCTCTAAAAGCAGCTTACTGCCTTGTCACGATTTGACAACCGCTTATTTCTCAACTCCCAATCAAAACCACCTACAAAGTTTTGATATAATGACAAGTCTTATAAAAATAACAATGTGAGAATCTAGGAATCAGCTTGGCACAAAAAAAAAATGTGACTATTCTAAATAGCTGTATGGCAATCTGATTGTAGAAACATACCCTGTACACATGAGCGAGAAAACTGAATGACAGAATAAAACACATTTAGAGTTTGTGATGCTAATCTAGGATGAACAGTTGCCAGCAATTAGATTAAGTCCGTAAGCATTCCCTCTGGCATCAAACTTAGCATACACGAATAGATAAAACCCTGTATCTGTTAGGATAAAAGTTCCGTGACAATAGCTACACACTGCACCCTGTTCACCGACCAATGTCTTTAGTTCTGACAAATGTTTAAAATGTGACAAAAGATTATTCTCAAGAGGTAATGAAGGACATTGTGAATCATTAGTACACATATATGTTTACCATATTCTGAACAGGACACTTAATTAATGATTCACTTCATCTTATACAGATAAAACCAGAAATAGCTGTTTTCAGTTCAACACTTGTTGATCTACGCAGCATATTGCCCAAACGTGTATTTAATGCATTTTTTTCAAATCATTGTACTTATAAAACATGTACTATAAGATGCTGGACTCTACTGAACCACAATGAAACTTATGGTATGGTGTTGTACCTAATTGGACAATAAAACCCGCCTTCATTTCTTAAACTCACAGAAGGTGCAGAATTAGAACTGATGATGCAGTTCCTCAAATGGAAACGTGCAACAATGACAATAAACATGTGATTAGAGGCAGTATACAGACACCCTAAGGAATTCTTCAGCTGTTACACCGAAACATGCCGACATCTTTTGTCTGTCTCAACATCCTTCAGCTTGCCATTTTTTATCTAAAAGTAAGACATGTTATAATGTTCTTCAATTTGCTGTTGTATTTGAAAACAGACATATGTTTAAAGTCCTTAATTGAGAACCAATTTAGTTATATGTAGTCAGGGTATTGATAAACCATTTTCTGAAAAACTATTCTGAGAATTTTGCAGAGAGAATTAATTTAAGAATAAGGTTTCATCTTATAGCCTTAATTAAGGAGAAACTACTCATGAATAAGTAAATAATTTTGGCAAAGATTTAACATCGTCAAGATAACAAGTTTACCACATAACTGGCATGTCGTGTGATGTCATACAATTATGTCATAAATAAAGGTGTTTAATAACACTATTGTGACATCATATATAAGTCACTTATTGATAATTTGATTTATTGATAATTTGATAGTAAAAAACAAACCAGAATCAATTTAAGAGTTTTCGCTTTTTTTTTTCAGAAATGAAAGCTATATATGATCAATAGAATCTTTCACTTGTGCCCATATTACTCTCAGGTAAGATCCTCTACGTACAGAGACCTAATATTCTAACACTTGTGCTCTAACCAATTTTCTTATGCTGCTATTTTCTTTCACTAGCATAATCATAAAGGTGATTTACATCTACATTTCACCTCTTGGGATCAGCAGTCACTTGAAATGCGTAAATAGTTTACGTCTTGACACAAGTCATTCATCACATTTAGAACCACTGTTTTCAGTACTGTATTTCAAAGAACACATATTTCAAGTCTCAGGCTTGTAGCTAGACTTTACGGAGACTTGATCACGTAAATTTTTTTTACAAAAATCACTAACTTCCATCTTGTGTAAAATTTCATACAGAAATTGAACAACTTAAACATTTGAAAAATAAAGGGATTTAGACTGCACCTTTAGCTAAGTATTGTGTTACGAATATTTGTAAACACCAAACGCAATGCAACTATTATTAATAATCAATAGACATTGACTTGGTGATCTGGAGTTTATTGGTCTCGGTAGTCATGAATTCATGGGGAGGTATACTATATATATGTAACAGACCAGTAAATAAATCACAAATGTGTCAGGATGTTGTATGATCATTGGGACCTAGGCAATCTATATCCATGATGGATGCATGTTTTTAGTTAAGAGTACTAGCTAGAGTGCCTCCTTACACAAAGATCTATCTCGGAGACCTATGTCTGTCAACTGGCAATGCATGTTACCAAACATTTGGTGTAGATTTTAACCAAGCATTGAAATGTAACATAAATCATTATGGAAACTCCATGTATGATGATCTTCGATGCTGATTTCAAGGGAAATCATTCCATTCACCTCTAACGCTTACAAATGAAGACATAATTTACTAAGTTACATAGGCAGATAGAGTAGTTGATATGGACTCCAACATACAACTTGAAGTAAAGAGAGACTCCATCATGGACATGTGGCAAGACAGAGACTATGGATATGTGACTGGGACAGAAACTTCACCATAAATATGTGACTTCGGACACAGATTCCATACCTGACAATAGACCAGACAGACTTGTCAAAGGACAAGTGACCTGGGACAGAGACTTTACAATGAACACAAATTGGACAGAGGCCTCACAATGAAGCACGTCCATGATCTGGGACATCTAAATCCACAATGGTCATGTGACCTGGGACAGAGACGCTGATGATAAACACAGGATATATACACCCTGGCTGGGATGGCCAAATTGGTTGGCATGGCAGGGAGGGGAGAGGGCACATTCCTTGCTGACAGAGAGGCAAGGGTGAGGGGAAGATTGATCCCTTTCTTCTGAAGTGGGGGGAACAGGACTTCACAACCTCCTGCAGGTGCCCTCATACTTACACAGCTCTACATCTGCTTATGATCAGCAGTACCCTGCTGTTTCCTCATTTTTCCTTTTTTCACTGCTAAAAAATGTCAAACAGCTTGAGTTGATTGCAAAGTTGATTGCAAACCCGTTAACTTGTGAAGGAACTTCTAAGCTAGTCATAAAGACCTCTTTTGTACTTCCTTATGTTTTATACTCCAAACTTTATGTCGGGAAAGAATATCTTAAGTCTGAACTTGAAAACATGATTACCAATTTACATTTTTAACAAAGAAGAGTCCAAAGTTCAGTTTGATGTATATATCAACCATTAGGAGGGAAACCAGGGTTCTTAAGGAAAGTCAAAACGATCAACTACCATTGCCTTTCCATCAAATTTTTGTTTGAAATTAGTTTCACACTCCCAATGCAAAAGGAAGTGAAACCTGAATAAGTTGGGTGATTTGTGCTCAGGAATTCACATACAACTTATATCGGGTATACACGACCAGTGAACCATTCAATATACTGTGGGTATTATATGCTGTGAACTCCTCCCATCAATATATCATAACAAAAGTCTTTTGAGAAGTAAAATTGCATGTAATATGTATGCTTTACCCAAGGTGAATGTTGCATCATTGAATAATATGAAGATAAAATGCCTCACAAGCTTTAAGTACTCTGTACAGAAATAATGATGTCTACATCATGGTGGTCCTACAATATACAAGCTGTATCAATTTCCATTGCTCTTCCCTCATCTCTTCTTTCTGAACTCTTCGTAAAGGTAAACCAATCCTAGAATATTACTGTATACAATTGTCCTGTTAATAACCTTCCTTTAACATAAAGACAGTAGCCAGCACCAGAACTATCTCAGAAGTACTCGGCAAAATATATAAATCTGATTCAAAATAACATCTTGGCTCACAACCCTAATGTTCAGTCATTAAACTTTGTTTGTGTTTCCTTTGAACAATTTCATCATTCCTGCTAATTTGGCTGGAGATTGGAGATGCAAGAACTATAAAACTCTTTAGCCTGTCAGTGAATAACTGCACCTGCAAATTATTCTGCACTACATCATTCTTGTAATGCACCACATACAGGTACAGTTTTCTGTCTTCATTGGTAGCCTTGTAGTCCCCAGGCTATAGGACGAGTAACTGTTGTCGAAATATGACATTAACTTTGTACACCAAGCAAGGTAGTAATTTCTAATGGATTCAATATCTTTTCTTTAAATACTGAAATAGACAGCAAGACTCTCATTTGTTAGAATGATTCATAATTTTCAAAACAACGTCCTACTAAAAATTATCGGTTCCTAGAGTGACGACTGATAAAAATTGGTTCTACTCAAATTAAGTTTCACCAACACTGCTACCTAGCTAGATCAAGTAGTCTTTAAATGGTTACAGGTGTAAATAATCCCCTCTTCATAAACCTGGACAATTTCTGTGAACCTCTCTATATTGACCAACTGCAAACAAGTTTAAAAGACTCATACATTTCAATCTCTTTAAAGCTTTCACCAAGAAAAAGATTTCAAGTGAGCAATGTCACTTGTTCCCAAAATAACAAAACCCTTGCAACTTTCATAAAGAATCTGAATCAGCCATGTTTACAAATTGAAATATTGTTATATTGTCAACAAGGTTCCCTTTAAATCCAATACAAAAATAGCTCAATTTCTAAATTTCAGCACATGTATGTACTGATATATGATTTGACATCCTCTCCCCCTCCCCGAGACTTTCTGACCAGTCCCACATGGCCCTTTTAATGAGGACTGTGGGAACTCCACATGCTCCAGATTGGGAAGGGCTGGCACACACAGGAGGCCAGAAACCTCAACAGGCCGCCAGCCCAGCAGGGCATCTACAACCAGCCTTACTGCTGATGGAGATCTTTTTGTAGTAAGAATGTGCCGATCTACAGCGGCCTTGGTCAATTGACATGTGGTTCTAATTCTTTCCAATATATCATTTGCTGTTAAAATAATTGTTTTCATAAGCCTTCCTCTACCAGACTGCAGGTAGGATACTGTTATAGTGATTTCTCCATCAATGACCTCTGCATGATATTTATGTTTAATTCCTTGCAAAAAGTTCAGTATCAAATAATCGATGCTGAATTGCACATTTATGTTCAGTGCACATCAAATACCAGAACCCAAACCATAGTAATTCTTAACTACATTACCAATTCTTCAACTTCTTGACACTTTTTTTGAACTTTAAAACCAAATTCCTGACCATGCCAGTGAATGTGTATTGATCTTGTGAACAGCTCTGTGTATAGCAGTAGAATGGCTTTCAGACGGACTGCTACAACAATCACAACCACAAACATATCTAGATATCTGTCCTGGAATTCACAGTTACCCTGCACAAGTATAGATTCCTGTGGTAGTCCAACAATGAAAACCAGTTCATCAATTTGATGTCAAAATAAGTGACAACTTTAGTGTTTTGTAAGTATTAAATACATCACACTGTCAAATCTCATGATTATTATGAAAGGAGTCCTAACAGACATGACAATGCAAACGGTAAGATTTTAAAATAGCAGACAATGGCAGTCCAAAATTAAACATTGAACATGAAGATTTGCCAATATATGATCATTTACTCTATTCAACAAGCAGAACTCTCAAAATTTGGTCTATCACAATATTCATTGGACAGAAAACATTGGTTGTGATCTTGAACCTGTATAAAACCTTAAATAATCCTGCACGCATATCCCTATTTTTTCATATGTCAGACGCAAGACTATCATAAGAATGTTTTAACTTCAAAGCAGATATTGTATACACATGGTATTAGTTACAATGTATGCACCTGCAGTGAGTCACATAAAAAACTTAAAGCAGGAGTTGAAATAATCATGTGAACAGTTTTCAAATTACAATCTTTACACTATAACAAGTAATTATCCAAACGACATTTCTATATAAACAATATTAACAAAAAAAGTTTTAAGTGTAAAGTTGTGCAATATTACAAAAGGCGCGTAATTTTTCTTGTATTTAGTTTTAAAACACATCTATGAAAGAATGTTTAAATAACACTGACTAGTCCAGAGATAAATGTTGTAGTATCACTTATCAGGAAGGTTTTTGTGATTTTCCACTCAACCTTGATCTGGAATGGGTACTGTCAGGTCTTCTTGTGCAATGGGGTATGAAATATATAGTATCTGTGTAGGTTTGTAATTACACACCGATTATTCACCCTTCCAGGCCAACAGGCACAGCCATAGAGTGGAGACTTACAAAGCCTGTCTCTGTCCTCTTCACATGGAGTCTCAAATCCTCCCCATTACATACTGCCAGTGCAAGGCTTATCTTTCAATAATCACACTAGGCCAATGTCAGCAGCTCAATGCTCTAGAATGTGATCTATTTTCAAGATTTCAAAGTCTGTGTTTTTTCTATGAAGATTTATCTTAACATCCTAGGTCTAAATTTGACAAACAGCATGTGTCTTATGAATCAAATTTAAAAAAATGATTTGTGAAATAAAGCAAATTAAAAAGACTGCAAGACTAATACTGCAAAATTGCTTTCGATCTAATTTTAAATAATTTGATATAATATAATTTAAGTCGGCTCAGTTCAGGAAGTTATTATGTATGTAAATATTCTGTAGTATATAGTTTTGATACATAGAAAGGGATCGGTTTTAAAAGGCATAATATTCAACTTTTTTTCTACAGACGTCATTGTAATACCTTAACCTTTACCTTTTTCACATGAATTCCTTTTCTAAAAGTTCATTTATGTTCAGCAATAAATATACAACATGTGTAATAAAATCTATAGCAGTATATCATTCCAATGTAATGCACATCATGACATTTAGCTTCGATGATCAGTCTTGAACAGAGCAACCTGGAACATCCCATAAAGAGAGTTCCTAAATTGTTATCCGTAATGGCATATTGAATGCATCAGTATCCGTCTTTCCGTGTTGATTGCAGTCAATCTAAGCCCAGTAAATCCATGATGAGTTGCACGATATGTTTCCAATCCAATTGTGAAGCAGATCGTTGTTCAAACACAAAAAAGTCACATCATATCAATTTGCACGCTGTACGTTGTATTACAAAGGTTGGTATACCAATACCAGTATTTGGGAAATGTATCTCCACGACAACTGGAGGATGTATGTAAATGATAATTACTAGTCCACCTTTTTTAATGCTGAATAAACACAATGACAACATTTCAAAGGGATAGTATTTGCATAGTATAGCTTTCAAATTTAAAGTTGGTCAAAACAATGACAAAATTCAAAATAACATTTATCTGCCACAATTCATCAAAATACATGTTTTACCATACCTGTTACTGTTCTGTGTAGCTGATATTTTATGTTGAAGTATCACCAACAATTTCAGCACTTTGGCCACTCGTAAATCCATCCTCCTCATTGGAAACACTTTTTTTCTCATATTGGGATCACAATTTTCTCAAGAGTATTTCCTTTAATGGGTGTCAAACAACAAGTAAATAGTTGTTGATAGGGAGGGATATTAGTAGATTAGATGGTAACCCAGTGCTCTGATGTTGGCACACCGAAGACTGCATTATATATGGTACAGAACATGTAAAATATGGTGGGAAAAATGTTACTTTTTTACACAAAATACTCTAAATAGCTACCACAGGTTAAATGATGAAAGACTCTTGTATATTGGAGAAATACATTTAATGAAAACTAGGTTATTAATAATTCATGTGACGTGATTTGCACCCATACTTTTTTCTTACAAACTCAAACCTTTGTCAATTTCTTTCAGATGGACAACATGTCGCAAAAAAATTGACAATCAAGCAAGAGAGATGCAGATAATAAATATTAGACATATGAGTGTTACCAGAAGTGACGGACAAGCATAAATGATGGACTGGTTAAGAGGTAGACATGCTAAAACATCCCGTGCTGTGGACAGGTGATTTCAATAGGGAAAAGGGTGCATGGTCATTTGATGCTGCTTAGTATGTAAAAATGTTCAATACAATTTTAGATATTACTACAATAGTATACATCATACAGTAGCTCAATGAACAGCCTAAATAACCATATATACATGGGTATAGGCCAACCTAGGTTACACATATAAGCCAATAGTCCAGGCATTTAACCCAACAAAACGTGCAATACATATTATTGATCCAATCATGTTAATGTAAATAAGAGTGTTCTTTGACAAATTTTCTATTGATTAGTTGATTATAGGCCTACCATGAGATTTGTTTAAAGCACAGATTTCAGAATTATTTCCCGAGATCATCATTATTATTTACACAACTGTTTAACCTGCCACTTACTCATAAATCGACCCCGTTCATAATTTAGTGTCTAATCATTTGTTCAACGTAATAAACAACCTCTAAGACAATTTGTAAAGTTAAGTGTCATCAAACTGCACATTATCAATTTCAAGATTAACTGAAAAAAGGAAAATTGTTATTTTAGCTTAAAATAAATTTCAACCATTTTCTGTCGCGTATGAACAAATATTTTACCTTTTCCTACCTGAGCAAATCAGTTGAGCCAATTTATCATACCTTATCAACAGGTAATATTTACAATCTGGAGATAAGGGAAACCGCGGGAATTACGGGTTGATATCACTCAAAACTGAGACTGTCCGGTGTCAGAATGTTATTATTTTAAAGAAAATCAGAGAAATCTTTAAATCAAGAAGTAAGAATGAGTCACGCAGTGTAAAAACACTCCAAGCTGTGTGCAGTGACTGGGAGAAGTTTCAAAATGGCTGCCAAAATCTGGGCCGTTCGCTTTGTGTAGGTATGCGGTGAATATGTAGCTAACTCCCCACACAATAGCCCAGAATTTGGTCGCAATCATTAGAAATTAGCAAAAACTCAAAGTTGATATAACATAAAGTCAACTTAAGAGAAATTTAGTAACTTTTCCGAAGTGAATTGCTAGTGTTATTTTTAGTCCAAAAACTTTGGGTAGACATGTTCCCCTCCATGTGGGCCAGGCCCAAGTAAGATACACCATCAGAATTCACAGACACGAGTAATTTCCAATTCGTTTTCCGTTCGTGCCAATTAATATAAACACTCCGAATTATCAATAACAAATTCTGCGAAATTTGTGGCGAGAAACACCAAGAAATTCGCACGTTTTCAAGCTTCACGTGAACTTACCTTCATCTAAAAGTTTTTCCAAGTGTACAAAAACATTCGGAAATGCCTGAATTTGTTTCTTGTCTTTTAGTAACTGTGCTAAATATTCTGGCGTGTTACGCTCATCTTTGTTAGTTTCAGTTCCCATGTTAACAAGCGTTGAGCTCTGTAGCAAACTACCTGAGTTAAGAAGGGTTAGATTCCAAACTACAAGTCACTACTATATAGTTCTGTGATCCCTCTTTCATGAAAATTTGTTTATGAACACGTGCTGCTGTCTGCGCATGTCAGTGACCGGACCAATGAACTCGGAGCTTAGAGAGGGGTGTTCAGGTCGTGTTGTAGCCTAATATACACACTGCAATACACACAGGTTTACGGCGCTACTGTACCAGTAGCAGAAACCAAGGAGTACGCTGTTGTTAAATTTACTTCGTTACTGTACGAACATCAAACTCAAAATTTAGATTTCGAATAGAAGTAATCAGTAATGTGTTACTTCAGTTTTTCGGAACAGATGTTTGCAGAAAAGCAAGTGACCTCTCTCATGACACATAGTGCGGTAAAAAATGTCAAATATGTCTTTTTTGACAGCTAGAGTGACCAAACCGGAAAATATCGTTTATGCTACCACACATTCGATCAGTGTCTTCTGTGTGATACACATGACACTTGTAACTATTTTCGTTTATGATGGAAATACTCTGGATGTGGGGAATATTTCAAATGTAATATGTTACTCAAAATTCTTCAATGAGTACTCTATTACTCGAATCGTTAAGATGTACATTAGAAAAACTAGAAGCATTTTATTCTTTACCTTCGCATAATTATCTTTAATAACTGAAAATATAGATCAGCACTGTTTGATACAGGTTGAATTATAAGACCATCTTATACTTAGTTTAAAGATATTTTATTGCCGTTAAGCAGCAGGATTGGACACAAGTTACACGCATCTACCGTACAATTAACTAATAAGGTCAATTTACGTATCGTCTGATAAATCAATTGATTTCTGACTTTTTTCACATTTTTTTAATTCGCGAAGAAGATATTTCCGTCGTAGTGGGTTGCCATCTAATGTAAACTAATTCAATTACAGTTTTTTTTTCATCCACGCGCACATATACTTCATTCAATTTATCATTTCATCGGAATGTTTTAGATGAAAGAAATACTACTGAATCAATATAATTCAATAAGCAAGCTGCTCAGCCCAGATCACAGATAGACGTCCCTGCCCAGATATAGCTACATTTTTTCCCAGAATATTGGATGGAAATTCGTTTCGATTCAATGATAAAATTTTCTAATACCGGTGTGTATGGGTCTTGCCCTGTTTCTTATAAACATATTTATGTGTCTCTATAATTAAGATAAAAAACAAATAAATAAAACAAAAAACAAAACAAAAAAACAATTATTGTAGATGCGTAAAGCGCTAGCGTAGCCGACCAGTAAATGTGTGTTCTGTTCAGTATAGCTGGCGTGTCAGGCTATCAATCAGTTCGATGATCTATAATCAGACCGGGATTTGTACGGGAAACATTTACCCTGGGGACACGTGAACGCCGTCCGACATGTCAATCAAATTCCTAACGTAGCAACATTGCTATGCAAGATTTTTTTTATATTTCTAAAAAAAAGGATGATGATGGAATTTCAAAATTTTTGTCATAACGTGAAATACCAGACATTTTACGTCACATCTGATGTATAAATTGATTAGGTACATTTGTATGTAATTCTATATCTGCTACGTCTATGGCAGTATTACCTAGTAACATCTCTTACATTGGTGGTCCATATTGATGGGAGAGTCATTCATGTACACGTTATCTGTATGTGTTTTTATCGTGGCTGGGACGACACAAAATTGAAACTATAAAATCTCGCTTTTTATAACAATGGTGCACATTACAAATTTCGGAACGATTTTGACTGTATGAGAAAGCTGGTCTAATAAACCTGGTGATTACGGTCAACAGTAGTTAATTAGTATCGTGGATGATATCGCTACATATGCCGACGGCTGAGTATAATAGGACTTACCTTCATTAGCTTATACATATCAGATATATTCAATTAAGTCATCATCTCATAACTTTATTTTATGTATTTTATTAGGAGGTAGAACAAACTCATCTTGTAAATCTTTTGACCGTATAAAAAAGTTTATCCGCACTAATCTCCTTTACAAATAATCACCTTTTTCACACGGGTATTTGTAAATCTAGCAATTATTTTCCACCTAGGATTAAAAATGGTTCCGACCAAATTAATTCCTATTTTCCAGCTAAGCAGTAGCACAAATTCCGCTATTATGACAGAGACTTAAATGCCGAATTCTTTCAAAAAAGGGAGCGATCTTTTACACGCACTACAAGCATTGACATGCCATAATTTGCGGAACCTCTCGCCGGCAGCCTCGGCCCTTTGTTCAAATCCTCAACTCAACGCAATGAATAGATTTAATTAAAGCGTTTTAGCCTTGGATATCTTCGATCTGTATGTTAGAGTTAAATAGCCCCTGACTAACCAGTGTTGTATACCATTGTAGGTATGTATCTATGTTGGCCCAGGACTGCACCGCTGATACTGTTGATGTGTAGAAATAAACACTAGTAAACACAAGTTTTGCCGCGCTACAGATAATTCTAGCGATTACATTTAAATCTTTTTTTAACCACACTTAACTACATGTGTAATTCATAATCCAAGGTTTCTAAATTGGACGCTACAATAATCAAAATTTTCATACACGCGCTTTCCTTTTGTAACCCCAGACCTGTCTCTATTTCATAACTATATCTTGTTTTTCTTGGTTATGAATTGACTACCACAGAGTGCCTTACGAAGCAACATTCTCCCCACTCAGGTGCTGCTAGCGTCAACATGTCTCCAGTCAGGTGTTGTTAGTGTCAACATGTCTCCAGTCAGGTGTTGTTAGTGTCAACATGTCTCCAGTCTGGTGTTGTTGGCGTCAACATGTCTCCGGTCTGGTCTTGTTAGTGCTAACATATCCCCAGTCTGATATTAATAGTGTCACCATATCTCCAGTCTGGTGTTGATAGTGTCAACATGTCTCCAGCCTGGTGTTAATAGTGTCGACATATCTCCAGTCTGTTGTTGATAGTGTCGACATATCTCCAGTCTGGCGTTGATAGTGTCGACATATCTCCAGTCTGGTGTTGATAGTGTCAACATGTCTCCAGTCTGGTGTTGATAGTGTCAACAAGTCTCCAGTCTGGTGTTGTTGGTGTCAACATGTCTTCATCCTGGTATTAATAGTGTCAACATATCTCCAGTCTGGTGTTAATAGTGTCGACATATTTCCAGCCTGGTGTTGAAAGTGTCGACATATCTCCAGTCTGGTGTTGATAGTGTCAACATGTCTCCAGTCTGGTGTTGTTAGTGTCAACATGTCTCCAGTCTAGTGTTGTTGGTGACAACATGTCTCCAGGCTGGTGTTGTTGGTGTCAACGTGTCTCCAGTCTGGTGTTGTTGGTGTCAACGTATCTCCAGCCTGGTGCTGTACTGCTAGTGTCAACATGTCTCCAATCTGGTGTTGTTGGTGTCAACAGTGTCTCCAGTCTGGTGTTGTTGGTGTCAACATGTCCCCACTGTGGTGTTGTTTGTGTCAACATGTCTCCAGTCTGGTGTTGTTGGCGTCAACATGTCTCCAGTCTGGTGTTGTTGGTGTCAACATGTCTCCAGGCTGGTGTTGTTGGCGTCAACATGTCTCCAGTCTGGTGTTGTTGGTGTCAACGTGTCTCCAGTCTGGTGTTGTTGGTGTCAATGTGTCTCCAGCCTGGTGCTGTACTGCTAGTGTCAACATGTCTCCAGTCTAGTGTTGTTGGTGTCAACGTGTCTCCAGTCTGGTGTTGTTGGTGTCATCAGTATCTCCAGTCTGGTGTTATTGGCGTCAACAGTGTCTCCAGTCTGGTGTTGATAGTGTCAACATGTATCCAGTCTAGTGTTATTGGTGTCAACATGTCCCCACTGTGGTGTTGTTGGTGTCAACATGTCTCCAGTCTGGTGTTGTTGGCGTCAACATGTCTCCAGTCTAGTGTTGTTGGTGTCAACATGTCTCCAGTCTAGTGTTGTTGGTGTCAACGTGTCTCCAGTCTGGTGTTGTTGGTGTCAACATGTCTCCAGCCTGGTGTTAATAGTGTCGACATATCTCCAGTCTGTTGTTGATAGTGTCGACATATCTCCAGTCTGGCGTTGATAGTGTCGACATATCTCCAGTCAGGTGTTGATAGTGTCAACATGTCTCCAGTCTGGTGTTGATAGTGTCAACAAGTCTCCAGTCTGGTGTTGTTGGTGTCAACATGTCTTCATCCTGGTATTAATAGTGTCAACATATCTCCAGTCTGGTGTTAATAGTGTCGACATATTTCCAGCCTGGTGTTGAAAGTGTCGACATATCTCCAGTCTGGTGTTGATAGTGTCAACATGTCTCCAGTCTGGTGTTGTTAGTGTCAACATGTCTCCAGTCTAGTGTTGTTGGTGACAACATGTCTCCAGGCTGGTGTTGTTGGTGTCAACGTGTCTCCAGTCTGGTGTTGTTGGTGTCAACTTATCTCCAGCCTGGTTCTGTACTGCTAGTGTCAACATGTCTCCAATCTGGTGTTGTTGGTGTCAACAGTGTCTCCAGTCTGGTGTCGATAGTGTCAACGTGTATCCAGTCTGGTGTTGTTGGTGTCAACATGTCCCCACTGTGGTGTTGTTTGTGTCAACATGTCTCCAGTCTGGTGTTGTTGGCGTCAACATGTCTCCAGTCTGGTGTTGTTGGTGTCAACATGTCTCCAGGCTGGTGTTGTTGGCGTCAACATGTCTCCAGTCTGGTGTTGTTGGTGTCAACGTGTCTCCAGTCTGGTGTTGTTGGTGTCAATGTGTCTCCAGCCTGGTGCTGTACTGCTAGTGTCAACATGTCTCCAGTCTAGTGTTGTTGGTGTCAACGTGTCTCCAGTCTGGTGTTGTTGGTGTCATCAGTGTCTCCAGTCTGGTGTTATTGGCGTCAACAGTGTCTCCAGTCTGGTGTTGATAGTGTCAACGTGTATCCAGTCTAGTGTTATTGGTGTCAACATGTCCCCACTGTGGTGTTGTTGGTGTCAACATGTCTCCAGTCTGGTGTTGTTGGCGTCAACATGTCTCCAGTCTAGTGTTGTTGGTGTCAACATGTCTCCAGTCTAGTGTTGTTGGTGTCAACGTGTCTCCAGTCTGGTGTTGTTGGTGTTAACATGTCTCCAGTCAAGTGTTGTCGGTGTCATCATGTCTCCAGTCTGGTGTTGTTGGTGTTAACATGTCTCCAGTCAAGTGTTGTCGGTGTCAACGTGTCTCCAGTCTGGTGCTGTACTGTTAGTGTCAACATGTCTCCAGTCTGGTGTTGGTGGTGTCAACATGTCTCCAGTCTGGTGTTGTTGGTGTCAACATGTCTCCAGTCTGGTGTTGTTGGTGTCAACATGTCTCCAGACTGGTGTTGTTGGCGTCAACATGTCTCCAGTCTAGTGTTGTTGGTGTCAATGTGTCTCCAGCCTGGTGCTGTACTGCTAGTGTCAACATGTCTCCAGTCTAGTGTTGTTGGTGTCAACGTGTCTCCAGTCTGGTGTTGTTGGTGTCATCAGTGTCTCCAGTCTGGTGTTATTGGCGTCAACAGTGTCTCCAGTCTGGTGTTGATAGTGTCAACGTGTATCCAGTCTAGTGTTATTGGTGTCAACATGTCCCCACTGTGGTGTTGTTGGTGTCAACATGTCTCCAGTCTGGTGTTGTTGGCGTCAACATGTCTCCAGTCTAGTGTTGTTGGTGTCAACATGTCTCCAGTCTAGTGTTGTTGGTGTCAACGTGTCTCCAGTCTGGTGTTGTTGGTGTTAACATGTCTCCAGTCAAGTGTTGTCGGTGTCATCATGTCTCCAGTCTGGTGTTGTTGGTGTTAACATGTCTCCAGTCAAGTGTTGTCGGTGTCAACGTGTCTCCAGTCTGGTGCTGTACTGTTAGTGTCAACATGTCTCCAGTCTGGTGTTGGTGGTGTCAACATGTCTCCAGTCTGGTGTTGTTGGTGTCAACATGTCTCCAGTCTGGTGTTGTTGGTGTCAACATGTCTCCAGACTGGTGTTGTTTTGCGTCAACATGTCTCCAGTCTAGTGTTGTTGGTGTCAACGTGTCTCCAGTCTGGTGCTGTACTGTTAGTGTCAACATGTCTCCAGTCTAGTGTTGTTGGTGTCAACATGTCTCCAGGCTGGTGTTGTTGGTGTCAACATGTCTCCAGTCTGGTGTTGTTGGTGTCAACATGTCTCCAGTCTGGTGTTGTTGGCGTCAACATGTCTCCAGTCTAGTGTTGTTGGTGTCAATGTGTCTCCAGCCTGGTGCTGTACTGCTAGTGTCAACATGTCTCCAGTCTAGTGTTGTTGGTGTCAACGTTTCTCCAGTCTGGTGTTATTGGCGTCAACAGTGTCTCCAGTCTGGTGTTGATAGTGTCAACGTGTATCCAGTCTAGTGTTATTGGTGTCAACATGTCCCCACTGTGGTGTTGTTGGTGTCAACATGTCTCCAGTCTAGTGTTGTTGGTGTCAACATGTCTCCAGTCTAGTGTTGTTGGTGTCAACGTGTCTCCAGTCTGGTGTTGTTGGTGTCAACATGTCTCCAGTCTGGTGTTGTTGGTGTCAACATGTCTCCAGTCTGGTGTTGTTGGTGTTAACATGTCTCCAGTCAAGTGTTGTCGGTGTCATCATGTCTCCAGTCTGGTGTTGTTGGTGTTAACATGTCTCCAGTCAAGTGTTGTCGGTGTCAACATGTCTCCAGTCTAGTGTTGTTGGTGTCAACATGTCTCCAGTCTGGTGTTGTTGGTGTCAACATGTCTCCAGTCTGGTGTTGTTGGCGTCAACATGTCTTCAGTCTAGTGTTGTTGGTGTCAACATGTCTCCAGTCTGGTGTTGTTGGTGTCAACGTGTCTCCAGTCTGGTGTTGTTGGCGTCAACATGTCTCCAGTCTGGTGTTGTTGGTGTCAACGTGTCTCCAGTCTGGTGTTGTTGGTGTCAACATGTCTCCAGTCTGATGTTGATAGTGTCAACATGTCTCCAGTCTGGTGTTATTAGTGTTCAAAATGTCTCCAGTCTGGCCACTATGCCCTGGTTTAGTGTTGTTAGTGTAAAAATACCACCGGCCTGGTATTGATAGCGTCAACATGTTCCCGTAGTGGTGTAGATTGTGACAATATATCCCACGGTTTGGTTTTCAACATGTCCCTTGTTTTATAGTTGATAGTGTCTGCATGCCATATACCGATCTTTAGGTGTCGGTAGTACACTGTAACACGTTGAATACGACTGCCTTCTAATAATATCGCTTTGTGGTGCTCGCAATAGTCAGTTATCAAGGTACTAAGATGGTTGTGACATCTCGTTGTGCTGACATCTTCTACAAACTGTCTCTAAAATAAAGCATTGAGCACCTTTTGATTCGGAGTGGAAACAAGTATTAGAAAGAATATTTTTTTCTAAAAGAGGGATTGGGAAAAGATAATAACAAGAAAAATTGCGAGACCTGTTAGAGACATCTGGGAAATAACGAAAGAGAACAATTGTTGGGAAATAAAAGAATACTATCAGAAAAGAGACGCAAAACAATCATTTTAATCAGTAACGTTAAACAATCTACGAGGTTCTTTAAGAACGAACAATATTTTCTCGTATTCTCATCAATACATTTTTCGCTAAATGGCGATCTAAGGGAAGCTCAATTTAGGCCTTAGAATGCGTAGTTAATAACACAGCTTCGAAATGAGGATACCTTACGGAAATGTGAATGCGGCTTATTTATCAGGTTATTGAGAGAAATTTTGGTATCAATATTTTAACAACCAACCCCCCTCCCCAACCCTCAAACATACATCCACCCCACCCCAAACCCCGGGACATGCTGGAATAGTGGTACGATGCTATAGGTTTGGAACATGGAATTATTTTGTAGGTGTTGCAGAGTTTCGAAAATGTTGTTAAACTTCTAGTGTCTTTTGATATGTCATCAACGTGTGTTTAATTGCTAAGCTGGTTTACCATTTACGTGTCCCGTAAGGAAGCAGTATTGATGGAGCACCATTACCATTCACCGTCGCCGGGGACGCTGTGCAAATATCCACTAATTGTTTTAAATACTCATAAATGCCGCTGAGTTGGTGGATATGATTGAATATCTGCAATGGCGATCCTAACACAGCTACCAACTGTTTTTAACAACACAGAACAGGTATCGCCGATCACGGACCCGAATCCTGAATAGCGACAGGGCGTCGATAGCAAACGTTCAAACTAATGTTCTCTCTATAATGGCTCGTCAACAGAGCAGAAAACGTTCAAATGAATTATTGTTCCATCGCCAATAATTTCAAAAATTATATCACGAACATTAATAATTGCAATGCCAACGTGAAACCTTTCGCTAATGTGCTCTAGTAAATCATACGACGCTGCAACTGGTAGGGGTTTAACACATATCTCGCGGCGCAATTGATATATCTTTTATTTAAACGTTCCCAATAAATGGATATTCCGTGTTGATCAATATTTATTTCCACACGAGCCTACAATCATCCGAATAAATGGTAAGAGTAGAACAGCGCAAATAGGATCATTTCGCAAACATCGCGCGCCAAACAGGGCTATCGTCACGCCCTCTGTCGGCGATATTTGGAATAACACGTGAAGCATCCTAAGCGGTTAACGATTAGATTACTACGTTAGGTATTCAGTGATAAAAACCCGTAATAAGACTACTGTAATGAATGCGATACTTTCCAGATCTAGAGCTAAAACAAATAGAAACACAAGGTTATACCAAGGTGGGAGGGGGGTAGGGATGTGTTTCGACAGATTAATGATAATCGATTCGTGGATTGAATCACGATACTCCAGACAGACCAGCAGAATGGGTGTTACACTGGCCAATGCGATAACAATGTCTAATGTCTTTGAACTACGAGCTTTAATCACAGATCATGTCCATGTTACTAATCCAATGAACATTGAAAAGTTCATATCGCGCTCATTTATTGCAGTCCCTCGTGCTATTAAGGTATGAACCGTTGCTGACGAAAACAAAGCCCCGGGACATATGCACCAAGTTTACGATAATATTTTCTGTTTTTCATCAATAACATTCTACTCACACCATGACATGTTTTGTAAAGAGAGCATTCTTAACGTCAGACAGTGGAGGAGTTGTCATCGTTGCATTTATTTCTGGTCATAATGTTAAACGCCATACTCCAAAATTTCGCATAGATGACTAGATATACACAAAATTCTTCTTTTTTTAATGTTTCGTTTGTTAATATCTCAACAGTGGTGTTGACGGTACGTTCATCAATATCAAGACAGTTGTGTTGGCAATACGTTGAATATATCCCGACAGTGGTGTTGACGTTACGTTTGATTATATCCTGACAGTGGTGTTGACGGTGCGTTTGATAATATCCTGACAGTGGTGTTGACGGTACGTTTGATAATATCCCGACAGTGGTGTTGACGGTACGTTTGGTTATATCCCGACAGTGGTGTTGACGGTACGCTTGGTTATATCCCGACAGTGGTGTTGACGGTACGTTTGGTTATATCCCGACAGTGGTGTTGACGGTACGTTTGGTTATATCCCGACAGTGGTGTTGACGGTACGTTTGGTTATATCCCGACAGTGATCAGTGGTGTTGACGGTACGTTTGATAATATCCCGACAGTGGTGTTGACGGTACGTTTGATAATATCCCGACAGTGGTGTTGACGGTACGTTTGATTAATCCCGACAGTGGTGTTGACGGTACGTTTGATAATATCCCGACAGTGGTGTTGACGGTACGTTTGATTATATCCTGACAGTGGTGTTGACGTGCGTTTGATTATATCCTGACAGTGGTGTTGACGGTACGTTTGATAATATCCCGACAGTGGTGTTGACGGTACGTTTGATAATATCCCGACAGTGGTGTTGACGGTACAATTATATATATATATATATATATATATATATAGATAGATAGATAGATAGATAGATAGATAGATAGATAGATAGACCTGCAGTGGATGGTGTTGAAAGTACCTTTTAAATTACGTCAACGTTTTCTGTTGAAAGCAGCATTGGCTGAAAATTATTTGGCATTTAGAATGTTAAGTTGATTTGCTCTGAAGAAAGTTAGGCGATTTTTTCCAAATAAAGTTAGAAATTGATTATTTTGTAGTAAGTTTCATGCGATTGTTTTGTAGAAAGTTAGAAAGTTACATGGAATGGTTCTGTAGAAAGCTAGGCGGACATTTTTTTTGTAGAAAGTTAGAACGTTACATGGAATTGTTCTGTAGAAAGCTAGACGGACATTGTTTTTGTGGAAAGTTAGAAAGTTACATGGAATTGTTCTGTAGAAAGCTAGGCGGACATTTTTTTCTGTAGAAAGCTAGGCGGACATTTTTTTTTGTGGAAAGTTAGAAAGTTACATGGAATTGTTCTGTAGAAAGCTAGGCGGACATTTTTTTTTGTAGAAAGTTAGAAAGTTACATGGAATTGTTCTGTAGAAAGCTAGGCGGACATTTTTTTTCTGTAGAAAGCTATACTAAGCGTATACAAATTATCCGTCATATCTGGAAACTCCTTAAATTGATGTTAAAATCTGATCCATTGAAATCGTTTAAATGTTTTAATGTCAAACTTTACACAGACATGACCTCGGTACCAGTCCTGAAGTGACAAGTACGGTATAGGATCATCAAAACACATGACTTTAATAGTAATAAAAAAACCAACAAATAATTACCCCTTCACCAGAATACTTCCTTCTTCCTGTTATACCATTCTGGTTTATCAGATAGGGAAGTCCAACTCATTGTGTCTGTTAAAGATTATGTTGGAATTTTTCGTGTTTCCCTTATCAATATTTCCCGTTGACCGATATGGTTGGGGTGGTTACAATCTCAGTTAGTGACCTATCGTAAGGAAAAAGATGTTTGTTAACGTTTTTTTAAAAACGCTTATTCCTCAATAATGTCAATGAGAAGGAAATGTAGATCTGCTATCTTTTCTGTTTATCGCCTCTTTAGTATTACTTCTTGGTACAATATTTACATCACATCATTAAAGATGAACTTTTCTTGACGATGTATACAGCTGACTAGACAATGCTTTATGAATTGTAGAAATAACTCTGTGTCACATGATCTCATCGCTAGGCCACCTGAAGGTGAGAAGAGGCCCCCACAGTTCTCTTATTACCTTAGGTCCCTGTAATGGCGTCGCTGCTAGCATCACTATATCACGTGTATATTGGCCGTGGACATTTAAGACACAGTGAAACAATTAAGGAGGTAAACTATACCAAACAGTCTGTTCTCAATACGACTATTTTGGATTGGACACGTCCGTGCTGTTGAATCACCGACTACACCAAGTCCCCGAGTTACACTATAAAGATCACTGTCACCGGCGATAGTTCTGTATCGAAAACAACTTCAAATATTTCTGTATATGCCTAACCGACAAAATATGACAACGTAACTCAAGTCTTAATAAGGTTACGTGTTGAGTTTCAGCGTTTGATTATTTTTGATAGATGTCTGGGTCGATGGAAACGACAATGTTTCGCCAAAAGCTAAACTGCACGTGATCAAACGCGGTCTAGGTTTTGTTATGATACAAACCGTTACCATCTATACACATGTTCATTGTTTCATTTTAGCAGGACGTTATTTTCATGATCACGTTACAATACACCTCTGGGTGCAGGCTTTGGTTCTATCGTTCCATTATATTGTTTAAGGAGTGACGGGTCGCATCAGCAGCATATCTCTAAATGATTTGTGGACCGATATATTTTTATTTTGGATTTTATCTAATAAACACAGCATCTACAATACATAAATCACTTTTCCTTATCAACTTTCCCCAGCTACCTCCCCTGGATTGATTCTCGTAATTCTACAAAAGTTTGTATTTCACAGCAACTCGGCGTTTTAGATATTGCTGTTACATTGTGATCGTAGGAATAGAAAAAAAATGGATTGCCTGTCCGGAGTGTCCCGATCTTACTACTGCGACAAGAAGAAACATATACGACCCCGTCTTTTCCTCGCCTATATTGGAAAGCGATATTGAATGCCGCTACTTTCTCTAACATTTCATAGAAACTCCTTACAATGTTGATGATTTTTCTGTGAAGCTCCGAGATTGCCACTATTGAACACTTTCTGATTGAACATCTTATGACTTTCGGAAGTCCACGAAGATGATCAATGACGGATGTATTCAGAGCATTCATTGGTCGATATCATTACGAGATATTGAAGTTGACACATTTTCTAGTACGATGACCTGACTGATTTTTCCCCTAGCCGGCGACCATCCTTTTCATTTTGACAACAAACGACCTTCAGTACCAACGCTAGTATGCTGCCAATTCCTCAACTTTGGACAAAAGATATTTGTTTTTTTCCTATGTAGTAAGTCAACATTGTATGAATGTGGCCACCGTCTTCTTCTGTTTACGTAGCTTCAGAGAATTCCTCCTAATGTGCCCCTCCCCCTTCCCATTACTTGATAACGTATAATGTTCTAGATCTAAGAACATCTGGTCTATCAATGTAGTGGCCTCTACATCAATTTAGTTGCTAATGCTGTCGTGTTAGAGAGATTGCTTATATAAAATGGATGTCTCGATGCGGAATACACTTCCTCCTATCACAAATTTACATTACGACAGGCAACACTCGAATCACAGTTCCCCATTTCGCCGACAACAAATGTTGTCCTACTCCATTCCTTGCCCTTGTCCTCGCCATTCTTGACCTTCATGTCGACCATCACAATTCCAGATCTGAGTTTTATTTGTCCACATAACAGGCCTCGTTAGTGGGTATATAGCCTTGAGTAGGACGGGCTCCACGTCCTTTAAGTGAAGTCCAGTTGAACTCCATGCTCAAGCCTCTACTCCATTCTTACTCATGTTGTATAACTCTGATTTGTCACTTGTCACTTTATCGACATTCACTAAGACCCAGTATATAATGTTGTTTTTAGCTAAGGTAAGACAACAAGTTTAAAGAACCCCAAACAGTGAGATTGTGTTAAATAGCACGTAATTTTGCCAAATGTGGAGTGGTTCGAATAGTCCATTTAGCGATTGCGTTTTCGATCTGTACACATCCTAACGAAGAATCGACACGTTAAATTTTGTAGCTAAACGGACAATGTATTCTATTTGATATGACTTATCCTGATTACAGCACTATTATAGGATACAGTAGTCTGAGTCCGGAGATAGAATGCATTTTAAAATGATTAGAACATCTTTCCATTAAATTTCATAAAAAGTACGTTTGTTAGAGTGGTAGAAAAATAAAACCTGCCACCATATCTCCTTAATGTAATGTTCACGCAAAACATCAAAAAGTATTTGGTAAATAACTCGGTGATAAGAGAGGTGACAAACAAGAGACATTAAATCGGGGTGTTATGTTTCTGTATTCACAACACACGTTTATTGGTACACGAGACCTTACAGAGGTGACCTTTGCCGATACTAAAACAGCTATTTACGAAGCTTATTACCTTCAAATGACATTTATTGATTATGAAACAATGGCTTTGTGTGGTATTAACATCGGAGAATATACCTCGATGTTTAAGTGACCAGTGGTTGTCTGGTGTGACAGAGGACAGGGAATCACACCTACACTGCTATTGTAGCCAATATTAAACGCTTTGAAATATTCACAATCGAGTTAATTGATTTCTGAATCGTTTATGAATACTATGTAGTTCACCATCTCTACTCTTTATCTTCAAACGTTTCTGTAATGATTTTGACGATTATCGCCTAGGAAACATATAAATCTGCCCACTAAAGTTGATTTCATCTTCCAAGCCGACACCAAAGTGATTTAGTTTTTGACTTTTTGACATTAATAAAAACACAAACAGATCGATAAAGTATACCCTGAAGGTATCGACACTCTTAACACAGAGTAAAGGACGTCATTAAAAATCTGCCGCTGATCTTTAAATGATAGTTGACATCAACAACACAGTATTTTTATATATCTCGGAAACTGAAACGGATGGCCGAAAGCTTATATTAAAGTACAAAACTTAATGGATTCTAAAATAACGTTTTTTCTATGTTTCGTTATTAACTTATTTGAGGAGAGGCACGAGATCAGATGTCCTATTCTATTTATTGGTGCGAATAAAAACAGTTGTAACAGGTTTCCACCGTCACATTTGGCCCGAGGAAGATAAACTTAGGATAAAACTGGGACAACCACTGATTTTGACAGACCAGCGCCTGTCCACTGTTTCTAACGTGGAGCACGATGAGATAGGTATTGTATCACAACAGTCATGCCAACACACTCAGATGTTAATTTCTGGAATTACAAAGTTCTAACAAAGCTCTGTGTTTGTATAAACGAATGTGGAATATGGATTGGCCTGTTCATGCGATCTGACAAATGTTGTCCCGGGGATTGTGGGAGCTGGACGGAATGAGATATGATTTCGGGACGAGGAGGTCGTATATTAACGACAGTTTCGCATTCAAAGTCGATCCACGTGTCCGATAAATATTACTCTAAAATATACGTATTTTCTATGGGTGGGTGTACACAGAAAAGAAAAGGCAATTGATCATTTAAAACCTGTCTGCAGGCATTGAAATTATCGTTCTTGTCGAATGAACTACTAAACTTGACTTGCTTAATCAAGAAATCCCACCTACACATAAAAAACGAACAAAGCAAAAATCTGACGACGACATTTTAACTTAATATGCTTCTGAGTTAAATCCACTGATAATGATAAAGTTGTAGTTTTAGAGAGAGTTGACCTTTCCCCCTTCTGTTGATACTCTCACTGGAACTATACAGTTGTAGGTCTGAGGTACAGTCATAAACAGTGAATTCTATATGAGACCACCATTCTGAAACGTTACCAAATACTTTTAATAGGTTGTACAAAAGACATACATAACAGCTATAATTTCAACTACACCGGACAGCTGTTTCACTTGCCTAGACTCTTCAGTGATGTAAGGAACCTTAAGTGTAGCAATCGAGAAGTCGAGTTCGGAATAATCAAAGAAATGCATTTTTTTTTTCGAATTTTGTAGGTTTTTTGTGTTTAATGATTCTTCATGTTGGTGGAGTGTATATTTCCAATCGCATTACAGAGCGAATTTGACATAGCAAGCAAAATTACGACAAACCTATGGGCTGAATTTCACCAAGAAAGTGAATCATATAGCAACCTTAAAAAGAACAAGAATGATAAACTAAGGTTAGGTCTCTTCTTCTTTATCGACGAGACCCGCCATATCAATTTGGGCAGTCCAAGCAAATAATGTCACGTTCCCAAATAAGAACAAAGTTAACAACAACGAAAATCGGGATATTTTGAAAAAGTCGTTGAATAAAGAATCAACTACGAAATACAAAAAGGTAGATATAGAATATGTCGAATGACGAATTATAAAACTTCTTTCAACATGAAAATTTGAAAGCGCAGATCGAGCAGAACTAAATGTCGCCTTTTTTGCGACGAAATAACAAAAATGCTCCGTTTTATGGTTAGATCTCCTTTTTTTGTTACGACAATATGAAAAGGAAAAGATTATTTTGCGGCAATAAAGCAACACAAATAACTCGCAACCGAAATAGATACCGTGTTATTGTGACGAGGCACAAGAAGTATCAACCATCCGTTATAAACCTGGTGGATCCCTCTACCAAGTACACAACGATACCAAAATACAAACTCAATCTATCTCTTGCAATATGAGAACTCTTTTCCAGGAAAGACAAAAAAATCACCTAAAATGTCCGCTTGCATATCGTTAAAAACAAGCTTCCTACTTCTGGTCTACCTGTTTTTGTTTTCATATCAGGTTGAGTCTCTATCGATCTGTATCGACATATACCTAGTCAACAGGACACCACTAATGATGCACACTCCTTAATCAACTTGATTACTTTTGTTTTCTTTCCCAACATTGTTTCAAACTCAATATATGCTACATCCCGAGTCTCTATACTAAGGCATACACAAATGATTCGGTATTTGAGGGTTCAATCGCAATATCATGATTTCTTAGACAGATGTCGACTTCTGGTGCGTAAAGTGACAACGTTTTGATAGATAAAAATTGACGTGAAAAAGATACGGTAGGCATTGTAATCTCACTGAGAAATTATCTCTTTCCTTGTGCAATATAAGTTCAACATATTCGATACTCGTTAGTATGCCTTGTGGATTTGCTGCCACTGCACCAGTTTTCATTTTCAGAATGTGACGTTGCTTGTATATGACATATATTCTTATTTTATTATAGGTTTCCATTTTTTGTTGATATTTTGAATTCTTTATTGTGAAGGTTTTGTCTGCACGTTGGTATTTTCCGATTGTTTACGGATAAACAGAACAACTTTGTGACTATCAACAAATAACACAGTAACAACAAATGAAGGAACTGAGTTATTTGTAACGCTGGATAATGTAGATTATACAGATTCGGCATTAAATTACACACGAAACAAAGGCGGAGAAGACAACAGATTAGGATATGGAAATAAAGGTGTTTATCGGAGGGTACACGGGCCTGTTAGTAACAATATCACAATAAAGTTACCGTAACAGTGAAAAATAAATCACCATATTGATTTTTTCTTTTTTTTTCAGATTAAACTCTGTAGTTTAATATGACGTTTTTATCCAGAAAGATCGACCACTGATTGTAATGGATATCAGCTGTGATACTAGAATGGATCTGAAACAAAAACGATGAGTAAATGAAAAAGTGTCAAAAAAGTAATGAAGTACTTGTTATTTGGACCATGAAAGCATTGTAGCATTATTGTTCACAATATTTCAGAATGGTCACACTTTAAAATGGCCACGTAGTTTTCCTATCACTTGTGACCAGTTCGTTATGTAGTCGCAGCTGCGGAGATAAGGTCTGACGACAGGGTTTAGCTCTTGAATAATTACAAAGGCTAACCCTATTGTGAACCAAGCGACGAAAATATCACAAAATCCGGAATCTTGTTAAATGACAAAGAAATCCTGTCAAATAACGCACTTTACACAGCTGATGACAGCAAACCGGAAGTGAAGCAATTACAACGACACGCATCATCAATACCTCCATGAGTTCCGAAATTTCGTTTATCAAAATAGTAACCAAAGAATTGAAAATCTTACGTAATCAAAATCTGCTACCACAATTAACACAGAATTGGTTTCCAATTTCAATATGTCACACAGATTAGTGGAATATGTCAAGACCTCACGTCAGGGAGTGACAAGTATGGACATCTTGTTGCTGTTCTCGTTATGTCTCGTTAGTTGAAACAGGGTCTTTTCAAAAACAAAATTATTGTGGGAAGTAGGTTGACACATTTCACCGAGATGATAATTTTGAATCTTGACTAATTCTTTCTCGTTTGTTATTTCTGACGAATGTTAGGGTCTCTGTCAATATGATTCCGGACATAGTTATTTCATATCCCGTATCATGGTTTTTCATGTTCCAAATCACGTTCCATCGGGATTCACATGTCTCATATCTTCATCTCGTGTCTTCGTTCTATGTCTCGTCTCATGTGTCTATCCAATATATTGTGCCATGTCGCAGTTTCTTGTCTTTTATCACGTCCTAAATCAATGTCTCATATGCTGTCTCCATCTTCCTCGTGATGTCACCTTCCTATGTCCCATTTCTTGTCTTTATTCCATACACCTTGTTCTTTCTCCAACTCATATCCAATTCCATGTCTTCACATCATGTCCCGTATCATATCTGCATCCAATGTCCCGTATTATTTCTCCATTTGGTGTTCCATATTATGTCTTCTCTCCATCTTTGTCTCAATTCCATGGTTATATCACGTGTCCATCCTGATCCCGTGTCATGTATCCATCGTATAACCAGTATCCCATGGTATGATGTCTACATCCGATGACCTTTGTCATATTTCCACACTGTATCCGTCTCCAACCCATATCATCCTACCGTACATATATATGATATCATGTCCCCATTTCATATCCTGACAGTATTTTCAGATATTTTCACTCTCTTGAACCCAGCATAACGGATTTATTGATCGCTGGATCATACATCTCGATATTTATGTTTACGAGTAATTATCTTCAGAAAACTTTCCACTAAATCCATAAAGCGCAGAAGAACAAGCCATTTCTTTAATGAATTAATACATTAACGTCTGCTGTATTACGTGGCTGATAGAACACCGGAAGAGAAGACCTCCACGGGGTCTAATGGCGGGAAATTGTACATAGGTTTTTATGTGCTATCCGGAAACAAGGAGTTTGAAAACGGAAGTCAATAATCAATCAAAAATCTCAATTGAGAATTTTGTGTTTTTCCTTCGCATCATGAAAATAGACTTTGGCATTGATAGGTTTAATGATGCAAAACACTTTCATATTAGAATGTTTCGCCTGTGTATGTTAGTATAGCTACAACATTTATTCTTCATTGAGTTGGCAAACGTTAGAGTACTTGTCTAAGGCCATTTAAGTTGGCACCAGAAAGAGCTAGACACAACTACGGTATTAACGCGAACCAGTGGATGTGTTCAAGTAAATGTTTCCGACATTAACGAAATCACAGCATTCATACTAACACTTGTAATGGTGAATTACTCTCAGTGGGAGTCGCGATAGCGATCACAGTGAGCGTTTTATGGTATTGTGTGTGAAACTCAGTGTGGTTATAGACCTCCCCGTTCTGGACAGCTTGCTCGCTGGAACTTTCTGTAGTTTGGACCGGAACTTCCGACCTGTCGTTTAGTTAAACGTGATATAAGGGAAGCATGTGGACATAAAAAAACTATCTAAACGGTTCAATTCATTAAAGAAGCTGAACAAACTTATAGATTAAAATTTTGAAACCCATAATGCCGACATCTTGTTCAGGAAGGTAGTGTTTAATCAATAATGATAATTCACATTCGATTTCCTGTTGATCTAATTTCCGGTTTGATGCGCGGGACACACTAAAACAGCTGACTACAATACGGAACAGAGAAAAGTTGCAATAAGGCAGGTAATTCAGTCCATACAGAGAGGTATCTCCGCTAGTTCACGTGAACATTATCAAAGGTGACTTGCGTTCGGTGTGGCGTCAAATTGACAAATATCGATGTATCGACGGATGTCCCTATTAGTTGAAAATACTGAAACAAAGACATAGGCATTAGCAGGGACGTTTCTGTTGTTGGCAACACTGCGTTCGGTCTTAGTGCCTTTTTCATGTTACACAAACAGCTCGTGTATGAATACTCTTGGGTGAATGTTGATATAGTATAATGTTCAAAAGGATCAAATGGCTGCATCTGAATATTCTTGTGGGTGATGAAAGGAGTTTACATTAATCTGAGTAGGTTTTGTACTGTTAAATGCTATATACAACTTTATTTATCTCATAGTGCCAAGCTTCTAACTGGCAAGTAGTGCCATAACCAATATCTCACGACCATATGATTAATACATGATCAGAGTCCTTTGAGGGTTTGTGTGCAAGTTTTATAGCGAATTCCAATTTCTGTGATCTCAATTTGCTCTGACTTCATAACAAAACTATATATACGGGTTTATAACTATTGCTAATTAGTGATGACGTGTTGTAGATCTGATATATACATAGCCAAAACCAACTTCTTTTGAGAAAATAGACCCGTATACAACTATAATTAATTACCCCGAGAGCGAAACAATGTTTTATAACGATGTAATACGTAAGAGCTGTGCTGTTAATTGGAGTCAAAGGTGGGAGGAGTTCCGAAAAGCCTACGAGTCGTCATGGAACCTTTCATGTTCGGAACGTCTTTGGTGGGCCCGTTATTAATGCACTGAACCACCAGGGAGAAACGTGATACAGTATTAGGACGATGAAGACAGTACATCTGATTAGTAGATATTATATACATGTGAAAGTCGACAAACAAAAACCTAATATAACATTATTGCCGTTTTGGAATATTCCCATCACAAATTATTGCATTCAAGTCTTTCTTTGACCACGAATTTGGCTACACTTCCTCCACACCAAGATCAAAGATCAATGGTTTTCTATATCTGCATCTATATTTACATCTAAGAAGAAAAATCTCATCACTATTTCATGCTTCTTCATCAAAACTGTTTACTTCTTACCTGATACGTTGAGTAAACTAATGTTTATGTATACACATGCCAATGTTTCCTTTAATTTGGAGATGAATGGAGATTCTGTTGACATCTCGGTATTTTTTTTTATTGTTGACGTGTAATTAGAATCTTAAATCAAACTCAAATTAGATAAAAATATTGCAAAACATAAAAAAAGAAAGACTTCCACGGGGACTCCCGAAAAGCACAAGGAGAATAAGTCTTGATGTTCCAGAAGGGTAAGCGTCTTCTGATTCATAGACGACACAAGCCAAAACTTCATTTGCGCATGTTCTATTGCAAAAGATTGTGTTAGAAACACATAAAATAAACGCATTTGATCGTGCTTTAAAACGGTGTTGTGTATAAGCCGATAACTCTTAAAAATACAAGTCAGCATGTTGTATTATGCATTAGATTAATCTTATCTGCACCGGGATCTAATATCTATGCTATGGCTGAAGTGATTGATACGGGTATCATATATTTAATGAGCCTATATCAACTTCCTTAAACAGGTACAGGTTTTAGATGGTTGATCAAAACCTTATTCTATCCACTCGTTTGAAAATTTTGGATCAGAGAAATGCTATTAAGATTTGATTTAGACGTATTAGAGAAGTAAGACTCCCGCTAAGACGAATCCTGTCTTCGCTAAATATCTTTATTTTAATATTACTTCAAGTTACGCAGATCGACACCATACTCTCCGGAATCAGAATGCTTTTAGATAACAGATAATTCAGAAAATCTACCAAATTGGATTTAAATGAACGATTTCAATATTGATATATATATATATATATTTTTTATGTTATAACATTACACAGAAATCACTTCAACTTTATTATTTACATGGCTTACAAAACTCTTCATACAGGAAAAATAAAGCTTACTTTTCATGAAAGGTATTAGACTCCAAAATACCATCATCGGACTCCACAGGAGCATTACAGACCACGGTATGAGCAATACAAGACTTCGAAAGAGCAATGCAGGACTTCGCATGAGCAATAAATGACTCCACAGCAGCAATATATGCCTTCGCATGAGGAATAAAGGACTTTGAAAGGGCAATACAGGACTTCGCATGATCAATGAAGGACTCCACAGCAGCAATATATGGCTTCGCATGAGCAATACAGGACTTCGCATGAGCAATGAAGGACTCCACAGGAGCAATGAAGGACTCCACAGCAGCAATTAATGAATTCGTATCAGTAATAAAGAACTTTTTATGAGCAATAATGGACTCCATAGGAGAAATACATGACTCTATAGGAAAATACTGGACTCCGTTGGAAAATACGGGAAAATAACGGAATGCACAAGAAATGCAGGACTCCATAGGGAAATAAATGACTATATAGGGAACTACAGGACTACATAGAGAAATGCCGGACAACATCGGGAAATACAGGATAACATAGGGAACTACAGGTCTACATAGGGAAATACCGGACTACATAGGGAAATACCGGACTACATAGGGAAATGCCGGACAACATCGGGAAATACCGGACTACATAGGGAACTACAGGACTTCATAGGGAAATACAGGACTACATCGGGAAATACAGGACTACATAGGGAAATGCCGGACAACATCGTGAAATACCGGTCTACATAGGGAAATGCCGGACAACATCGGGAAATACAGGACTACAAAGGGAAATACAGGACTAGATAAGAAAACACCGGACAACAAAGGGAAATACGGGACTACATCGGGAAATACCGGACTCCATTGGGAAATACCGGACTACATAGGGAAATACAGGATTACATAGGGAAATACCGGACTACATAGGGAAATACATGACTACGTAGGGAAATACAGGACTACATAGGAAAATACCGGACAACATAGGGAAATACAGGACTACAAAGGGAAATACAGGACTAGATAAGAAAACACCGGACAACAAAGGGAAATACAGGACTACATCGGGAAATACCGGACTCCATTGGGAAATACCGGACTACATAGGGAAATACCGGACTACATAGGGAAATACCGGACTACATAGGGAAATGCCGGACAACATAGGGAAATACAGGACTACATAGGGAAATACCGGACTACATAGGGAAATAGAGAACTACATAGGGAAATACCGGACTACATAGGGAAATACAGGATTACATAGGGAAATACCGGATTACATAGGACCGGACAACATAGGATATTACAGGACTACATAGGGAAATACCGGACTACATAGGGAAATACAGGACTACATAGGGAAATACCGGACTACATATTGAAATACAGGACTACATAGGGACATACAGGACTACATAGAAAAATGCCGGACAACATAGGATATTACAGGACTACATAGGGAAATACAGGACTACATAGGGAAATACATGACTACGTAGGGAAATACAGGACTACAAAAGGAAATACCGGAATCCATAGGGAAATACCGAACGACATAGGGAAATACAGGACTACAAAGGGAAATACAGGACTAGATAAGAAAACACCGGACAACAAAGGGAAATACGGGACTACATCGGGAAATACAGGACTCCATTGGGAAATACAGGACTACAAAGGGAAATACAGGACTACATAGGGAAATACAGGACTACATAGGGAAATACCGGACTACATAGGGAAATACCGGACTACATAGGGAAATACAGGACTACATAGGGAAATACCGGACTAGATAGGGAAATACAGGACTACATCGGGAAATACCGGACTCCATTGGGAAATACCGGACTACATAGGGAAATACAGGACTACATAGGGAAATACAGGACTCCATTGGGAAATACCGGACAACATAGGGAAATACAGGACTACATAGGGAAATACAGGACTACATAGGGAAATACCGGACTACATAGGGAAATACAGGACTACATAGGGAAATACAGGACTCCATTGGGAAATACCGGACAACATAGGGAAATACAGGACTACATAGGGAAATACCGGACTCCATTGGGAAATACCGGACAACATAGGGAAATACAGGACTACATAGGGAAATACAGGACTACATAGGGAAATACCGGACTACATAGGGAAATACAGGACTACAAAGGGAAATACAGGACTACATAGGGAAATACAGGACTACATAGGGAAATACCGGACTACATAGGGAAATACCGGACTACATAGAGAAATACAGGACTACATCGGGAAATACAGGACTACATAGGGAAATACAGGACTACATAGGGAAATACATGACTACGTAGGGAAATACAGGACTACATAGGAAAATACCGGACAACATAGGGAAATACAGGACTACAAAGGGAAATACAGGACTAGATAAGAAAACACCGGACAACAAAGGGAAATACGGGACTACATAGGTAAATACTAGACTAGATAGGGATATACAGGACTACATAGGTAAATACCGGACTACATTGGGAAATACAGGACTATTTAGGGAAATATGGGACTACATAGGGAAATACCGGACTACATAAGGTTAGTTATTAGGATATGTTAATATCGTGCTCTGCACCACTGGTCGGATGTGTGTATTGTATAATATTTGGACATGTTGATATTATGCGTGTACACACAAAGCGTAGCCTCTTTCATCTTTCACCAACAATAGCCAAGATATGAAAGACGTATTACCATTTTTATTTCCCAATAGAACCGAAATGAAAATTCGAAGACATGGGTTTCAAAGGAAAGACTGTGATTTGCTGACAAACACAGACCTACGGGAAATAAAATGTTGTTTGTAGTATGGGAAATCGAATGAAAAGATTGTGTACGATATTGGCCTAATGATTACAGCACTCCTATCTCAACATAACACTACAGGGCATAATGTCCTAGTACCATGGTTACAGCTCCTCTGTCCCAACATAACACTACAGGACATAATGTCCTAGTACCATGGTTACAGCTCCTCTGTCCCAACATAACACTACAGGACATAATGTCCTAGTACCATGGTTACAGCTCCTCTGTCCCAACATAACACTACAGGACATAATGTCCTAGTACCATGGTTACAGCTCCTCTGTCCCAACATAACACTACAGGGCAGAATGTCCTAGTACCATGGTTACAGCTCCTCTGTCCCAACATAACACTACAGGGCAGAATGTCCTAGTACCATGGTTACAGCTCCTCTGTCCCAACATAACACTACAGGGCAGAATGTCCTAGTACCATGGTTACAGCTCCTCTGTCCCAACATAACACTACCACACACAATGTCCTATTGCCATGATTATAGCTCCCCTGTCCCAACATAACACTACAGGGAAGAATGTCCTAGTACCATGGTTACAGATCCTCTGTCCCAACATAACACTACAGGGCAGAATGTCCTAGTACCATGGTTACAGCTCCTCTGTCCCAACATAACACTACAGGGCAGAATGTCCTAGTACCATGGTTACAGATCCTCTGAACCAACATAACACTACAGGGCAGAATGTCCTAGTACCATGGTTACAGCTCCTCTGTCCCAACATAACACTACAATACACAATGTCCTAGTACCATGATTACAACTCTCCTGTCCCAACATCACACTACCACACAGAATGTTCTAGTACCATGGTTACAGCTCCTCTGTCCCAACATAACACTACAGGGCAGAATGTCCTAGTACCATGGTTACAGATCCTCTGTCCCAACATAACACTACAGGGCAGAATGTCCTAGTACCATGGTTACAGATCCTCTGTCCCAACATAACACTACAGGGCAGAATGTCCTAGTACCATGGTTACAGATCCTCTGTCCCAACATAGCACTACCACACAGAATGTTCTAGTACCATGGTTACAGCTCATCTGTCCCAATATAACACTACCACACAGAATGTTCTAGTACCATGGTTACAGCTCATCTGTCCCAATATAACACAAACAATCACTATGGCGTAATGATATTAATACAACGAGTTGTGTGTTGTGTTGTCGAATGTACAGTTTGGTTAGTTGGTACCAGGATGTTGTCGTGGGGATAGTTCAGTGCGTGACGTCATCATGGCGGTGATTTGGTGATACAATACTGACGCGAAGGTCGATAAAGTGGCGGCATCTTCGTCGTGACGATGATTTGGCTTCATAACGTCGCCAAGACGATATCAAGAGATAAGATGACGTATGATGACATTTTAGGTGTTGTCGTAAGGATGATTTAAAGTTAAAGTAAACTTTAACTTCGTTAGTTAGTGTTTAGAGGTCAAAGACGACATTAGTTAGCATTTCAAAAATGTTTCCTACCTACCTACTTACCTACCTACCTTCATACCTACCTACCTACCTACCTTCATACCTACCTACCTACATACATACATACATACCTACCTACCTACCTACCTACTTACCTACCCTCATACCTATCTACCTACCTACCTACCTACCTACCTACCTACCTACCTACATACATATATACATACCTACCTACCTACCTACCTACCTACCCTCATACCTATCTACCTACCTACCTACATACATACATACATACATACATACATACATACATACATACCTACCTACCTACCTACCTACCTACCTACCTACCCTCATACCTATCTACCTAACTACCTACCTACCTACCTACCTACCTACATACCTACCTACCTTCATACCTACCTACCTACCTACCTACCTACATATCTACCTACCTACCTACCTACCTACCTACATACATACATACATACATACATACATACATACATACATAAAAGAATATGATTAATTATCATTGCTCAACTATGACAGGTCAAAGTAAGTGGTTTTATTTCTCTCAATGGCCTTTTTTGTACTGCAGTTCCATCTCTGACGTATCCTGGCGTCTTTGTTATGCACAGAGACTGCAGTACAAATCAATAAGACAAACACTATTACAATTCCAACCTTAATGTTGAGACATGTCAGGACGCATAATAAGTTCCGTCGCTTTATGACAATGCTGTTTGATGTACCATATATTTCTCATATATACAAAAAATACACAACGGACACAACAAAATATATATAAACATAAATATATATACATTTATACATGTAGATTCATGTGATTACAGTAGTACACTTTACCCATCGCAACAGTGAAAACGATATACATGGTCACGTTGTTGTTTGAGGCAGTCTTGGGAGTTCTGGATCAGATGTGTCGCTGCTTAAAGAGATTTAAAATGGTTTTGTCCTGTAACACTAGATGTAACTCTCTATAAAGTAAATGATGAAACGCGACGTTACAAAATTAAGGAGATTTACATACGAAACAGCGGTACTATTGTGTGACAATCATAGGAGTGACATTTTCAGGAAATGTTGAAAACGATTTGAAGCTGTGGTGGATCACGTTTATTACTCCTTCTGGAACAAGGCGTATTGACAACTTTCGCAAACATGTGTTTACGATATAATTACTGAAATTGCGTTATACCCGATCGCTTTGATCTGCCAACATTCGTAACGTGACGTCAGTTCCACGCTTGTATGTATAAGCAAAAGAAACTGCGTTGTGATGAGATGCACAGCTTTAGAAAAAAACAAGTATACTTATCACAACACGAATTACTGGGTTTGTCATTTTGTTTCAACTATAATGGTTAGGTTCTGACAGATATACAGATTTATTACATTTCAAAGTTTATGTAATCCGCAACTTCAGTAGGCGTAACCCCCCCCCCCCCAAAAAAAAAAAAAATAAAAAAGCAACAACAACCGACCGCAATCATAAGTCAAACTCGGCGTCAAATTTTATATAACGCGCCTTCATAAGTCACAGTAGGCGTCAAATTATATATAACGAGCTATCATGAGTCTTCTCCGCCGCCCACCGCCTTACCGCTCATCAGCTGCCGGTAATATCGGTCTTTCCGCCGCCTACCGCCTTACCGCTCATCAGCGGCCGGTAATACTGGTCTTTCCGCTGCCCACCGCCTCACCACTCATCACTTGCCGGTAATACCGGTCTTTCCGCCGCCCATCGCCTTACCGCTCATCAGCGGCCGGTAATACCGGTCTTTCCGCTGCCCACCGCCTTACCACTCATCACCTGCCGGTAATACCGGTCTTTCCGCCGCCCACCGCCTTACCGCTCATCAGCGGCCGGTAATACCGGTCTTTCTCCACTATTTTCCTTTACTGCTTAATACCATGATATCTTCGCCAGCCTCCAGAATTGCCCACCCCATGCAGTCAACCTTCGGTATCGCCTGTTCCGTTCTTGTCCTTCCCTCTGCATAAATTCCCGGTTAACGTTTCGATTTCCTTGTGATCATGCACCATCTCCCATTAATCTTTCGTCATTGTTTGCAACTCTTCCGGGTAGGTACATGCTTTGTAGCTATTGAGGATTTCCATAAGTAATCATAGGCAGTTAATAACGATATAATCAAGTACGGAAATTACTAGTCAAATGTGTTTTAATCCACTTTTTACATACACCTGGCATGAATGGTCAGGTTGCGTATGTCAATAAACTCTCTTTATGATTCCCACACTAACTCTTTCTACGATTCACACATTAACTCTCTATGATTCCCACACTAACTCTTTCTACGATTCACACATTAACTCTCTATGATTCCCACAATAACTCTTTCTACGATTCACACATTAACTCTCTATGATTCCCACACAAACTCTCTCTATGATTCCCACACAAGCTCTCTATGATTCCCACACAAATTTTCTTCGATTCCCACACAAACTCTCTATGATTCCCACATAAACTCTCTATGAATCCCATACAAATTCTCTATGATTTCCACACAAACTCTCTCTGTGATCCCCACACCAACTGTCTATGATTCCCACACAAATTTCTATGATCCCAACACACTCTATGATTCCCACATACTCTCTCTATGGTTCCCACACAAACTCTCTCTATGATTCCCACACAAACTCCCTCTATGATCCCGACACACTCTCTCTATGATTCCCGCACAAACTCTCTCTATGATTCCCACATCAACGGTACATGATTCCCACACAAATTATCTCTATGATTCCCACACAAACTTTCTATGATTCCCACATTAACTCTCTATGATTCCCACACAAACTCTCTATGATTCCCACACAAACTTTCTATGATTCCCACACAAACTCCCTCTATGATTCCCACACAATCTTTCTATAATTCCCACACAAACACTCTATGCTTCCCACACGAACTTTCTATAATTCCCACACAAACTCTCTATGATTCCCACACAAACTTTCTATGATTCCCACACAAACTTTCTATAATTCCCACACAAACTCCCTCTATGATTCCCACACAAACTTTCTATAATTACCACACAAACACTCTATGCTTCCCACACAAACTCTCTCTATGATTCCCACACAAACTCCCTCTATGATCCCGACACACTCTCTCTATGATTCCCGCACAAACTCTCTCTATGATTCCCACATCAACGGTACATGATTCCCACACAAATTATCTCTATGATTCCCACACAAACTTTCTATGATTCCCACATTAACTCTCTATGATTCCCACACAAACTCTCTATGATTCCCACACAAACTTTCTATGATTCCCACACAAACTCCCTCTATGATTCCCACACAATCTTTCTATAATTCCCACACAAACACTCTATGCTTCCCACACGAACTTTCTATAATTCCCACACAAACTCTCTATGATTCCCACACAAACTTTCTATGATTCCCACACAAACTTTCTATAATTCCCACACAAACTCCCTCTATGATTCCCACACAAACTTTCTATAATTACCACACAAACACTCTATGCTTCCCACACAAACTTTCTATGATTCCTACACAAACACTCTATGCTTCCCACACCGGGTAACCTGTCCAATTACACGAGTTCCCTACACTAAGTCCCCTTGCGCGTATCCATCCGATCGAAATGTGATTTGTATTAGTTGAGAAAGCCAATTTAATGATCGTTATAAAATTAACTAGTTAATTTATTGGTACTGATATAACATTTAAGAATCCTTCACACGTGTATAATATTTTTAACAATTTACAATTTAAATGGAAAATATTATTTTCATCTGTGGCTCTGTAAGCAGGCCCTGATACGGGCGGCGTGGTGACAAGTGGAAACGGCTTCGTTCCCATATATTTGTAAAGATTGCACAAAATGACAAAATCAATAAGTAGTGAATGCAAATTTTAACAGTTCTGGCATTTAGCAAAGCAAGATCATGCAGAACGTCCCCAATATAGCACCGCCGGCGAAACCCCTATTAAATTGTGTTGTAAAATATAGTCGCTGATGCTTCCAGTGATGACTACAGGCCAAATATAACAAAGTTTATACGTACAACCTGCAGATACAGAATGATGGACCACGACAGGGCCCCAATATTACCCCCATCACTTACCTACAGTCAGGAGCGATGGGGTCAACACTAGCAGAGGGGCGTTGTCTCCCGTATTACCTCATGGTGAGTCGATGATTTTGCTTACGTAACAACTGGAAAACAATTACGGTCATGATTTTAGACAAATTCGAGAAAATAAGCGAATTTCCATGTTCTCAGGCATGGTGGTAATTCAACGACGATGTCTTACGGTCATTCTTTTTATATTAGCCATATAATCATCACTGTCAGCCCTTACACAGGGACCAGATAATCCTCACTGTCAGTCTTTATACAGGGACCAGATAATCCTCACTGTCAGCCTTTATACAGGGACCAGATAATCCTCACTGTCAGTCTTTATACAGGGACCAGATAATCCTCACTGTCAGTCTTTATACAGGGACCAGATAATCCTCACTGTCAGTCTTTATACAGGGGCAAGATAATCCTCACTGTCAGCCTTTATACAGGGACCAGATAATCCTCACTGTCAGCCTTTATACAGGGACCAGATAATCCTCACTGTCAGTCTTTATACAGGGACCAGATAATCCTCACTGTCAGCCTTTATACAGGGACCAGATAATCCTCACTGTCAGTCTTTATACAGGGACCAGATAATCCTCACTGTCAGTCTTTATACAGGGGCCAGATAATCCCCTTGTCAGTCTTTATACAGGGACCAGATAATCCTTAATATCAGTCTTTATAAAGGGACCAGATAATCCCCTTGTCAGCCTTTATACAGGGGCAAGATAATCCTCACTGTCAGCCTTTATACAGGGACCAGATAATCCTCACTGTCAGCCTTTATACAGGGACCAGATAATCCTCACTGTCAGTCTTTATACAGGGACCAGATAATCCTCACTGTCAGTCTTTATACAGGGGCCAGATAATCCCCTTGTCAGTCTTTATACAGGGACCAGATAATCCTTAATATCAGTCTTTATAAAGGGACCAGATAATCCCCTTGTCAGCCTTTATACAGGGACCAGATAATCCTCACTGTCAGCCTTTATACAGGGACCAGATAATCCTCACTGTCAGTCTTTATACAGGGGCCAGATAATCCTCACTGTCAGTCTTCATACAGGGACCAGATAATCCTCACTGTCAGCCTTTATACAGGGACCAGATAATCCTCACTGTCAGTCTTTATACAGGGACCAGATAATCCTCACTGTCAGTCTTTATACAGGGACCAGATAATCCTCACTGTCAGCCTTTATACAGGGACAAGATAATCCTCAATGTCAGTCGTTATACAGGTGCCAGATAATCCTCACTGTCAGTCTTTATACAGGGACAAGATAATCCTCACTGTCAGCCTTTATACAGGGACCAGATAATCCTCACTGTCAGTCTTTATACAGGGACAAGATAATCCTCACTGTCAGCCTTTATAAAGGGGCCAGATAATCCTCACTGTCAGTCTTTATACAGGGGCCAGATAATCCTCACTGTCAGCCTTTATACAGGGACCAGATAATCCTCACTGTCAGTCTTTATACAGGGACCAGATAATCCTCACTGTCAGCCTTTATACAGGGACCAGATAATCCTCACTGTCAGTCTTTATACAGGGGCCAGATAATCCTCACTGTCAGCCTTTATACAGGGACCAGATAATCCTCACTGTCAGTCTTTATACAGGGGCCAGATAATCCTCACTGTCAGCCTTTATACAGGGACCAGATAATCCTCACTGTCAGCCTTTATACAGGGACCAGATAATCCTCACTATCAGTCTTTATAAAGGGACCAGATAATCCCCTTGTCAGCCTTTATACAGGGACCAGATAATCCTCACTATCAGCCAGAAGTTTCACATCCCCGACACTGTCATTCGTTATACTGGAGCCAGCAGTTCCACATCCCCGACACTGTCATTCGTTATACTGAAGCCAGAAGTTCCACATCCTCGACACTGTCATTCGCTATACTGGAGTCTGTAGTTCCACATCCCCGACATTGTCATTCGTTATACTGGAGTCAGCAGTTCCACATCCCCGACACTGTCATTCGTTATACTGAAGCCAGAAGTTCCAAGTCCACTGGAGTCAGCAGTTCCACATCCCCGACACTGTCATTCGTTATACTGAAGCCAGAAGTTTCACATCCCCGACACTGTCATTCGTTATACTGAAGCCAGAAGTTTCACATCCCCGACACTGTCATTCGTTATACTGGAGTCTGTAGTTCCACATCCCCGACATTGTCATTCGTTATACTGGAGTCTGTATCTCCACATCCCCGACACTGTCATTCGTTATACTGGAGCCAGCAGTTCCACATCCCCGACACTGTCATTCGTTATACTGAAGCCAGAATTTCCACGTCCCCGACACTGTCATTCGTTATACTGGAGTCAGCAGTTCCACATCCCCGACACTGTCATTCGTTATACAGAAGCCAGAAGTTCCACGTCCGCGACACTCTTATTCGTTATACTGGAGTCAGCAGTTCCACATCCCCGACACTGTCATTCGTTATACTGAAGCCAGAAGTTTCACATCCCCGACACTGTCATTCGTTATACTGGAGTCTGTAGTTCCACATCCCCGACATTGTCATTCGTTATACTGGAGTCTGTATTTCCACATCCCCGACATTTTCATTCGTTATACTGGAGTCAGCATTTCCACATCCCCGACACTGTCATTCGTTATACTGAAGCCAGAAATTCCACGTTCGCGACACTGTCATTCGTTATACTGGAGCCAGCAGTTCCACATCCCCGACACTGTCATTCGTTATACTGGAGTCAGAAGTTCCACGTCCCCAACAACGTCATTCATTAAACTTACTGGAGGCAACGTATTCAAAGCTGAAAGTTCGTTAGAAATGACCACTTTTAGGATAGGGTTCTGATTACATTAAAGTTTACATCAGATTGTGAACATCTGTTTACCTAAAGCGTTTATTTCTGTTTGTTCACGTCTTTCTGTCACTTTATTCTCTACCAATATTTTTGCAAAATGGCTTAAGTGTCTTTCCACTACCATCAAGAACATCTTGACAGAAAGTGAACATTTTTCAAAAGATATCATGTTGGAATCGTTTATGAGCGAGGGAAATGCTGAGCACGAGGTAGTGAAACGACCTTGTCATGACATTGAGATAGTACGTATGCGTAAGGCCACGCTCCATTGACAACCAAGCTACCAATAATGTTTCACGTTGTTTGTCTATACCACAACATGTTACACTCAGATATGCATATCTACAAACGAACCCCTTAACCTTGAAATAGCGCATTTGCTTTTCATTACATTGTGAGTGATTTAGATTAATTTTGATTTTTATCGCGATCTGCATGTTTTTTGAACTTGTTATGATTCGAAAATCAACAATCCTGGGGTGGAGACCACCTTAATGTTATGAGTATGTTTTGGTTTAAATGCATAATTCTTTATTTCAAGTAACTTGCGATACATTTATACACTATTTCAACCATCATAACTACTCCTTTATAGTACATCCTTGTTATTACGCGATATGCGTTGCTCTGGAGAAGGAGGGCGTGCGTGCACGGACGATGTGAATTAAGCTGGTTATATAGGCACAGAGTGTAGAAAATATTACATCGGTGTAACAAGCGAGCTGTCGACATGTGTTTTTATTTAATAGGAAATAGTGTTTGATGTCGAGTTGTTTGAAGAAAATTTTAAACATAATAAAAAGTCCATTTCCTTGTTTAATAGCGCATACTGTCGCCTGTACGATAGTAGGTTAATGTCGTTAGGACAGTGAACGTGTGAGGTGTCGTACACGTCTACATTAAGATGAAAAACTCCAGTTATTAAAATACTTGATACAGTCAGTACACAATTTTACTCTGCCTAGAAATTGTGTGAAGAAAAACGTAATCTAAAGTAAGTCTAATTCCGGCGACATTATTTTTTCCAGGATATTGATCAAATTATAATTCCCATTAACAATTAAGTCTGAAAACTCGTATAATACAACAAAAATAGCATGCTTTAAATAAAACACGAGCGACACCATAAGGTACGTATATATATAGATAAACATTTACTCTATAGGAATATGCTATTTCTGTGTTCTATATAGTTATTTGGTATTGTTCCTGACAGACGTATGATCTAAACGAAAACGTTGCAGGAAATTTGAAACCCACATGTGGAGTAAGCCGAGTTTTATTTGGCTTTGTACGTGACACCAAGTATAGGGGTGTTCTGGGCTGATCTCGAGCACAACTTTGTTCCCAGGTCGATAAATTGGCAGTTGCCTGCATCTATTGCCTTGTATAACAATTACTACTATTGGTATTCATTATCAAGTCTCGCAACCAATGTATGATGGGGTTTAAAATGGCTTGGACTGTTTGAACACATACTGATTTTCAATAGAGATATATGTGTGTTTACCGGCGTGGATCTGTTTGATCCGGTCACCGGACAGATAGACACATCAACACCCGAGATCTAACGAGATTACCGACTCGTGCCGACCTACAACTGCAGCAAACCGACGTATATTCGTGCCAATAATATAGGGAAACTTTAACGAGGGCTGTATTTTTTCACGTCTTAAAAGTCAGCCATGCATAATTATTCTGATGAGAAAGAATTTTGAAGCATTTTGAAGTTTTGTTGAAATCTGTCATTTAAATGTTTACATTGTACAACCATCTGTTTTGCATTTTGAAGGACTCTTTCATAGAAATCATAATCAGCAGAATTGAAATTCTTTAAATTTATCATCATTTCATTAAAATATATTTATCTTTATTTATACACACATGCTTTCATCTGTCGAGTCACCAGCTTCGAATTAACTAAAATAGCCTATATCGTCGACACATGTTAAAACGATTTTGCCGCGGCAGTGACAAGCCTGAGTTTCAAATGTGGCTAGTAATCCTAGTCTAATCAATCAACAAAGCTGAACGCGTCTCTCTTGTCGGCAAAGACTACTATCCACAATATCATGTCTCTCGATGTCCACATTATCGATATGTCGCGATATCTATCGGTGTAACAGGCGCCATCTCCACATTACGATGTCGATAATTGGAGGTGAACGGGCGCCACTCTCCACATCACGATATTGATAATTGGAGGTGAACAGGCGCCACTCTCCACATCACGATATCGATAATTGGAGGTGAACAGGCGCAACTCTCCACATCACGATATCGATAATTGGAGGTGAACAGGCGCCACTCTCCGCATCACGATATCGATAATTGGAGGTGAACAGGCGCCACTCTCCACATCACGATATCGATAATTGGAGGTAAACCGGCGCCATCCTCCCATCACGATATCGATAATTGGAGGTAAACGGGCGCCATCCTCCCATCACGATATCGATAATTGGAGGTAAACGGGCGCAATCCTCCCATCACGATATCGATAATTGGAGGTAAACGGGCGCCATCCTCCCATCACGATATCGATAATTGGAGGTGAACGGGCGCCACTATCCACATCACGATATCGATAATTGAAAGTGAACAGGCGCCACTCTCCACATCACGATATCGATAATTGGAGGTGAACGGGCGCCTTTCTCCAGGTCACCAGGACGCGACAGCTAGAGGTGTAGTAGTGGACGTAAAACCGGATCAAGAAATACGTAAACTCAGGTGAAAATGCGTGGTGCGTGGATCAACTCTCCCAACCAGTGATGGTTTGTCCTTCTCATGAGTTACGGGTCTCACGTATGGTGTTCATAGAGGTAACCATCAACTTCTTAAGCAGATCCCGCCAAAAATAACAAACAATTTTCCACGTCACGATACATCGATATAAGTCATGATATTATATGTGGTGGATAAGGAACCAACATCAAGCCATGGTAGCGATATATAAGTTAGACATACACGTAGAGATGGACTGGCGACACCATTATCAGGTGGGAGTGTGGGGCCCATCAAATCAACATATCATAGAAGTATACGTTCTGGTTCACACGGTGCGATAACAGACCATGTAACAGTCAGATGATTTCTTTTATGGTTAAAATATTTATAGACTTGAACAATAGTGTATATCATTCCCGCAGTCCTATGTCCCGTCAATCCAATCAGATATACAACAGCTAGGCGTACACGTGATTAAAACATCCATTTATATATATATTTGTATAATGACATATACTATCAGTAATTTATCTGATCTGTGAGTTTACGGTGTGACTATACCCATATCCCTGTCATTGTCACTCTCCTATTGTTGCCCGAATTTGCGACGAGCAAACAAAAATGTGTCCAAAATATAGACTTTGTTCGTCAGAAAATATTACATTTGAACATATGATTTTACTAACATTTCTGTCGGTAATTTGGCATATTATCAAGTTATCATCGAGTATTTGGTTAATGTAAATGGGCGTGGTATAACATTAGTACCAATAATCCGCTATCTAGCAGTATAACACTTTACCATCAGGTCTGTTGTTGAGTTATCAGATTATTACCAATAACCCGGTAAGTACGTTGGTGTTATCACGTGACTACTGATAATCCGGGGCGTTCGTGTTATCACGTGACTACTGATAATCCGGTGCGTTGGTGTTACCACGTGACTACTGATAATCCGGTACGTTGGTGTTATCACGTGAGTACTGATTGTCCGGTACGTTGGTGTTATCACGTGAGTACTGATTGTCCGGTACGTTGGTGTTATCACGTGAGTACTGATTGTCCGGTACGTTGGTGTTATCACGTGACTACTGATTATCCGGTACGTTGGTGTTATCACGTGAGTACTGATTGTCCGGTACGTTGGTGTTATCACGTGACTACTGATTATCTGGCACAAAGGAACAATATTTTGTTACTGATTTTTATTTCATAATGGATTTTATAAATTTTACTGAAGATATCAGGTCTACTGTTATCATCAACTAAAAACAATGGCGATGATACAAGGAGTAGAACTAGGGAGCTCAATAGCAATTTGGTTGGTCACGGAAAATACAGGGACTTTTTAAAGTAGATGGTGATTTTGATTTGTGCCATGTGATTTTGAGAATCGCTCGTTCAAATCTGAAGTGTTTTCTATATTTCACATTCTTCACTCAGCCAGGGATTTCGTTGAAGATTTGACATGAAACAGCGGTGAAAATCTAAGTTAGGTTACTTTATGTAGTTACACAACGTTTCCATGTATACCATCGAGATAAGGTGTGTGTGTGTGCTACGTCTGTCAGCGGGGTAGAGCGACGCCGTCAAAACGCTTCTAATGTTTGTAGGAAATAAGATTAAAATAAAATTCAAAGATCTATATGTATGAAAAAATATATTAAGATAGGATAAGTTTGAAACGGATAGCTATACAGCAAATCGATATATCGAATATGTTCCATCAAACAAACAGCATCAAATAAATCGTTTATCAATGTATGCGGGATGCTAGCCGCGGTGTAGTTTGACAAGAACTGAAATAACTAGAGATTTATCTCGAGCCAGAAGAGAAGTTGTATCAGGATGAGAGTTCTCAATGAATTGGTAATGCTTCTCACTGACCCATATTCAAGAACTTGTCATTTTCATTTCACGTTCGGAAGTTTACCTGACCATACCAAGGATTTACACCTGGTCAGACGGGGAAAAATGTCATTCAATAGTGATACGCAATCCTTTCTATTGGAGAAAGTGCATGGTCGACTGCTTCTCACAGATCAATATAAAATCATCTGGGCGCTTCCTTTTGCGCTTCCGGTACAAGACGCTTGAATAATGGGAGGGGCGGTTATCGCGAAATAACCAGCGAGTTGACAGAAATTAAGGAGACCGGGTTAACCGTGTACATACTGACACATGTAGCTATAGTAAAGAATACCATCAGATAAGTCTCCGGTACGACATGCAAATAAATGACAAATTAATTCGTAAGAATTTTATCTTTTACAAGTTTGTCGCTCTGTTAACATTCGGGCCGAGACGTGTTTTTTCTGGATATGCCCTTTTTAGAGGATTGTTACATAACGAATGTCATTTAACTCCTATTGTTGTTGATCTCCCCTTCTCGCTTAGACGCACGCGAAAAGACGCCAAGCGATAAAGCAAAATAATGAAAAAGTAAAAATCTTCATCCTGTGGACAATATGACTTTACATCAGAAGCGACGATAGACGACTAATGAAATATCAACCATATCTATTAAATCAGAATGTGGAGCATCAAAGTAAATTCTTGTTTTTAGAACGTAAAATAAATAAAAAAAATCATATAGTGTAACTTTTATCCTAAACAAGCTCTATGTCTTGATTGCGTGAAGATATGACATGTTTTACGAAAAATGATATACACCATACTTGTGGAATGTAACCTAGAGGAAATAGACTATTTGGAGACAATATCGCCAGGATCACAAGCATAGCTTACTTACTGTAAGCCTTTGTCTCGTGTAGTCTTTGTTATGAAGCAGGTCTACGATCAACAAGAAGACATATTTGTGTGAAAACCTAGCTTCTTTTTTCTTATAACAATAGATTCTCACGGAAAATATATTTTGAAGCCCCACCGCGATTCTTTGTGGAAACGCTCCGGTGATATGGATCAGTTTATGTTTTACAAGTATCACAAACCAATACAAATGTTGAGAGCTTTTAAACAATACGTTTTTGTTCCCTAGTTTATCACGGTCATCTAGAGTTGGTCAATAGACTATCACGTCGATCTGAAGTGGAGAGGACATTTTTCAGGAGACCAGTGTTTTGATGCACGCCACCATTTATTGTTCGCTAACGAGGCGAAAACGAATATGTTCATCCCCAAATTTGTTATTACAGAGGGAAGATTCCTTTACACAATACCATGATTGGTTGTTTACGGACTTACCACGGGACCTTTATTAGGACAGATTTGAATTTCAGTATATCAACGGATTTTGTAAATTAAGTCCAGAAAACCAATGAGGTGTTCTTTGTATAAGATTAAATACTTGTAAGCAAACTGATTTAACTCTATTGATAATCGAGGTTTGTTCATGAGATGATCAATATTTCGTGGTGAGCTTTCTTAGCTTAAAATAAATGTGTTCATTATACATGCTCCGCGTGGATTTCGCCCAAAAATGATTTTAATTGTCAGAAGGTAAAAGTTTCTTGTCCTATATCTAATGGTATCTAGGTTCAAATTTAAGATTTATTACCAAAAGACACTATTGCTTTGTTCTTTACTTGCCGGTATCGTGTCAAGTTAAAGGGAACTTATTACTTCTCTCAACACAGAACATAGTATCAACTGTACATTTTATACAACATCGTCTAAATTCGATACTAGTGTAACGTCATTTACCATCTCGTCCCAAGGCATATCTGTTATAACTCCAAGTTAGAAAATTTCTCATAAAGTACTGCTTATCTTATAACATTCATATATTCTCTCTATCATGGAGCTTTTCCACTTTGATAAAACAGATGCAATGACGTCATGCAATATTTCAAGCTGCCATAAATATTGTTGATTTCTTAATATACTTCATATGATATTGTTCGAAAAATGCTTTCATTTCAAGCCATTAAGAAAAACGACTTCATGCTTATATACAATGTCCAAGTTTGCCTAACGAATTTGCATCACTTGAAGTCTTTTTTCGTATTAGAGGGAGACTCAAGAAAATGGACAATCCTTATTATCCCTTGCACACGGGCCAGACTGGAATACAAACCAACAAACCATCAATACACTTTCCATATAAAGAAGATCGTCCGAAAATGTTTCCATGGTGTGGACAATAGAGATAACGAATGTGTTTATGAGTGTGACCTTGGGCTGGACAGTCTAACTGTTATTAAACTTAGTAACAGGAACTACACTCGCCAATCTTTTCTATTTACGTACATTTCTGTTTGATCAACGGAATCCCCATTAATAAGACCATGTCTCACTCGCAGGTTACGGACATCAGTAAGTCATGGGATCGGTAATTTCGTGCAGTCAAATCCAAACTTGTGACCACTTTGAACCTGGAGCGCGTGGCTACATCGAGTTTTCTTTGATGAACTCTATTTGATATTACTGCCACACAAATTTTCATTTATAAATGGTATGAATTCATTTGTTACATGTACAAATATCATGATTGTTTCTATATTCTGTGTGATCAATATCATGAGAGCTACTGACACTATATTGTGTGTTTTCAATTTTAAAAGAAAAAGTTAAAAAAGGGAATTTATCTGAATTTATGGTGGTGTGAACGCGACACGATACGTAGACATTCTGTTTAGCAATATATGGGGCAAACATGTTCTTTCTGAAGTATATAGCGAGTGTGCCATGCACAATTTGAACTTGTTGAACAGTTATATAAGCTTTACCTGAAGACATTCGTGAAAATCCATCTATCAGTAAATCTTTTTTTTTTTTTACAAAAAGATAAGATAGTAGTCCCTCATTACTTTGGCATTGGTAGCAGACCCCTTCAAGTATTACATGCACGATTACGACTTTAATGAAGTAGTTTAAAGCAACGTCTTTATATTAGGAATCTAGAGGAAAATCCCTTATGTTGTTGCAGTTTCGTTAAAAGTAGTTTTCATTTCTTGTTTTAATTATACCGCAATCAGACAAATTTTGCAACTAGAAATAAATCTTACCGAAGCAAATCTTCTATGGGAAAATGACAGTCACTCTAAACCAAAAAAGGAAGATATTTTCTTAACTGTTCAAAATTATATCAAATTAGTTAAGCGTTTGATTAACAAAGTTTGATATTTTTTGTAGTACGTAATTATTTGTGTGGAATTTGTTATAGAAACATCCAATTTTCGATACAAATCACTCAATACCATGGCATCCTGTAATTTGAACTTGGTCGTAAGTATCAATTACGGCGTCATATACTTAATATATACATGTAACCATCCTTTACACCACATATATAAATTAGGTCGAATTGTTGAATTCAGTTGTTATTCACAATATGATGTGTGCAAGATGTTCTCAAACCTGCCGTTCCATTTGACGTTGTATGTACTTGCAAAAGGAATTAATATGAGCTCGTAGCTTGTTTTCCTATCCCAAAATACAAAAATATGTCTAAATGTTTATTTTGTTGTTATATTGAATAAAATATTGTTTAAACTAATCTGAACTTGTATATGACGGTTCAAACTGCACTATGGACAATAAGATTTGTTTATGACGGTAGTCTGCTGTTGTTAGTCACTATTTTTAGACAAATTATGACAATGTCAGACTCGTTTATGGGGATTGAAGCTGCAGTATGGACAATGTCAGACTTGTTTATGGGGATTGAAGCTGCACTATGAACAATGTCAGACTTGTTTATGGGGATTGAAGCTGCAGTATGGACAATGTCAGACTTGTTTATGGGGATTGAAGCTGCAGTATGGACAATGTCAGACTTGTTTATGGGGATTGAAGCTGCAGTATGGACAATGTCAGACTTGTTTATGGGGATTGAAGCTGCAGTATGGACAATGTCAGACTTGTTTATGGGGATTGAAGCTGCAGTATGGACGATGTCAAACTTGTGTATGGAGATTAAGCTGCACTATGTACAATGTCAGACTTGTTTATGGGGATTGGAGCTGCAGTATGGACAATGTCAGACTAGTTTATGGGGATTGAAGCTGCAGTATGGACAATGTCAGACTAGTTTATGGGGATTGAAGCTGCAGTATGGACGATGTCAGATGTTTATGTGGATTGAAGCTGCAGTATGGACAATGTCAGACTTGTTTATGGGGATTGAAGCTGCAGTATGGACAATGTCAGACTCGTTTATGGGGATTGAAGCTGCAGTATGGACAATGTCAGACTTGTTTATGGGGATTGAAGCTGCACTATGAACAATGTCAGACTTGTTTATGGGGATTGAAGCTGCAGTATGGACAATGTCAGACTTGTTTATGGGGATTGAAGCTGCAGTATGGACAATGTCAGACTTGTTTATGGGGATTGAAGCTGCAGTATGGACAATGTCAGACTAGTTTATGGGGATTGAAGCTGCAGTATGGACAATGTCAGACTTGTTTATGGGGATTGAAGCTGCAGTATGGACAATGTCAGACTTGTTTATGGGGATTGAAGCTGCAGTATGGACAATGTCAGACTTGTTTATGGGGATTGAAGCTGCAGTATGGACAATGTCAGACTTGTTTATGGGGATTGAAGCTGCAGTATGGACGATGTCAAACTTGTGTATGGAGATTAAGCTGCACTATGTACAATGTCAGACTTGTTTATGGGGATTGGAGCTGCAGTATGGACAATGTCAGACTTGTTTATGGGGATTGAAGCTGCAGTATGGACAATGTCAGACTAGTTTATGGGGATTGAAGCTGCAGTATGGACGATGTCAGACTTGTTTATGTGGATTGAAGCTGCAGTATGGACAATGTCAGACTTGTTTATGGGGATTGAAGCTGCAGTATGGACAATGTCAGACTTGTTTATGGGGATTGAAGCTGCAGTATGGACAATGTCAGACTTGTTTATGGGGATTGAAGCTGCAGTATGGACAATGTCAGACTTGTTTATGGGGATTGAAGCTGCAGTATGGACGATGTCAGACTTGTTTATGGGGATTGAAGCTGCAGTATGGACAATGTCAGACTTGTTTATGGGGATTGAAGCTGCAGTATGGACGATGTCAAACTTGTGTATGGAGATTAAGCTGCACTATGTACAATGTCAGACTTGTTTATGGGGATTGGAGCTGCAGTATGGACAATGTCAGACTTGTTTATGGGGATTGAAGCTGCAGTATGGACAATGTCAGACTTGTTTATGGGGATTGAAGCTGCAGTATGGACAATGTCAGACTTGTTTATGGGGATTGAAGCTGCAGTATGAACAATGTCAGACTTGTTTATGGGGATTGAAGCTGCAGTATGGACAATGTCAGACTTGTTTATGGGGATTGGAGCTGCAGTATGGACAATGTCAGACTAGTTTATGGGGATTGAAGCTGCAGTATGGACAATGTCAGACTTGTTTATGGGGATTGAAGCTGCAGTATGGACAATGTCAGACTTGTTTATGTGGATTGAAGCTGCAGTATGGACAATGTCAGACTTGTTTATGGGGTTTGAAGCTGCAGTATGGACAATGTCAGACTTGTTTATGGGGATTGGAGCTGCAGTATGGACAATGTCAGACTTGTTTATGGGGTTTGAAGCTGCAGTATGGACAATGTCAGACTTGTTTATGGGGATTGGAGCTGCATTGAGGGTAAAGGCGGTTATCGCGGATCAAACTTTAGCATAGGTTTTACTATTTCATGTTGTTTCAAACTCTGCTTTGATGAATATAACACCCGTTAATGGCCGGTCGAACTGGACACTATAAGACTATAAGCACATCCACTATGGGTCAAACTGCCATATTTGATGATGGTTTCAAGTTCAGACGATTTCTCTACGGACACAGAGTCAACTAGTAGACTTCTAAGACAAAACTAATAATGTGATTTAGCTTGATTTCGTTATGTTTAGATTTCATTGTAATTTTGGGTCAAAGATTCAATTACGGTTCAACATGCAACTTTTCAATAAAGGTTTGTATATTAGACCCGACATGCCACGGCGTTTAGTCGGCATCGTTAGAAAGTATAATTGGGTAATGCATTACCTTGTTGATAAATGGCAGAATACGATTCGGCACTTTATCGAATGGTTTATTAAAAGAGAAAAGCACATGAACCTTCGGCGTTGTCAGTATGGGGCAATTACATCAAATGAATTAAAGAGACAGAAAAGTCATCGACGTTTATAAATGCAAAAACTAATTACCTCGGAGGGAATCAACTTAAACAGACGAAATGGATCCAGATTGGATCCAACTCACACTCTTGCACGACATGATTTGTTCAACAAAGGACGAGCAGGGTATTGGAGAATAGTAATGTAAAATTATCATACCAGCAGCCGTCACTTAATGAATGAGTATTCTTTTAGGCAGGATATCTGGTCGGTGACATATATTATACATGGTACACGCCAGATAACATGACGGCAACGATAATGGTAGAGACCGGATATCAGATCAGCAACGGTACACGGTAGATACCAGATATCAGGTCAGCAACGGTACAGGATAGAGACCGGATATCAGGTCAGCAAAGGTACAGGGTAGAGGCCACATATCATGTCAGCAACGGTACAGGATAGAGACCGGATATTAGGTCAATGGCAGTACATGGCAGAGACTGGATATCAGGTCAGCAAAGATACAGGGTAGAAACCGGATATCAGGTCAGCAAAGGTACAAGGTAGAAACCGGATATATCTATACGGTAATAATATCAAAATATCTTGTCATTGGCTTTGCGATGCCTGATACAACACATTGTGACGCCGTAGAAGGCATATTGTGATGTCGCATTGCTGAGCTGAGAGATTTATTCCAGAGTAAGCGTCAGATATGTTTTATGAGCTAATCTTGTTTAATTTTTTGCTTTATTGCGTTACATTAGGAGACTTAAGCCGGTATCGTTAGTGTTACTGTATGAAACACAACCAATTACACATCTTACCAGCATTATCTGTCATCGTTACTGACCGCAGGGAACACTTTTGCATTACATGATTTTCTTCGTCTTAGGTAAAACATTAAAAGGCGGGACACCTCATGTGGGCCGTAAATATTGTAATATACCGTCACAAGAACCAATTGTCACCCTGAGTTGAACGCTGCCGAACGATTACACTGGAACACGTCTTTTCGGGAACCACTTCCCAATCCCCACGAAGACACTAATGGTCTGATGACGTCTGTGATAACGGTTTAAGTATTGGGCTAATCTTTACTGGAATTAAAAAAAAGAAAGAAAAACAATCTGAAAGTAACAAAATCTTACGTAGTCTTAATGTCTGTTCACATTCGGGAGTACTTATAAAGTGCGATGTATTCCAGTTGAAGCGTTATCCAACAATCTGATTTCGTCATTTTCCTAGCAGTAATAATTTGTGTCTGATAGGGGAACAAATACTTTAACTTTTCCAATAATTTAATGGCAATTTGAAATGAAACTTTCAAACCAATCAACAGTAAAACTCTGCCGCCACCAGTGCTCCAAAATATTTGGCAAAGGAAAATTTGTTTAAAAAGGAGGCTCCCATTAAGCGTTTATATTATAACATTATGCTTTAGCAACGCGAAGTAGTGTGAGTGTATTATGGTGGTAGTTATCAGAGGTGGAATTATTCATTTGTTCTCGGGGCACACGTTAGAGCGTTGGAATACGTAAGTGTATTATGAATAAATTGTGACAAAACTCAAACTAAAAGTAATCTAAAGTTTTACAAAATGATTCCTTAATCCAATTTTTACGATAACCAGCCACTTTCCAAAGAAAAAATGCTTTCAGATCAGAATCAAACTTAATAAAGGATATATGTATTCTGACCAAATAATGTTGGTTTTGCTTGTTTTACGGTCAAAATCTGTGTAGAGGAGAGCGTGGTGTAAAAGTTGAAAGGTTATTTTCGGCTTGAGGAATTTCCCAGCCCATCGGAAGGTCAGCGACTTCAAAGAAAAGTCATCAAGTAAAGGGCATTTTCACAGGGATGCTCACCACTAAAATGTTGTTGACAAGGATGCTCACCACTAAAATGTTGCTGACAAGGATGCTCACCACTAAAATGTTGTTGACAAGGATGCTCACCACTAAAATGTTGTTGACAAGGATGCTCACCACTAAAATGTTGTTGACAAGGATGCTCACCACTAGAAAGTTGTTGACAAGGATGCTCACCACTAAAATGTTGTTGACAAGGATGCTCACCACTAAAATGTTGTTGACCAGGATGCTCACCACTAGAAAGTTGTTGACAAGGATGCTCACCTCTAAAATGTTGTTAACAAGGATGCTCACCACTAAAATGTTGTTGACAAGGATGCTCACCACTAGAAAGTTGTTGACAGTGATGCTCACCGTTAGAAAGTTGTTGACAGGGATGCTCACCACTAGAAAGTTGTTGACAGGGATGCTCACCGCTAGAAAGTTGTTGACAGGGATGCTCACCACTAGAAAGTTGGTGACAGTGATGCTCACAGCTACAAACCCCTCAGTGACCACGAGGACATTCATATTTGTTGCATGAATTTATCAAAATGAATAACCAATTTGGTCATTCAGCCTATATGATGTTTTTATCAATTATCATCAATGCTTATTTACAGTCTGACAATCACATAAATTTACAGGGAATAATATTATAGCCTATTAAAATGGGCAGAAAATTACTCTGGCATTTAGCTGTTTGAGCACCTGTTGAAACCGGCGTATTTAAATAAAGTCACGGTCGATAGATAAGGTAAACTAACAGTGAAAACAAATTAAGAACCTTGGCAAGCAATATACACACACTTATAATATAACATACTAATGTAAGTCCGTAATGAACATTAGAGCCCGCTATGGCAGAAGATAAATGATTTTAAATGACAAGAAATAAGGTTGTAAATACACTACTGAATAGTTATTGATAGAAATATTTACATAACAAGGCAACGTATGATTGATATCTGTAATATTGGTGATTACACATATACCGTATCTGTAAAGATGTCATACATTAATTCCTTAATTTGAATCTTAATACTCGTGTATTTCATATGTATGCATGCTGTATTCGACGGTGTCGTTAGAGCTTTGTTATGACGGTGATAATGTTCAGACTACGAACTTGGATCTTGTTTGACGATGTCTGACTATGTCCATTGTGATGTTGGTTGACGGTGTCTGACTATGTCCATTGTGATGTTGGCTGACGATGTCTGACTATGTCCATTGTGATGTTGGCTGACGATGTCTGACTATGTCCATTGTGATGTTGGCTGACGATGTCTGACTGTGTCCATTGTGATGTTGGTTGACGATGTCTGACTATGTCCATTGTATTGTTGGTTGACGGTGTCTGACTATGTCCATTGTGATGTTGGCTGACGGTGTCTGACTGTGTCCATTGTGATGCTGGTTGAAGATGTTTTGACTGTGTCCATTGTGATGTTGGTTGACGGTGTCTGACTATGTCCATTGTGATGTTGGCTGACGGTGTCTGACTGTGTCCATTGTGATGCTGGTTGAAGATGTCTGACTATGTCCATTGTGATGTTGGCTGACGATGTCTGACTATGTCCATTGTGATGTTGGCTGACGATGTCTGACTGTGTCCATTGTGATGTTGGTTGACGATGTCTGACTATGTCCATTGTGATGTTGGCTGACGATGTCTGACTATGTCCATTGTGATGTTGGCTGACGATGTCTGACTGTGTCCATTGTGATGTTGGTTGACGATGTCTGACTATGTCCATTGTATTGTTGGTTGACGGTGTCTGACTATGTCCATTGTGATGTTGGCTGACGGTGTCTGACTGTGTCCATTGTGATGCTGGTTGAAGATGTTTTGACTGTGTCCATTGTGATGTTGGTTGACAGTGTCTGACTATGTCCATTGTGATGTTGGCTGACGGTGTCTGACTGTGTCCATTGTGATGCTGGTTGAAGATGTTTTGACTGTGTCCATTGTGATGTTGGTTGACGGTGTCTGACTATGTCCATTGTGATGTTGGCTGACGGTGTCTGACTATGTAAATTGTGATGTTGGTTGATGGTGTCTGACTATGTCCATTGTGATGTTGGTTGACGATGTCTGACTATGTCCATTGTGATGTTGGTTGACGGTGTCTGACTATGCCCATTGTGATGTTGGTTGACGGTGTCTGACTATGCCCATTGTGATGTTGGTTGACGGTGTCTGACTATGCCCATTGTGATGTTGGTTGACGGTGTCTGACTATGTCCATTGTGATGTTGGTTGACGGTGTCTGACTATGTCCATTGTGATGTTGGTTGACGGTGTCTGACTATGTCCATTGTGATGTTGGCTGACGGTGTCTGACTGTGTCCATTGTGATGTTGGTTCACGGTGTCTCACTATGCCCATTGTGATGTTGGTTGACGATGTCTGACTATGCCCATTGTGATGTTGGTTGACGATGTCTGACTATGTCCATTGTGATGTTGGTTGACGATGTCTGACTATGTCCATTGTGATGTTGGTTGAAGATGTTTTGACTATGTCCATTGTGATGTTGGTTGAAGATGTTTTGACTATGTCCATTGTGATGTTGGTTGACGATGTCTGACTATGTCCATTGTAATGTTGGTTGAAGATGTTTTGACTATGTCCATTGTGATGTTGGTTGAAGATGTTTTGACTATGCCCATTGTGATGTTGGTTGACGATGTCTAACTATGTCCATTGTGATGTTGGTTGACGGTGTCTGACTATGTCCATTGTGATGTTGGTTGACGGTGTCTGACTGTGTCCATTGTGATGTTGGTTGACGGTGTCTGACTGTGTCCATTGTGATGTTGGTTGACGGTGTCTGACTATGTCCATTGTGATGTTGGTTGACGGTGTCTGACTATGTCCATTGTGATGTTGGTTGACGGTGTCTGACTATGTCCATTGTGATGTTGGTTGACGGTGTCTGACTGTGTCTGATGTTCGTCAGTTTGTGATGTTGGTTGGGGTGTTTTGACTATGTCCATTGTGATGTTGGTTGACGGTGTCTGACTGTGTCCATTGTGATGTTGGTTGACGGTGTCTGACTGTGTCCATTGTGATGTTGGTTGACGGTGTCTGACTATGTCCAGTTTGTGATGTTGGTTGGGGTAGGTTGTATCGTCAGTTTGTGATGTTGGTTGGGGTAGGTTGTATCGTCAGTTTGTGATGTTGGTTGGGGTAGGTTGTATGGTCAGTTTGTGATGTTGGTTGTGGTAGGTTGTATGGTCAGTTTGTGATGTTGGTTGGGATAGGTTGTATGGTCAGTTTGTGATGTTGGTTGGGATAGGTTGTATGGTCAGTTTGTGGTGTTGGTTGTGGTAGGTTGTATGGTCAGTTTGTGATGTTGGTTGGGGTAGGTTGTATCGTCAGTTTGTGATGTTGGTTGGGGTAGGTTGTATCGTCAGTTTGTGATGTTGGTTGGGGTAGGTTGTATCGTCAGTTTGTGATGTTGGTTGGGGTGGGTTGTATCGTCAGTTTGTGATGTTGGTTGGGGTAGGTTGTATCGTCAGTTTGTGATGTTGGTTGGGGTAGGTTGTATCGTCAGTTTGTGATGTTGGTTGGGGTAGGTTGTATCGTCAGTTTGTGATGTTGGTTGGGTGGGTTGTATCGTCAGTTTGTGATGTTGGTTGGGGTAGGTTGTATCGTCAGTTTGTGATGTTGGTTGGGGTAGGTTGTATGGTCAGTTTGTGATGTTGGTTGTGGTAGGTTGTATGGTCAGTTTGTGATGTTGGTTGGGGTAGGTTGTATGGTCAGTTTGTGATGTTGGTTGGAGATGTTTTGTATGCCCAGTTTGTGATGTTGGTTGGGATGGTTCTATGCCTATTGTGATGTTGGTTGAAGATGTTTTGACTATGCCCATTGTGATGTTGGTTGAAGATGTTTTGACTATGCCCATTGTGATGTTGGCTGACGATGTCTGACTATGTCCATTGTGATGTTGGTTGAAGATGTTTTGACTATGTCCATTGTGATGTTGGTTGAAGATGTTTTGCCTATGCCTATTGTGATGTTGGTTGAAGATGTTTTGCCTATGCCTATTGTGATGTTGGTTGAAGATGTTTTGACTATGTCCATTGTGATGCTGGTTGAAGATGTTTTGACTATGTCCATTGTGATGTTGGCTGACAAGTCTGACTGTGTCCATTGTGATGTTGGTTGACGGTGTTTTGACTGTGTCCATTGTGATGTTGATTGAAGATGTTTTGACTATGCCCATTGTGATGTTGGTTGAAGATGTTTTGACTATGTCCATTGTGATGTTGGTTGAAGGTGTTTTGACTATGTCCATTGTGATGTTGGCTGACGATGTCTGACTATGTCCATTGTGATATTGTTTGAAGCTGTTTTGACTATGTCCACTGTAATGTTGGTTGACGGTGTTTTTTTTTATTGTGCCCATTGTGGTGAGTTTATTAATTTGTATTGTGATGTTAGCTGACATGTTTTAACGAGTACCCATTCAAGCATGATATCTTGCCGATTGACGATACGGTATTGGGTGAAAAATAGTTATTGAATTATTCAACAAGTTCGTTACTAACACCTTTTACAGTCCATCTTTCAACTGCAATTACATATAAGTTATGAGAACGTGTAACAAATGACCTTGAGATTTGTCAATGTGAATGTCATCTTCAGTACGAAGAACAGCGACAATTAGTCTTGTTAGTCAGTTTCCGAATACCATGTCTTTCTCCTTTGATGACACGAAGGTTTAAGTTACATGGTAACTACATGTATCATACGATACTGTATCACTCAAGGTTTTCTGAGCGTTACATTTTTTTCAGAATTTCTTGTATTCAATTATAAAGCGAATTAAACTTTCACGTGCATTAAATCAACAGACCCGTACCTCCCACGTAGTTCAGTGGAAAACGTTATATGAAAATAACACAAAATTAAAAAAATTAACATAAAAAAGAACATTTAATACAATAATATCTAAATAAATTTTAATTTATACAAAACGTAGATTTTACAGCTCCTGATTGTTAATCTTGTTTTTTCGGGTTTGCGGGTTTACACTACATACACGACAGTGTGATTGATATGATAACAGGTGTCTTACGTTTAACAGTGCAATCAAATCTACACTCTCTCAATATGTTATCTTGTATCGTTGCTTTCCATGATTTAGTAAGAGTTTTGTCTGTTCACAACGTACCGTGAAATACCTATAACCTACTCGATAAAGATATGCCTCGCTGATTGCCTTCCTGTCATCCTGCTGAACTACCGTACACTAAGCTGTGATATTCTCGAACAATGTCCTAAGGAATCTCTGTGCAGCTATTAAAAGGGCATGATGTCATGTTAACAGGCCACTGCTCGTTCTAAACTGTCGTCTGAAATGAGAAAAAAATCATCAAAACATGCTATGATTATGTTTGGAAGCGACAGAAAGTAACTTAACAAGTTCCGAAATATTTTAACGAGACGTTAGATTATTGATGGCGGTTAGTAAACCTGCTAATTAGCCTCTTACCGTGTCGATAATATGATCCTTACAAGGATTCACAGTCACAAGTGTGCTTCTTACCCTTAATCAGATAAAATTTCAATAAACAATTTTATTATAGGAAGCATTTTTAAGTAGATGTGAGTGTCCTCTATGAATTAATGTTCTATAGATTTTCTAACAAAATAAATGTATTTCTGTCGAAACAACTTCATACGTCCATTACGTTTAAATCTGATAAAATACCGATTTAAAAACTGTGTTGTGTGTTAATCTTACAATCAAATAAAGAATCATCTACATAGAGTAATAAGCCCCAATACTGGGTCTCAGAGAGAGTGTGGCATTGTTCCGTGTTTTAATACATATATCAGTCTTAAGTGGCTTATAAATACAAGGTCAAGTTCAACGCGGTATTACTGGATATACAAATTTAAATTTAAAAAAATGATCAGAGGAAAAGCCACCATCAGGTAGAATGATTCTATCAACATTCGATGTCAGGAGAGAAGGCGATAAAACTTACAGGCGCCTGAGAACACGGACATATGAGGACTTATCATGACGACGTGTCTATAGCATTGTCCTTAACATTTAGTTATCTTTAACAAATGTCCGACCCTTCTATCCCACCACCCCCAGTCCCCCATCCCCAGTCCCACCCCCTCATCCCCCCAGTCCCCGATCCCCACCTCCCCCGGTCCTCAAGTCTTTCAAACATGTCAAGAAGGTACAAATTTGTAACATGTTCTCGGGTCCCTGTGATAATTTTACACCACAAGGAGAACATCACACGTATATACAAAAACAATGGTTATTGACTGGAGGTAATCCATTACATAGCAGTACAGGGACAGGTACATTGTGTAGTAGATCGGAATTACACGTAATTTCAGAACTGATGGATGAAGGTAACCATGCAAATCTTAGCACAGGAAATGAAAATTATTTTTATTGAGACGTCAGATTAATGACGCAGGAACTGTTTTGTGTAGGATTTCAATGACTAAACCATGACAATATTATTTCATGGTACACTACTCTGCCACAATAGAAACCCCATTTATTGGTATCACCTCACATCTATTCCACTTTGATAGTCTAGGAAAGTTATCATCCGCACAAACTACAAACTGTATAGTAGACTTAAACAGTAGACTTTGTACGTTGTTAATAAAATTGCATGGTTTAGCCAAGGGTATACTCTTAGAAACTTCCTCCTCATTACGTGTTTTTGTTATCTTTGTGTGTGTCTTTGGGTCTCCGTTTATATTGTCCTTGTGTCTGTCTCTCTGTCTCTATTTATTTTCATTTTGTCTTTTTGTATCCGTCTTTATATAAACAATGTATGTCTTTTTTGTCTTTGTCTCTGCGTGTGTTTCGTCTTTGTTTGTGTCTGTCACTCTGTCTCTATTTATTTTTCTTTTGTCTTTTTGTATCCGTCTTTATATATACAATGTATGTCTTTTTTGTCTTTGTCTCTGCGTGTGTTTGGTCTTTGTGTCTATCTCTCCATCTACATTTGTCTATGATTTCTTTTCTCGTTTTATATCCGTCTTTACATTTATTTTTATGCTTTCGTCTGTAGTCTTTATTTCATTAATGTGCTAATGCTGATTGACTGTCATTGCAGTTGCGTTTGTGTCTTCGGGCACAAAGCAACATAAAACACTTGATAGTTTGCAACTAGCCTCCTGACGTTTGAGGTAGCCTCTCTGAGGAGACATCAAATTGACCCTGACTACTAAGGGGAGCTATTAAATCAGTGATCAAATAAATCTGCCCTTCATTTTCCCGTTGCAGATATTCATAGTTGTGGTGACTCGCATTGCAATTTTTAGTGTGTGCACACGGAAGTATCTGTAGATAAAATGATCAGGTTAAGATTACAGAAAATGCTTGAACATTTTATGAGAAGGTGTGTAATGTTGTATTGGCATGTTATATAACATTTCAAAATATGACTACGATAGAAAAATAAACAAGATGTATATATTGTATATATTGAATTATTGTCCCAGACGAGTACACGCGACAAATCTGGTCACACCATTTACAAATACACGGCAGTCGAAGAAATCCAGCACAGATGGTCACTAATCAGGTTATTCCAGCTTATTGAACGAAGTGAAGTCTGAAGTTCCTCGTGGTAAAATCTAATTTAAATCTCTCATGATATGAATTATGTATAAATGCATTTTACTTTTCATTGCGAGTAGGGGATAGTTGGATTAAATTTTCCTATAACACATAATGTGCCATACATATAACGTACATCGATAGTTTAAGCCTATCTGTACTTGAAATAGACTTCTACAATCCCTGAGCAGTGTTTCCATGTCAATGTTCTTAATGATTGGATTACTCTTGTGTCAAAACTGTGATCATAGTCAGACCATAAAAACAATGATAAGTCATTTTGAAAATCTCGTTTGTTACACAAAATAATATGTATATCGTTGTATATTTCCAAATATTTCGAAATGAAATAAAAATTTGGCAAGTTTATCTATAGTTGCAAACTTTGAAATGGGTATAAACTCCGATGTCTGCATACCGTTCTATCTAGATCGTACATCGGAGTACGTGGGTTTAAATTTCGCAGCTTGAGATATCGTATATAAGGATACGATACTTTTGCTTTCAAAACCTGTAACTAATGTGTTCTCTCAGCTGGTAACTGATGTGTTTTCTCGCCTGATAAATGGTGTGTTCTTTCAGCTGGTAAATGGTGTGTTCTCGCATCTTGTAACTGATGTTTTCACTCAGCTGGTAGGTGGTGTGTTCTTTTCAGCTGGTAACTGGTGTGTTCTCTCAGCTGGTAACTGGTGTGTTCTCTCAGCTGGTAACTGATGTGTTCTTGGAATCTGTAACTAATGTGTTCTTGCAGTCTATAACTGATATGGTCTCGCATCTTGTATCCGATGTGTTCTCGCATCTTGTTACTGATGTGTTCTCTCAGCTGGTAACTGATGTGTTCTCGCAGCTTGTAACTGATGTGTTCTTGCAGTCTATAACTGATGTGTTCTCGCAGCTTGTATCTGATGTGTTCTCGCATCTTGTAACTGATGTGTTCTAACAGTATATAATTGAGTTGCTTTAACAGCCTATAGATCTATGCTCTTGTCGCCTCTAATTCATGTGGCCTTACAGCATCTATCACATGTGTTATCAAAGTTTGTCCATTTAGACCCTTCGGCTATCAAGTGGAAACGAAGGGAAGTAGTTTTGGGAGATTATATATCATATGGACTCCATGTTTGTTACTTTATAACAGCCTGATAACATAGACCCCGGGACATGATAAATGTATCATAGTGGATGATTTCTCATCTTATTATTATCTTATTCGTTTAGAGAGTTTAGAATTTTTGTACTTTAATGAGAAAATGTGTTGATTATCATGGTTTAATCGGAATGTTCAATTTTGAGAAAAAAAACATTTAATAAACCCTGCAGTAATCAAATCACCGTTATATAGGGTATTATAAAGATGACGGACGTTTGATTTCGATCAATATGGTGTTATATCAACCTGGTAGAAAAAATTACATAACGCCATATGACCTCATCAAAGGTCCATAAATGACAAAACAGGTTCACATTCCTAGAAAGGCGATGTTGCTGTGGGTAAAATGTATCATACCTCCTCGCAGTTAAGGCATATTACATCGCTGTAAAATGAATTTGTCAGAGGAAATAGATCAAACACCTGGACCGGTGTTCAATTACTCGCGTGACTAAAAGACACATGAAATTCAGTGAAATATATATCAATGACACAAATATCCGTGAATACTCATACACAGGTCAAAGGTAACCGATGTGAAATTACTAGAAAAAAAAAAAAAAAAAAAACACAATACATACAAAATAAATTAGCTCAATGAAATATGTATAACCCGCATCCAAATTAGATAATATTGGACTGCGTGAAGAAGGTTCTGGAAATACCATGTGAACACACATAAATACGAATTGCGACAGACATGTCAAGACTATCAGCGGATGTAATATTTGAAAAATTAATTTCCGGTTTCCTAATAAATTGAGTAAACAACAAATAATACGAGTAGAAAAAGCAGGTGACTGTGTTCTTCTGAGACGAGATCAACAATATTCATGTTGATATGCTGTCATGCAGCCCGAGTCTTCCTCTGCTCCACAACCAGACATAAGTTATGTTCTCGGAAGAATATTTGATGTGGGGACAGAGCGCACCCCTATGTTTCCATAGAAACATCACAGATGTGATATGTATCGTTACTACTAAAATACTCCACCTTTGATATGTGTCGTTACCATGGAAACACCACACCTGTGATATGTATCGTTACCATAGAAACAACACACCAGTGATATGTATCGTTACCATAGAAACACCACACCTGTGATATGTATCGTTACCATAGAAACACCATACCAGTGATATGTATCGTTTCCATAGAAACAACACACCTGTGATATGTATCGTTACCATAGAAACAACACACCAGTGATATGTATCTTTTCCATAGAAACAACACACCTGTGATATGTATCGTTACCATAGAAACACCACACCAGTGATATGTATCGTTTCCAAAGAAACAGCACACCTGTGATATGTATCGTTACCATAGAAACACCACACCAGTGATATGTATCGTTACCATAGAAACAACACACCTGTGATATGCATCGTTACCATAGAACACCACACCAGTGATATGTATCGTTTCCATAGAAACAGCACACCTGTGATATGCATCGTTACCATAGACACACCACACTGTGATATATGTTAATACAACACCTGCATTAGTGAAATTTGATTTGCAAACGAAAGTGCGTGACTCGTCCATGTGTTTAGAAGTTGTGTTTCCGTTTGAGGAAGTAATTAGTGGTAGAGGTTTATACATGTCTTATATTATTAGAAATTAACTTTATTGAGCAATGCACGTGACGTTTGTACTTAGCAATTATATAGTTTTATTCCTTTGAGAAAGAAGTTCTAAAGTAAAGCGACATCAATGTGTGGTCAGGCGTACTAATCCGGCGTGCAGCAGGTATCTTACCAACTGTCGTTATGAAGTCTGCCTTTCTTGTGAAATTCTGTCTCTTTATTGTAGCCATGTATCCCCACGAGAAGAGATAGCCTCGTCTGTGGCGGGGTCAGGCAAAGTAATCCCTTGGGGTCAGGATAGCTAATCTCAAAGGACAATACAGAAATATGAACATGCGTAATTTGATGTCTAGATGCTTTACAAATTTAGGGAGACACGAAATATTCACGCGATTGAAAAGGCTGAGAAAATCTGGAATTACAGAAACATATGAGCGGTGTTGTTGTGTATATAACCGTGTTTTGTCACGCGACGTCACTGTCCTAAGATAAAAAGTATGTGGCGGTGCCGCGTTGGTCTGGGATATTAACATAATGCGTGTCAATTTCACAACACGGTTCAATATATAGATGACATGATTAACTCTAATTAAACGGAATGCTCACAGTGAAGTAATTTTAAATTGCCGTGATATATCTGTATTGAGTTGCATCTTTTCCGTGTGAAATCCCCCATAACCAGTGATCTCTTATTGTTTCAGCGAGCTATTGGACACGTTTTATTTTGCTTGTTTAAAACATATTTTGTCGAAACTGTAGCCTTCGATGATAAAGACTTCACAGAAAATTAAACAAAATAACACCATTAATATGTCGCTGGCATTTAACCAATCGCCCCTGTTGTTTAGCGTTGAATAAAAGCGTCATTTTGCTGTACATTGGAAACTTAATACAAAATTAACCATTGTTTCTGCAGGAAAATCTACACTTTGGCACCGAACACGTAATAACAAGCCCCAATACCTCTATGTACCCGCGCGTATGTCCATTTCGATCGTGATCAATCACTCCGGTCGTTGTTAATGGGTTTGGACAAGTGACTGCACTACAAACGTAATGTCCACGATCTCACGTGTTTTAACAGCTGTTAGAAACATGCACTTGTCATACGTTTGTGATCGAAATGGTCAGATGGAATAACAAAAGTGTCTCTGATTCTCGCTTATGTATTATACTATGCTGATGTACTTGTTTTCCGTAAAAGGTTCGCACCCAATTCGTTATCTAGACACGCCGACCGTAGGATCATGCATTATTCAAATCGGTATCGAAGTAAAGACCCCTGGCACCGTCCGTGTACTCTGGCGCTGTCACCACTAATTCTCTCCCTGTCTCCGTGGACCAATGTGCGACCGTTTGTAACGGACGATAGTTTTTTTTCATTTCGGAACACAAACTAACTCCGGAACGATTGCTAAGGCAAAATTAGCGAAAAGCCATGTTTAGATAACAATGTTGAAGTTCAGTTTATATATCTGCTTTGTGATATGGGGACAGTAAAATGTTGAAAGTTCAAGCCCAAAGCCTAATAATTCAGCATAGCTTTACTGATACCAACAAACTACAAACTACAATATTATACTTTGGTAGAGGTTATTTTACCTTTTTATCATTTTGGTTTAATCTCGGACTTAAAGTTAACAAGTTGGCTATTTTGTACCTTTTAGAACTACATTCACTGACTTTCAAATTATTTGCAAAGAATATTTTCCAATGGTCAGTTTGGACAGTCAAAATTGGTTGAAATGCCATCTCTCAATGTAAAATTAGACTGTCTAACTATAGCACATGGGGAATCCGGAACTTAGTTCCTGACTCTTTCATAGTTTTTACGCAAAGTTTTGGGCAAATATACAATATTACACGCTGTGTGCTGGGATCGGAATTTCATTTGCTGTGTTTGGCTCATTTCTTGTCGATTTTAAAATATACACTGTTTGGCGAATAAAAAAGCAAGCATGTTGTGCCTCATTCATGGTGGAGCAAATGTTTGTAAATCGATCTAGCTAGATCTTTAAAGGATTTACAAAAATTAAATATGGTATATTTGTTTATATGGCGAATGGTGGAATACGATTTCTAAGTAGTTCCTTTTTGCACAGTTTTACATAAAAAATGTAAAATCCGAACTTGTACTGAATATTAATAAATAGTGTCAGATCCACTAAAATATAGACTCATTTAGGAGCTATCATATCAGTAATACAATTATACATAGGTTGCATGCTTTACATGATTGCGAGGCGAGGTATAACCCGATTGAAAAGCTACCTTTATGCATAAACGGGGGGATGGATAATGGTTGCAAATTACATTTAACAAGTGGAAGTATTACTACCGAAGAAGGGAAGGTGTGAACGACACACTTACTATAGTATTGAACAAAGTATTGATACTATTGTATTGAAGTATTCAAATAATCGAGTCAAGTATACAACGACCTCTGTGATTGGTCGGGGGCGGAGTTTAGACAACCTGAATAGTTGATCTGATACCCAATTTGTTCCGGTAGGCGGAGTTATTGTACACTATCAGTTACATAACAATTACTAAGTAATCGCTGGAAAAATGTCCGACGACGGCAACAGTACGCAAAATTTTCTTCGACGAAATTATGTCCGATACGAACGATATGGGGAATCCTGTTTTTGTACAAGGCGATGTGGTTGTGATGGATAATTGTGGATTCCATCACCATAGACAGGGAGAGCGCATTTTAAGAAATATGATGAAAGAATATGGCGTGTCCCTGGTTTTTCAGCCGCCTTATTCCCCGGAATACAACGTAACTGAATATGTATTCAATGTCATGAGACAGAGGCTTCGGGCAAATACCCGACTTGTGTCAGAATTTCTGGAACTTGCAGTAGTAAATGCTCTAGATATTCCGCCCAAGCAACTTCAAAGTTTTTTCACATGTTGCGGATATGTATAATTTTCGATGGAAAGATAAAAAATAAAATAAAAAATATATGGGACCACAGAATTCCTTTATTTTTTAATGCAGTATGAATTATCGGTATATATCAGGAGGTCCCAGGTAATTCGTGATTCTTTGTTACATATAATAGAGCTTGGGTTTAAACCGAAATATTTTGAGCCAACCCTCCCCCCCCCCCCTTTCAAAAAAATAAATAAATAAATAAAACTAGTACAGAATGACTATATGACTATATTCACTGTTAAGATGTTATGAATTCTCCGGTCCCAGTGATCTAACCTGTTGATATATATTTTTTACCTAAATTAGTTTAGTACGGAGTAACTTTCGTTTTCTCGTTGTACCATCGATGGAAAAGCAAGGTATCATTGGGTGTAGAACGAAAAAAATGGGACAACCCAATTAGGTCTGATCTGAAGCCACCTGTGACTTGGACTCTTCCAATTAACCTCTCGCGACAGTCGAGTGTTTGTAAAATGCCGATGTCTGCACAGTATTTTTTCACCTGGCTCCACCCACAATCGATCTAGACTTGGCTCTGCCAATCAGAGAGCTTGTTGCATAAATTTAAGGAATTCGATTGGTGAAGTACTTCAGTACAATACTATCAATACTTTGTTCAGTACTACAGTACTTGAAACGTTCACACCTTCCCTTCATCGGTAGTAATTGAACTCATAGGTTCCTTAGATCCTCAAGACTTTGAATTCACCAAATTCGGCTATTTATCAACTGCGCCATAATGCCGCGCTTATTACGAAGACCAAGGTCGCAGAATCTCGACATCAAGTATCGCAACATTTTGGGTGCAGTGATAGACAATTTTCCTGTTGTTAAGTCGTTTACCATTCATCAAACGCCATGGTGATGGCGCTGTCCAGCACATTTACGTCCCAGCGAACAATGGTCACGTCAGCAGAACTTTCCTGTAGCAGAACAACTCACAGGTGCTTGATGGGCCATCGAAATCACCCGATTTTTAACCATTTGAACTAGTTTGAGTAATGCACGAGAGAACGTCATAAGGATTTGTCAAACGAGATAGCCTGAGGATTGAACAACGAATGCAACACACTCTCTCTTTGAATTGGTTTACAGGTTCCATGTAATGCTGTCTACCTCGCAATCGGTGATCAAACCTGTTACTAACAGGTGTTACATTTAACTTCCAATAAAATCAACTGTATGTAAAGTTTTATAATTAATCGCAACAACAGTTTCAACAAAACTGATCAATAACTTTATTAATACATGATTAGTCAGGATTTACACAGAAAACAATTAACCACAACATAAAGTTGTTGTACCCCTCTCATGTGTTTTAGTATAATTACGGAACGCGAATTTTGTCGGCGTCGTCAGCCGTCGTCTCAGAATAAGACTTTTTGATTTCAGCATTGATCATCCGTACTGACTCTAGAACATTTCAAATCCAGTGTTTTATCTGTCGTCAGAATTGTATGTAAATATGACAAGTAATTAATTTTTAATTACCAGTTTGATGACTACGGTATTAGAAGATGAGTATTTTAACTTTACTATCAATACATAGATTAACTAGGTATTCTATTTCATACGAAGTATTATAGCTTTGAGATGGAAGATATCAGGAAGAAAGAAAATCATTTACGTTTTGTTGTGAGTATAAATATGAGGAAACACAACACAATACTGTACAAATGGTAGTAGTTTGTGCTGTAAGGAAACTGATTCGTCATGGCGAACGAGGACAATGCTAACACGCACATCCTAGCCTTCTGAGAATGAGAGATTAAAACGATGAAAAAGATCAACAGTATTGATGGCCAGTCTGAGTAAACAGGAAAGATTGTTGGTTTTCGTGAATATCATCTTACTGGGGGTTAGGAGGAAGTAAACTGAGAAAAGATTAATACTCTTTTGCTTGGTTCATTTTTCATCCAAATTGACATTTGGTTGTCTCAGATATCTAATTCCCAAGTAAACATCAGGCCAATTTACACTATATACATTTCATCTCAACGCTATATATCCACAGACATCAATTCGTGCCGAAAGACACACAAAATGTGTCTACAGATATGCACACACTCCGTGTTTACAGACACATATAGTACGTGTCAACAGACATATAGTACATGCCTACAGATATATAATACATGTCTACAGACATACAGTACATGTCTACAGACATACAATACATGTCTACAGGCATACAGCACATGTCTACAGACATACAGCACATGTCTACAGACGTAAAATACGTGTCTACAGACATACAGTACATGTAAACAGTCATGCAGTACGTGTCTACAGACATACAGCACATGCCTAGAGACATAAAATACGTGTCTACAGACATACAGTACATGTAAACAGTCATGCAGTACGTGTCTACCGACATACAGTACGTGTCTGCATACATAAAATACGTGTCTACAGACATACAGCACATGTCTACAGACATAAAATACGTGTTTACAGACATTCAGTACGTGTCTACAGACATAAAATACGTGTTTACAGACATACAATACATGTCTACAGACATACAGCACATGTCTACAGACATACAGCACATGTCTACAGACATAAAATACGTGTTTACAGACATTCAGTACGTGTCTACAGACATAAAATACGTGTTTACAGACATTCAGTACGTGTCTACAGACATAAAATACGTGTTTACAGACATACAATACATGTCTACAGACATACAGCACATGTCTACAGACATACAGCACATGTCTACAGACATACAGTACGTGTCTACAGACATATAGTACATGTCTACAGACATATAGTACATGCCTACAGATATACAGCACATGTCTACAGACATATAGTACATGCCTACAGATATATAATACATGTCTACAGACATACAGCACATGTCTACAGACATACAGTACGTGTCTACCGACATAAAATACGTGTTTACAGACATTCAGTACGTGTCTACAGACATAAAATACGTGTTTACAGACATTCAGTACGTGTCTACAGACATAAAATACGTGTTTACAGACATACAATACGTGTATACAGACATACAATACATGTCTACAGACATACAGCACATGTCTACAGACATACAGTACGTGTCTACAGACATAAAATACGTGTTTACAGACATTCAGTACGTGTCTACAGACATAAAATACGTGTTTACACACATACAATACGTGTCTACAGACATAAAATACGTGTTTACAGACATTCAGTACGTGTCTACAGACACCAGTTCGTGTCCACAGACATACAGTACATGTAAACAGTCATACAGTGCGTGTCTATAGACATACAGTACATGTAAAAAATACATACAGTGCGTGTCTACAGACAAAAAGTACGTGTCTACAGACATAAGTACATGTCTATTGACATGCAATACGTTTCTACAGACATACAGTACATGTCTACAGACATACAGTGCGTGTCTACAGACATACAGTGCAAGTCTATATACATACAGTGCGTGTCTACAGACATACAGTGCATGTCTATATACATACAGTGCGTGTCCACAGACATACAGTACATATCTACTGACATGCAATACGTGTCTACAGACATACAATGCGTGTCTACAGACATACAGTGCATGTCTATATACATACAGTGCATGTAAACAGTGATGCAGTACGTGTCTACAGACATACAATGCATTTCTGCAGACATACAAGACATGTCTACAGACATACAGTGCGTGTCTATATACAAATAATACGTGTCTACAGGCAAATAGTACATGTCTACAGACATACAGTACGTGGTTACAGACATACAGTGCGTGTCTATATACATATAATACGTGTCTACAGGCATACAGTACATGTCTACAGACATACAATACATGTCTACAGACATACAGTGCATGTCTATATACATACAATACACGCTACAAACATACAAAACGTGTCTACAGACATACAATACGTGTCTACATACATACAGTACATGTAAACAGTCATGCAGTACGTGTCTACAGACATACAATACATTTCTACAGACATACAAGACATGTCTACAGACATACAGTACGTGTCTATATACATATAATACGTGTCTACAGGCATAGAGTACATGTCTACAGACATACAGTGCGTGTCTTTATACAAATAATACGTGTCTACAGGCATACAGTAGATGTCTACAGACATACAGTACGTGTCTACAGACAAACAGTGTGTGTCTATAGACAGACTATGTGCCTACAGACACGCAATACCTGTCGAGTGACTCGACATTCATGAAATGTCTCCTATATCGAGGTTGAGATGAATTATTTCGAGGTCACATCGAAAAGTTATTTCCAGGTTAATGGGGGGAGACAGATTGACCATTAAATGTCTGTAAGGTTACATGCCTATTGCGGACAAGGGAGCTTCCTGCAGGCGTAAAGGTGTAGCCTGTCAGTTCTCGCCAAATGTATCATTTGTTTCCTCCTCCCTTGGCTAAATTGGGTGGGGGAGGAGGCATTGACAATTTCCAGCAGACTCGTCCAAAAACGGAAAACATAGCTATTTATTTCATGGCGCTCTCCTCTTTCTGCTTGGTGGAAGGGGAGGGGTGGAAACGAGGGAGAGAAGGGGAAGGGAGAGCGATGGGGGAGGGGAGGAAAGAGGTAGCGCCGCGGCACGTACGACTGGTTACTGAATCAGGACCAGTTGTAAACACTTGGGTATCACTCACAACTAACAACATCAGTCATACTCGTGTTTTCAAAACATTCTTTTGCGGGAGTGAAAGTGATCTGAAGACAGAAATACCGAAACAGATTGGTAGAAAAGGTCGACCGCGAGCCCCCAGATTTACAAACATTCCTTCGTTCGCGAAAGGATGAAGATTCATAGCTTTTTAGTGAGAAGTGGCTGAAAGACGTTCTTAATGTACTTAAGTGATAGTGGGGAAGGGGCACGCTTGTCGATGTTACAGCGTGGTGTTGTATTTGCAGTGAGCAGACATTTGGTTTCGTGTCAATGGTAACTAGCCATTCCATTCCGGTCCCCGGAACAAAAGCCACTCTCCAGCCACAGTTCGCTGAGATCAAGTACCCACAACTATACACACGGAACATGATATGGCCATAGTAAATCAAGAGCGTGTGCTGTGTAACGATAGGATCACTTGGTTTCACAATTAACCGACCAGAAATAACGAGATCGTTAGCCAGAATAAGCTGTTTTCCATTACGTTTGACATTTTAGGTATACTGTCTCTACACATACTAGCTGTATTTGTATTAAACTGAGCAGGTTTCAAAGAACAGGAGGTGACAAGAACTTCAAGCTACCTGTAAACAAGGTACAGGTTGACAATTTTAGAAATGCTCCCCGAAAGATGGGTATAGCTGTAATTACTATACAAGGCCCTGTAGTTATTGTGCCCACTAGAAGAACCACTTTAATTATGTTAATTCCATATGTTGTCACAGAACTATAAATTACAATTACAACCGTTTTGTAATTTCACAAAACCTTGATGAAATTTTCAAAAGTTAATTAAATTGTCTAATGTTACCTTTTAGAGTATTGGCGCATGATATTAACTTCTCAGTCATTCAGGAGAAGAAAAAGATACAATAGATCTCATACTGAAAGGTTATGTGAGTCATGGCGATACCGTCAATATCTTAAAACTCTTTCGCTATTTTACAGATGACCCTATTTATGACTTGACTAATTTTCGAGTGTCAAACGCGACGTGTTTACAATTATTTGCTTTAAATAGTATGTGAATGGGACAGAAAATGTAGATGGCCATATCGTAGATTTTACATGACGTTTACAGCAGGCTTGGCATAATTGCTGAATACTTAACACTTGTTCAGGATCGAGATATTTACTTGTGTGACGGAACTACTGTTCATACTCTTGAGTTTTAGAAGAGAAACATTTTTATGTGTGACAGAACTACTGTACAAAATCTTGAGTTTTAAAAGAGACATTTTTCTGTGTAAAAGAACTACTGTACAAAATCTTAAGTTACAGAAACGAGACGTTTTATGTGAGACTTAAATACGGTATATAATCTACGTTTCTGTGTAACTACTGTTAATAAACGTCTAAAGAACTTATTTCTTGTATGACGTAACGGTTGTATATGAATTTGGGGTTTAGGAATGAGCAATATCCTTGCGATACATAACTACTGTGCATAAACTGCAGTTCTAAGAACGAGGCGTTTTCTTGGGTGACGTAACTACAATACATAACTCATACCTCTACCTTAAGGAAGGAATTTCTTTTATTTTGTGACACAACAAATGCACGTACACTTAAAATGGAGCTTTAAGCACGAACGGTTTTCTTTTGTGACGTAATAACTGTAATAAAATCAAACTTTACCTTAGCTATGTGACATAGTCATATTTACGACATAGCCTATGTCGTAAGTATGATTGTGTTGAAATGAAAACCCCCAGTTGTGTAAGGTTGATAGTCATAGTCATAGGTATGCTTCAGATTTAATTTCGTAAATAGCTTCAAACGCATGTTCGCCTCTGAATTTACCATACTGGAAAAAAGTTTATCGGCCAAGATATTCCTCAGAAATCGGAAAAGGGCGGAACAAGTTTTACGTGTTACATATAAATAAACTGGAGGTCAGCAGCTGCAGTGGACGCGCGCGGAAAGTGATTGATTCCGTGGACGAGACGACGACGTGATTTGAGCATGCGGAATGTCACTGTTTGGTATGTAAAAGACGGCAATTCAGTAATAACATGACGAGGGATGAGCTGCTAATCTGTTGGCCACCTGACATACGATATCGGACGCTGTGTTATGACCCCTGTCTTTGTCCGAGATCGCGATTAGCCAGCCCACAACAAGACATGCCGATGACTCGTCAATAATGCTGAAAACGAAATAAGTAATTAAAAAGCAAGCCGATATGATATGTGAGTGTACAGAACAGAGGAGGACAAAGCATCGACAATAATGAAAATAATGAGAATATAGGCAGCTAACTCAACACAAAGAAAGAAGAGTGCACAGAGGGGAGATAATTTGATACCACATGCAGCTCGTCATACCGAAGTGAGCACGCCTCCTTTCGCAATATCTACACATATTCTTCCATTAACATCATCAAAAATATCACCTTTATCGTCATTTTGATTTCTTCAAATATTGAAATAAAGGCCACCAAAGTTGATAATTTATCGTAATGCATTTCACTTCATGTCGTAAGAGGTGACTAACTGTGAGGCCTCCGGCATAATGGCTTTTTTCCACGTCTTCTTCCAATGGGGCATTGAAGAGATTGAAATATGTCTGCTGCCTGAATTGCAACACTTAGGATGTTGTCTTTTTTGTCTATTTTCATCACAAACAAAACAAAATGGAAGAGTAAGATTTGATATATAATGTATATGTTATGGTAAAGAGTATTTTTTTTCATTAGTTTGCTTAACTTGTTTGTTCGGGACAGATCTCGGTAAATGTTCGCTGTCTGCTACCGTTCAGTTACTGACCCGAGTACCTGCAGACATGAATTCCCACACAACCCTCCGTTAAACATTCCCGAAGTAATTCAATAATCATACTACAAGAAAAGTGTTCATCCTGGTTTGTTCCTGAGACTTAAACATGAACAACTTTATCCAAAACAAGACTTTCATCCAGTTTCTATGGTATAATACACGTCTGAGAGTACAAAGGGTTATGATTTAAATATCAATACTTTAAAACAAAGCAAGGCAGGCACTATAAAGAATTTCCGTATCTTTTGAATACTTGAACAAATATGATATGTGTCCTTTCATGTGTATGTGATGGTTTTAGAAGTTAATCATCCTTCATCAGAGTGGAGCATTAGAGTAGCTATGTAACACTTACCACTCGGTCTGTTTCAAGTTAAAGGCTAAACAAATGGGCGTCATAATAACGTATTTATAGGAACATCTACCAGATCGAGAAATGAAAAACAGTTTTTATCAAAACAGTTTCGGTTCGTTTAATCTTTTTTCTTCTTTATCATGGAACAAAGCTTTCTTTGTGTTTTACAGTGGAGAAGAAAGCACATGAACTAAAAATCTGAGTGAAGCAAAATTCTCCATCGTCATTAAAGAGACTATCTGTTCATCTTGTGAATAACAAAATTAAGGAAGTTCTTCCCTCTTTCTTCGCGTTGACCCAGGCAATGTGAACTAAACATTGCATTTATCAATTCCTTTAGAAGATGCACACATACAAAAGCGGTTCGTTTGTGGGATTCGGGGGGCAAAATATTGACCTCTTTTATTTTCATGCTAAAAATTCAAAATGTGTTGCTTACAGATACATCCATTTACAGCTTATCAGTATGTTCCTATGATCTAGAAGATGGTTATTTCCGACTTTTACTGAAGATCACGTGAATTCTCCGCGGGAAACAATCACGACGTCGTCTCTTCGCAGAGTGTATGGAGGGGGCGTGGCATGATCTTCCCATACTGTTTTGTTCGCAGATTCTAAACTCGGAACGCAATATCGTTGAATGACGACAGTGTTTGTACACGAGGCGTCTTTGGTAACTGGAATCATTATCGACTGGTCCATATTGGCAGAGTTGGGGTTATCATTTTCGTTATTTGCTTTCACACTAAACAGTATTCATATTCTTCTAGTATCCAGACAGGTTTTGGCATTTTAGATCAGAATCTGTTTTCACGCATAAACGACTGTTTTTAGGGAGCTAATACTTATTTTGCCTCACGCCAGAAGCTCGCAAGAGTACAATGGGGTTTATAAATGAAGCAGTTTATATAAAAATGACATGAAAACAAAAGTGCCTACATAAAACACGTCATCCTTTATCATGTTACTGTACGTCACAGCAGTTATCGGCTGTATACCCAACAAATCACACACGTTTCATATTGTTTGCCTTTAGCAGTCCGTGTATGTTCTCTAAAGTGTTGACGAGAATCATGGCGCGAACATTACTCCGGCCAGTCGACCGGAAATGAGAAATCACATGCATAGTGTCAGATGATTTCGCATGAAGTCATTTTACATCGGGTATATAGACAACGGTGGAATTCGAAGAATTCGTTACACTTCGTTGTAGTATAAAGTGCTTGCAAATTTGAAATAAATAATTTTTTTATTGAAATGGACAAATGTATGAGAACAGTCCATACCAGTTCGGTATTGTAAGAAGACCACTATAGATGACGTTTTTCGCTTAGTGGTTGTAAGCAGTAACGACTTAGAGACGTAGTTGTTGTTAACGACAAGATATAACCGGACGACTTTGTACAACCTGACCTTGCTTGTCCTTGGCTGTCAAACAATAATTAATTCATCTCATCAAACGCAATGGTAATAGCTTCACTGACAGAAAGCAAGAGGGTCGACGTTGTGTTCTCATGGTAATAATGGCACGGAAACTGCATCGGTACTTAACAATGGTTCATAGCTGTGGATGGCACCGAGCGCATAAAGTAATACGCGGGCCTGAGACGATACAGATAAACACATAACAGTGGTATGAAATAAAACTTGTACCTATTGAGGGCGTGAAACAGTCCCTTCCTCCGAAATTTCTTAAAACTTTGCTGCCATACTGATATATAATGACGTAACGCAAAAATGACGTCACACGTTGCCATTTCGTTCAGCATTCTGTTTTCACATGAAACAGTATAAGGGATGAAAAATTGACCATTTCACCTCCTAACCAAATCTTCCGCAAGCAATCTTCGAAATAGTGCGGCATTGTTGTCTAAAATGTGTGATAGACGGAAAAAATGTGAAGATGGAACAAAGACCTTAGAGAGGTGCTGATGATATGACTCAGTATGAAGACTGGGCACAAGGCCGTTGAATGAGCATAGACTTATTATTGAATTCATGTGTAATCTATGTCGTAAGTTTGCCTCGGTCAATATTTGTTTTCTTCTGCATATTAACGAAGTACAAAGTCCATAACTGTTTTGATCATGTAATCAAGAAAGATAGATGATGACGCATCTGAATTGGTAACAAACTGCATCTTTTCAGGTCGTCGTTGCCGTATTTCAAGAATCTATTTTTAGCGGCGTCTGATATTAACTGGTTGAACTGGAAATATCCAGTTGATATCATAATTTAACAAAAATCACGTGTAAGGGATTCACCAAATGACAGAAAGCATACAGCCTCATTATATACTGATATGAGCCCTCTCAGCGCACTGTGATGAGGCAGGTATCTGGAATGTGAAAAAGCAACAGCGATATAAACTAGAATTAAAGTGTAAATATTCAATTTCATGTTTGAACCCTGTCCTCCAGACCGCACCACGCATACACTGATACAAACCCCAAGAGTTATTATATAGAATCCAAATACAAAAAATGAAATATGAATTTGAGCTCGATAGTGACGTGGAACCGTTTACGACTGTGGGTATTTTGGCTGCTACTGTTGGATAGCAATGCTGATAGTGATTCGGTCGGCATATATATAGTTTAACGCTTATTACGTAGTAAAAACCCTTCGTGGGCATCTGATACCATCAGGGGTGATTAAAAGCACATCTACGGTTCTTGGTTGTTACTAAACTCTGCCTTTTGGTTTGGAGTTATCAGCATACCTCGAAATACTTCATATGAAATTCAAACGTTCTTAACCAGCACAAGATGTCGCTTTTGCGTGTGCAAAACGCAAAAATACTTAAACTCATTTTTATATTAGACATTTGACTGAAAATGGAAGTTAATTATTCGGCAAATGTCAGTAACGACACATTGGAATTATCGTAATAACGTGGTTTGTCGGTTCCCGCGGTTCTTACCCCGGAGGTATATGTAATTATCGTCCAAGTCGATGGTACGTTGTGTACTACAAACGTACTTTGTCCCCGTTTTACAACCAATTCGCCCCGAAGCTCCACTTCACCAACTTATCAACACTGACGTTTCTCTTGAACACAATCGACCCCTTTAGCTCCAAAGGAGTGTACTTAGATATGGTTAGTCATCTTTCACATGTCCATGTTTCAATTACATTGAACCTTTCCGAAGACAAGAAGGGATCGGTGACCCCAGGTGAAGATCCGAGGTGCGTGCTTCAACGCCCCCGACCGATGATGGTTTGTGTTTCCTAGGAAGTTGAGAAACCAATCTAATTGTTCTGAATGACATGCAACGGACCTTTCGCATGTTGTTCGGTGAGATAGTCACCGGTTACACTTGAACTATAAGGAGACCCTGCCTCACATTGACTGACTATTCACCCAACAACACCGAACAAACCGACTACATGGCAATTACAACGAGTCTGGCATTGTGGTCGGCCATTATCTATAGTTCCTTTTAACGGTGACGTCTGGTAAATTTTTGTAAAGAAATTGTAGTTGGTTCATTCACAACAGGCACTCAACCGAGATATGTCGGCAGCTCTTGATCTTCCACACTAACGACAGAAGAAATGATTCAGAATCACCATCAATGTTTTATCATATACTCAAGTGTAAACAGGAGAAAACACTGATAATGTCAACCCGGACGTATGTAATAACCAGTGAAAAATGGTGGAAAATAGGAATAGTAATTGCCAGAAAAATAAAACAACAGAAAAACTCAGTAGTGTTAAATGGAACATATATTTTAATTGTTCTAGTTCATGTGCGTGGTGATAATAGGTTGAATCGTTAAGTTCAGAACAATGCTCGAATGTTTGTCGTTATGGATATATCAGGTACAAGTTGTATTTATTCACTTGTTTCTTTCAGGCTTAAAGTAAAAGCCAAAGCCTTGTTACTGGTAATTTGTAAGTATACAATCTAGTTTCTCTGTGGAAGTAGGTTTGGTAAACATTTGCAGGAACTAATTTTGCGGTATTGTGACGTAACTATTTTTGCGGTAATGTGACGTAATTAATTTTGCGGTATTGTGACGTAACTAGTTTCGCGGTATTGTGACGTAACTAGTTTTGCGGTCGGAGTGACGTAACAAATGTAGATGTCAGAATGACGCTCCTATCGCTGTAGAACTGGTGTAACTAGTTTTGTTGCAGAATAATCAAGGTTGACAGAACTAGGAACTATCAAACTAGTTTTGTTGTAGCTTCGGGCTTATGAAAAATGACATTTTATGCTGTGGATTTAGGCCGGGTGGAAAGTCACAGGCGTGGCGTAACATGTTTTGTGGTACATGTTTGAGGAGGGCGGTTAGTGGCGGGAGTGACGTAACTGGTTTTGTGGTATATGTTTGAGGAGGGCAGTTAGTGGCGGGAGTGACGTAACTGGTTTTGTGGTATATGTTTGAGAGGGCGGTAAGTGGCGGGGGTAACGTAACTGGTTTTGTGTTAATGTTTGAGGAGGGCGGTTAGTGGCGGTAGTGACGTAACTGGTTTTGTGGTATATGTTTGAGGAGGGCGGTTAGTGGCGGGAGTGACGTAACTGGTTTTGTGGTATATATTGAGAGGGCGGTAAGTAGCGGTAGTGACGTTACTGATTTTGTGTTATGTTTGAAGAGGGTTTTTCGTCGCGGGAGTGAGGACAATTGTACTAATTTTATACCCGCTGATAGAAAGTTCGGGGGCATATTGTTTTTATGCTCTTTGTTTGTCTGTTGTCAATATTAATCCTGCCCATAACTATTGTACCTTTGACCTACACTTGAAAAAAATATTGCACTGTAAGTGTTTCACAAAGTGTGCATGTAAATAACAAATGCCTTAAACAGTACAGTTTTAATGTATCATTTCAGAATTTTGTTGGAAACAGGGTCTTAGTGTTTTACAAACACACCTTGTGGATTGGCCCGGTAGACAGTGACAGGAGTGACGAAACTAGCTTTGCTTTTAGTTAGAAGAGGGGGGAAGAGTGACAGAAGTTGGAGATACGTCGCTAGTTTTGCTGTAGGTGCGACGAATGAGTAGTACACAAGAAAAAGGTTAAGGAGATGTTTATAATGTCCAAACACCTCTCGTCAACTCAATGCTTGTGGTTTACTTACAGCGTCGTTTACAGATAACTTTTCTACAATTACAGGTTACTTCTGGCTACCAAAGCACTATTGTCAGTTGTATCCAGTACACAACACCGTCACCTTGGTAACCTGTTGGCAGGCCACAATGACGTCAAACTCCATACAAAACAACATGTAGTCTTGGCTTTGCTATTTCAGTGTCAGCTTTATCTTCCAAAATTCGCCGACAATAACGACTGTAGTGAAATGATAAACAAAGTATACCCATACCTCCCTAACTTACTGTCTACACACAGTATACCCATACCTCCCTAACGTACTGTCTACACACAGTATACCCATACCTCCCTATCTTACTGTCTACACACAGTATACCCATACCTCCCTAACTTACTGTCTACACACAGTATACCCATACCTCCCTATCTTACTGTCTACACACAGTATACCCATACCTCCCTAACTTACTGTCTACACACAGTATACCCATACCTCCCTAACGTACTGTCTACACACAGTATACCCATACCTCCCTAACTTACTGTCTACACACAGTATACCCATACCTCCCTAACTTACTGTCTACACACAGTATACCCATACCTCCCTAACGTACTGTCTACACACAGTATACCCATACCTCCCTAACGTACTGTCTACACACAGTATACCCATACCTCCCTAACTTACTGTCTACACACAGTATACCCATACCTCCCTAACTTACTGTCTACACACAGTATACCCATACCTCCCTAACGTACTGTCTACACACAGTATACCCATACCTCCCTAACGTACTGTCTACACACAGTATACCCATACCTCCCTAACTTACTGTCTACACACAGTATACCCATACCTCCCTAACGTACTGTCTACACACAGTATACCCATACCTCCCTAACGTACTGTCTACACACAGTATACCCATACCTCCCTAACTTACTGTCTACACACAGTATACCCATACCTCCCTAACTTACTGTCTACACACAGTATACCCATACCTCCCTAACTTACTGTCCACACACAGTATACCCATACCTCCCTAACTTACTGTCTACACACAGTATACCCATACCTCCCTAACTTACTGTCTACACACAGTATACCCATACCTCCCTAACTTACTGTCTACACACATTATACCCACACCCCCTAACTTATTGTCTACACACAGTATACCCATACCTCCCTATCTTACTGTCTACACACAGTATACCCATACCTCCCTAACGTACTGTCTACACACAGTATACCCATACCTCCCTAACTTACTGTCTACACACAGTAAACCCATACCTCCCTAACTTACTGTCCACACACAGTATACCCATACCTCCCTAACTTACTGTCTACACACAGTATACCCATACCTCCCTAACTTACTGTCTACACACATTATACCCACACCCCCCTAACTTATTGTCTACACACAGTATACCCACACCTCCCTAACTTACTGTCTACACACAGTATACCCATACATCCCTAACTTATTGTCTACACACAGTATACCCATACCTCCCTAACTTACTGTCTACACACAGTATACCCATACCTCCCTAACGTGCCATCCACACAGTATACCCATACCTCCCTAACTTACTGTCTACACACAGTATACCCATACCTCCCTAACGTGCCATCCACACAGTATACCCATACCTCCCTTACTTACTGTCTACACACAGTATACCCATACCTCCCTAACTTACTGTCTACACACAGTATACCCATACCTCCCTAACGTGCCATCCACACAGTATACCCATACCTCCCTATCTTACTGTTTACACACAGTATACCCATACCTCCCTATCTTACTGTCTACACACAGTATACCCATACCTCCCTATCTTACTGTCTACACACAGTATACCCATACCTCCCTATCTTACTGTTTACACACAGTATACCCATACCTCCCTATCTTACTGTCTACACACATTATACCCATACCTCCCTAACTTACTGTCTACACACAGTTTACCCATACCTCCCTATCTTACTGTCTACATACAGTATACCAATACCTCCCTAACTTACTGTCTACACACAGTATACCCATACCTCCTTAACTTACTGTCTACACACAGTATACCCATACCTCCCTAACTTACTGTCTACACACAGTATACCCATACCTCCCTAACTTATTGTCTACACACAGTATACCTATACCTCCCTATCTCACCGTCCAGACACGATTTACCCTTACTTTCCAACTCCTCATCCACGTATATGTACACGGACCTGCTATTCCCCAACTTATCACCCCTACATAGTATTTACAATTTTCCATTGCTTTACCATTGATAAATGTTATTGATCTCCAATATTTCGGATTCAGACGAATATGTCTTGATCTTTGGCAAACTAACGACCTGCTCCTTCCCAGGCAGGAAATTCCCGGCGGCCTTTCAGACTGGAACTTTCGCCCATAGTCATCGAAGTTTGATTAAACAGATGGAAAGCTTCAGACATGATATAATTGCTTTCTTTTTTTAACGTTGCATTATTTTCATTCAACATCCATATTTCCATTGTAATACGAGACACCGACTAAGGTACGACATACATTTATCTTACGCCTTTTTATAACAATCTCTCGGGGATAGGGGGGGGGGGGGGGTGGTTGCTATGGAAGGAATCAATGTAGGTTGGATCTGCATCTGTTAGCCTTGCTAACCAAGAGCTGTCGTGTGATGGCACGTAAGTTACCATTCCATGTTAACAAAAACATTTGGAGTCCTGATTACTTCGTTAGATCACAGCATTGTCGACAATGGAAATGCCGATGTATAATCAGATCTGACATCTTCGGAAGTCTACCATTTCATGTCATCTCGGTACACCTCGGTCGTCATTATCATAACAGCAGGGGCGCGCGACGAAGCAGTAATGTAACATTGATGTATGTAAAAACGCCGTACTCGTGTAATTTGTGTTACATCCGCAATAAAGGTATATATGTAAAGATAGTTGCAATACCGAGGCTTTTCCGCAAGACACAATTACAGAACGAAAACATAAGAAAAGACAGAACTCATTTTCTAAACGATTCAAGCTGTGACGCCCTCCAACATTATCAATGGATATAATCTTTAAGTATAAGGTCCTGAGTTTTTACGATATTCTTTGTAAACGTTTATTAAATATTTTGTTATTGGGCAGAAAATCGATGAATTTCAGAACGTCAGAATCTAACACAACAGCATGAAACATCAAATTATTCAACCAAACCAACAACCAGGAAAACACCGCAACCGTTCAACGGAAACATCAAATTATTCAACCAAACCAACAACCAGGAAAAAACCGCAACCGTTCAACGAAATCTGAGAGGAGCTTATTCTGTGGACCATTTCAGTCCATTCGTTATAAAAGAAATTAGTGATACGGACGTGTTGGAACTGATCGCAAAACGACACGGAACAATTTACTAGATATCGAAATAAACCGGAGAAGTTCCTTAGATCGGAACCTTGACTGGTAAAACCTTGTTGCTGGAAGTATAGAAAATCTCTATCGTATCACCTATTAACGTGAACACAGGCAAGTCAGCGAAGGAAGATAATGGACAGGCACCACACATTCAAAATCAAATAATATCCGAAGTAATGTTTCGTTTGTGTTTGTTTTTGTCGACTTTTGGAATTTTAACTGACATTCGCTAAATCGGAAACAAATACAGATACATGTAGAGGCAATACGGTGCAAATTCTTGTGAATAAAGAAGAATGGACGGAAGACAAATATTCTAAAGATTGGAGTAGGCCTACATGTAGAGATGGAGTTTTGGAGGGTTATATTTTCAATGGCAGACCCTCATGGCATCTATGCAAAGGGCTTTCAATAACTTAGAAAACACACTAGTTGCCATGTTGAGTAAGTCAGAAACATAACAGGAGAGATTAAATTGTAAAGGAGCAGATTCTAGAATCCTTACCCTTTTATCTGATAAACACAAAGACCATAGCAGACGTCATGGTTGTCATTCTTTAACAAAATAACAGAAATAAGCAGTCATGTCAAGCTTCCGAGAGAAGGGAATTTTGACGACAGCAAGAAACTGAGTCATGTCAAGCTTCCGAGAGAAGGGGATATTGACGCAGCAAGAAACTGAGTCATGTCAAGCTTCCGAGAGAAGGGGATATTGACGACAGCAAGAAACTGGGTCATGTCAAGCTTCCGAGAGAAGGGGATATTGACGACAGCAAGAAACTGGGTCATGTCAAGCTTCCGAGAGAAGGGGATATTGACGACAGCAAGAAACTGAGTCATGTCAAGCTTCCGAGAGAAGGGGATATTGACGCAGCAAGAAACTGAGTCATGTCAAGCTTCCGAGAGAAGGGGATATTGACGCAGCAAGAAACTGAGTCATGTCAAGCTTCCGAGAGAAGGGGATATTGACGACAGCAAGAAACTGAGTCATGTCAAGCTTCCGAGAGAAGGGGATATTGACGCAGCAAGAAACTGAGTCATGTCAAGCTTCCAAGAGAAGGGGATATTGACGCAGCAAGAAACTGAGTCATGTCAAGCTTCCAAGAGAAGGGGATATTGACGCAGCAAGAAACTGAGTCATGTCAAGCTTCCAAGAGAAGGGGATATTGACGCAGCAAGAAACTGAGTCATGTCAAGCTTCCGAGAGAAGGGGATATTGACGACAGCAAGAAACTGAGTCATGTCAAGCTTCCGAGAGAAGGGGATATTGACGACAGCAAGAAACTGAGTACACTACTTTCTCTCTCAATAGTTTCACAAGACTAACATTCGTGAGGATCACACATGCGGCCATCTTGGACAGGTCAACAAGAAGAGCAACTGAAGGGGCTAAGTACTGCTTACTGTACATACATGGATAAATCTCCCAGAATATCAATTTCTTCTTTATTTTAAAAATGAAAAAAGAACAAGATTACATTTTTGAATTCGCCTACACATATCAATCTAAGATGAACATATTAAAAAAATAATCATAATATACATGGAATTACTGAAATGGTTTATAAATTGAAAAGCTATCAACTTTAAGCCCAAGTGGATGAACATTAAAACCTTTAGCTTATTGTTAGATATTCATCTCAGTATTTTCTACCTGCCATCATATCTGGTAGATTTGCTGAGATTATCACAAGTGAAAACCAATGTAAAGAGGGGGAGTCCTCGGCTTGAAACATCTTAATGTAAAGAGGGGGAATCCTCGGCTTGACACATCTTAATGTAATGAGGGGGAGTCCTGGGCTTGAAACATCTTAATGTAAAGAGGGGGAGTCCTCGGCTTGAAACATCTTAATGTAAAGAGGGGGAGTCCTGGGCTTGAAACATCTTAATGTAAAGAGGGGGAGTCCTGGGCTTGAAACATCTTAATGTAATGAGGGGGAGTCCTCGGCTTGACACATCTTAATGTAAAGAGGAGGAGTCCTGGGCTTGAAACATCTTAATGTAAAGAGGGTGAGTCCTGGGCTTGACACATCTTAATGTAAAGAGGGGGAGTCCTGGGCTTGACACATCTTAATGTAAAGAGGGGGAGTCCTCGGCTTGACACATCTTAATGTAAAGAGGGGGAGTCCTCAGCTTGAAACATCTTAATGTAAAGAGGGGGAGTCCTGGGCTTGAAACATCTTAATGTAAAGAGGGGGAGTCCTGGGCTTGACACATCTTAATGTAAAGAGGGGGAGTCCTCGGCTTGACACATCTTAATGTAAAGAGGGGGTGTTCTCGGCTTGAAACATCTTAATGTAAAGAGGGGGAGTCCTCAGCTTGACACATCTTAATGTAAAGAGGGGGAGTCCTGGGCTTGAAACATCTTAATGTAAAGAGGGGGAGTCCTGGGCTTGACACATCTTAATGTAATGAGGGGGAGTCCTGGGCTTGACACATCTTAATGTAATGAGGGGGAGTCCTGGGCTTGAAACATCTTAATGTAAAGAGGGGGAGTCCCCGGCTTGAAACATCTTAATGTAAAGAGGGGGAGTCCTGGGCTTGAAACATCTTAATGTAATGAGGGGGAGTCCTCAGCTTGACACATCTTAATGTAAAGAGGGGGACACATCTTAATGTAAAGAGGGGGAGTCCTCAGCTTGACACATCTTAATGTAAAGAGGGGGAGTCCTGGGCTTGACACATCTTAATGTAAAGAGGGGGATGACACATCTTAATGTAAAGAGGGGGAGTCCTGGGCTTGAAACATCTTAATGTAATGAGGGGGAGTCCTGGGCTTGAAACATCTTAATGTAAAGAGGGGGAGTCCTGGGCTTGAAACATCTTAATGTAAAGAGGGGGAGTCCTGGGCTTGACACATCTTAATGTAAAGAGGGGGAGTCCTCGGCTTGACACATCTTAATGTAAAGAGGGGGAGTCCTCGGCTTGAAACATCTTAATGTAAAGAGGGGGAGTCCTCAGCTTGACACATCTTAATGTAAAGAGGGGGAGTCCTGGGCTTGAAACATCTTAATGTAAAGAGGGGGAGTCCTGGGCTTGACACATCTTAATGTAAAGAGGGGGAGTCCTGGGCTTGAAACATCTTAATGTAAAGAGGGGGAGTCCTGGGCTTGAAACATCTTTGAGGGGGAGTCCTGCTTGACACATCTTAATGTAAAAGGGGGAGTCCTGGGCTTGACACATCTTAATGTAAAGAGGGGGAGTCCTGGGCTTGACACAAACATCTTAATGTAAAGAGGGGGAGTCCTGGGCTTGACACATCTTAATGTAAAGAGGGGGAGTCCTGGGCTTGAAACATCTTAATGTAAAGAGGGGGAGTCCTGGGCTTGACACATCTTAATGTAATGAGGGGGAGTCCTGGGCTTGAAACATCTTAATGTAAAGAGGGGGAGTCCTCGGCTTGGAGGGGGAGTCCTCAGCTTGACACATCTTAATGTAAAGAGGGGGAGTCCTGGGCTTGAAACATCTTAATGTAAAGAGGGGGAGTCCTGGGCTTGACACATCTTAATGTAAAGAGGGGGAGCTTGAACATCTTAATGTAAAGAGGGGGAGTCCTGGGCTTGACACATCTTAATGTGAAACATCTGAAACATCTGTAATGTAAAGAGGGGGAGTCCTCAGCTTGAAACATCTTAATGTAAAGAGGGGGAGTCCTGGGCTTGACACATCTTAATGTAAAGAGGGGGAGTCCTGGGCTTGAAACATCTTAATGTAAAGAGGGGGAGTCCTCGGCTTGAAACATCTTAATGTAAAGAGGGGGAGTCCTGGGCTTGACACATCTTAATGTAAAAGAGGGGGAGTCCTGCTTGGCTTGAAACATCTTAATGTAAAGAGGGGGAGTCCTGGGCTTGACACATCTTAATGTAAAGAGGGGGAGTCCTGGGCTTGAAACATCTTAATGTAAAGAAGCTTGACACATCTTAATGTAAAGAGGGGGAGTCCTGGGCTTGAAACATCTTAATGTAAAGAGGGGGAGTCCTGGGCTTGAAACATCTTAATGTAAAGAGGGGGAGTCCTGGGCTTGACACATCTTAATGTAATGAGGGGGAGTCCTGGGCTTGAAACATCTTAATGTAAAGAGGGGGAGTCCTCGGCTTGAAACATCTTAATGTAAAGAGGGGGAGTCCTCAGCTTGACACATCTTAATGTAAAGAGGGGGAGTCCTGGGATTGAAACATCTTAATGTAAAGAGGGGGAGTCCTGGGCTTGACACATCTTAATGTAAAGAGGAGGAGTCCTGGGCTTGAAACATCTTAATGTAAAGAGGGGGAGTCCTGGTCTAGAAACATCTTAATGTAAAGAGGGGGAGTCCTGGGCTTGAAACATCTTAATGTAAAGAGGTGGAGTCCTGGGCTTGAAACATCTTAATGTAAAGAGGGGGAGTCTGGGCTTGACACATCTTAATGTAAATGAGGGGGAGTCCTCGGCTTGACACATCTTAATGTAAAGAGGGGGAGTCCTGGGCTTGAAACATCTTAATGAGAGGGGGACATCTTAATGTAAAGAGGGGGAGTCCTGGGCTTGACACATCTTAATGTAAAGAGGGGGAGTCCTGGGCTTGAAACATCTTAATGTAATGAATGTAATGTAAAGAGGGGGAGTCCTCAGCTTGACACATCTTAATGTAAAGAGGGGGAGTCCTGGGCTTGAAACATCTTAATGTAAAGAGGGGGAGTCCTGGGCTTGAAACATCTTAATGTAAAGAGGGGGAGTCCTGGGCTTGACACATCTTAATGTAATGAGGGGGAGTCCTGGGCTTGAAACATCTTAATGTAAAGAGGGGGAGTCCCCGGCTTGAAACATCTTAATGTAAAGAGGGGGAGTCCTGGGCTTGAAACATCTTAATGTAATGAGGGGGAGTCCTCAGCTTGACGCATCTTAATGTAAAGAGGGGGAGTCCTCAGCTTGACACATCTTAATGTAAAGAGGGGGAGTCCTCGGCTTGAAACATCTTAATGTAAAGAGGGGGAGTCCTCAGCTTGACACATCTTAATGTAAAGAGGAGGAGTCCTGGGCTTGAAACATCTTAATGTAAAGAGGGGGAGTCCTCAGCTTGAAACATCTTAATGTAAAGACGGGGAGTCCTGGGCTTGAAACATCTTAATGTAAAGAGGGGGAGTCCTGGGCTTGACACATCTTAATGTAAAGAGGGGGAGTCCTCGGCTTGACACATCTTAATGTAAAGAGGGGGTGTTCTCGGCTTGAAACATCTTAATGTAAAGAGGGGGAGTCCTCAGCTTGACACATCTTAATGTAAAGAGGGGGAGTCCTGGGCTTGAAACATCTTAATGTAAAGAGGGGGAGTCCTCGGCTTGAAACATCTTAATGTAATGAGGGGGAGTCCTGGGCTTGACACATCTTAATGTAAAGAGGGGGAGTCCTGGGCTTGACACATCTTAATGTAAAGAGGGGGAGTCCTCGGCTTGACACATCTTAATGTAAAGAGGGGGAGTCCTCAGCTTGACACATCTTAATGTAAAGAGGGGGAGTCCTGGGCTTGAAACATCTTAATGTAAAGAGGGGGAGTCCTCTTGACACATCTTAATGTAAAGAGGGGGAGTCCTGGGCTTGACACATCTTAATGTAAGTCCTGGGCTTGACACATCTTAATGAGGGGGAGTCCTGGGCTTGAAACATCTTAATGTAAAGAGGGGGAGTCCTGGGCTTGAAACATCTTAATGTAAAGAGGGGGAGGCTTGCTTGACACATCTTAATGTAAAGAGGGGGAGTCCTGGGCTTGAAACATCTTAATGTAAAGAGGTCGAGTCATCGGCTTGACACATCTTAATGTAAAGAGGGGGAGTCCTGGGCTTGACACATCTTAATGTAAAGAGGGGGAGTCCTCGGCTTGAAACATCTTAATGTAAAGAGGGGGAGTCCTCAGCTTGACACATCTTAATGTAAAGAGGTGGAGTCCTGGGCTTGAAACATCTTAATGTAAAGAGGGGGAGTCCTCAGCTTGAAACATCTTAATGTAAAGAGGGGGAGTCCTGGGCTTGAAACATCTTAATGTAAAGAGGGGGAGTCCTGGGCTTGACACATCTTAATGTAAAGAGGGGGAGTCCTCGGCTTGACACATCTTAATGTAAAGAGGGGGTGTTCTCGGCTTGAAACATCTTAATGTAAAGAGGGGGAGTCCTCAGCTTGACACATCTTAATGTAAAGAGGGGGAGTCCTGGGCTTGAAACATCTTAATGTAAAGAGGGGGAGTCCTCGGCTTGAAACATCTTAATGTAATGAGGGGGAGTCCTGGGCTTGACACATCTTAATGTAAAGAGGGGGAGTCCTCGGCTTGAAACATCTTAATGTAATGAGGGGGAGTCCTCAGCTTGACGCATCTTAATGTAATGAGGGGGAGTCCTGGGCTTGACACATCTTAATGTAAAGAGAGGGAGTCCCCGGCTAGAAACATCTTAATGTAATGAGGGGGAGTCCTCAGCTTGACGCATCTTAATGTAAAGAGGGGGAGTCCTCAGCTTGACACATCTTAATGTAAAGAGGAGGAGTCCTGGACTTGAAACATCTTAATGTAAAGAGGGGGAGTCCTCAGCTTGAATCATCTTAATGTAAAGAGGGGGAGTCCTGGGCTTGAAATATCTTAATGTAAAGAGGGGGAGTCCTGGGCTTGACACATCTTAATGTAAAGAGGGGGAGTCCTCGGCTTGACACATCTTAATGTAAAGAGGGGGTGTTCTCGGCTTGAAACATCTTAATGTAAAGAGGGGGAGTCCTCAGCTTGACACATCTTAATGTAAAGAGGGGGAGTCCTGGGCTTGAAACATCTTAATGTAAAGAGGGGGAGTCCTCGGCTTGAAACATCTTAATGTAATGAGGGGGAGTCCTGGGCTTGACACATCTTAATGTAAAGAGGGGGAGTCCTCGGCTTGAAACATCTTAATGTAATGAGGGGGAGTCCTCAGCTTGACGCATCTTAATGTAAAGAGGGGGAGTCCTCGGCTTGACACATCTTAATGTAAAGAGGGGGAGTCCCCGGCTTGAAACATCTTAATGTAATGAGGGGGAGTCCTCAGCTTGACGCATCTTAATGTAAAGAGGGGGAGTCCTCAGCTTGACACATCTTAATGTAAAGAGGGGGAGTCCTGGGCTTGAAACATCTTAATGTAAAGAGGGGGAGTCCTCGGCTTGAAACATCTTAATGTAATGAGGGGGAGTCCTCAGCTTGACACATCTTAATGTAAAGAGGGGGAGTCCTCAGCTTGACACATCTTAATGTAATGAAGGGGAGACCACGGCTTTGGCTTTGGCACTGACGCTACAGCGTTAACAATGCAACACAGACTCAGGTATGAGGTTAAATTGGTGACACCTAAATGTCATTAAATCCATGATATAATGCTACGATGCCTCTTGGGATAGGCGATTCTAGTTACAATAAACAGAATTCTTGTCCGCTCCCATTAGTCCCATTTGCTTCATTATCATAATATATTTGTTGTTTATAATCCTCTTACTGTCATATACAAGCAGGTTTTTATTGTGTAAAAACAAATCCTGTTGTAAATATGATTGATTTCTTCGTTGTTAATTAGTTGTGATCCCTTGATGAAACAGATCAATATTGGGGACATAGAAAAAAGCATATTCAGGAATTCTTCATACAAATACAATACATATACAATATTCAAAGGCTGATCATCCAAAATATCTCTAGTATTGTGTAGACAATAAAATGAGAGGAAGGTATTAAATGTATATATCAAAGCACAAACAAGTCGAGAGGTATTATACTATTACAATAAATATATTTTGGAAATTACTTTTAATTGCTCATTATTTCGATATGGTCACAAGGCCTAAGGGAATTTGCCATAGGAACAGGTATAATTTGAAAATCTACATTCGAGCGATCACTGTCTACATGAAGGTGTACATACGGGCACTATCTTAAAGGTGCATTCGATATACCAGATGTGTAGAACACATTGTGTTTACTTTGCATTAATTACCCAACCAACGGAAGGATTGATGACAATAGTATACAATAATCTGATCCTGGTGGATGTAATTGCGGTTTAGTATTAACACGTGCGTGGTTGTGTCATATCTGCATAATTGCTTAATATTTCTATACCAGACATTCACGCAGTGATTTAAACAGACATAAAATTTCATTACGCTAAAAGTTCGGCAAAATAATTTCAAATAACTACATGCATATATCTGATAATTTCTATATTTCTATAAAAACTAAGTGAAAAGTGGAGACCACTATGAAATCAGCATTTAGACACATACATATCATATGTAAATAGGATCAAGAATTAAGGATTTTACCGTCCAAGACCAGGGACATCATCCCATCGGGGGCGCCATCCCATCGGGGGCATTATCCCAGTGGTGGCATAATGCCATCGGAGGCACCATTCCATCGAGCGCCCCATCCCAGTAGGGGCACCATGCCATGGGTGAAAGATTAGTAATTATGACTTACATTTTAAGGAAACAGGATATCGAAGGATTTCAGGAACCCTGTTTAATTACATTTGTTAACTCAATTACCAAGTCATAATGTCAAATTAGTTTTGAAGAGAAGAAAAAGAAAGATCTCAATTATACCTCGTGGTGTAAGTTCATAGCATGACAATACAAAAAATTATGAATACTGATTAATAGCACTAACGATGATGTACTTTTTAATTTTTTTATATTTGTACCGTCATTTGTACCGGCGGTAGGGTGAAGTACACATGATGGAGGCATATTGCAATACCGACGTCTGTACCGCAGGCACGTGACACCAAGTATGATATTTAATGATAGGTAGTTATATGACAGTACCGACACCTGTACCGCAGCCACGTGACACCAAGTATGATGTTTAATAATAGGTAGTTATATGACAGTACCGACTGCTGTATCGCAGTCACGTGACATCAAGTATGATGTTTAATAATAGGTAGTTATATGACAGTACCGACGTCTGTATCGCAGTCACGTGACACCAAGTATGATGTTTAATGATAGGTAGTTATATGACAGTTCCGACGTCTGTATCACAGTCACGTGACGCCAAGTGTAATGTTCAATGGTAGGTAGTTGTATAACAGTACCGTGTGCAAGTACCGTCATTTGTACTGTAGGCAGATGGCGGTGAGTGAAATATAGATGCGCAAGTACCGTCATTTGTACTGTAGGTAGATGGCGGTGAGTGAAATATAGATGTACAAGTACCGTCATTTGTACTGTTGGCAGATGGCGCTAAGTGAAATATAGATGTACAAGTACCGTCATTTGTACTGTAGGCAGATGGCGGTGATTGAAATATAGATGTGCAAGTACCGTCATTTGAACTGTAGGCAAATGGCGGTGAGTGAAATATAGATATGACAGTACCGTCATTTTTACCGCCGGTAAGTGGCGATAGGCCGGATGTAGCTTTGTTGGTAGTGCCTACATCTCTTCCACCGCTAGGGAGTGCTTGGGATGATGCAGCCATGTGACAGTAATCACGTGTTTATCGCCAAATCATATAGGTGGCGCTAAGTATGGTGTAGCTATGAGACAAAACTGACATCTGAAACGCCGGTAGGTGGCGCCATGTTTGATTTGCCAAACATCTCTTCGGCATGAGAAAACTGTACGTTGGGAAAAGTAGTATTACGTTTACTTGGTTGGCTGCGACGCAATATTTACGACCTACTGTCGTCTTAAAAAGGTCTATTTTTGACGGATTCGTATATTTTAAGCACAGAAGAATTTAAGCTGTCTAATCGGTAGAAATATTTCTATAGACGATACATCACGCAATGGTCTTTGGTCTGCCTTCATTTCTTTACCCCTTTTTTGGAATACGAGCCTTGTGACCTTTGACCTTGCCACTGATATATGATGACTCGATAACTTACACGGTATGGTAGGTTAGCCCCCTGGAGATACTGAGGTTGTGATCATAATTTTGATGTAGCTTGTACTTGCCCTGCTTGTTGACATTAGTACAAAACATTGAAACAATATTTATTTTTTCTTTAAGTTGAAGCACTTTCCTCTACAACGGTAATGAGTAAAATGTGTCAGGAGTTTAAGCGTTAAGCTTTATTGTAATGTATTGAGTACCAATAATAAGCACACGCTCAGAGAATGTGGCGACATTGCGCTCGGTGCGAGTGAACCTTGGTTCGAATATATAGAAAAAAATCTGGGTCGTTGACGGACAACGGTAAGATGTAATACAGCGTGGTGTCATTAAAAGACATAATTCCTCAGCTGTTCTGCATGGTGTCATTCAGAAGCAACCCTCAGCTGTTCTTCGTGGTGTCAGCGTGGAAACATTAACAGACTCAGTGAACACTTAACCTATATAGAACATCCTCACTGACAAGCCCCATTTCCTCACAGTTAAGTATTTGTATGGAATCTCAGGATTCGATGCGATCAAGAAGAAAATCGGTGTGGAAGGCCTTTTGAAATCTACAAAATGTCATTACCTTTCATGTTCCATTAGCAGCCCACGGGTCTGTTGTGTATAATCACCGTGTAAGCTACCGTAATACATGCTTGTTTCCGTGTAGTTTCGGTGTTGGCAATCCCCCGGACGTTACCCCCTCCAGAAATATAGGGAGTTTTAAGATACTATCAACAATACCTCTGCACAAAACGTTATGTCTTCTGTCGTGCACTGAAAGCGGAAAATGAGATAACAAGAAAGCATATGATATCCCTGAAATATATCATCCGAGTTCCAGAAATGGCTCTGCTGACAACACGAGGTGTGCCTCTCAGCCAAACAAGCGTGAAATATGTTTCGCGAAAACGTTAGCGATAGGTATTACACATGGTGTACAAACGGTAGAGCGCTATAGTGTTGATGTTGGAACACGCACATGGAGGGTAGGTCTGGGTCTCAAAATCACGACTGGAATTCGATATTCTATAGGTTTGAGTACAGAAGATTTGTTGTACATGACAAGGTTGTTGTAAATATGTGTCGGTGAGATGTAAAGATAGGGCGTGGAATGACGTCAACTACTAACAAACAACCACGACAACGACAACACCTCTCGGAATGTACCAGTACCGTCAACATGTAGACAAAACGCCATGCTTCTGGTATTACTGTAACAAAGTAACACTTGGAGTTAGGTACATTTACAGTGCCACAGTGAATATCTAGTGACATCTTACAATTGTCACGTAATACGGGAAGTCTCTGATGAAACGACATACTGAAGGGATGATATTTTACTATTTGGTGGTACATTAATGTGACCGCGAAAATGTAATCCGTGAAATAAGAGACACACGTATTGAATGTCCTTTTACAACCATACCACGAAACATCATTTGATTTACATTTTATCGCCTTATAAGAAAATCGCGAAAATTTTGACTCGTGAAAATTATGAACTATTCCTATTCAATTTTTGGTCACAACAGCCAAAGTCATTTGAAGATGGTATCCAATAGAAGTGGTTCCATTTCCTATTGACAATGTTTAAACAAACCTAGATACTGTAGTTGTCGCGACGAAACAAAATGGCCGGTTTACTGAGAAACAGAGCAGTTGAAGATGCCAAGTATCTCATTAGGTTCAGCATATCTGTATTCTGGTAGCTTTCATGTTCCCATGTGAAAGGAATAAAATTAAATCCCAAAGGCGACCTTCATACTTATCGCCTCTTTCAATACTCCATGGGCTATATCTAATCGCAATCATTCCCAGCCTTCAGGCATGGTATGACACGGAGGTATCTATACAATTGTCACACCACAGCTACAGTGACATAACATTTTTTTCTTTCTACAGTTTTATGCAAGAGGGGTTACTCCAAATGTTATTACATTTATAGATAAAACTCCGAATAAAATGACTCTATATTTGATCAATAACTTACTAGGTTGGGTGATTGTTACGAAGCCTTGTATTCTGACAGTTTACGTCAGAGGAACATGGCAAAGGTTCTAAAAAGATTTGATAAGGAATATATAACGAAGATCGATATCTGTATATCCTTTATATCTCGACGTAACGGTCTCTGTATGTCCTTGAATTCTCGACGTAACGGTGTCTGTATGTCCTTGAATTCCCGACGTAACGGTCTATGTATGTCTTTTAATTCTCGACGTAACGGTTTCTGTATGTCCTTGAATTCTCGACGTAACGGTGTCTGTATGTCCTTGAATTCCCGACGTAACGGTGTCTGTATGTCCTTGAATTCCCGACGTAACGGTGTCTGTATGTCCTTGAATTCCCGACGTAACGGTCTCTGTATGTCCTTGAATTCCCTACGTAACGGTCTATGTATGTCTTTTAATTCTCGACGTAACGGTCTCTGTATGTCCTTGAATTCTCGAGGTAACGGTCTATGTATGTCCTTGAATTCTCGACGTAACGGTCTCTGTATGTCCTTGAATTCTCGACGTAACGGTCTCTGTATGTCCTTGAATTCTCGACGTAACGATCTCTGTATGTCTTTTTATGCTCGACGTAACGACATCTGTATGTCCTTGAATTCTCGACGTAACGATCTCTGTATGTCTTTTTATGCTCGACGTAACGACATCTGTATGTCCTTGAATTCTCGACGTAACGGTCTCTGTATGTCTTTTTATGCTCGACGTAACGACATCTGTATGTCCTTGAATTCTCGACGTAACGGTCTCTGTATGTCCTTGAATTCTCGACGTAACGGTCTCTGTATGTCTTTTTATGCTCGACGTAACGACATCTGTATGTCCTTGAATTCGGACGTAATGGTCTCTGTATGTCATCGAATTCTCGATGTAACGATCTCTGTATATCCTTTTATTCTCGACGTAACATTATGGTTGCATCAACTGCCACAGCTTGCAGTTATCTTGCGTCAAACCTAACATCCGTGAAAATATCGAAACGTAAAAAAGAGTTTAACAATTCTATACGGTGTTTTTTTAATATGTAATTGAATTACGATTCCCTCTTCTCTTCTTCTTCTTGAGACACACGACTTCAAATAAAATCAATAATTCAAAAGAGGTACGATTAAAAAGCCATTACTTGCAGCTCTCGTGACAACTAGATGTGTCTTCTCGTCTACTTTACTGTTTTAAGGCTATGATACGAATTACTTTTCAGAGAGTAATAATCATTTAACCATTTCAACAGAAGTGGTGCTGGAATCAGTTATGTTTTGTCGTCGATTCCAAATATTCAAAGAAAAATTACTCTCCATCATGTTCGGCAACGATTTAACTAAACACCGTTTCAGTTTCAGATAGTCTGGCTTTGCGTGATCGCTACCATTACGGCGTAAGTCACCCTTGTGATATTTGAAGTTATGTCTGATATATATGACGCGATGGCGATACGTTACTGTCTGTCACTGTTGCTAGGGTGATAGATCGTATCATTTTAGTCATGCACATTCTACCGGTAATAGGCCCTAATGTGAGGACTGGGCATTAAAAGTGAGGACAAGTCGACATCTACCCAACATACATCACCCGTGCGGTATATGGACAATGTCAGGTACAGCATGCTACCAGCACACCACGGTTATGAGATATAAAAGACGAATATCTGGTGATGGGATGGACACGCACGTGTCATTGCCGCGCGTGTTATTGTTCTCATGTTAACGTCAGGACAACATTCGAAATTTGTCGGTCAGTTTAAATAGTCAGTCATCATACGGCAGTTAAACGTGAGAGATAACTAGTGCACGTCAAATATTTGCCTTAAAAGATATCTAGTCACTTTTTTACCTAATCATAATTACAATGACACACCAATCATTCTGAAAAGATTGATATTGCTATAACTATGAATGTGATATTATAAATATTCGCCAAAGTCGAACTTCCATGAAATTGGACGTGTTTGATGCTCGTTAGTTTCTACCGTGTTCTCGTTAGGGAAGTGACATATCTTACATGTCTCCGTGTAAATCTTGTTTTTTTGTTGTTCATATTTTGCCTTAGTTTTATTGAATAGCATTTGATTGACATTGTTGACATGTTGGTGTTTTCTTCCCTTTTTTCTAGAGCTTCATCACTTTGGTTTTAGATAGACAGGCTTCAAGCTTTCTCCTTGTGACATTATCTCCATAGACGTTGGGTCTCATATTCCCGATATCACACATGTACCTTAACGACAAGAAATGTCGACAATATGACGTAGATTACAAGATGGGATTTGTCTGTCAGAGTAGCTAATGTCCCATTGTTATGGCTATTGTTTATTCATTGTAATTTAACCACATATGCATTGAGATAACTATGACATGATTGCTGTGCTAACTGCTCTGTCACAGACTCTGCATAAGGTTTTCCAAACATACATTCCATACCACATCTGACACCAGTGAGAGCTACTGTGTGCTGGTCGATACATGTTCTCTCTTGAATAGGTTATAGTCATATCGACAATGACGTTATATTTATGACATGATTGATTTTAAAAACAGTTATTTCATTTTCCTTTGTCATTCTCTTTAAACAGCTTGTGTCCAGACTTTTCCCTCTCTGTATCCGTGAAATATTCGAGCATCAATTGACAGTTAATAAGAGAGTTCGTTCTTCATATTACTTTTATAATAAAGTCACATCATCTCAATGACGGTTTGAGGTAAATATAGAAAACATATCACATATTGCAATTTTTGCATGATCTTTAGGGATTCCAACAGTCTACCAAATGAATGATAGTTAAAGCTGCAATCATATTACAAAAAATACCTTTCTCCGCAGAGCATGTTTGGGTCACTGTCTTCTTGCCGTTGACCTTCGCTACAAAGATCGAGACAATTGTATACAGCACGCAATAGTCGAGATAATGATGCACTGACTACCCTACATATTTCATGAGCATCGCACTGTCTTAACATGTAACAGCTGACTGGTTCACATGGACAATTACTTTCTACGACAATTACAGTCAAGGACATCCTCGGTGCACAGACATCTCAGAGGACAGTAGGAGAGATGGTGTAACGGAAGAAACTCGGCTAGTGGAATCACTCGATTGACTATGAAAAAATGTCGATTCATTAATATATCTGTACATGTATGTATGTTTGTGACATCTTGTTATGTTTGTAACTATGACAATATACATTTGAATGGTACATAACTACGTCGGTAGACGACTTGTGCATTAAACTGCGACAGATGATGGCGTGTGTTTTCAACTCCCAAGTCAGATAGCGTTCATAAAAATGTCCAAGTCAGAGGATTGATGTCAGGTTCAGTTTCTATCGTATTCCAGCATTAGATAATTATTGAATAAAGAGATCTTTTTTTTCTCCATAAATGTATCTCATGAATTCCGCATGAAGAAATCGAATTTTTATACGCATGGCGAATACATGTGGACTGAAACCAGTTGAACTGAGTAACATATTAGTGAGTCATCTGACGGCTCCATAACATTGTCTTTGATGCCAAGAGCGCAACATGTTACCTTCCCTTCTAAACCAAGGAAGAAACAGCTGTTTTACTGCCATTCTTACGATGGACACATTGGCATTTGAAGACCAAGCAAGAAATTCTGACAGTCCTCGAGACAGCGCAGACGATTTTATTGACATTCCAGTTTCGTTTCTCGTTGAACTTATGGGAGCTTGTCGAAAAAAGCAGGCACGGAGCAAATAATGATAGTCCCTGGCAAAATCGAATTTCTTGATCTACAATTTGGGTCAATTTAAAGGGGAATGTTTTTGTATTTCAACTGAAAGTACTCAAGTTTTTCTCTTCAGAATTAGATATGATTATAGGTGTTGCTCACTCTTCTACTTTTCTATCGATTTCTCTCTAAATTGCTCAAACACAGACACAAAATCAACATCTCACGGGTTCTCTGAAATAGCAGCGGAGAGCAATAACATGATTTCTCACAGACCAAACTTCAATCCTACAGCGCAACCATCAGACTGCCGTACACCTTCACAGGGGCTCAAACAGAAAGTTGTGACATATATTGATACTGCAGACAACTGTCAGCATGGCACCGAATATTGATATCATAGACAAATGTCGGCATGATATCGATATCGAACATTGATATCATAGACAAATGTCGGCATGACACCTAACACTGATATTATAGACAAATGTCAGCATGGCTCCGAACATTGATATCATAGACAAATGTCAGCATGGCTCCGAATATTGATATTATAGACACATATCGGCATGACATCGAACACTGATATTATAGACAAATATCGGCATGACATCGAACACTGATATTATAGACAAATGTCGGCATGACATCGAACATTGATATTATAGACAAATGTCGGCATGGCTCCGAATATTGATATTATAGACAAATATCGGCATGACATCGAACACTGATATTATAGACACATATCGGCATGACATCGAACACTGATATTATAGACAAATATCGGCATGACATCGAACACTGATATTATAGACAAATGTCGGCATGACATCGAACATTGATATTATAGACAAATGTCGGCATGGCTCCGAATATTGATATTATAGACAAATATCGGCATGACATCGAACACTGATATTATAGACAAATATCGGCATGACATCGAACACTGATATTATAGACAAATGTCGGCATGATATCGAACACTGATATTATAGACAAATGTCGGCATGATATCGAACATTGATATTATAGACAAATGTCGGTACGACACCTAATATTGATATTATAGACAAATGTCTGCATGAAGTCGAACACTGATATTATAGACAAATGTCGGCATGATATCGAACATTGATATTATAGACACATATCGGCATGACATCGAACACTGATATTATAGACAAATATCGGCATGACATCGAACACTGATATTATAGACAAATGTCGGCATGACATCGAACATTGATATTATAGACAAATGTCGGCATGGCTCCGAATATTGATATTATAGACAAATATCGGCATGACATCGAACACTGATATTATAGACACATATCGGCATGACATCGAACACTGATATTATAGACAAATATCGGCATGACATCGAACACTGATATTATAGACAAATGTCGGCATGACATCGAACATTGATATTATAGACAAATGTCGGCATGGCTCCGAATATTGATATTATAGACAAATATCGGCATGACATCGAACACTGATATTATAGACAAATATCGGCATGACATCGAACACTGATATTATAGACAAATGTCGGCATGATATCGAACACTGATATTATAGACAAATGTCGGCATGATATCGAACATTGATATTATAGACAAATGTCGGTACGACACCTAATATTGATATTATAGACAAATGTCTGCATGAAGTCGAACACTGATATTATAGACAAATGTCGGCATGATATCGAACATTGATATTATAGACAAATGTCGGTACGACACCTAATATTGATATTATAGACAAATGTCGGCATGATATCGAACGTTGATATTATAGACAAATGTCGGTACGACACCTAATATTGATATTATAGACAAATGTCGGTACGACACCTAATATTGATATTATAGACAAATGTCGGTACGACACCTAACATTGATACGTTAGTGTTCTGCTGTCATAACACATCCGGAATACCCCTCTGTAACTCAACGTTGTAAATATGTTCCACATGTATATGAGTCAAGGGCGTTGTTATGAGACGTTTGGGTCTAATTCAGCATGAATTTCTACGATAACCGTTGCTTTCTAAAGCGTTACACCCCGATGTATATACCAGGGTCGTAATAATAAAACAGTCTGGAATTTACTATCTCTAGTTTCATTTACATGAGGACCGATACATTAAGATATTTTGGCGCCCCTGACAAAATTGGTACCGACCAGGCCTCACAGAATAGGATATCGATGGTATTAACTTCAATATATTTCAAGTTCATTCGGAACAAAATGCCAGGTTTTATCTACAGACAAATATGGTTTTTTCGCCACGGTGGTTTGTTTGCTTAGATAGTTAAGGAAGAGCAATGCTGTTTCTCTCGTTATCTGTCAATTGGTGTTTTTCTGTTGGCTTTCGGGAAGTCTTACTAAAGCAACAGTAAACAAAAAGGCCAGTTAAAACCAACTTGTATTTACACTAAGGATACAATTTGCTTATGTCGGAGTTTGTGTTTCAGATTAAAACACGAATCGTTTTGGGAACAAAGATATATTTGATACAAAAACACGTGTTCTGTTTACATTTCAAATTTACACAATAATTTGTCCACAGTAATGCCATTAACGAGGAATGTACGCTGGTGATCGCAACAAGGCTGTTTGTGTTGTGGATAATAGTACTGGTTTTCTTGGTATAACTGCTGCAGGTGGTTTATAACATATCAATAAACAACGAGTATAAAACTGTTTATATATATATGTGTGGGCTTGAGTAAAGGTGAATCAGTTGTACTCAACAGTACAGTCAACAAACACTACGTTCCTATTTTGACAAATTCTCAGCAGTGATGTTTGCCTCTGCAGGATATTAGGAACTACGTCGACGTCGGTGTGTTTTTTTTATTTGTAATTGGGCAAGTTTTTGCACGTTTGTTACATTTGTACATTTTGTATGTAAGGATTGCTATCGACGTGTTCCGTAATTCATCTATTTTGATGAGTTATACCAACACATGGTAAAAAGTGTACTTACTTACGTGTAATTACTGGCATACCTATAACCTCACACACAGACACATCATTTTAACTGATGACGTACACTGTAAGATACCACGTACCATGTCAGTTTTATTTAGCAGGTGTCATGCACTTGATTCTATATTTAGTGTAAACAATGTATTATGTAGATAATGTATACCTACACATATACATGGTAGATATCATGTGTTTTCATCTATTTTAGTAGATAGCTTGTACCTGTATCTATGTAGAAGTGGTAACGACACCTTTTTGCTCTAAACATGTATAGATAGGCCTCTTCTGTAACTGCTGCGACTTCAACAAATTATTATTTTAATTGAGGCAAGGGAGGCAACTCTAACGGCATGTAGTCGGGGGTATCTGAATGAGACCACGTGGGTGTTGTATTTGTCTGGCTGTGGTCCGATTTCGTGTAGTAGTTCTAAGTATCTGATACATCACGGCGACGCCTCACGTGCATTTCATGTCTGGCTTTCTAGATTTACTACACGTACACTACGACATGAGCGTGCAAGCACAGGTCGATCAATCAACTGAATTACTATAGAGAGACAAAGTCCTACACCGACGCTTCCGGTATTTGTCTGTTTCCGGGAAGCTGTAATATAATTCTTTACTTCATGTATGTCTTGTTCTGACCGATGATACATGTCCTTGCATGGATTTACAATTCATTGATATTTACGAAACCAGTCTAAGGCGAGGTAAAATGGATAATTCAGGATGAGTTTCACCAATCACGTATTAAATCTAACAAATATTGTTCTCATTCTGTCATTTAGTATCTTAACAAACATTCGTGAAAATAACATTTAATCAGATCTTAATTGGCGATGTTCTCACGTGACGTAGCAACACCAAATACGTCATCAAGATTTTACGCAATTTTACTACATCTCAGCTATGTGTTACATATATTAGGTGGTGTTGCGTTTTTGCATCGTCTTCATAGGGTCAAACCAACCTTTCTATTCACCACCGTTGAATTTCTCATAAATCAGCGAAGTTTTAGATAAGAGAATGGGACATGCCTACTGAAGAGTTAGACTTGAGAATGCTTTGTAAATATCTTCGTTGAGCGTCTATATTTTGACGTTGTATTGTTTAAGCTCAAGAATGTCAGTTTATCTGCCGATAAACTACGAATGCCAGTGTTTTTATGGAAACACAATCTATTTGTATTTACATAGCACCACTTACATAGTACCAGTACAGACGGCAGCAGTTAGCTAAGTTTTCAATCTTCATTTAGAAATGAAGGATCGCATTCTGTCTAAACAACATAGAAATATGTCGAAAAGCTGCCTTTCATTTGTGGGTAATTGATAAAAAGACAACTTCTAGATTTAAATCGTGGTGTAAAATAAACTTCAAGAAACCTCGCTTTTGTCAGTACCATTGTACAGTTGTGACGTAATATTTCTAGTAAATCTGTCATAAAAAAATTTGCATGAAGGTAGCAGTGTTACATAATAACAATTACGTAATGTTACATAGATGGTTGATTACATTAATTCCGTCCCGTTACATTGATGTCTGATTCTATTAATTACGCCAAGTTACATTGATGGCTGATTCTATTAATTACGTCATGTTACATTGATGGCTGATTATATTAATTACGTCAGGTTACATTGATGGCTGATTATATTAATTACGTCAGGTTACATTGATGGCTGATTCTATAAACTACGTTCCGTTACATTGATGGCTGATTATATTAATTACGTCCCGTTACATTGATGTCTGATTCTATTAATTACGTCAGGTTACATTGATGGCTGATTCTATTAATTACGCCAGGTTACATTGATGGCTGATTCTATTAACTACGTCATGTTACATTGATGGCTGATTCTATTAACTACGTCATGTTACATTGATGGCTGATTATATTAATTACGTCAGGTTACATTGATGGCTGATTCTATTAATTACGTCAGGTTACATTGATGGCTGATTCTATTAATTACGTCATGTTACATTGATGGCTGATTCTATTAATTGCGTCAGGTTACATTGATGGCTGATTATATTAATTACGTCAGGTTACATTGATGGCTAATTCTATTAATTACGTTCCGTTACATTGATGGCTGATTATATTAATTCCGTCCCGTTACATTGATGGCTGATTCTATTAACTACGTCAGGTTACATTGATGGCTGATTCTATTAATTACGTCAGGTTACATTGATGGCTGATTCTATTAATTGCGTCAGGTTACATTGATGGCTGATTACATTAATTCCGTCCCGTTACATTGATGGCTGATTATATTAATTACGTCAGGTTACATTGATGGCTAATTCTATTAATTACGTTCCGTTACATTGATGGCTGATTATATTAATTCCGTCCCGTTACATTGATGGCTGATTCTATTAATTACGTCAGGTTACATTGATGGCTGATTCTATTAATTGCGTCATGTTACATTGATGGCTGATTCTATTAATTACGTCAGGTTACATTGATGGCTGATTCTATTAATTACGTCAGGTTACATTGATGGCTGATTCTATTAATTGCGTCATGTTACATTGATGGCTGATTCTATTAATTACGTCAGGTTACATTGATGGCTGATTCTATTAATTACGTCATGTTACATTGATGGCTGATTCTATTAATTGCGTCAGGTTACATTGATGGCTGATTATATTAATTACGTCAGGTTACATTGATGGCTAATTCTATTAATTACGTCCCGTTACATTGATGTCTGATTCTATTAATTACGTCAGGTTACATTGATGGCTGATTCTATTAATTACGCCAGGTTACATTGATGGCTGATTCTATTAACTACGTCATGTTACATTGATGGCTGATTCTATTAACTACGTCATGTTACATTGATGGCTGATTATATTAATTACGTCAGGTTACATTGATGGCTGATTCTATTAATTACGTCAGGTTACATTGATGGCTGATTCTATTAATTACGTCATGTTACATTGATGGCTGATTCTATTAATTGCGTCAGGTTACATTGATGGCTGATTCTATTAATTACGTTCCGTTACATTGATGGCTGATTATATTAATTCCGTCCCGTTACATTGATGGCTGATTATATTAATTACGTCAGGTTACATTGATGGCTGATTATATTAATTACGTCAGGTTACATTGATGGCTGATTATATTAATTCCGTCCCGTTACATTGATGGCTGATTCTATTAACTACGTCAGGTTACATTGATGGCTGATTCTATTAATTACGTCAGGTTACATTGATGGCTGATTCTATTAATTGCGTCAGGTTACATTGATGGCTGATTACATTAATTCCGTCCCGTTACATTGATGGCTGATTATATTAATTACGTCAGGTTACATTGATGGCTGATTCTATTAATTGCGTCATGTTACATTGATGGCTGATTCTATTAATTACGTCAGGTTACATTGATGGCTGATTATATTAATTACGTCAGGTTACATTGATGGCTGATTCTATTAATTGCGTCATGTTACATTGATGGCTGATTCTATTAATTACGTCAGGTTACATTGATGGCTGATTCTATTAATTACGTCATGTTACATTGATGGCTGATTCTATTAATTGCGTCAGGTTACATTGATGGCTGATTATATTAATTACGTCAGGTTACATTGATGGCTGATTCTATTAATTGCGTCATGTTACATTGATGGCTGATTCTATTAATTACGTCAGGTTACATTGATGGCTGATTCTATTAATTACGTCATGTTACATTGATGGCTGATTCTATTAATTACGTCAGGTTACATTGATGGCTAATTCTATTAATTACGTTCCGTTACATTAATGGCTGAGTTTATCAATTACGTCAGTTGATCTATCGCTGTTTCATAATGTTTCTGTGATAAACGACATATTCCTTCCTCATTTTGGTGTTCAGAATAGAAGAAGTTACTGACATAGAAGTCACCGTAATTGACAGACAAAAAAGCACTTTCTAACACAAAAGTTATAGTTACAAATGCCTCCGCGAGAGGGTGCCTAACAACATAACATATTACCACTGTAGTAACTAGACGTCATTTTCGATAATAGTGATCCGATTTTTCATTTCATCACACGCTGTCGAACTACAGTAAATAAAAGATAAAGAAGAGAATTTAAATGAAATAAAATGTTATGGAAACTAATATAAAACAGATTGATTTTATTACAAATATTACCGAAAATATCCTGTACTATGTAAAGCTTGACGTGATTTGAACCCATATCCATGGTCTCCATTGTGACGCCATCATGTAATCTGGAAGTGCTTGACGTCATTACATCATCAAATGCTGATCTCAAAATAGAAAAAATATAACCTATGTTCATTTCGTTATTATCGGCACCTCTATCGAAGTGAATCGCACACTTTACTAACTACATATTTGGACATCACAGTTGAAGAGTTGAAAACAGAAACAAGATGCTGGCACAGAGAACCCAATCGTCGATAGAGTGGTCACACATTTAAGGCTTCGAATACACAATCTTATGATTAACATAACAGATATCATATATTATTGGTAGATCAATTATTACATGTTTTATTGTAGTGTGTCCAATATTACAGAGATATATAGTGGAGGTAGGTACTAAGTTTTACAAGCCAAGTCGTCCCAGTTGACGGTAATAACATTAACGTTTTTATAAGTAACTCGTTACACGCCTGAGTTTTCTCGTCCTATTGTAGTATTACTTATGCATAACACGGCGCGTCCCCTACCGGGAAAACACTTTACTACAGATGGCGCTCACGTTAGTCTGCTGGGAGTGTGATTACTGGTATTTATACAAACGTCGGAGGTCGGGTTCATATCTCATCGATAATGTAAGAATGATCATAGAGAACGCTAAAAGTGCAAAATATCCTACCGTTAAACAAAACGTAGACCAGGAGGGATGGGAGGGGGGAGGGGGGCATCACGGGGACCAATGGAGTGGACACATTCTCACGTAAAAATGAAAGTATTTAGAACGAATTATGTTTTTTCGAAATGAATAAGAAAGATAATAAAGGAAATTTTCGCTGTATTTTATCTTTCTTTCTTGCTCAAAGGAAGTGATCATGTCAGACCATCAGGGTACGGTTCCGAAGAACGGCGACCATTACAGCTTCTCAGGGAACGGTTTCGTAACGGTGACAAAGACAGTCACTCCGGGAAAGGTTCCGTAATGCGGTAACCGAGACAGTCACTCCAGGAAAGGTTCCGTAATACGGCGACCGAGAGAGTCACTCCGGGAAAGGCTCAGTAAAACGGTAACAAAGACAGTTACTCCAGGAAAGGCTCCGTAATACGGCGACCGAGACAGTCACTCCTGGAAAGGCTCCGTAATACAGTAACCAAGACAGTCACTCCGTGAAAGATTCCGTAATACAGTAACCAAGACAGTCACTCCGGGAAAGGTTCCGTAATACGGTGACCGAGACAGTCACTCCAGGAAAGGTTCCGTAATACGGTGTGCGAGACAGTCACTCCAGGAAAGGTTCCGTAATAAGGCGACCGAGACAGTCACTCCGGGAAAGGTTCCGTAATACGGTAACCGAGACAGTCACTCCGGGAAAGGTTCCGTAATGCGGTGACCGAGACAGTCACTCCGGGAAAGGTTCCGTAATGCGGTTTCAAGGGGAAGAGTTTCATAATGCAGTGACCATTACAGTCCTTGAGGGAATGGTTCCATAATATGGTGACCATGAATTTCCCTCGGGAACGGTACCGTAGGACGTTAGTTATGACAATTCCTCGGGGAACGTTTCTTGGAATGGTGGTCAGGACGGAATCCCTAAGGCAATGTTTCGTGGAAAGGTGGTCAGGACGGAATCCCTCAGGCAATGTTCCGTGGGCCGGTGTTCAGGACGGAATCCCTCAAGCAATGTTCCGTGGAATGGTGGTCAGGACAGTTCCTTAAGAATTAGGACTATGATCCTGGTAGTTTCAGACGTCATGGTTTATCATGACACTCTCTCTCAGAATGGTTCTACAGAATGATGACCAATATCAATGATGTGGTATGTTGTATCCAGATAACGTTTGACACAGAATGGTCGTTTGAAGATTGAGAATGAAATCACCCTACTTCAAAAGACAAATAAATCATCATTTACTTCATAAAGAAGATAATCCTTGTTAAATAAAAACTAAACACTTAAACTCACGTCCAACCCTGACTATAAAACAAGAAAATGGCAAACAAAACTATTTTTCTGTAGGATAACATATCGTAATATGACTCAAGTCTATCTACCAAAGGTCATCGTATCCCGAACAGGAGTGAGCAATGATCGTAAATACTTCATGATAGATGTTCAAATCACTGAGTTATGGGTCCAAATGACTTTAATTTATACCAGGTATTGATAAAGTTTCGGAAAAAATAAAAACCAACCTGTTTGAAGTCCGTCTTTGATTATGCGTGGTTACAAACCATTAAAATGATAGAAGCTTTAGACTGTGTTCTGAGAATATTACTGGGGATATTACTGAAGTGATTATTGAAAAGGTAACTAAGGAAATTGCTGGGGCGATTACTGGGGAGATTACTGAAGATATTATTGAGAAGGTAACTAAGGAGATTGCTGAGGCGATTACTGGGGAGATTACTGAAGATATTATTGAAAAGGTAACTAAGGAGATTGCTGAGGCGATTACTGGGGAGATTTCTGAAGATATTATTGAAAAGGTAACTAAGGAGATTGCTGAGGCGATTACTGGGGAGATTACTGAAGATATTATTGAGAAGGTAACTAAGGAGATTGCTGAGGCGATTACTGGGGAGATTACTGAAGATATTATTGAAAAGGTAACTAAGGAGATTGCTGAGGCGATTACTGGGGAGATTACTGAAGATATTATTGAGAAGGTAACTAAGGAGATTGCTGAGGCGATTACTGGGGAGATTACTGAAGATATTATTGAGAAGGTAACTAAGGAGATTGCTGAGGCGATTACTGGGGAGATTACTGAAGATATTATTGAAAAGGTAACTAAGGAGATTGCTGAGGCGATTACTGGGGAGATTACTGAAGATATTATTGAAAAGGTAACTAAGGAGATTGCTGAGGCGATTACTGGGGAGATTACTGAAGATATTATTGAAAAGGTAACTAAGGAGATTGCTGAGGCGATTACTGGGGAGATTACTGAAGATATTATTGAAAAGGTAACTAAGGAGATTGCTGAGGCGATTACTGGGGAGATTACTGAAGATATTATTGAAAAGGTAACTAAGGAGATTGCTGAGGCGATTACTCTGGAGATTAATCATGATATTACTGAAGAGATTATTGAGGAAATTATTTAGAAGGTTACTGAAGAGATTACTGAAGAGATTACTGAGAAAGTACATAAGGAGATTGCTAAAGGAATTACTAGGGAGATTACTGAAAAGACCACTGAGAAGGTAACTAAGACGATTGCTGAGGAGATTACTTAGTAGATTACGGTGAAATTACAATGGAAATTACTGAGCAGGTAAGTAATGAACTTGCTGAGGATATTACTGGGGAGATAACTGAGGAGATTACTGAGGAGATTACTGAGGGGATTATTGAGGAGATTACTGAGGAGAGTACTGAGGAGAATATGGAGGAGACTGCTATGGAACCGACCGAATGGTTACAATTATGTCATCTTTATCACGGAGAGAAAATAAGAATTCACTGTGAAGATCAGATTGTGTTTTTAGGAGAAACATGTATAAAGATATACACCTGGTTATTCTGTGTGTTGTGAGACACATTCATTAATCATATTGTATCTGAGTGAAGGATTGAATTTTATGATGTTCTACAGCAATTTTCAAGTGCTGATCTCTGGTATTAATATTTAAGAGAGGTAACTATCTCGTATTGTTTTAAACAACATGCCTCTGGATTGGATATAACGGTTGTTAAGAAGCCTGAAGGTGCGGTCGTTAAACGTTAATGTAATAATTCCTACTTCTGTTTAGGCGTTAACAAGGTAAAATTTACGAAATTACACATTCCCAGTTTTATGTATAATTGGCCCCTATGTCATCACAGTTGCTTCGCTGTGTTTTTTTCTTTTTCGATTCGTTGTCGTTTCGAATTTACAATATAAATGACTTTCCGCCAACATTGACCTCATTGTCGTTTTTATAAAAGCTCAAATGAAGCGACGATGACCCATTTTTATTGTGTCGCTTTGCGATATATTCGACCCCACTTTATATTTGTCTATCACCCAATTAACAGCCACAGCCACTATGAGGCGGGGTTATGTGTTAGTTGCTAATGGTAACCTCACTGAACAACGGAAGACCCATCGCATGACACCTAGAGCGTGTTGCCTTACCCAAGAACACAACCATGACAGCCCGGCATCAGATTCCTGATGACCGGTGTCTCAGAATGTGTCCAGTTGAACATTTGTATTGTTCGTTACTCGGTTCATGGACAAAATAAATTTGATTTTCGCAGAGTAGCAGTGGAAACATCTACCCTGAAGTAACTTGGACAACAGTAAAGACATCTAGGTAGGATACAAGGACAAGAAGACAGATATGTTATATAATAGTGAACGTTCATGTGTTAGGTAAGATTGGTCATTGCTCGATTGAAAAAAAAATCTAGCTTCACCCACTCCATAATGATTGGAGGAGTCAATAGCAACACGCCACCTTCCGGCGGGTCTGTTGGAACTTCTTTTTTGTATGAATAGAATATCTGCTTAGATTTAATGATGTAGACAATAAACGAGTAAACATCATAAAATATCATAATATGTTACATTGTACACAAACAATTAACAACGAAAGCATAATTGATTTAGCAAGGGAAAATATGTTATCAAATATTGTTTATACATTTTTGGTAAGAAGGTGGCGGGTCCATTCATGAATGAAGTTTGAATGACTGAAAATGGCGCGAATTAGCTTTCAGTGATTTCACTTCATTCACGCAAGCTGTTATGAGGAGTGGTTTGTCCATGACTATTCACACAGGCGATGTCACAATATAGTTCCTGACGTCCCGATGTGTTAGAGTCTCCGGTGTCATTGATGTCATTAATAATTCCATCCGTTCACTGAATGTCTGTACATTGTTTTCTCATTAACATTCATATAACGAGTAAGAAAATGACTACTTTTATATAGAACACAGAGGTTGTTCATTCCTCCTGAAGGTCGCGGCGAGAACATTGCCGCCTTTCCACACAAAAGACATCTTTAATTTTTCTAGAACTAATTCACTAAATAATATTAGAAGCAAATTCCTGCTGCATAAACACATTACAGTTGGGCTTTACTTAGTGTATATAAAACATCCGGTCTACGGTCTAACAATCAGAGCTATTTGTATCAACATTGTCCTTCAACCAAATTAGATAGTCACATGTCGTTTGTCCTTGTAAAGCCAGTAAGAACGGCAATGGCCATTTTTATCATTGAGTACTCTGTCAATTACTGCCCGTTAAATAGCTCGTTTATAGAGAGGCCTCCCGCCAAGATAAGATGATCAATTCTAACACAAGGCATGGCAGTGCCCGTCATAGTAATGTGCTATTTTCCAATCCTTGTCGCTCTTAATCAAACCCGGAGACTGCCTAGTTTCAAGTCTGTGAGACAACCAGAACACCAATATTATATGACGAAAGAAAAACACATTTCTAGAAAATGAAAATGTACACTGATTATTGTGATATTAGTTATTAGATTGTTTATTTGACGCATGTCTCACACAATTCAGAAAACCAAATCATTCACCACAACACATTCACCATCACACATTCACCACCACACCACAAACACACAATTCACACCATATAGCATACATCTCAAAACACCAAACACAGGGAGTAATCACACGGCCTCCACAAACACACGATTCACACCAGATATCATACGCCACCAAACAGCACCATAGGGAGTCCTCACACGGCCTCCACAAACACACGATTCACACCAGATATCATACACCACCAAACAGCACCACAGGGAGTCACCACACGGCCTCCACAAACACGCGATTCACACCAGATATCATACACCACCAGACAGCACCACAGGGAGTCCTCACACGGCCTCCACAAACACACGATTCACACCAGATATCATACACCACCAAACAGCACCACAGGGAGTCACCACACGGCCTCCACAAACACACGATTCACACCAGATATCATACACCACCAAACAGCACCACAGGGAGTCACCACACGGCCTCCACAAACACACGATTCACATCCCATATTATACAGCACCACATAGCAACACAGGAGTCGGCTTAAAATCATAAGAACGACATGATCTTATCCAAAACCAAACACCACGACGACCATAGCATGTTCAATCACTCAATCACCTATCTTCTTAGTAAGAGTCGTCAATATTCCTTTATAATCTGTTTTATTATCCCATACATTAAATACCATTAGTACTGTGGATATAGTTATCTAACTTGACGTCCGGTCAAACTAATTGGCCAAACCGGAAGTCACAGATTTGTCTGACAAACATAAACAATATCCTATAGGCAAACACGTTTGTGACTTCCGGTGAGATAGTCTAATATATCCTTTTATAGAATGTTGATGGTTCAAACCTTCAGATAGAGAAAGATCTTAGAATCGAGATTGTATAGCGTTTAGAGAATCTCACCCTCAGGATAAGATTCCCTGTCCATGATGAAAGATTCTTCTTCTTCAGTGCACTTGGTAACCTCCATCAAAACCTATAGAACCGATGTGCTTAATGTCCCCTAATGTAAACCTAAAACCCCAATGACGCCGAGTACCCGTAGGCAGTAAATGTTAAAGATTACAAGGACAATATCAGTTTCGGAATGATCACAATTAAAGTTATTTATTCCGCCATGGACAATGCCCAAGAGTTATAGATGGTTCTCTTGGAGTTCAACAAAAAATCGACATCCAAATGAAAAAAAAATCTTATAAAATCTGACAGGTGCCTGTTAAATAAGAATCATATATTGTTATCTTGTTTGTTATATCAAGGCTTAATCTTTTCAGGTTTGAGTCAGTCAACCGGAAGTATACATGTTCCTTTCGGGTGACAGCTCTGAGAAGACGTATATCTTGTCTCCGTAGTACTTCCTGTGCACGCGAGCGTTTTCGACAGGCTATGAACTTGCATCAGATCGTAATGATACGCCCTGCTGTTGCTGTCAGAACCGCTAACACAACCGTAACACAGAACAATTGGTGTATGGTATATAATGTTTATCTAAAGAACACTGAATATGTCTCTGTTTTACCAAACAGTACACCAATGGAAGTCTGCTGTAATCTCCTATCCTAAAACAGTGAAAACGTATTGAACGATACAAAATAACAAAGGGAGGCATGAGGAAAGAGGTGCTGTTTTGTATTGAAAAGCCTAAGGCTGTCGTTCGCATGACCAGCGGAGAAGAAAATCCAACACGATTGTAATTTGGCTGACTACCCAATAACACAAATGATTGAATAATCCTGTGCTTTCGTATCAGCATCAAACTTAAAGACATACGCTTCAGTACACAATCGAATTTGAGTTCGATCTATAAGAAGACAAGTGAGTGTTTCATTATAATCTCATCTATATATAGTACTACATTTTATACCGCCGATTTCTTAAATTTTGTTGTCAATTTTCTTATTGGATACTCCGAATTATTTCTTAAAACTGCACATAACATAAAGGTTTTCACCAATTAACACTGAGCCAAAATCAATTAAGTTGATCTTTTACACGATAATCAGGGTAAGCATACGTGAAGAAGAATGCCTTCTGTTTGTCTGCAGAGAATGGAATAAAAAAAAGGGACACATTTTATTCTAGTAAAAATGTGCTTCTCACATTGAAAGTCCAGAACAGTTCTGATGGTTGTTTATTGATATATGTTAAAGTATCTTTGATGTTTAAAAACGAAGTATCCCCTTCCCCAACAAACAATATCCAATTTTGTACATCCACACCCACCCTCACTCTCACCCCCAGACACCAACACACACCCTCATCCTCACCCTCACTCTCACCGCCAGACACCAACACACACCATCATCCTCACCCTCACCCATCCATACACAACCTCACATCCACACACAAACACACACCCCCTAACACAAACCCTCACACACAAATAGATAGATAGATAGATAGATAGATAGATAGATAGATAGATAAGATAGATGGATGGATGGATGGATGGATGGACGGCGAGACGGACGGACGGACAGACAGACAGACAGATAGAGAAAGATATTGTACAATCGGATATTGTGATTGACGTACATTATATCATCGTATTGATACGTTTCGGTATACTAATACATACAGATGAATATCTGGATAGCTTTCCTGCTTTTTACACTCGGCTCATCTGTCTACTTCTGCCTCGCCAAATCCAAAATCCAATTGCTCAACTGGCTGTCTGTCCGCGAACGACGTCAATGAAACAAGAGAGTGATGCTACGACATAGATGAGAAATATTTGGAAAGGATGTCGTTTGAAAGGCTTACCCAGCTGTAATTAGAAATGACGCGATCCTGGTGTCTAATATGTAACACTAACCAGTATTCTGGATAGGTGATGGATTAAATACGTGTAGCTATGGTAACAGTTCGCGGTAACAGAATCGTAACGACGTTTTTCTTGGACACTTGACGGACCAGTGCAGTGGAAAATGATCGCAGATAGGTGGAAACAATACAAGTCAACCATGAAGCCATGTGATGCCATGCATGATATGGATATGTAAGACTTTAACATAACATGTATTTGTTTACTGATTTTGGCAACCTTTTGTACCATTGTGTAAGCCTTGACGCAGACTTCCATGTCAAATGTCAATTGTATGAATCCTTCGGAATATTGGGGAAGACACTAAGATAAGTTAAGCGTAAATTCAAGCCATTTTGTTCGACAGCCTCGGCTAAGATGTTTATCTATGTACCTAGAAAATAAGTATTACCATTTCTGACATGGTACTGTGTAAACCTGAAAAACAATGCACAAGACATGAACTATCTTGAGGTAAAATTTTTAATGCACGATATGATGCTTACTTGCAACATTTATAACGACAATAAATGCCATAACAATACAGCGATCAATGCTGAAATATTCAGTTATACAGGTAATTTTCGATTTTAAAGAATATCATTGTCTGTTTGCAACGGTGATATTTTCACACCTAAGCCAGTTCTATTGTTTGAATATAAGATAAACTACCATACTATGTGAGTGTAAAGTGACATATCGTCTCTCAAACATATTTACAAAATTAAACACGACACTACTGTGCATAGCAATTCCAATACGTTGCGCAATGCTTTAATCCTCCTATTTCATTATGCGGTATGAAGCTGGACGTGTTAGATGCTCGACGTAAGTTAGTTTGCCTATTGGTTCCGTTGTTGTATACCTTGTTCTCACTTGGGAACGTGACATTACTTACTCCAATTGGTAATATTTTGTCTAAGTTTTACTGAAATTTGTTTGGGTTGTGATTCTGTTCACTTGTAGGTATTTTTCTGATTCTGCTGAGTCATGCAGCAAAATCATTCAAAACAGCATTGATGTCGATCTCAGTGTCCTGATGAGAACAGAAGGCATCAAGAGCAGACAACCCTCAAATCATTGTTGGTTATTTTCTGAAGGTGTTTGCAGACACATGCCTAGGCTTGAAATATTCCAGATATTTAGATAATGGTCTCGACTTTTTCAGTCTAGGAAAAACCTTTATGTCGGTTATGCCGCCGCACGGCTTCCGTAGGTTTAGGAGATTATCTCCCTTTGTGGAACTCATATGTGTTCGTTTAGCCAACGTTTTGCGTATGTGCGGTGATAGGAAATCACAACGTTTGCACAACTTGCAGCGACCACGGTGTGAGTATTGTAAAGTTTGGAAAAAATGATTACTTTTCATGCTTAGGATGTGATTTGATTGTGTTCCGATCGCTGCCAATGAAAATAACTGAACTTTTGTTACTGTTTACCAACGAACGTGTTTTGGTGAATGGATCCTTCATGACGTTAATTTGAACTTTATATGTGGTGATTTCACAGCTAAATGAATACACGGACAATGTTTAGAATTTATTAAGGTGTAACTGTCGAGATTTTCTACGATTTATTTGGTATTTGCCTATAATAGTCTATTCAGATTGAGCGAATTTTCTATGTATGGAAGCCCATATCTGTAAAAGATTGCATTGTGAGATACGATAAGGATAAGGTTCGTTTAGGTTTTCGTCGATTTCTAATGTCCATTCTCTTCGTTTCTTGTTACAGACTTTTACCACACTATTGTTACCTCAACGCTGGTAATAAAGGGTTAACTGGCTGAACATTGTATTACTGTTGTGACAATGCATATGGGTCAGCATATCGGTTATTAATTGATATTGTTGTCCTTCATGTGGCATTGTGTAAGATATTTTGTCAGATTTCTCGAATTCAAAAGTATGAAACACACCGTTAATGATGTTGTTTGTGAGTTGCTTAAGTTTATGTAGTAAAAGGGGTTCGGTTTTGAATCTACCCTCGCGGTGAGTGAACTATGATAACGTAGAATTCACTTTCTAGTAATGCTTCAAGTTTGTTACAGTATGTTGATGTTGTCGGCTTGTCTGCCTCGGCACACAAGGCTGAATACCGTAATCTGAGGCTAAACTGACAACACGGTCAAGTTCTAACCACACTGATTACAATCCTGCTGTTAGTGGTTGCTTCGATTTTGCCACAATCCGCCAATTTTAAATGGTTGGAGAGAACAATTGTACCATTGAAGACATGCTCTGTAACCATCAGACCAATGCCCAACTAGAATCTTCAGCCTGTCTTGACATCTTGGTCATTCTTCATCATTTTTAAGTTACTATCAACTACATCGAAATCAGCCTCGAACGCTTAAAGGGAATCAACACGAATTGACCATCTGGTTTCACATCGTGTTCTCAGTGTAGTTCGTGTCTCCGTTTTATGCCTGGCATTCTGGTCGCTGGGAAGGTCAACTTTGAAGTGTAAAAATCTCCTTGCTGGGTCAGAACAAAACAAAAGTAACATTCTACACCGTCCCCATCATGGTCCTTTACAGGCATGGCAGGATGAGCGGACGAAAGCAAAATTCAATTGGTGTGACTTCCAATGGACGTAGCCTGCAAGGGGAGCTTACTTTCTAAACATATTCGATGCCCTCACTATACCACTGAACCTTTACTTTTTCAATGTCTAAAGTTCTGAAGAGCTTGTAGGATTTCCGGAGCCAAGTCCTCGCCCTTTATACTTTTAACTCGTATAAAACAGAGAAAGTAAGACTTCACCGTTTTCTGTCTCATGAAGGAAACCTACACAACCGAATTGTTCTTAGTCTGTACATTCATCTGCAAGGACGTTGATGCTTAGTGATTTCCGAGTTCGTGGCTTAATTACAGTGGTAACACTAGATAAATATTTCAACTGGATCATTTTGTCTATCGGAATATATATAATTTATCCGCACATTTGGGTTATAAATGTGATATTGTACCAAAAGTTTACAGGCCGGAAGTAACTCTCTATAATATTTGATTGCATTATAAACGTGAACGTTTTCTAACTTTGAAAACACAGATGATGAAGAAGAATTACAATCAAATGGGTCTTATTTTATACCGAGCAACACCTCGTTGTTTCTTGTCTAAAGTGCAAGTCGTTAGCCATTGCTGTCAGATCCATACATTATACTTTAATTCGATTGTGTCATAATCAACAGATTTACTCTTAAATCTGAGACAATGTCATTTAACGTTAGAGGCCGTTGACAGGAATTGGCATGACTCAGGCAGTATTAACACCTACATGTGCGATAGCGACTGGATGTGGCAGTAATAGGCACGCGGAGTTCTATCTATCAAATGGCCGTGTCGTCAACTGACACAACTGCCGCTCCTCGATTATATTTTATTATACCTGTTAAGGCTCTTATCGTTTTTGACCGATACCGGCCATTTGCTCTTCCCAGATCCGCCCACAAACCGTTTACAATTTTCACATCGACCTTCTGGTATAACTTAATTCATCTTGTGATTTTTCTTCCACGACATGTGGCAATTGCTGAGAAACACAACGAAATACACACTTAAGTCGGATTACTGTGCTCACTTGAAAATGTTTCTTCCATAACCTTGATAAAATGAAACATATTTCTTTTCAATTATGTTTTGACCTTCGAAGAACAACTTAACATAATTGTAATTGCTCTCTTTTGATCAACTTAACGAGAATTTTAATCGAACACCTTCAACATCGTATAAGGTTTATGACCGTTTAGTTACGTAGAAATTTTATAGCACTTTCGCCATAAACAGGCACAGAGCAATGGCATGGTAGGAGGTCGATAGACCAGTAACAGTGAGCTGACATCACTTAATGTGTAAAACTATGAAGAGAGCAGCGCAAATATCTTTCTTTATAGTTTGTCTACCATTGCTAATAATATTTGGCAATTGTTTGAATTTCAAACCTGTTGAACCGGTACTTCTACATCAACAACATCAAATATATTGTCATATTCCAAGGCCATATATCATCCCCCAACGCTGACTTACATTGTCGTAATCCATGGCCATATGTAATCCCTTAACGTGGCCTTACATTGTCATATTCCAAGGCAATATGAAAACCCCAGGCATAGATTTACATTGTCAAAATTCGCGGCCTTTTATTCTCCCAAAAAGGTAGATTTACATTGTCGTAGTCGAAGGCCATATGTAATCCCCAAACATAGATTTACAGTGTCATAATTCAAAGCATTATATTTCATTCTCAAGATAGATCTCAAACATCGGATTCAGACCACGAACAAGATTCCTATCTATCAAAGTTGCTCATTGGTGCATTCCATTTCATCAGATAGAAGAAGTGATGAACCACATCAACAAGATGTTGCGTCAAAATATCATCAAAAAAGACGTACTCTTTCCAACGTGCGAAGTATTTCTGTTCTATGAATTTGGCGCAAGGATATTACGTAATGGCTATTGACGAAGGAGATTTAAACACTGGTATATACAGACTATAAAACAAACGGGGATCTATAATAGTCCTGCCACCACATCTCAAGGTTGATTGAGGCTCGCATATTGGAAACAAACTTGATCTTTCGCTGATATGCCTGGATGATATATTGGTATTTTCGTGTCAATATTCTAAGGACAATTAAAACGGTTTGATCACGTTTTAAAACAGAGTGAAGCAACATGGATTGAAGAGGAAAAATGAAAAACCACAACAAATGTCATTTCTTCAAAAGGAAATAAAAAAAAGATGTCTTGGACATGTTTCTCCGATCGGAGCATTCCAGAAAACACAAAATAATTTCGGGATGCAACAACTGCAAAAGAATTACGCTCATTTCTAAGATTATGTTGATATCATCATCGGAAAAGATTTTCGTCATTTGCTGCGCCATTGCATGAACTACTCATAAAGCAGGACAAAATGGAAGAATCATATCATCTAAGGTGGATAAATACTAAAATGAAAAATACTCCAAAATCTAAAATCAATTCTTAACAGAAGCACATGTACTTGGTTTTCCGGTTTTTGCCAGGAGTTTATTGTCGAAACGGATGCTAGTCGTACTATAACGGGAGCACGGGTATTAAAAGGTGGTCATTCGCAAACTCGTCATTGAGTTTAAGTCCGTCAGAGAGAAATATCGACAACTACAGATCAATGAAACAGGAGCTACAGGCAATGAAGTGGGCAATCAGGAACAAATTGAGTGACTTTCATGTATTGACACCGACAACGGTTCTCACGGTTTTCTAAAAACAGTTAAGAGGAGCTAAAAATGTTCTGGACTTCACAACTAGCACAGTTCGATTTTGTTATCAAATATCGTTCTAGGAAATTAAATGTTATTACCGATTCGTTCATCAGAAAACCTAGGTCTGGAGAGGAAATCAACGTTCTATTACAAAACATGACAAAAACAACATGTGTTTCAGATGAGTTGCTTGCAGTTGATGTAATAAAGCGAATCCGTTCAAGAGAGCAACCCTTTTCAACGTTAACATTTTACGAGTACTCCAGAACCGAACTCCCCTTTAAATGTTGCTCGTAAGATATTACTGAAGTGGGATTGGTTGAAACAAAGCAGAATTCCATGGCATAAAAATGTGAATGCGGAAATTGGCAACAACTTTCTTTTCGTATCTCCGAAATCATGAGACCTCAAACTCTTGGATCTTGGACAATTCATTAGATCAATTAGGACGCACTTTGTTGCAAGCCAAAAAGCGATGTTATTCGCCTCGATTGAAGAAAGGCGTTCAATAATGGATATAAACCATGTCCATACTGACAGTCAAACTACCGATGACGCTTCTCCTAGCCTTTATCCAATGGAAGCTGTTGCTAAAGACTAAATAAAACTCGAGAAAGCGTCAGATGACGGAGAGAATGCTTTAGATGATCAGAAGGCGACTATAGGATACAAAAAGAAAGACTTGGTTTTGAGATTTGGCATATTAAACATAATCCATAGTGACATGGGCAGACATTTCAAAAGTAACATGGTCAAGGAATTATGTAACATCTACAACGCCAAGAAATTTCGGACAACACCATACAACTGAGGGGAACGCTCAAAAGACCAACGCATAATTTGTTAAAGACTTGATCGCCAGAGAAAAAGCAAAAATGAGGAGATATCTACAAATGGTGGTTTACAATTACAACGCAACACCTCATGAACAACTGAGTTGTCGCCATTTTTCTAATTGTACAGATCTTGAGTTTTCCTTCGAAAACACCCAGAGAGAAGGAACAAACTGCAAGAGGCGTGGAAATCAACACCGTGCAAGGCTATTGAGTAAACTACAAGATAACGTTAATCAGATACAGCTTATCGATGTTGCCGGACCTGTGAAGTCTGTGATACGCAGAGAGATTCTGGACACTTTCCTTAGTGTCTTTAATGGTGATAATTATGATGATGGAAATACTTAGGACAGCATTAAAACGGTTGGGGGAGTTAAGACATATTCGTAGCTACAAAGGTACCAACAAGGAAACTCGCAGCGTCAATGAATGATATCAATGAACGTTCAGACACGAGTGGTACAGGGGATACCGACGATAGTTTATTGGACGTATACAGGGAAGGCAAGCTAGGAAAGGGACGATATAGTCTGAGACAAAATTAAAAAGACGACAATTAAGGGCGTTAAACCTACAACATTGAAAACAGATACGTCAGCGGAATAGTGACGCCACAGTGGATATTGAAGTTGAGGCTGAGGCGGAGAGCGAAACCTCCAGGAAGAGGATATATAAACTTCGGACTTAATGACAGCATTCTAATCATTTCTTAAGTTGGCGATGAAGCTTACAACTATGAACGAAAACGAGACATCGCCATTTGTCAGGTCTGGTCTTAACCCCAGTTTTCATGATCTCAGTCAAACTGTTGTTATCTTAGGCACATCTCTGGGTAGTTCGTTAGGACGAACGTTGTAAGAAGGTTTCAACGATTTTTCATTTTCTTATACTTAATACATGTATATTCATGTGTACGTGTACATATTTATAACTTTTTATCAGATGTGCAATCAAAACAGTTTTTATCGGAAACACATTTCTAGTGCGTAAATTTCCGTGTAATTATTAGTTGAGTGTCAACTTGTAGGTTGATAAGCTTGTTCATTATTTGACGTGGGAATATCCGGGTTTAAAGTGGGATTTTCCCCACAATGTATGAGAGTTAATTTGGCAGCAACAGTAGTGCTGTAAGTTTCAAATAATAGGTTGTTTAGATCTAAGCAGAGGAAGAATGTAACAAGGTGAATTGTACATACTCTGTATTTTCTTGTTATTTTTTTTTCAGCTCATTCCTTGAAAAGTGCTTCGTAGATTTCGTAATTGTCTATGTCACATGACGATAACGTGACTTGGAAGTGGGTTAACACTATATTTATGTTATTTGATACAAGCTAGTTTTAATAACATTTTAATTAAGCTATTCATACAAATCATCTACTTATGAAGAATTCAAACGTTCATTCATGGAAATTCATTAACTTTTCCGACCAATCAGATTGAATCGGTCAGTTCGAAAACCAGTTCTTTATTATCGATTAAGCAGTTCCAAATCTGACTACCGACAATAAATCCTTGTTCAAAATTTAAGCTGGCCGAATCATGATAATCTCTCTCTCATCAGAATCAAATATGATGTATGCTGTTAAGCTTTGGACAAATGTCTGTTTGTAATATTGAGCTCGCACTCCATGGCTTAAACAGAAATTGAACCAAACACAATGTGTGTATTTAGTGATTGCTGCATGTCAGATTAATGTGACCGATTTTCAGTAACGATGAACGCAAGCATTGTCGAGCACTCCAGGAGTCGACTACAGTGTCACTAGATGGCCTGAAATAAAGGAAGAAATATTATTTACAGTTTTCAAATGCGAGGAGAAATACAACGTAATTCAAAAAGAGAAGTGAGACATTGAGGGTGTGTCCACTTCGTGTGGAAAATGTGGAAAAGAACATTGCAATTAGACAAGAAATAGAGGAGAGAACACTATAAAGTACTTAAGGCAACGATAAGAAATACAGGAAAGAAGAGAAATCAAATACGAAACCACAGAAACAAAAGAAATGATAAAAAGTCTATCCAACTTCTGTACAAATGCGGATCTGCTACAAAACAAATTAGGTACACTTACAACAAGGTTCAGAGACACAGCAACGTAGATTGTAGATGGTTGATACTACAGAGGTAAAGTCTAAAGGTAGAAAACGATATTTCATCATTATTTAACATTGATTAGGTAAGAGATTATAAATATCTACACAAAAAATATAATAAATGATACTGGTAGATGTCTGCTGCTCTTTACACGCTGTTCTTTAAGCAAAAGAAGTGATTATAAACCTTTCAAGAATGTATTTTGTTTAAAATAATACAAGGTATTTTCAGCTGGTATTATAGACAGATCACTATCCAAAATGGCGAATGAATAACAACATGTGCATTGCAATGCAAGAAGGAGCTTAAGTTAAAAAAATACTCACACTTTATGGTGATGGGGATCTTTCCAGATATAGACTGGTGGCTGCAGATTGCCGGAGGGGAGGTCTTGTCTTGGCATAGAGTCTTTGACTGTGTACAGGATTTGTTTTCAACACGTTAACAAACCAACAAGATGAAGATGCCGGGATAAGCCGCATGTCCTGGATTAGATTTTAACAAATTATGTAAATATGATGGGCGATGTTAAATACACAAATTCAATATTAAAGAGCAACCGTTACGTGTTACGTTTTGAATCTGTATTTCAAGCTAACCTTCCAAAACAAATTAAAATTCAGAAATATTACGTTATGGCAAACTTGTTTAAAAAAAACTAAAAGCTTAATGGATACATGATGCAGTTGCCAGTTGGATAGAGGAAGTTTTAAAAGACAAAAACCAATGCACATTTAAAAGAAACTTGTCACATTAGGAGTTTCACTGGGATATATTATAGATCACGTATTGTTCGTTATTTACGTAAATGATGTGCCAGACTAGGAGGTGTTCCTGTTCATAGACGGCACTGATATATTCAAAATTATTAATAAAGTATCAGACCCTATGCAAAGAAAATCTCCGAAGAATGTATACGATGTGATATACATAGTTAATGAAACTCTGTCATGTGAAGTATGTCCATATACACACAAGAGGAAACAATGCAGATAACGTTATCTACTATATGGATGTACATCCCTCCAGAAATCAGAAGCAGAAAAAGGACAAATAAGAGACTGCAAGCCTAGATTCGGAAATAGTAAATAGATAAAAAAAAGTTTATGATGACAATTACAAGGAGGTCATTTCAGAACTTAGACAAAAACACTTTGATCTTACCATACATATCTATATTATAACTCATCTGGATTTCGTCAGCGCTATTTGATTTCCATATTTAAAAAGTATATTGGGAAAATCGAAGAGTTTAAAGAAAATCATCTAAATAGGTTTATGAACTTTTCTATCTATAGAGACTGACACATCTAAACATGTTGAAGCTATCGTACAGGAGATAGCAAGGAAATAAGAGTGACCTCGAATAGTCCATGGAAAACTACGACGACGAGATTATAGTTTATTTAAGTGATTAAAAGATGTGTCAAGTCGATCCAGAAACAGGAAATATTTGAAAACATATCTCCATTAGTGCACAATAATGTAGAGTCAATGTAGATTTCTATTAAGATCTGCAAAGGTGCGGAATATCTTACCAGAAATTGTAGAATATTCAAATAATTCAAAATATTTCAAAATGAGCCGGATAAAAAATTGTTTTATAATAAGATTTAAAATCTTTGTGAACTGTATTGTCGATTAAATGAATGTTCACATTCACAGCGAATTACTGTATTCTGGGTATGGTGTAAAAGATGCTAAATCCCGTAACAGATTTCTAACATTAATTGTTAAATACAAACAGTTTTTGCCTAATCAAGCTGTGTGCCAAACAGCAGAGGAACCGGATATTAAGAACACCTAATGTTTTTGTAAAGTCATCCTACAGTCTTTTAACTTAATGTTATATACGGTAAGGTTCTTGTAATGTCTATGACTACAATGATATTGACTGAAGCCTTGGACTAAAGCATAACGTTTGAGTTATCATGGACAATAAATATTACAGTAAGACCATTACATCCACAGACCTCAACATTGCAAAGTCTTTAGTAAGTGTTTTCCTCAGGTCTCACTATACAACAATGGGAATCACCTAATAGCGTGGCGGACATTCTTCAACATTACTGGTTTTGTATCAATATACTGATGACCTCATTGCTGTTTGTTAAAAATTCACTCTTTTCTCGACGGAGAGCTTGATTAGTGCCATTTTGAGTCTCTGCTTTTAGTGTCCTTTTAAATAGATTTATTGTAATTTTCTCTCAATGGCATGTTCAGCTGAGATGACATACAGTCGCAGTTGGTCAAATGTCATGTGTACGCTTGATCTGGGTTATTTTTGCTCCTGAGAAATACTGCTACATGAATAAGAGAAAGGTTGTAATATATTTGGCTGTATTATCGGTTTTTTCTTTTCGATTTCGTGAAAAGTAGGTCAGCAGAATCGGGCAACTTCATTAAAATTTATTAACAAGTACATAGAGTAATAAACTTGTATTTAGGAAAAAAACTTTTTTTTATAAAAATGTTCGATTTCTGATAACAATACAAAGATGAAATCATTTGACGTGATAGAAACAACACTAAGACTCTGTGACTATATACTGCTGTTGTACTGACCTCTGAACTCCAGTGTGATACTGCGAGGCCTGTCTTTTTCAGTTTTCTCCTGGGTTTCAATAATTGAAGCCATGATGAGTCTGTAGAAGGATAAAATATCTTTCAGCATAATTCATTTTGGCTATGCCGTATCTAATTCTAAATTTGTATTGAAATGTGCTGTTTCATAAAGTTTTGTAGACTTGTAATTATACCACTTTAACGTGTTAATTTATCTTACTAGTGGATTCACACGGTGAATGTTAATGTATATTTGATTTCAGTGTCCGTATCTTAAAAACATAATTGGTAAAATGTGTAGATAGAAAATCATTGTTTATTTGAATCAAACACATTATCATTATTATTCATTATTCACTCTATGTTTTCAATAGTAAAAACTAGCAATATTTCCATTCTGATGAATTTAAACGACTTCATTATAACAGTGCTGTGTGTTCCTTTCCGAAGCAGCAGTAGTGTATAGTGTATAAACTCAATAACAGAGAGGTAGAGTGATGGAGGAAGTGATGAACACAGAAAATTGCTAACAGGTGGACAGATAGTGTCGTATCCTTTTCGTATCTGTTATTTTGACTTTTACTTTCAGTTGAAAATAAAAACAGGCCGCTATCATAAATATTCCATCCATACGGTAATAATTCAGAACTGACATAAAGGAATATACATGTACATCTTAGTCTGTTAGTGAAAATGAAACTAATATCTTCGCGTTTGCTAATGGACTCTCTAAAAGGTCACGGAGTTCGCCTTGTTCATTAGTGTTTGAGAGCACTGTCCGTGCCATGTGGGTAAGTCTATCCAGGCTGTCACAGGCCTACTTACCGTAAATACAGACAGCAAAATCAATAACCTAGCGCCAAAACGGACACAGCAGACGCCAGTCAGAAATAATTTTTCCACTAAATGTCTTAACACCTAATGAAATTGTTGACCTATTGACGGAGACGCTCACCATTGATGTATTTCCACGAAAATGAACGTGTAATGACTACGGGTTTACATAGAAAGAATAAAACACAGCTGGACACCAACCAAATACAGCAACAGTGTCTGATACAATTAGCCAACACTTGAAACATGGTGATAAGCTATGTAATTTCGTCAGGTGAAATTGGACTGGAAGGTTATCCAATGTCGGAATCGTGTGTCAATTTTGGGAGATATGTGTCTATTAAAGCTTATCTTCAGATAAAATTGGCTGAATAATCCGTCTGATATTTCATTGTTTTCAACAGATCGTTTTTGGCTGCATGCGACATACCACAGATATTGTCTGGGCTTACCATACAAATATTCTCTAAATCAAAAATCAGGGAAGGCAATGTTGGTTGACCTACAACAGCACGCGCGGTTATCTGTCTTTTCTGGTTGGAGCATAGGGTTGATGATTGAATATTAATAAGGCTGACAATAACTGGAAAGATGTCATTCATGTTTTATTCATTATGCCTGGCAAATTATGGCAACGAAAGCATAAATATTGCGATGTAACGATATCGATAATTCTTGAAAGTACCACAGGTTAGCATACTGTAAATACTCAAAGACGGCACGAGACGTATGACAGCAACATCATTCAGCGTGAATCGAAATAAAACACATGCGCATCAGGAGGATAAATGTTTCCAACAACAGTGTTGGCATCGTCACATCCAGCGAATCTACCAACCACCGATGGACTCCGTGAGGATGATTGAGGTCAAAATTGTCCCAAAGATGGAATATTGACCAGCATACACTGTGAAGGGTACTCCGCAAACATTTTATGTTAATGGTCAATACAAATTATTGAAGCATGTTATAACATATCATATCTTTGTATGATATCAGGACTTAAAAACATCAATGACACACCGAGTTTAATCATATGTAAAGCAAAAGTTTTCTTTTGTAAATTCTTCTTTTTTAACGACGACAAAGGTTTTTCCAAGGTTGGGTATTTTGATAATAAAAGAAAGAACATTGCAGTCTGGAAGCGTTTTGGAAATGCTTACTGAGATTGTTCTGAAGCAACCAAACGAGAGAACTTTTCGTTTAAGTGGACTCCATGCTCAGCTGAATTTCTTCCCAACTTATTTACCAAATTTCAAGAGAGCTCGGATAATTAATGTGTACATAACAACGATGGTGACGAGGGGGAAAATGCAAATAGATGATGAATATCGAAAATACAATATAACCATAGGTATGTACCCATCCGGAGGCTATTTTGTCCAGAATCACCTTAAAGTTTGAAGAGTGTTCCAGTATGTTTAAATCACGCCATACGTCAGTCTCTTTATCGGGTATAACACTAATAAAACACGTTGTTAAAAAGTTCTCTTCTTTTTATTGACGCTGATGTCATTCAAATGTCGAAATGACAGCTAAACTGGGTTGTTCTAAACCCTACATTCCTCATGCGTTTCCCTGGAGAAATATTGAGGAAAGACGTCAGATGATAAAAGGTTCCGGAGAGATGCATTACCTCGGTCATTAGTAGAAATCGTATCGTGCACACAACTGAGTGAGGGACTCTACTTTATTGCTTGGCCCGGAGAAAGTGCGGAGATTTCGACAAGAACTACGGGAGTGTCAATCCAAATAGCTTTTGTTTTGCCACGTGTCCATTTGTATATATTTCTACACTTACTATAGCCTCGGTTAAATGGCCATATACCCACATAATGCTTCCACTGTTATGTGTGAAAACAGGAGACTGGGACCAATACTGTCATCTTTTTGTCTTAAAGCCTGGCCATTTTCCTTCTCCCAATGACACCACTGGGACATATTATTGGAAAGGATAACCAACCCATCGTTAAGCATTGGCATATCTACTGGCACATATACAGCTAACTAAGCACCACTTCGGGGCGTCTTACTCAGATCTCCTCATCGCCTTTCATAAAAACAAGACTTCCATATCAAGTTGAGGAGAAATGAGTATCATATTGGCAACAATGATTATAAAAAATTGAATATCTTTACGTCCTCAAGTCTCTCCAACGTTCTGGGGGTTATAATGTGGACTGAGGTAGTCCAGTGGTGAATTCGACATACATGGCTTTCATTGACCAAGTAACAATTACGTATTCTACTGAAAGCCAAAGAATGAAACGGAGAGGGATTACCTCTGGAAAGATCTGTAAGAAATTCATTTATATTTAACAATTGAGGAAGAGATTTACGTTCAATAAACGTGGTTGTTTTGTTCTACAAAGAAATGGTTCCATACAGTAAAATAATATTTATCTAAATATCAAAAATTCATTTACAAAGAACGAAATTTGATTACATGTAAAGTTTGAACTGTCGTTAATGTAATTTTGACTCACTTCATCAATGACATTGAACACTCATTGACATTCTACAAAAATGTATATGTTTTGTTGAAAAATAATCTAAAATAGGGTTCAATCATACTCTTAAACACATGCTATAACAATTAATTTTCCCCTTAATTGATTATCAATTGTTAATTTCCAGAACGTCAGTTTACCTACAGTCAATAAACACTGCTTTCTAATCAAGCAAAAGTAACCCGTTAGACACTCCAAACCACAGTTTTTTTTATTATTCTAGGAGGAACCAATATCTGCTATTCAAATTAAAGCATGTAAGTAGCATTGTTAAAAGTAGTTAGTGATATAATTCCGATCCTGGTCATGATGACTGGTGGTATATTTCACCGTTTGCACAAAACATAATACAAATTTCGCTATGAGTGAGAATGAGTTAATATTTTACCATTGTTAAGGGCAAGTCCAACATCGCTTATGACCGGGGAGGAAGGGATGGCACAACCAGAGCTACACAAGACGATTATTGTATATAGGACCATGTCCTCACAACCATACACCAAGAGTTACTCTGGACGAATTTCTGTCATAATGACGTTGTCTAGACAAAAACACAACAACAGCTTCTTATGACGAATTTCTTACATAACGAAAATACTGACACAACCACAAAACAAGACCTGCCAAAGACGAATTTCTGACATAACGACCACGCCCACACAACAAGAGCTACCCAGAACGAATTACTGACATAACGACCACGCCCACACAACAATATCGACGACGCCCGAACAAATATACAACCAGAGCTACCGAGGACCAACAACGCCTACACAACTATACAACAACAGTTACCAACTACAAATTTCTGTCATGGCGACGACGCCCACACAACTAGGTGTTACAGCGTCAATGCCTACACAACTAGAGCTGTATATGACGGGGTTCCGTCACACGACCGGAGCTGTCTATGACGGGGTTCCGTCACACGACCCGATATGTCTATGACGGGGTTCCGTCACACGACCGGATATGTCTATGACAGGGTTCCGTCACACGACCGGAGCTGTCTAAGACAGGGTTCCGTCACACGACCGGAGCTGTCTAAGACTGGGTTCCGTCACACGACCGGAGCTGTCTAAGACAGGGTTCCGTCACACGACCGGAACTGTCTATGATAGGGTTCCGTCACACGACCGGAACTGTCTATGATAGGGTTCCGTCACACGACCGGAACTGTCTATGATAGGGTTCCGTCACACGACCGGAACTGTCTATGATAGGGTTCCGTCACACGACCGGAGCTGTCTATGATAGGGTTCCGTCACACGACCGGAACTGTCTATGATAGGGTTCCGTCACACGACCGGATATGTCTATGATAGGGTTCCGTCACACGACCGGAACTGTCTATGACAGGGTTCCGTCACACAACTAGAGCTGTCTATGACAGGGTTCCGTCACACGACCGGAACTGTCTATGATAGGGTTCCGTCACACGACCGGAACTGTCTATGATAGGGTTCCGTCACACGACCGGAACTGTCTATGATAGGGTTCCGTCACACGACCGGAGCTGTCTATGATAGGGTTCCGTCACACGACCGGAACTGTCTATGATAGGGTTCCGTCACACGACCGGATATGTCTATGATAGGGTTCCGTCACACGACCGGAACTGTCTATGAAAGGGTTCCGTCACACAACTAGAGCTGTCTATGACAGGGTTCCGTCACACGACCGGAACTGTCTATGATAGGGTTCCGTCACACGACCGGAACTGTCTATGATAGGGTTCCCTCACACGACCGGATATGGCTATGACGGGGTTCCGTCACACGACCGGAGCTGTCTATGATCGGGTTCCGTCACACGACCGGAACTGTCTAAGACAAGGTTCCGTCACACGACCGGATATGTCTATGACGGGGTTCCCTCACACGACCGGAGCTGTCTAAGACAGGGTTCCGTCACACGACCGGAGCTGTCTATGACAGGGTTCCGTCACACGACCGGAGTTGTCAACGTCCTATTTTTTGTCAAAATGAATCGCTCCCACAACCAAAGTTTTTTTTTATGACACGACGCTAAATCGAAAGTTTTTGTCGCATCGCCACGCCAATACAACAAAAGTTGTCAAAGATAGGTTTCTTTCGTAGTGTCATCCTCATAATAAGGGTTTTCGACGGCATGTTCACACAACCAGAGCTGATGACAATTGCTTTCCGAATTGTAAAAATGGTGTTATCATAACTTTACGCGCGCTATTTAAAAGGAAGGTTTTAGCTAACGGAGGATATTTGTATAGCAGTAAACGAAGGCACCTGCAGAAGATCATCAGACAGATTTAAATATTTCTCTTTGTGATCAATTCTTATTATGCACTGTCTCCCTATATTCGGACACCTACTTGGAATCTGTATTCTGACATAAAAAATCGTTGTCCGCGTACGTGCGCAACTCCATCCTACCCTCTTCGTCCTCCACCAACGCTTCCAATACTGCACGGCATTCTGCTAAGTAAGTTACCATTCCGGTTTAATTTGATTCCGAACTATAAAACCTCTTCATTTCCACTGCTTGGGAATTCGATTATTTTTATAGAAAATCGAATTTATCTGGTAATAAAATTGAAATATTAACAAAAGTTGATCGAATCTATTCCATTTCCATATTGTCCTTTTTACTTTTCTGTAGATTTGAAGAATATTTTCAAAAATATTTTCTTGTGTATACTGTTTGTCTTTTTTCTTGTGTATACTGTTTGTCTTTTTTCTTGTGTATACTGTTTGTCATTTCTTGTGTATACTGTTTGTCATTTCTTGTGTATACTGTTTGTCTTTTTTCTTGTGTATACTGTTTGTCATTTCTTGTGTATACTGTTTGTCTTTTTTCTTGTGTATACTGTTTGTCTTTTTTCTTGTGTATACTGTTTGTCATTTCTTGTGTATACTGTTTGTCATTTCTTGTGTGTACTGTTTATCTTTTTCTTTTGTATACTGTTCGTCTAATTTTTCGCTATTAAGAACATCAGTTTGATCAAGCTGTATGAAGCTTAATACATTACACATTAACACATTACCGAGATGTTATATATCTACAGATATTTATTGTATTTCCCAATGATAGCATATACACATATCTAACGAGACTACTTATTGATTAAGAACATACTTTAGCAAAATCAAATGTTCACCGCACCTTTTTACACACTTGTTGGTTGATGACTAAGTGACTGTTACACCTATTGACACACTTGTTGATGACTAATTGACTTTAACACCTATTAACACACCTGTTGATGACTAATTGACTTTAACACCTATTAACACACATGTTGATGACTAAGTGACTGTTACACCTATTAACACACTTGTTGATGACTAATTGACTTTAACACCTATTAACACAACTGTTGATGACTAATTGACTTTAACACCTATTAACACACCTGTTGATGTCTAAGTGACCTTTACACCTATTAACACACTTGTTGATGTCTAAGTGACTTTAACACCTATTAACACACCTGTTGATGTCTAAGTGACTTTAACATCTATTAACACCCTTGTTGATGACTAATTGACTTTTACACCTATTAACACACCTGTTGATGACTAATTGACTGTTACACCTATTAACACACCTGTTGATGTCTAAGTGACTTTAACACCTATTAACACACTTGTGGATGACTAAGTGACTTTTACACCTATTAACACACCTGTTGATGACTAATTGACTTTAACACCTATTAACACACCTGTTGATGACTAATTGACTTTAACACCTATTAACACACATGTTGATGACTAATTGACTTTTACACCTATTAACACACCTGTTGATGACTAATTGACTTTAACACCTATTAACACACCTGTTGATGACTAATTGACTTTAACACCTATTAACACACATGTTGATGACTAATTGACTTTTACACCTATTAACACACCTGTTGATGACTAAGTGACTTTTACACCTATTAACACATCTGTTGATGACTAAGTGACTTTTACACCTATTAACACACATGTTAATGACTAAGTGACTTTTACACCTATTAACACACTTGTTGATGACTAATTGACTTTTACACCTATTAACACATCTGTTGATGACTAATTGACTTTAATACGTCTAAAGCAAGCTGTCTGTGTACAGAGCTTTTGTTCTGACAAACATACGTCTAAAGCAAGTTGTTCTGTGTACAGAGCTTTTGTTGTGACAAACACACGTCTAAAGCAAGCTGTTCTGTGTACAGAGCTTTTGCTCTGACAAACACACGTCTAAAGCAAGCTGTTCTGTGTTCAGAGCTTTTGTTCTGACAAACATACGTCTAAAGCAAGCTGTCTGTGTACAGAGCTTTTGTTCTGACAAACATACGTCTAAAGCAAGCTGTCTGTGTACAGAGCTTTTGTTCTGACAAACATACGTCTAAAGCAAGCTGTCTGTGTACAGAGCTTTTGTTCTGACAAACATATATCTAAAGCAAGCTGTCTGTGTACAGAGCTTTTGTTCTGACAAACACACGTCTAAAGCAAGCTGTCTGTGTACAGAGCTTTTGTTCTGACAAACATATATCTAATGCAAGCTGTTCTGTGTACAGAGCTTTTGTTCTGACAAACACACGTTTTAAGCAGAACCCTGAATTTCGACAACATTCCAATGGATGGGTCAAGAAATAAAGTCAATTTTATTCACTGTTTTTTCTTAAACAGCGCTAGTCTGGTTTCTGTTGAACTTCTATCCATATTGAACATTTCTTTGTAGCTAGATGATAAATCACATGTAAAGTTAAATGGTTTCCGGAGCTGTATAAATACCAGATCCACTGACTTGTCTGAAGGTAAATAACGGCGAATGTTTTGAGCGCGTATACCGGCACAGATGCGCATTTTCCTCCTCTGGCATCTGGAGAAAACGCGTGTAAAACATCCAGGTAAACTAATTAATTAATCATAAACATGCCTTTCCTTTCCAGCTTTAACATTATTTGAAATAGACCGAATCATGGCCCCTGCCTGCCTTACATTGTGACGGATCTGGACTGATTTCGGTGAAGTGATCGTTACTGAGCGACACAGACATGGTTTATGACGCGTTCACTTCGTGTCCTACAAACACAACAGTATTACAATACCTCAGATACTCAAAACGTCCTCAGCGAAGATGTCAGAAATCGGTATTTATAGTTCAGATACTATAGATACTAAAGATAGAAAACACAAATTTAAAATGTAGCTGTTTTATTTTGATTTAAATCAGCGCTTAATTTCGATGTACAGTGAAGATTGTATGTACATCACCGTCAGAAAATTCTAATTGAACTCTGTATGTGTTTCAAGGACAGACATCATACCGCCAGGACACCTATAAAACAATGAAAAAACGCATTACTTGACATTTTGTCCGTTTCTACCTTGATTCAATGGTCATGTTTACTTTCATGAGAGGCCAGAAACCGCACTTAAATCTTACCCACTCGGTGCCAAGGACAGCGTGTTATTATAAGTTTTAAAAAGTCTCCGTACACACTATTCAGGGCGTTGTGCCAATGGTGACTTTTCTATACCGTGTTTCGGGGCCTTCAAACATGACACTGAGCAAGTAGAATGTGCTGTGATCTTATCATTTATTGTGTTCTGCTGCTTCAAAATACATAACGCAAAGCGACCCCTCCAATTTGTTTGATGAAAGGCGGCCCCCTTCTACAAGTTACCACCGCACTGTGGTCCCCTCCATAGGGTCAATATTCTGCGCTCCCTTCTACAAGTTACCACCGCACTGTGGTCCCCTCCATAGGGTCAATATTCTGCGGCTCCCTTCTACAAGTTACCATCGCACTGTGGTCCCCTTCATAGGGTCAATATTCTGCGCTCCCTTCCTACAAGTTACCATCGCACTGCGGTCCCCTCCATAGGGTCAATATTCTGTGCTCCCTTCTACAAGTTACCATCGCACTGCGGTCCCCTCCATAGGGTCAATATTCTGTGCTCCCTTCTGCAAGTTACCATCGCACTGTGGTCCCCTCCATAGGAGCAATATTCTGCTGTCTCTTCTACAAGTTACCATCGCACTGTGGTCCCCTCAATAGGATCAATATTCTGCACTCCCTTCTACAAGTTACCATCGCACTGTGGTCCCCTCAATAGGAGCAATATTCTGCTGCCTCTTCTACAAGTTACCATCGCACTGTGGTCCTCTCAATAGGAGCAATATTCTGCTGCCTCTTCTACAAGTTACCATCGCACTGTGGTCCCCTCAATAGGATCAATATTCTGCACTCCCTTCTACAAGTTACCATCGCACTGTGGTCCCCTCAATAGGAGCAATATTCTGCTGCCTCTTCTACAAGTTACCATCGCACTGCGGTCCCCTCAATAGGAGCAATATTCTGCGCTCCCTTCTACAAGTTACCACCGCGCTGTGGTCCCCTCAATAGGAGCAATATTCTGAGGCCCTTTTAATAGCTACCGTTACACTGCAGTTCCTTCGATAGGATCAATATTTTGTGGTGTTATGTTAAATTTGTCAATGAAATTTAGTAGCCCCTTCTACAAGTTGCACTGTGGTTCCTTCAATAGGATCAATATTCTGGGGCCCCCTCTACGAGTTACCACCGCACTGTGGTTCCTTCAATAGGATCAATATTCTGGGGCCCCCTCTACAAGTTACCACCGCACTGTGGTTCCTTCAATAGGATCAATATTCTGGGGCCCCCTCTACAAGTTACCACCGTACTGTGGTTCCTTCAATAGGATCAATATTCTGGGGCCCCCTCTACAAGTTACCACCGTACTGTGGTTCCTTCAATAGGATCAATATTCTGGGGCCCCCTCTACAAGTTACCACCGTACTGTGGTTCCTTAAATAGGATCAATATTCTGGGCCCCCCTCTACAAGTTACCACCGCACTGTGGTTCCTTCAATAGGATAAATATCCTGGGGCCCCCTCTACAAGTTACCACCGCACTGTGGTTCCTTCAATAGGATCAATATCCTGGGACCCCCTCTACAAGTTACCATCGTACTGTGGTTCCTTCAATAGGATCAATATTCTGGAGCCCCCTCTACAAGTTACCACCGCACTGTGGTTCCTTCAATAGGATAAATATCCTGGGGCCCCCTCTACAAGTTACCACCGCACTGTGGTTCCTTCAATAAGATCAATATCCTGGGGTCCCCTCTACAAGTTACCACCGCACTGTGGTTCCTTCAATAGGATCAATATTCTGGAGCCCCCTCTACAAGTTACCACCGCACTGTGGTTCCTTCAATAGGATAAATATCCTGGGGCCCCCTCTACAAGTTACCACCGCACTGTGGTTCCTTCAATAGGATAAATATCCTGGGGCCCCCTCTACAAGTTACCACCGCACTGTGGTTCCTTCAATAAGATCAATATCCTGGGGCCCCCTCTACAAGTTACCACCGTGCTGTGGTTCCTTCAATAGGATCAATATTCTGGGGCCCCCTCTACAAGTTACCACCGTACTGTGGTTCCTTCAATAGGATCAATATTCTGGGGCCCCCTCTACATGCACTAAGTTACTTCCATGTCATGTCCACCAATGTGGTTAGGTTGTCTGAGAAACTTCCGTTCCTTGCGTTTGAAGAGGTAATTTAAAATCTTCGGAACTGTTCAGAGTAGGGCTGAGTTTTACAATGACAAATACTCTTTTAACAAAACCGATTTTATACTATCGTGGTGCTAACAAAACTCTTCAGAATTTGATTTAAAAAAAGACAGATATTTTGAAACTAAAATCTGCACGTTCTAAAAATAGCTTGAACATGCCACTCCTGGTGGTTGGCATTTTTGTAAAAATGGTGGTGGTGTTGTCGATAATACCGACAACTTTTAATTGACATGTCGACTTAATTACTCTATATCCCTATAAATGCTGCTCTGAAATTGAATATATAGCAGTTAAATGAAATACTGAAGAACCATTCCGTTCTAATTAACGTCCCTATAATTATATTATGGTATTGAAGCAGATGGCATTCTCTCTAGTGGGAGATGTGGATACAGCATGGTCGGTACAAACCATCAGGTAGCTATTTATATTTAATGTGATTAGGGTGAGTTGGTGTGTTAACGGAACATTTGAGGCAATTCAAGTAGGGACAAATCTTATAATGATAATACAGATTTTAAAATAAAATAATCAAAGTTGAAATAGAGGTAAGATAATCCAATGCTGACTTAATCCCGCATGGCGCATTCTCTCTCTGTAACCTGCTTAGATTAGATTCTGCTACAGCAATTCTGGAGCAAACTCTAAGAATTTTGTGGATCAGGGTCTGATATAATTAGACCATTGAATGGAACCTTTTTAAATAAATCACATGACTAAGTCTTTGTGGCCACTGTAGTATTGGCCATACCGTCTCGGAGGACAATTTGTAATTTGTGTGTAATTTTAAATTGTTTGTAAATAAAAGGATCTCGATATTGTTAAACAAAAAACAGGATATGATAAAACTTTATCAGAACCAAAAAAATAAAATGTCGAGATAGATCAATATTAACTATACAGACATTTTTTCAAAGAGGTAGGGTGCATAAGGATCTCTGAGCACCTTTTGTGCGTCTCTGCTTTCTCAGAGTCCAAAATACGCTTTAACTGTAGGCAGATATGCCTTTATAAAACTGTATGTAAGGTAAAGCACGGCTTCAATTGATTTGATATATCACAAACACATATTGCTTTGGCTACTTGGCAAAGAGGTGAATATTCATTCCAGATTCTCACACTGTTATTTCAGGGTATATCAAATGGTTAAGATTATTCCATAATGATTTTTTTTTAAATTCTGTTACATTCAACCTTATCGGGATTGTAGTCATAAGAAAGTCATTCTTGTGTTAAACTCCTTACAAATATGTATGAAAAATGAGAAATCAAGCTATTTTTCAATGTTGAGGATACAATAAAATGGTGTGTTGTAGACGTCAAAAATTCCACATTGTAAGCGATTTTTTCTCATCACGTCCAACTCCTCTGTGTTACAGTTTCGTTCGCCCGTATCATTAAATTTGAACAACATATGTATGTTACTTAACACGACACAGAATTGTCTTCTCACTAAGTTAGGTTTTACGAGATCAGTAAATCTAGAGATTAAGTTACTAATTTAATTTTATAGGAGAGATATCCATTGTTAATAGCTTTACATCATTAGGGGATCAAGCTTCCAGTGACTGAGTCATCACTCAATGATACAACGACAACATAATCAGTGACTACATATCCAACTTGGGAATCACTTTTGCTGAAATAGGGCGTTACATTTCACATAAATTTAAGATTTTCGGATGTATGGTTCTCGTTTTACATTAGTGTTGAGTTCTAGTGTTCGACCAGTCGCTGTTTATCAAATCCATGGCCTAAAAAATTTTCCATAGAAAAATTATATACATTTTCTGTACACTGTTTTCATTATCGTTCATATTTATGAGTCTCTATGATAAATGTTTGTGGATCATACAAACTCAGATAAAAACAAACAAAAACATAAAAACAAAAACAAAAATGACACGTGTGAGTAATATCTGGTTGTATATAAGAATGTTTATATAATGGTTTGTGACTTAAGACTAGACCTTAATGACGTGTAGACGTGCTCACCATGTAAAATATATACGGCTGCTGATTATCGTTTTTTAATTTGGATAATTATGACAGACGGCACGTGCTCTAACTGTCATATGCATGGCAATATTTCACAGGGTGTGATTTATAACGGAGTTATTTTAACAAGGATATATTCGTTCCTCGCTCCGGGAAGTCATATAGATGTCGCTAGAAGGACATGATCTCATACAACTGTGTAAAACACTTTCTCAATGAAAAGTCAACACGAGAAACTGATAGACTGCAAAAGTGACATACACACGGAATTTAGGTTGAAAGTCACGGTTCACGGAATGATTGAATAAACCTCTTAGGTTGGTTTCTTGTTTCTACGGCAACAGGAAAGGCATGGGTAGGGGAACGCTGCTATCACAACTTTCACGGCTGCTCATGCTGTAAGCTAAAATTCTAGTAATAGTTTCATTTCTCTCTGCTAGACTGTGCTCGTTGATTCTAGAGTTAATGAAGCGTAGCCGAGTAGAGTTAAAAACATTCAGTCTTGCGTTGTGCTACGGAAATTATATCAAACGCTGAAAGGCTCAGACTTTTAAGATTTACGATAATTGTGTGAAATTTTGATTTACCAAATCTAATCTCATATCGTGGTTGCGTGACTGATTTTCGAGGAGAGAAAAAATTCTTACATTTTAAGTCTCTTCATTTGTAATGTAACATATTATAAAAAGACTGTTTCCGTTGATTGAAAGGAGTTATCAAAAATCATCGACACATTTTTTCTGACTACTTAAACTGTTGTGTCGTGACAAGATTCACAGTTCAGTGCCGACGTATCGTAGCCTTACTACAGTCACGGATGGGTTATCGGATACTTGTTGTCAATACAAACTTGTTGCATAATGCATGTGTAATAGACAATATTTGAATTCCAACATGCTAAGCAGTGAAAGATTTACAAAATACAATTTGATATATTTTCTCCAATATATATACATCCTGTCAGCATATTTAGTCACCCGGTGAGACGTTGAACGTGGCTGGACATACTTTGGTAGGATTACCATCATCGCTGTTTGATAACTTGTTATTAAGTGCAGTTCGTGTGGTGCACTTTCCTTGTACAGGATGTTGTATAACAACATCCGGTCTGTAACAATATAAATTTCAACACAAGCTACACAGACTTGGCTGATAACTCGATGATTCAATGTAAAACGTACCCCAGCTGGAATAAAGCTCACAAGTATGAGATTTACTATTCTTTACACCTAGCCTATAACACTGGAATTATCCCAATTTGTTCTATAGTCTAATGTTTATATTCCATACCGTATAAAAGACATTAATCAATGTTATATATGGTTTCCATATGTCCTGTTGCTAAATACACATCTGAATTACATAGCGCCAGATTCCACACAAACAATGTGAATGATTAGGATTTGTCTCGTTATTACATACATACAGACATCAGTATGGTTAAGCAGACTAGGAAATCCGACAGATATCATTTTGCTTTCTCACAAACCTTGACAATGCCTCTCCAGGCCTGTTTAATGCCTGAAATATTACATTTAGAATACTGACGGAACCGTTTGAAGTATGATGCCAAACAGTTTTGTTCTGTTGTTTATTGCCAAGAGTATGTGTGCTGCATTAATCTCGCATAATGGCCCCTCAACCTTATCTGATCGCATTCGTTATGTATTTCTAGTGTAACTTATTTAGTTTTGACCATATACTTCTTTTTATGTCTTTCATAGGACTATACGATTATCATATATTGTTGGCCGTCTAGGCTGCTGATCATCTCAGCTTTAACTGTGCAGACGAGCACACAAATTCCACATGTACGCGAAGGATGCTTGACAATAATCTTCACTAATTTATGAAAAACAACGCGAAATCTCGTTTTAACGCTGTTATACACAAGTCAATATGACGCTTCAAACAGATCCTTATCGACACGTCTGAATTAATCACTCACATGATTACGATTATGGGAAACACAAAAGGAACAGCGGTTATTGGAGATTCGATCTGATTCAATTTTGTTGGATGGTACCAAAATATCCTTCGTTTCCCGTTGTCATGGGTGTATATTATTCATATCTATTCTGTTAATAGGACGGATTTAGTTTGGGTGTGATTAGATAAGGAAAAGGGTTATGCTAAATATGGAAATCTGGACAAGAATGCTGAAAGATTTCGTGTATTCATATGGAAGTCTACAAAGCTGTATGTATACTGTCTGATCCGGGTATCTTGACACGTGATCAGTTTGGTGTATATGTGAACATAAACGAAAATGGGATATGACACAGTAAATCATCAGACTGACACACACACAATCGTAAGTTTCTCTTTTGGGACTCGTTCGTATCGGTAAATACTGAAGTATATCCGGTTCTGTCCGACTCCGAATACCCATGTACATGTACCACATGATATCACCGCGTTTTTCTGTGATCGACTTACGGTCAGGGGAATAAAGCTTATCGGGAAACTGACGAAAGGTATATTCCTTATGGCATATTCTTTTGTTTAAACCCTTGTCATTCCTGATGACATCACACCATTAAAAACCTTTGGGTTGTCTTGTATTGACATGTTCAGGCTAGTCCAGCGCCATTGCCATTACCGTGTTGTTTTTACATATCTTGCCATATTTATGTGGTACAGAAAATGCTGCTAAAAGACAGGAAGTCTGTAGGTATGGCCATGTCACATGCGTTACAACATCACTAAGGTAGTGTATTGGTTTAGACCAAGTGTAATGTTCCGTCCGGTAATTCTTCTGCTTTATCGGTGTTTAATGTAACAGGTGCGTGTCTTGAACTCGAAAAAATCGGGGGGGGGCACATTGTTTTTTATGCTGTCTGTTTGACTGTTGTCAACTTGAACCCTGTCCATAACTATTGCACCGTAATAGGTATGGCTTGCCTGTTTGGCATGTGTGTTCCTTGTGATGAAACCTTTCTGCTCGTACCAATAATTTTAGCCATGTGACCTTGACAGTGACCTACATTTGACAGTAAATAAATCATTACCACAATGAAGACATAAGTGTTTCACAAAGTGTGCATACAATTAGCACAGGCCTTACAGTTTAACTGTTTTAATGTCCCACTTCAGAATTTTGTTGCAACCAGGGGCATAGTGTCTCATAAACTCATCTTGTGTTTTTCTATTTCCAGTAATAATTCAATATTTGTTAAATTAAATGCCTATTACTGCCTTTTGTTATATAGAAAATGATTTATACCAGTTTTCCTATTATAAATATCAACTGAATTTGCGACAAGTGCGAAAAAAATAATTTCAACTATTACTAAGGACGCAAGATAATTATTCAGTCGTCAAACATTTAGCCTAGTCTATATATTGCACCAGTCGGAAATCTGTTGTAATGTCAAAATATAAAAACGACGTTACGTCACGAATTGAAAATGTCGTAACAAAACGGTGTTGCCACTGTTTTTTTTTACTCTCCACTTTTGTCTAAAAACCTGTTAAAATGTAACTATTCTGAGTGATGTGATAAAAAGTCTTTGAATATTTTTTTCTGTTTCTCATGAGATTTTATCAAACTCGTCTCGAAATTCTAATAATTTGCTCATTGAGGCTTTCAAAAATGAAAACTTCTTAGACTCGTTTTATAATATCTTATGTGAACTTACTGAATGTTTATGTACAGTAAATCAGCATTGTACCCAAACGTGTCTATATAGTTTTGTGACAATGTTTATAATTATGAATCTTTCAACAAAAGAATACAAGATGATAGAAGATGCATGTACAATTCCATCCTCTGAGTAAAAATACATTTACTAGACATGTCATAGTGACATTCTCACAAACACTAATCTCCGCTGATTGGCATATTTCATTGAGTTAATGCTTTGGTCTGGACAATGACTGTCCAGTGGCAGCAGATTAAGGCCTTCCCGGAACAGTTATCAGCTCTACATGTCGACGGCCCTGTTGATGAGGAAGTCGACGGGGGACATCGTCTGTCAGTCCTTTCTTACTGGAGATAAGGCCTATCATGTCAGACGTGTCTAGAGTTGACTCCCTTGGGAATGGTCGCGCTCCATGTTTGTTGCCGTATGAATCAGTCGGGTCACGTATTATATAGGGTCCACTGTGTATGGGAAAAATCCATACACTTATTATTTGGAAATAGTAAACATGGTAAACATTTCTTTAAGTATTAGTTTTTCTCATCATAATTTACTAGACTCAACATGAACTATTAAAGATAATTGATGCGGTTCTGCGGTTTCTGCAAAGTAAATTCAGGGGGGAAAACCCAACAAGAAACAAAAACAAACTTCATCGTTAAAGAGTAAGATAATCTGTTCTCTCGTTGAACAATGGAAGAATCAAGGTTATAATACTTCATGAAACAACCCACTTTTTGTAAAATGCTGTATAACCATGTTATCATTTGAATACTTCGTGATACAACCCACTCCTTGTAAAACGATGTTATAGTCGTGTAATCGTTTTAATATTTACGGACTATGATACAATAGTTTAAATGTTGTCAGTGTTACCTGACGTCGACCAATAATCATCATCAGTGGTGTAGCTGTGTTTAGATAAAGACAAGAGAGTTAATGCAGAGCAGGTGTAGACAGGGAGGTCATCTCAGTACAACACAGACACTTGGTGAGTATATATAAAACCAGGTGCAGTTGAATGGGAAATTTGTAAGAAAATATCCTTTATAAAAATAGACTAATGGAACCGTCACTTTATTTATATGGCACGTGTCTGGATGTTGCCAACAAAAAAAAAAAGAAGTTACTAGCGGTGTAAGCCAGCGAGTAGTAATGTTAAACTGAAAAATAACAAATAAAAACAAGTTATGATGTTGGTGGAATAATTCATCATTCAGGTCTTATAACTTCCTTTTTTCATTCTAGACTTTATTGTTTGTTGGGCTGTGACTGAGAATAAATAGATAATTCTGGGTTCAAACAAAATGTTGTTGCGTGCAAACAATATATTAACACAGAACGATGCTTTCGAAGGATTACTTTCTCCGCCGAGATATTATTGCAAAATATTATTATTCTTTCAAATGATTCAGTAAGCAACATCACTTCAACCTGATCCTTTCCCTATAATTTATTTTTCATTTTAACATCTTTTCAAATTGGTGCCGCAGACATCATTTAGGGTTTCTGAACGGTCCAATCAGCCTTGCGATGCAGTGCCGTCATTAAGGCGATGTTCAGCTATTTGTGTCTATTGTATTTTCTGGCAGAATCTTTTCTCTAGGTAGATCCAAAGTAATAGTTACTTACTACTACTATATCAATACTTTTAAGACACCTGTAAGCTTTTAATCAAATAACCATGATTTATCTTATCTTGTTATTGAACCGTATATTAAATATAACGAAACTTAATACAGTATTAGATAACATTAAATCGTCTATAAAATTTAACGATCACAAGACGGGTGTTATCTCAAGGGAAAGAGAATAACTAACAAAAAACCCTCCCCAGTGTCTAAAGCTATATGTACCGATATCGTTGTCCTCCATGTCCTACCGGTTCTCCACCCCCTCGTCCTCCTCCTTATTGACAAATTTCCTCCGACGATAAGCACCATTGCAGTCAGCGATGTCAAGAAAAGATTTGATCAACATCCGGGATTCTTGTATTTGGGTATAGCTATACCAACTGATGACAACATAATGAACCCCTCACGAGCTCACCTTTTATTCTTCAGCGATAGCCCAGACTAATGTCCAGCCAAGACGCACACCACGACATCAACCAGGGTTGGGATTTCAATTTCACGCCGACTCTAGAGAGAAAGCGTACCTGATCATGCGATCGTGCATAACAGCAATCAATCTACGTACTCGTCGCGTGATTAACACCGGAGTGGAATCTCGATTAACGGTTCATGTGACATTACTTCGCACTTGGCGAACATTACGGCATATGGTCTTAGTTCTTACGGTAGAATCTACACGACTTCCGCCCCAATCACTGTTGTCAATGATTCCGAAGACATGTCGACAAGTTTTAATGGCGTTGTTCCATCCAAGAACGACAGATCGACATTTTCCGTTTCAGAATGGAAATGTCAGTCGGAATAGGCTTACCACGTAGCGGAATTAAAAGTCCGAAGCCTAAGATTAATTGTTAACTTCAGACCATTCTTCAATATAAGCAAGGTATATAACCAGTTGTTTTATAGCGTGCCTCATACTAAAGGATTTTTGCCGTGTCACCAATAGAAGATTTGTCAGCCGGATTACATCAAGAGTACCATTATGCGGGGTCAATGATATATCTAAAGACCTTTAGGATGGTGCTATGGCTAGAGTCGTGGGTATGTGCGTTAGACTACCTACTGCCGAAGATTGAAGATCGTGTACGAATCACAAACCACTATCCTATGTGATTCGTGTTTCGGTTGTAAAGAGTAGGCTTAAGGTATAATCAAATTAGTTGAAGTTCTGGAAAGCATTTAGTCTGCTTTACATGCTCATGTAAATCTTCTACCTATCCGTCATTACATGTATGTAGCTGGTTACTACGAATTTGACTATTCATGAATGCCACCTTAAAACAGTTCAGTTCTTAAATTTATGGAGAACAAAGACGCCACTAATATATCTACACTGTATATAATTGGTACTAATCATTGACTTTCGATTCCAGGGGGTTATATAATATGTACAAATAGCATCTTACGGGTTTATATCCTGCACGTAGCGCACGTACAGAAAAAACACATATTTGATGAAAGGGATGCATTTAGTATTAATTTGTTAGAAGCTCATTAAGCGCAAGTAACAGCGGGAGGCATGCACACTGAATCCCACGGTATACATTAATAATGTAGACAGTTTTCTGTAATGATGAATGCTGAGGGTGTTATTTCTGTAAATAGTCGTTATATTTCTAACGACGCCAATTCTTTACTCTCCGTGTATTCTCCGTGTATTCCCGCCAGGAGTGTACTGGAAACCACGTCTCGTACTCTCTCACTTAGATATTTACGATTTGTCTTCCACAAGAAAATAAGATGAAAAGTTGAAATAATTAAATAATATATATATATACTAATCAGAATTTTTATGTCAATGATCAAACATCTTCACGACAATCTGAGTATATTATGACTAATTTAGACGACCTGACGACATAAGGACATCGTGGAAAGTAAACTCGCCAAATCCCAAATTCAAATCGTCTGCTCATTCATTTTGTCGGCACTTACGTTTGAAAGTCGGTATAGAAAAGGTCGAAAAGCACTCAGAAGTTTCAATCTGTGGTTCACTACTGAAAGCACCAACTTACTTTTTTTAAGTAGTAAGGAACACACCTGATTATTTTTAGGTTAGGCGTCATTGTACTCTGGAGGAAATAGTCGATAAATTCACGGTGACATAGCTGTATAGTTTTAAACAAGGAACCGTGGTTCACAACCAGAGACTTATCGGCTGTTTTCTTTAAGTAGCAAATATGTATCCAGATTATTTATAGTTTAACTACTTATATACTGCGGAGCAAGCAGTCGATGAAATTACGCCGCCGTACCTGTATAGTTATAAACAAAGATCCGTGATGCGGCTCTCCATTTTATCAAAAAACAAGTACTAACTGTAACACCAAAACGAAACTAATTAATCTGGATGTAGTTTCAAGCCGATAGTTGTGGAATCGGTGTTCGGCATTAATGATCTTGTATCTGCCTTCTAACGTTACTTTGAAGATCCAGGCTTGCGGTTTTTATTAAATTGAAAACGCAGATTTCATGCATTTAAAATCAAATACATTAATATATAAATACTAATTACCATTTCGCTTGAAATAATAATAAAACCGATTGTAGTTTTAAAACATCCGACTCCGTGCTCAATTCAATATCTTCAGTTGCTAGAAATTTTACGCCATAGCAACAGCTAAGGTGAAATGTAGGCGTTGTTCACTGATGGAAATGGCAATATACCTTCAGGTAATCGACAGAGCATCATCTTGCGCACAGGCTGTCAAATGGACAGCCACTTTCAATGCCAACATTGAGGACGAGATAATGGCCACGAACTGGATGTCGTTTATTGTACATTATACAACGTATTTTTGGCTAATTGATATTTTGGGCATTGCCGTGCAAATGTAAATATAGCGCGTTGAAAATGAAGTGATTGCAGGCACATTAAATAGCGTGCTTAGATTAACTTGTACAATTTTCTGCCAAGATCCCTATTTAGGATATTAGGTTAAAACTCTGAGCAAAATGGAGAATATAAATTAATAAACATTTGATTATTTCTTAATTGTGACAGTTCATCGACGTTTAAAGTTTCGTTTTTTTTTCTACGTTTGAATCGAGTATCAGATAGAATAGTGGTTACATCTGTAACGACCTCACCATTCTAGATAACTGATCTCATAACTCACTCCGTTTATAGTGTGTCATTACGATGTAAATGCAAATATATGATGATGAAACATTCAAAATAGCAGCCAGTTAAACAACAGCCTAATATTTCAAGGTCTGTATAGTTTGATATCTCAAGTGAATTGCAGTATTATCTTGACTTTGCTATCAAGGCCGGGATACACGTAATATTGTAAACAACCCTTCTTTATACAGCTTTATTCATGTGAGAATTACACTTAATTTTATTACGCAATCCTGAGTGTTTCATCATTAAACTTGCTGTGTGTAGTAAAAGGGAGAAATTTCCCCATCTCTCTGTAGTAATTCTGAACAACGTGCCTGTTGGTTCTTTACACAAGAACGGGTTACAGATTCTTGTGATAGTGGTGATTTCTATCTATTTTTCTAAGCTGCATGTATCTCAAAGACCAGCACCATGAAACTGCTACCATGAAATGAAATTTCTCAATTTCTTATTGAAGTTTGGGATTTACTGAAATCTCCTGGTTACTTCTTCTTATCGTAATTCTTTGTCTTTCTGTATTTTTCCACGTAAACTATTATCCGAGTTTTCCCAGAAACTCGAGGCACAATACTTATGAAACTTCATATGACCGATATGGGATCGTTTGGGACTTTGTAACGGACTCCACCACAATTTGCTTTCAAAATAAAACCAGTGCTGACACATCACTCTATTGTAAGTGTGTGATAAATTTCACAAATATCATATTGATTTCTTTTTCGTTTCACTTCTTGTAGCAAACATTCGTTTATGTCATTGGCACATTCAAATGCTTTTAAGTGCTGACACAGGATCCCGAAATATGGTATTTGTTAAAGATATCTGGTCACTCACTTGAAACCTTTCCTTGTATGATATAAGTTGGATGACTTTGATGTTCCCTATTGATCCCGATGGTTGGGTTGCCATTATATATAATCCCACTCACATTTTGAGAACATGACATGTTATAAATTGAATTTTGGCGCCTGTAGTCGATAATACTTCAAATATTTCATTCAATCACACGTATGTTTATTCATTAATGGACTGTACTTTATCTAATTCTAAATTTCTCTTGAAGGGGTTCTTGTGTGTCAATTGTATAACCCTGCTTATTGTACTCTTCCTTTCGTCCTTCTAGGAAAGGTCGGTAATGATAAGGTATCAATATTTCGTCCTTCTAGGACAAGTCATTAATAATAAGGGTATCAATGTTTTGTGCTTCTAGAACAGGTCAGTAATGGTAAGGGAGAAAATGTTTCGTCCTTCTAGGACAGGTCAGTAACGGTAAGGGTATCAATATTTCGTCTTTCTAGGAAAGGTCGGTAATGATACGGTATCAATATTTCGTCCTTCTAGGACAGGTCAGTAATATGAAGGGTACCAATGTTTTGTGCTTCTAGAACAGGTCAGTAATGGTAAGGGAGAAAATGTTTCGTCCTTCTAGGACAGGTCAGTAACGGTAAGGGTAACAATATTTCGTCCTTCTAGGAAAGGTCGGTAATGATAAGGTATCAATATTTCGTCCTTCTAGGACAGGTCAGTAATATTAAGGGTACCAATGTTTTGTGCTTCTAGAACAGGTCAGTAATGGTAAGGGAGAAAATGTTTCGTCCTTCTAGGACAGGTCAGTAACGGTAAGGGTATCAATGTTTCGTCCTTCTAGGACAGGTCAGTAATATTAAGGGTATCAATGTTTCGTCCTTCTAGGACAGGTCAGTAATATTAAGGGTATCAATGTTTCGCTCTTAAACTATCATTTTTATATCCAACGTCTTCTCACGGCGTACTTTAGTCTCTCAATGAATTAATTCCAAATGTTATATCCCAAGCTACCAAAACTGAAGTATATCAAAAAGCTGCCGTGACAACTGAAAATATTCTCTCGAATTGCCCATCCATCTTCACAAATTACAAGTCACTTCCTAACCTTCTAGTATCCTTATAACGTAACCCATTAATTCTTATGCTCCATAAGAATTATATGATCATTAATCACGCAAACACAATTTACACACCTCCACAAACAGATATGCCTCCATACTAAAATACTCTTATGATTATAATCCCATTTCTACGCCCCGCCGAAGAAAACATTTAAAGAGTTCGTTTTAAGATAACAAAATGTTGAAAACACACGGATACAGATAAGTAGGGAAAATGTTATAATCACATTTATAACGTCCCACATTAGGAATACAGCGTAATGATATCAATAACATATTGTGTGGGATGGCGGACAAGGACATGCCGGGGATACTGGATTTGATTGTAATACGAAACAATATTCCTTTTAACAAATACTTCGGGCTATGTCGAAAACTTCAAAAAAACATCGATAGGATCTTGGAAATACGGCTCGTCTGCAATAATATTGTCCAGATATTGCCAATCTGGAATAGATTGCATTGTCAGTAATCTGAGAAATGTCTGCGAGCGACGTTTTATAACATAAAGTCTGGAAGGTTGAAATACAACTGAGACGAGACATGTCACCGTGTACCTTAACAGGGTTGATAAATACAGCAGCAGACATATCAACAGGGTTGGGGGTGATAGATACAGGGGCGGTAACTTACATATCAACTGGGTTGGGGGTGATAGATACAGGGGCGGTAACATACATATCAACAGCGTTGGGGGTGATAAATACAGGGGCGGTAACTTACATATCAACAGGGTTGGGGGTGATAAATACAGGGGCGGTAACATACATATCAACAGGGTTGGGGGTGATAAATATAGGGGCGGTAACTTACATATCAACAGTGTTGGGGATGATAAATACAGGGGCGGTAACATACATATCAACAGGGTTGGTGGTGATAAATACAGGGGCGGTAACTTACATATCAACAGCGTTGGGGTGATAAATACAGAGGCGGTAACTTACATATCAACAGGGTTGGGGGTGATAAATACAGGGGCGGTAACTTACATATCAACAGCGTTGGGGTGATAAATACAGGGGCGGTAACTTACATATCAACAGCGTTGGGGGTGATAAATACAGGGGCGGTAACATGCATATCAACAGGGTTGGGGGTGATAAATACAGGGGCGGTAACATGCATATCAACAGGGTTGGGGGTGATAAATACAGGGGTGTAACATACATATTAACAGCGTTGGTGGTTATAAATAAAAGGGCGGTAACATGCATATCAACAGGGTTGGTGGTGATAAATACAGGGGCGGTAACAAACAGATATATACAGTATAAATAGATATCTTATTATTTAAAGACAAAAGCAATATTTCTGAAAGTTTAACTGAAGGACTTAATGATATTTTTTGATAAGATCTCCGAAATATTCAGTCTCTTATGAAAACAAGACAGCTATCAGAGGGGCACAGTTTGTTCTCATAGATATTTTCAATAGTCTGCTGAAAGAGGGGGTTGGGTTTCTTTCTCAGATGATTCTAATCCATTTACTTATTTCTAAGTATCACGATTTCTGTTGTATGTATCGGCAATCAATGTTTCTTCGAAAGCTTGAGGCTGATCAGGACATTTGGAAATGTATATGTATGACAGTAAAAAAATAACCCTAATGAAGTTTACTTGAGCGATCCTCCTTAGTGAGCCTGTTTTGTTATTGGTCGGTTGAGGTACGCTCCTTAGTGAGTCTGTTTTGTTATTGGTCGGTTGAGGTACGCTCCTTACTGAGCCTGTTTTTTATTGGTCGGTTGAGGTACGTTCCTTAGTATGCCTGTTTTGTTATTGATCGGTTGAAGTACGCTCCTTAGTGAGCCTGTTTTGTTGTTGGTCGGTTGAGGTACGCTCCTTAGTATGCCTGTTTTGTTATTGGTCGGTTGAGGTACGCTCCTTAGTGAGCATGTTTTGTTATCGGTCGGTAGAGGGACGGTCCTTAGTATGCCTGTTTTGTTATTGGTCGGTTGTGGTACGCTCCTTAGTGAGCCTGTTTTGTTATTGGTCGGTAGAGGGACGGTCCTTAGTGAGCCTGTTTTGTTATTGGTCGGTAGAGGGACGGTCCTTAGTATGCCTGTTTTGTTATTGGTCGGTAGAGGGACGGTCCTTAGTATGCCTGTTTTGTTATTGGTCGGTTGAGGTACGCTCCTTAGTGAGCATGTTTTGTTATCGGTCGGTAGAGGGACGGTCCTTAGTATGCCTGTTTTGTTATTGGACGGTTGAGGTACGCTCCTTAGTGAGCATGTTTTGTTATCGGTCAGTAGAGGGACGGTCCTTAGTATGCCTGTTTTGTTATTGGTCGGTTGAGGTACGCTCCTTAGTGAGCATGTTTTGTTATCGGTCGGTAGAGGGACGGTCCTTAGTATGCCTGTTTTGTTATTGGTCGGTTGAGGTACGCTCCTTAGTGAGCCTGTTTTGTTATTGGTCGGTAGAGGGACGGTCCTTAGTATGCCTGTTTTGTTATTGGTCGGTAGAGGGACGGTCCTTAGTATGCCTGTTTTGTTATTGGTCGGTAGAGGGACGGTCCTTAGTATGCCTGTTTTGTTATTGGTCGGTTGAGGTACGCTCCTTAGTGAGCATGTTTTGTTATCGGTCGGTAGAGGGACGGTCCTTAGTATGCCTGTTTTGTTATTGGTCGGTTGAGGTACGCTCCTTAGTGAGCATGTTTTGTTATCGGTCGGTAGAGGGACGGTCCTTAGTATGCCTGTTTTGTTATTGGTCGGTTGAGGTACGCTCCTTAGTGAGCCTGTTTTGTTATTGGTCGGTAGAGGGACGGTCCTTAGTATGCCTGTTTTGTTATTGGTCGGTAGAGGGACGGTCCTTAGTATGCCTGTTTTGTTATTGGTCGGTAGAGGGACGGTCCTTAGTATGCCTGTTTTGTTATTGGTCGGTTGAGGTACGCTCTTTAGTGAGCCTGTTTTGTTATTGGTCGGTAGAGGGACGGTCCTTAGTATGCCTGTTTTGTTATTGGTCGGTTGAGGTACGCTCCTTAGTATGTCTGTTTTGTTATTGGTCGGTTGAGGTACGCTCCTTAGTGAGCCTGTTTTGTTATCGGTCGGTAGAGGGACGGTCCTTAGTATGCCTGTTTTGTTATTGGTCGGTTGAGGTACGCTCCTTAGTGAGCATGTTTTGTTATCGGTCGGTAGAGGGACGGTCCTTAGTATGCCTGTTTTGTTATTGGTCGGTTGAGGTACGCTCCTTAATGAGCCTGTTTTGTTATTGGTCGGTAGAGGGACGGTCCTTAGTATGCCTGTTTTGTTATTGGTCGGTAGAGGGACGGTCCTTAGTATGCCTGTTTTGTTATTGGTCGGTAGAGGGACGGTCCTTAGTATGCCTGTTTTGTTATTGGTCGGTTGAGGTACGCTCCTTAGTGAGCATGTTTTGTTATCGGTCGGTAGAGGGACGGTCCTTAGTATGCCTGCTTTGTTATTGGTCGGTTGAGGTACGCTCCTTAGTGAGCCTGTTTTGTTATTGGTCGGTAGAGGGACGGTCCTTAGTATGCCTGTTTTGTTATTGGTCGGTAGATGGACGGTCCTTAGTATGCCTGTTTTGTTATTGGTCGGTAGAGGGACGGTCCTTAGTATGCCTGTTTTGTTATTGGTCGGTTGAGGTACGCTCCTTAGTATGCCTGTTTTGTTATTGGTCGGTAGAGGGACGGTCCTTAGTATGCCTGTTTTGTTATTGGTCGGTAGAGGAACGGTCCTTAGTATGTCTGTTTTGTTATTGGTCGGTAGAGAGACGGTCCTTAGTATGCCTGTTTTGTTATTGGTCGGTTGAGGTACGCTCCTTAGTGAGCCTATTTTGTTATTGGTCGGTAGAGGGACGGTCCTTAGTATGTCTGTTTTGTTATTGGTCGGTAGAGGGACGGTCTTTAGTATGCCTGTTTTGTTTTTGGCCGGTTGAGGTACGCTCCTTAGTGAGCCTGTTTTGTTATTGGTCGGTAGAGGGACGGTCCTTAGTATGTCTGTTTTGTTATTGGTCGGTAGAGGTACGCTCCTTAGTATGCCTGTTTTGTTATTGGTCGGTAGAGGGACGGTCCTTAGTATGTCTGTTTTGTTATTGGTCGGTAGAGGGACGGTCCTAAGTATGCCTGTTTTGTTATTGGTCGGTTGAGGTACGCTCCTTAGTGAGCCTGTTTTGTTATTGGCCGTTTGAGGTACGCTCCTTAGTATGCCTGTTTTGTTATTGGTCGGTAGAGGGACGGTCCTTAGTATGCCTGTTTTGTTATTGGTCGGTTGAGGTACGCTCATTAGTGAGCCTGTTTTGTTATTGGCCGGTTGAGGTACGCTCCTTAGTATGCCTGTTTTGTTATTGGTCGGTAGAGGGACGGTCCTTAGTATGTCTGTTTTGTTATTGGTCGGTAGAGGGACGGTCCTAAGTATGCCTGTTTTGTTATTGGTCGGTTGAGGTACGCTCCTTAGTGAGCCTGTTTTGTTATTGGCCGTTTGAGGTACGCTCCTTAGTATGCCTGTTTTGTTATTGGTCGGTAGAGGGACGGTCCTTAGTATGTCTGTTTTGTTATTGGTCGGTTGAGGGACGCTCCTTAGTGAGCCTGTTTTGTTATTGGTCGGTTGAGGGTCGTTCCTCAGTATGTCTGTTTTGTTATTGGCCGGTTAAGTGACGCTCCTTAGTGAGCCTGTTTTGTTATTGGTCGGTTGAGGTACGCTCCTTGGTATGACTGTTTTTTATTGGTCGGTTGTGGGATGTTCACCACGGAGGCCAAGTATGTCTATGTGCTTTTCGCCATAGGTCGTGGTACTATGTAGTTTGATATAAAGCTTGATATCAATAGGTCTGTATAGAGTATTTCAATATTCATCACAGGAATAAGACATGAGGTAGGCCTTTATGATATTGTAACTAGAAGCCCGTTCATTCTCCTGTCTCTTTTAACTCGTGTGAGTTGTCTTTTCGAATGCAATCATTTTAGAGATAAAGTTTCAATAACTGTTATTAAGTTCTAATTTATTTCCGTCCCCCTGCCTTATCACAAATTAAAAATTAATACAAGTGCATACAACCTTACTCTCTGCTGCAGGTTCAATTCTATATTGCAAGTCTCGAGAACTCTCGCGGGATTAACATGTTGGTTATCTATCCGCATGCAGAATAATCTTGTTCCTGATCAGGCAGCAACAAATATCACTGTTAATGAGAAAAGTCTGTAGCTAGAATTTAATACGACCGGAATCCATAGCCGGGGTAATAAGTACGGGTAATGCTGTCCTGATGGATGTAGTCGTGACGTTTCCTGAAGCTTCGTGTGATATCTCTCTTCCAGTAGAGCGTATATACCCTTAGATCCGTCTATACTTCTACATTAAAACATCATATCAATCTAAATGTAATGGTGAAAACTTTATAGAGTTCTGAATGGGTGATTAAGGTGATCAATGTTACATTAGATATATGTGTCCCTATCAGATTTTACCATCGCTTTTCAATCAGCCTTTTGTTTTGTACGTTTTAGCGTTATTTTCGTATTTATAGGTAGTGGTACCACATACAAAATGTAATATTTGACAGAAATCTGAATTTGTTGTTATTTTGATATCTAAGACAGTCGTTAAAGCAATAGAATATGATTGGTTTATCAAGCGTTCATATAACCGACGCTAAATCATTAAAGTAAATGATAGCCCTGCTGTCTGTAACAGTAAATCATCTATTGAATCTCTCCGGGGGTATCAAAGTAAATAATTCATCGTAAATGGTCGTACTGCCCGATACCGAAGGGAAAGAAAATCACGATCGGTCATTGATACATAAATACTGTGTTCGTGATGAAGGGATGAATACAAACTACGACCTGTGGCTACTGACGGAAGATTAGCAATATATCAGGCCAGTAATTGGGTTGGAAGTGATGTTGTATCTGGCATCTGGTCTCAAAGTGTCCGCGATTTTGTGGTCACGACACGTGCACCGTCACATCCATCAAACGAAGGGAGACAACTCCTGACAGAAGTTATTTCGCACCAAGTGAAAACGACAAACTGACAAGAATTTTTCAGATTGGCGTGAGCGAAGGAGGACCTGCGGCTTGCACATCTTAATTGTTTTTTCCTGCTGAGTTCAGATATAATACAATACATGAGAGGTCTGGTATATCGTGTTAACTTGAAAAGGCAAAATCTAATATATCGGGAAAAGGTACATATAATGTCGTATACGGGAAAATAATGATGTAGTAATAATTGCTAAATTGATCATAAAGTCGCTTATCAATTTTTAGAGTACTCGATTTATTTATTTATTTATTCAGTTACAAATACTCAGTTTGTCCACACATCTTTCCATAAACTTAAGAACTGAAAAAACATTGCTGTTACTACTTCAATATGTCTAAAACAGGGTATTGTGCTGAGTCGTGACTACTAGTGGTCACAATAAAACCGATAAACATAAACAACAAAGAAATACAAATATATCAAGGAAACAAAAGATTTACACGGAGAGTCCTGAAAAAAGTATAGGGAGAATAAGACCAGGTGTTCCAGAAGAGCACGCATCTTCTTCATCGACAAATCTTTGTCAATCCAAGTAAATAATGTCACGTTCCAAAATGAGAGCAAGGTAAACAAGGACGGAACTACCAAGTACACGAAAGAACATCAAACGGGTTCAACTTCAGCTAATATAAACAAGATAATACACTGCATGCTGGGCTCGAGATGTCGAAAAAACCCCAGAAAATACACACTTGGCTTTAAGTTAGGGACCATCAATGTCTTAGATTGGGCTGTATTCAAGAAAAATAGCCAATAACAACTAAAAAAGGATATTAAGGAATGTGTCTAACGAAACTATATACAGTCGATAGGAAAGACATTTACAGAACCGGAAGTGTTGTTTCACTTTAAAAAGATGTGCTTAAAAGGGCATTTTCAAAGTATAGAAAAAAATTCATTTGATTTTCTCTTACTAACAGATGCGTCATCAATTACCGAAAACATCTTATTTGATCAAGAAGATTGACTATGACCGAGTTCTATTGGGTTATGAAACGCTGTTCTTACAATTATTGCGCCCGTCGTTTCATACCGAGAAAACCTCTGCCTCTTCCGAATCTTTGTCGGACTCTTTGTGGTTTGGCAATGTCATCCATTAAGTTAGGCCAATCAGCCAATGAAGGGATCGGCGTCAACATGCGGAACAAATATAGGTCGAAAGATCTGATATCTCTGTCCATTTAAAGTTCCTCCAAGGACGTGCAAGCAAAGCCTTCAGTTTAGGTAAAAAAAACATCCCCAAGGTCAAAGTTTCTGGTATAGGTTAAGACATTGAAATACAAAATTCAATGAAAACAAGTAACAATGTACATCACTTATCCCCTTACAATATAAAACTACAATGCGAAAAATCAGATTGATGATAAGTATGATAAGATGGCAGAATCATAGAACGTTAAACATGCCTGGAAAAGTTATTTTTACAAGTACCATAACCTACTCCAATAAAGAGAGGCTGAGTCAAAAAATGCTACAGACCATTTCGGGGCATTGAAACCACAGAGTATTTTCCCATATGCTATAAAAGGGACAGAGGGATAGGGGAGGTGTATCATACAGTTGGCGCATTTTCACCAAACATTATTTCCTATACATTAAAAGTTGTAATTCCATGCTGTAAATAAGATAAACGTTCTAGCGGTATCTTATTTCATCTTGTAGTATTATAACATGGAGGTGAAGAAACCACTAGTGTTAACTTGAACATGATTTTACAGACTTTGATCAGCTGTTTTAAAAGTTGTACAAACGACATACAAGTGAATAACACCTTTCATATACACATCTAGACCTGGATACAGTAGAGTCAGATAATGCCTTACATTGCAGCTGATCGAAAGACATTCCAAAATGTGATTTCTTTATGTAATACAGAATTAGGACCTAATATACGGAAGTGACGTAAGCGGCGTCATTCTGCTATTGAATTTTTGTTATTTAGAATATAAAGCATGTTAGAACGTTTGCTTTAATAAATGTGCAGCCGATCCGATTGTCGTTCTATTCAAAAAAGGTAATTTTGGTGTAGAAAAGGAACTTATTCTGTAAGATCATTTAAACAATCCCCATCTATACATGTGCATAAGATGTATAGACAAAGTGTCTTTTGTCAGTTGAATAATCCTCGTCTATATATAGGATATATAGACAGAGTGTCTTTTGTCGTTTGAATAATCCCGGTCTATATATCAGATATATTTACAAAGTGTCTTTTGTCCTTTGAATAATCCCCGTATATATATAGGATATATAGACAGAGTGTCTTTTTGTCCTTTGAACTATATCGTCTATATATAGGATATACTGACAAAGTGTTTTTTGTCCTTTGAACTATATCGTCTATATATAGGATATATTGACAAAGTGTTTTTGTCCTTTGAATAATCCCGGTCTATATATCAGATATATAGACAAAGTGTTCTTGTCATTTGAACAATCCCGTCTATAAATAATATGTATGGACAAAGTGTCTTTTGTCCTTGTCTCAATAACTGTGAAAAATGCAGCTGCCATACGAAATCCCATAGCCAGTCATATCGCCGAGTCGAATTCCTAAATTCCACTTCCGGTCATCTGATCAGGACACCTAAATCATGAATACGTTACTGAGAATATGCAATAAAGACGATTAGTGTACAAGAGAAATATATCAGTAGAACCTTTTTTTATGAAATGAACGTATTGTCAGTAACATTTTAAAGTTTTCTGACCGGATGTTAGAACATAAAAAATGTTTCTGAGTAATTTGAAGATTAGAAGCACCAGAACTAGAATTACGAGGACTAAACATTGCTGTTTGAAAGCGGCGACTTGTAAACATACCTACTCACATCTCTTTTCTAAACACTGCCGTAATGCAATACTGTCCTCAGAGAGGGTTTTATTATGGCTACCATAACCAGGATAACTCAATGAAAATGGAGAGGTGAAGTGAATCTACCGTATAAACACGCTGTCTAGGGGGCTCATCATATGTCAGGGGAAATGGAAATGTTTGTTACAGTTACGTTAAGTTCAGGATAAAACCCTAATCTACATGTACATTTACAAAATATAAATGGTATTAAAAGGCTTAAGCTAGGTAATTGGAGGTAATTGGAATTATTTATTAAGTTTTGTGTCGCAAGGAAAAAGTAGATCGGGGAATCGTTATTATACAAATGTAATATGTACATCACATGCCAGTACGGTCATGATAAAGATTCGCCATCAGAACTAATAACACGCCTGTCTGAGTCACCCACACACAGACATTCTGGTGGTCTACAACAGGAAGTGTTTGGTCACTGCACTATCTCTAGCAGTAGACATAACGGGTTTTTTTTTATATCATTTATATTTGATTTTACGACACAATGTGTACCACAATAAATCTGACATAAATGATGTTTTTCCAAATTACCAGGAGTGCAAATGTCTTACTCTTTGTCTATAATTTGGTTTTGTATCGTTGTTCTGTAGTCCTCTGATTTTAGGACGGTATCGTAGTTACCTGTGTTTGTGCATTAAATTGTTTTCGTTGTTACATGGTCACGTGGTATTTGTCATATCATGCGCCTGCCATCCATTTAATTCGAGTAGTACAGTACGCGAGTTTCGCATCGGCAACCCTGTGCATGTGCTCATGTACCCTCAATCAATATTCAAATTAGTGGCGCATCCAGTGACGTTACGTCCCGTACGTCACATCCGGTAATTAACAACGGGGCGTTATATCATCGTCATATTCGTCACGACACGTCCGCTACGTCATTTCGGGAAATTCCCGATTTGGGGTATATTTAGGTACACCGTCGGTCGAAAGGGCATACAACCAATTATTGAGGTCACGTTCCGTTCGATATTTCCGTCGTATTTAATTGTACAAAACACAACAAATCGATATATTTATCTTTTATTTGATTCAGAAGACAATCGTACATCAATTAATATTATCACAAATCAAAATCTGTCCATGATTAACGAGCCCTCGTGGCTGCCTCTCGTCATTCAAACGTTTCAAACGTTTTGGTTTCAGTTTATCGCTGCGTCGGAAAAGTCAATTTGCGGCGACGAAGGCACTCGTCGTTTTCAATTCTTCAAACATAGACCGATCATTTCAAATTCAGTTCGAAAGGCATCTCCAAACGAAACAAGAAAGCTCCCATAGCAACCCTCCGCCGAGTGCTGAGGACGCAGGTCCCGGGACGGGGCACTAACAGAGGTTTCGCGGTCAAAGACGATAACGACTTGCGTACAGGAGCGACGGGGGTTATTTCTACTGTAAGAGAAAAGTGTCGGACGTCGAAGTATCCACTGAACCATAGAACAGCACTCAGCGTCCGGTGAAAGATACTCACTGATGCACACAGGGAGCCATGAGGGCTCGTTTATCATGGACTGATTTTGTAATTAACAATGGTCTACTGAATCAAATAAAAATGATGTATATCATAAAATACGACGGAAATGTCGAACGGAACGTGGCCTCAGCAATTGGTTGTTTAACCTTTCGACTGACGGTGTACCTAAATATAACCAATTTGGGAATTTCTAGAAATGACGTAGCAGACGATGGTATTACGTCCCGTTGTGAAATGCCGCATGTGACGTACGGTACGTGACGAATGGGACGTGACGTCACTGGATGTGCCTCAATTTTGAATATCTTATGTAGGCACCTGACCACATGCACATGGTTCCTGGTTGGAAACGCACGTACTTTACTACCTATTCGCACGTGTAATATTTATGTGTAAATTTGACACTTGAGTAATGCACCCTAGTTTAGTTGGCAGCGCTTTTTCAGAAATCGATTGTGATGTCATAATATGGACAATGACACTACATCATAAATTGAGAATGGTGAAACCAAATGGCTGTCCCATTTGAAAGTTGTCTTTCACACTTCACTTCAAAACCCGCCAAATTAACTTTTCTTAGTTATATGATATAATTTATCATACACTGTACATTTGTTTTCATTTCATATAAGACTTTATGAAACTCCCGTAACGTCTTAGATTCGTTTCATAAAATCTGTTTAGAAATATGTCATTAAAAGTATAAAGTATAAAGACATATTTTATGTATAGTATAGTATAAATGACGGTATATTCAAGTAGTTGTTTTGTACAGAATTTAGACGTGCTTTAGTTATTTTCTGTTCTTGTTTGTAAACCTATTGAAACATTATCATAGAGCTTCGTGGTTTCGTGTAAATAGAAAATACAATGTGTAAATTCATTATTGACATGATAACATGAACATTACTGGGGAAATGATGCAAGGTATCGAATTTAATTGCCTACGATCTGTTAGTTTGGTATCTCTCTTCCTTTATCTCTGTATACAGTTTGTCTTTCTTTATCTCTGTATAGAGTTTGTCTTCCTTTATCTTTGTGTACAGCTTGTCTTCCTTTATCTCTGTATACAGTTTGTCTTTCTTTATCTCTGTATACAGTTTGTCTTTCTTTATCTCTGTATACAGTTTGTCTTTCTTTATCTCTTTATACAGTTTGTCTTCCTTTATCTCTGTATACAGTTTGTCTTCCTTTATCTCTGTGTACAGCTTGTCTTCCTTTATCTCTGTATACAGTTTGTCTTTCTTTATCTCTTTATACAGTTTGTCTTTCTTTATCTCTGTATACAGTTTGTCTTCCTTTATCTCTGTATACAGTTTGTCTTCCTTTATCTCTGTGTACAGCTTGTCTTCCTTTATCTCTGTATACAGTTTGTCTTTCTTTATCTCTTTATACAGTTTGTCTTCCTTTATCTCTGTATACAGTTTGTCTTCCTTTATCTCTGTATACAGTTTGTCTTTCTTTATCTCTGTGTACAGCTTGTCTTCCTTTATCTCTGTATACAGTTTGTCTTCCTTTATATTTGTACAGTTTGTCTTTCTTTATCTCTGTGTACAGCTTGTCTTCCTTTATCTCTGTATACAGTTTGTCTTTCTTTATCTCTTTATACAGTTTGTCTTCCTTTATCTCTGTATACAGTTTGTCTTCCTTTATCTCTGTATACAGTTTGTCTTTCTTTACCTCTGTATACAGTTTGTCTTCCTTTATATTTGTACAGTTTGTCTTTCTTTATCTCTGTATACAGTTTGTCTTCCTTTATCTCTGTATACAGTTTGTCTTCCTTTATCTCTGTATACAGTTTGTCTTCCTTTATCTCTGTATACAGTTTGTCTTTCTTTATCTCTTTATACAGTTTGTCTTTCTTTATCTCTTTATACAGTTTGTCTTCCTTTATATTTGTACAGTTTGTCTTTCTTTATCTCTGTATACAGTTTGTCTTCCTTTATCTCTGTATACAGTTTGTCTTCCTTTATCTCTGTGTACAGCTTGTCTTCCTTTATCTCTGTATACAGTTTGTCTTTCTTTATCTCTTTATACAGTTTGTCTTCCTTTATCTCTGTATACAGTTTGTCTTCCTTTATCTCTGTATACAGTTTGTCTTTCTTTATCTCTGTATACAGTTTGTCTTCCTTTATCTCTGTATACAGTTTGTCTTCCGTTATCTCTGTATACAGTTTGTCTTTCTTTATCTCTGTATACAGTTTGTCTTCCTTTATCTCTGTATACAGTTTGTCTTCCGTTATCTCTGTATACAGTTTGTCTTCCTTTATCTCTGTATACAGTTTATCTTCCTTTATATTTGTACAGTTTGTCTTCCTTTATCTCTGTATACAGTTTCCGGTATGTGATCGTTTTGTCCTTTATCTCCTTATACAGTTTGCGATCTTGCTGTCATTTGTTTTTATTGTTTTTTTTTTGCTTTGTCACAGCTTCGGATATAGTGGTCATTGTCTTCTGTTGTTTATATCAGATATTAGGAAAATACATAATAGAATGAAGTTCTACGACTTCCGCCCCATATAACTGTAGGACACGGAGGTACTCGCTGTGAACAACAATACCGAAAATTATAGTCATATTCACAAAAATCCATGAATGAAATAAATCCTTTCATTAGGAGCTACGATAGTGAGTAAGCATCTAGCATTAAGTTAATTAGAGCTGTCAGGTACAGTTGTCGGCCATCTGGTAATGTTTAAATAGGCATTCACCGTAATCGTAGGATACCGCGAGACACCTGTAAACAGTGATCAGTTATCCAGCAGGAAACACCAAAACCATTCCCCAAAATACTGCATCCATATCCTGCGAGCGCCTTATTACAGACGTCGAGGTGAAGATATCATAAACTGTTGTAAATATCCCCCGGAGTAAATGTTTGAACGTTAGGAAGGGATAGTTGGCTTTTAACTCTGACGAGGCAATGTTTTTTTATCATCTCATATGTTTCGAGTTTCTTTGTGATGCTCTTCACCATGAAATCTTACTTAAGCAGACAAACGAGAATTTTAAAAAGTTTATGCGTGGTGCTTTGACGTAAGCGCTAAGAAAATTTCCTAAGGGGATATACAACGAATGCAAAATAATTTACCAGTAGCCGACATTAACTTCCCTGTAATTTTCTTCTGCAATCTTTATATAGAAACAGTCCGCAGTATCGCCGGTTTTACCGAACATAACTTTTCTCGGAAAATTACCAATAGAACCTTTAGTAACACAGTAGTGGTGTTTAAATTGCCAACCACCCCTTTATTTAATTAACAATACAAATGAATAAGTCACAAAAAGACATGAATATGAACTAAACCAGTCCCCCACATGTATCATATGTCCTCTTACCGGAATCCATACCCCGTCACACCATGTGTACACGACAAAGCTGTCTTCCCGTGCGGGACCTTTGGAAAGTTCACATTAATATTTGGTAATCAATACATGTTTTTGTCACTGTAACGTTGGCGAAGAACAAACTGACAGCTGTCAGCATTCTTCCTACACAGAGCTCTTTTATACATCGTAACATAACACACTCTCTAGCGGGTTGACAGTTCAGGATGAAAGCCAGTGTGAATACAATCACAATATTTATCAATCTCCTCCAAGACAGTTGTTGCATATTTTGATTTATAAATATATACCGAAAATACTGAAAACTGCGTGAAACTGTTTTACTCACAGTATGTTCCATAACTACCATCAAAATAATACCGGACAGTTCGCCATTGCATTAACAAAAGTTGGCATCGGTTTATACGGAAAAATAACGAATATTGACTGGCAGATAGGTAGCAACGTAGTCTGTATTTAGATATAGTTTTACAAAGACGTATTGATCGCCGTGATTACTGGACAACGTGAAAAAAACCTTTTAGTAAACAAACCTATTTATAAAATACTGTACTAAGTGACCCGTTACTTAAATGTCATTTCAAATATCTTTCTCATGAAATTCACTATTCCCGATGACAATGCATTTTACATTCAGACGCATTTTACATATTTTTTAATGATAATTTCTAACACAGTCCATTAGCTCCAAATTTGTTTTAACAGTAAAATGTAGGTGTTTTTAACGCTAACCACACAGAAAAGACCAGATGTACACTATACCAGTATATGAGATATCTAGACTGCTGATATAGCACAAATATTTTCATGACTTCCGGTACCTAGCGGTAACGAACCAGAAGAGACCGACAATCCATTATACCGGTATGTGAGATATCTAGACTGCTAACATATCACTTCCGGTACCTAGCGGGAACGAACCAGAGGTGACCAATTGTCCATTATAAGGTATGTGAGATATCTAGACTGCTAACATATTACTTCCGGTTCCTAGCGGTACCGAACCGGAGGTGACCGACTGTCTATTATAAGGTATGTGAGATATCAAGACTGCTAACATATTACTTCCGGTACCTAGGTACATGGGAACTGGTGGCTGTTTCACGACAATACAAAAGTTTAGATATGATAAAGAAAGGTATGAGTATGATACAGAATGGCACCAAATACTGTATCAGACATCACAGATGTCTGTTATTTAATCCAGACGCTTATTTCAGCAGAGACTGAATAAATACACAGAATATCAATTCACAACCATTAACAGCAATGTGTACCCTGTAAGATGACAAAATGTTAGTAACTGGCAGTAGAGAACTGGTGGTACAATTATCTACATACTTATATCATGAAGGAATACTTTATCAATCGATGGCAAATAAAATCGATATCGGTCTAGATGATTGAACCGAGTTGAAGTTTTCGTTGAAATCACCCCCTTTGTCACTTATCGTTTGTACAGTAGAACTGTATACTAGACATGTTTGCATGTTATTTGGACAGAACTTTGTTCCTAGCAAAAACTAAAGTGTTTTAAAATAGTGTCAACAGAATGTGGATTCACTCAAGGAACAAAATAACGTTTCACAAATCTCGTAAGCTGGTTATACGACACTCAAGCCAGTTATTTATCAAAGACCTAACCAGAGACAGAGGTGAATAAATGAAACGAAAATGCTTACACGTATAAAGTGTCACCACGACAACAACTGGACAGGTATAGACACTTTTACGTCACCAGAAAAGCCAAGAACCATGTGTTACGTAGGTCTCATAATCGTCGCTTAGAACGTCACACCTAATGAGATGCTAGCTTTTTAAAAAAGAGTTTAACATACAAAAAGTAAATGAGTGATGTAACATGTGAAGGGAATGTCACCGGTATGTTTGTTATACATCAGAAACATGTCACGTGACCGTTTGACAAAGGTAAAGGTCACTGTATAGTAATTACAGTAGGCCTATAGTCTTGATGATTGTCATAAAGTTTCAAAGTACGAATAAAAGCAGTGACCACCGGATGTGACGTAAAGATATACAAAAATGCATGTAAGCGACTCCTGTTCTTTGCGGGGTTCTCAGAACGATGAAATAGATATGTTTTCTACACTTGTATACATAAATGTAGGTGTACAAATGATTATGCTACTTCGTGTAGCGACGGTTACAAGTCTCTTTGATTTTTTTCTCTGTCAGTCCTCAGACACATAAATACATTAGCAGGTTATATACCGAATACTTCTAACTCTGAATGTCTCCTTTTTACAGTTACAACTGTAAAAACAGCTACCAAATGGTTTCACTAAGAGGACAATAGAGTCTTATATTAGACATGTAATACTACTTTAAACTAAATCAATCATACCATCAATGATACACACTCCACCAATTAACTTGATGTTGATCGTTAAAATGGTTGTACGGAAACATCAGAGAATAAATATATGTGATAAAATAAGAGCCTAGAACAATATGTTTAATGTCTACCCAGTACTGAATCACACAGAAACACTTGGGGACACTGACCTCTACCCAGTACTGAATCACACAGAAACACTTGAGGACACTGACCTCTACCCAGTACTGAATCACACAGAAACACTTGGGGACACTCACCTCTACCCAGTACTGAATCACACAGAAACACTTGGGGACACTCACCTCTACCCAGTACTGAATCACACAGAAACACTTGGGGACACTGACCTCTACCCAGTACTGAATCACACAGAAACACTTGGGGACACTGACCTCTACCCAGTACTGAATCACACAGAAACACTTGGGGACACTGACCTCTACCCAGTACTGAATCACACAGAAACACTTGAGGACACTGACCTCTACCCAGTACTGAATCACACAGAAACACTTGGGGACACTGACCTCTACCCAGCACTGAATCACACAGAAACACTTGGGGACACTGACCACTACCCAGTACTGAATCACACAGAAACACTTGGGGACACTGACCTCTACCCAGTACTGAATCACACAGAAACACTTGGGGACACTGACCTCTACCCAGTACTGAATCACACAGAAACACTTGAGGACACTGACCTCTACCCAGTACTGAATCACACAGAAACACTTGGGGCCACTGACCTCTACCGAGTACTGAATCACACAGAAACACTTGGGGACACTGACCTCTTCCCAGTACTGAATCACACAGAAACACTTGGGGACACTGACATCTACCCAGTACTGAATCACACAGAAACACTTGGGGACACTGACCTATACCCAGTACTGAATCATACAGAAACACTTGGGGACACTGACCTCTACCGAGTACTAAATCACACAGAAACACTTGGTGACACTGACCTCTATCCAGTACTGAATCACACAGAAACACTTGAGGACACTGACCTCTACCCAGTACTGAATCACACAGAAACACTTGGGGACACTGACCTCTACCCAGTATTGGATTACACAGAAACACTTTGGGACACTGACCTCTACCCAGCACTGAATCACACAGAAACACTTAGGGACACTGACCTCTACCCAGTACTGAATCACACAGAAACACTTGGGGACACTGACCTGTACCCAGTACTGAATCACACAGAAACACTTGTGGACTCTCACCTCTACCCAGTACTGAATCACACAGAAACACTTGTGGACACTCACCTCTACCCAGTACTGAATCACACAGAAACACTTGGGGACACTGACCTCTACCCAGTACTGAATCACACAGAAACATTTGGGGACACTGACCTCTTCCCAGTACTGAATCACACAGAAACACTTGGGGACACTGACCTCTACCCAGTACTGAATCACACAGAAACACTTGGGGACACTGACCTCTACCCAGTACTGAATCACACAGAAACACTTGGGGACAGTGACCTCTTCCCAGTACTGAATCACACAGAAACACTTGGGGACACTGACCTCTACCCAGTACTGAATCACACAGAAACACTTGGGGACACTCACCTCTACCCAGTACTGAATCACACAGAAACACTTGGGGACACTGACCTCTACCCAGCACTGAATCACACAGAAACACTTGGGGACACTGACCTCTACCCAGTACTGAATCACACAGAAACACTTGGGGACACTGACCTCTACCCAGTACTGAATCACACAGAAACACTTGGGGACACTGACCTCTACCCAGTACTGAATCACACAGAAACACTTGGGGACACTGACCTCTACCCAGTACTGAATCACACAGAAACACTTGGGGACACTGACCTCTACCCAGTACTGAATCACACAGAAACACTTGGGGACACTGACCTCTACCCAGTACTGAATCACACAGAAACACTTGGGGACACTCACCTCTACCCAGTACTGAATCACACAGAAACACTTGGGGACACTGACCTGAGCTGTAACAAGCACGAACCAATAATACTTATACACTGATGTCGGTTCCAACAATCACACTTGTTGCAATTTTAAAGCTGTTATTTTCATTACAATTCGTTTTATATGTCCAACTCGGTGCACTACATTTTCCAAATTACCCTTAGCCAATTAGAAATGTTCGCCAGCAATTTTAACCCGATTTTTTTTAATGCCCTACCAATCCTGCTTGGGACTGTGCTCACTTTTTACTTCAACACAACTCCCTGTCACTACATATAAACATATACACACAATATATACTACCTCGAGTCGATCAAGAGATTCCTGAGATTTTTTTATACAAGTATCGTCATAATTAGGGGTCCATTGTGTAGTTCGGGCACCAGAGGGATAGGGTATGAACAATTCTTTAGGTTTTATCTGTTACCCAATCATCAGTTTATATAAGTTTTTCACTACAATATCATCTGAAATTAAATAGTATTTGGCGTGAGATGTTAATACAGTACAAAGTGATAACCAATGTTTGATACAGCACTCACGGTCGATCTTACATGTCATTTACAGTTGAAATCATAAGTGACATTGGCTCACGGGAAAATACATCACATATGATGACATGCATATCCACTATTCTTTCGCAAGATAAAAATTTCCCTTATAAAGTCCTGGCGTCTTGCATGCGTGATTAAGATTTGACTTCATCCGTCCTAGAGTTAATGTCATATAAATTATAACAGTACGGAAGTACTCCTGTCCAAGTCCTACCCATGCTATCTAACTCGATCAGACATAGGCAAATATAGCAACTTCGTATGAATTTCTTTCATATTTAAACACACGTTGAGGAAGCAATCTGATGGACAGACAAGTCATTGACATTGCCTGTACGTGGTATTGGTCCGTACATTAGATTCACATACGAGAGGAGACTAAAACTCAGACAATATGTCAGTCTGTAATCAGGTAAATCCAGGGTAATTCTCTTAGCAATGCTTCTCTATAATTAACATAATCTAATTTACTTCCTCTTCAAAGGGAGTAATTTAGGGTGCGGACAAGCCGATATATTTTCTGGTATAGCAGTTCTGACTGACAATCATTCTCGGCGGTTTGGTTAGAGTACCGCTGTCAGACATATCGATGTAACCGTATCATATACATCATACCTGACCAAATTACAACTCACTTGTCTCAATTTCACCAAACTGGAAAAAAAAGAGAAAAGATTGTCAAATATTTTGTCGATTGAAAGAGTGTAATCTCCAAACAATAGTGATATTGTGTCCGTATTATCTTCACAAACTAGTATTTTTCAAAATCCGATATATTAAGTTTGAGAGAAGTTAAGTTTGAGAGAAGTTTTTAACATAATAATAATTCTGACATTACGTAAATGTAGTTTTAACGTAATTCTGTGTATGTATATACATTTACAAAAAGTGCATTACACATCATCGAAGTTTATAGTCGAGAAGCTGTCAATGTTTACACAGTACCGTTGGCTAGGCCATAACAAACGTGAAGACATCTTGTCATTCTAAAACCGCGAAGAGAAACTGAAAATCTACCATTTTGAACTTTTGTAGATTCTTCTGCATGGAGATATTAACAATTACTAGAGGACACGTTTATACATGTTTAAATAGTGCTAGACTTAAAAGTAATTAACATTCCATTCCTGGACTGTGTTTTGGTACGATGTTATGTAACAGAATTCCCACCGACACACAGCACACTTACGAAGTCTGCCAATACATTACGGTAGACAAATTACTTTTCGTTTTGGCCTCTGACGTTTTATTGAACTTTGAACTTGAACTTTGAACATTTTATTGCTGTAGTAATTAGTAATCAAACCCCACAAATAATTTCGGGGTTTGAATGGAGTACATACTATTTTTCTTTTATTGATTCATGCCAATGGAAATTTTTTGAATACCATTTTCCCTTTTCAGCATCGAGAGTGATTTTAATTATCTTCATAGCGGTAACATCAAAAGAAATCAACTGTAGGACTCCGCTACGGATTCTCAAAAAACGGCATTTTTTTGTTCTAATAAAAGATTGATTAACAATGAAATCTGCAGAACACAGATTTAAACTTTTCCCAAGACTCCCATAACCTTTCCACTATCCGGGATTGGGGAACTTAAAAAAAGTGAAACTATAACAAAGATACCACGTCCCATTCGTTCCCAAGTTCGATAACTCACTCATTATTCATAGCTTAGAAAAACGTCGATAAATACCAACATGCCAACATTATCACGATTCAAACTCAAATTCCATAAAACTAGGGCAAACAGAAAGATCTACGCGAAGATTCCTGTAAAAGTACAAGGATAATACATTTTCTGCTTAATCGACGACACTAGTAATGTAAACCTTGACCAATCGAAGTAAGTAATGTCACGTTCTCAAATGAGAACAAGGTATACAACAACGGAACCAACAAACAAACTAACGAGCATCAAATACGTCCAGCTTCTTGGTGCACAAAGAAATAGAATATTTCTCAATGAGATCACTATGGCGACCATGAAACTTCCCCATAATTTCCATCTGTCTGCATCTATTGAAACCCTGTATCACGAGTTTGTCCGTTGACGACTTCTTGCATGAAAATCGTGGAGATGCAGGGATAATGCTATCCAGAACACCAAGATTGATCATCTAACAACTCCCTACCTTAACGACCTCTCTCCATCTTTTCTTTCGCTCTCTGAAAGTCTGACAAGAGTAACTAGCGTTCATTAAGAAATGCAGCTGTCCGTCTTTAAAATCCTGGTATGACGACGCGTGATTCTCGTTGCTTAAAAACGAAACGGTCATATACATGCTAATCTTACCTGCTTATTGTGATTTAATCAAAAAAAGCAGCTATGGCAATATTGTCTTATCTTAGTTTAGGGTTTCAAAGAAATTATAAGTAAAGTACGAACCAAGCAGATATAACTTAAAACTACATGACGATGTCGTCCAAGCCAGGAAAATGACGTAAGGAGTATTAAAGAGCTTTGAAAGACTAAGTTAAAGGGGACGGGAAAGATTTCCGGTGTGCCAAGAGAGACGGTATACCACGTGCATGAACTATATATATTATTGCATAATAGTAGACTGAAAATTGGGATTTTGGAAAATCTTGGCCCAAACCTTTCAAGTTTGTACTTTGTTGTACGAGTTATTCCTACATCTACGACCTGATGTTACCATGTTTCAATACTCTGTAGTAAGCCAGTTGTCTCCTCGATTGTATCTCTCTGCTGCCTTGCGTCAATTGTACATGCTGATGATGTTGCTCTTCTAAAACAATGCATTTTGTGATTTAATTAAATGTACACACTTAGTGTTTGTCGAACACATTAAACAATCCAATTATCAGAGCGTTCCTTTAAGAAATTGTAACGAACGATAGCTTCTCATTGCCACAAACAATTAACGAGTGTAGTTGTCCGCTTTAGCATACGAGATAATGACAGCTAACTAGCGTTACACAACAACTTAAATAAACCATTAAAAACAGCAGTGTCCCTTTGTTCTCCTGTTTTAACACTTAAAGTGGCGTCCTGGCACTGTTATGCGATACTAACTATTAAAAGATAAAAAGCCTGAACATGGTGCTGAACAAAATTGCTGGTACTTTGTCGATAACAATAACGTATAGTTTAGTACGAATCTGATAAATGAGCCCTTCACAATTCATCGTCACCTAATGGTATCGCTCATACAACACGTCGCCTTTTATGAAATACAATAATACATTAAATATATTTTCTCTTCCCTAATTGCACAGTAGAGGCAGCCCAAACACGAAATGATATTTGAGGTACTCATATTGTGAAATCAGAAGGTAGCCAATGGGTGCTGTCCTGCAGAGACCTGTAGTTTCAGGTCTAGACACACATACATTTATAAAAGGAATTGTCTAGCGGTAAATACCACATTTGCGCCAAAACACTGGGATTATATTCCCCGGCACTATTCATTGATGCCAGTGCGACGCGACACAAATACCTACTTCAAGATGTACACAAATTATTGTTATTTGTGACTTGAAGTACACGGCAATGGTAAAGAGCAAGGAAGTTCTAGATTTACAAACACCACTGAATCTGGTATCGCCTCACACAGCATGGATTGCTAGTCTCGTTATACTTTCAAAAAGCTGTTTGTGATTAGCAATTTTCAATATAAATAATTGTAAAAGAGGTAAAATGATTACCTTTACTATTTCTAGAATTTGACCATCTCTCACAGATTACTTTAAGTTTACAGGAAATAAAAATATCTCCCATTTTGGTTGTTGTTTCTTCCTAACATCGAAAATGTGTTAATGATTCTAACACTGTTACTTCCTCACTTTGGCTTTACCAGCAAAATTGATGTTTACCTTAAACGCCAAGTCTGGCAACCCCTCCCGCCAAAATGGAATCAGCTGTTTTGATATTCCATCAATTGTCGGTCTGTTCTGTCAATGCGTCTAACGTCCAATGAATAACGATAATAATTTTTTTTATAAAGTAAATAGAAATAACTGTTGAAATATTGATACAAGGAATAATTTTTCTTTCTGTTATTTACTGATGAGTGAAACTGCATTTTCTTACAATTTTCAACATAATGCGCTAACGTGCGTCATTCAACATATCTGTAAAAGTGGAGTGTAAACATCAGTAAATAAATGAGAAGAAACATTATGTAACTAACTTCAGAACGTGTTTTGAAAATCCGGAGTTTCAATCAGAAAACAAAAATAAAAACCCCAAACAAAACAAACAAAAAATCGATCCACTGAAGTGTTGATCACGACATTCAGTGTTCAGTCAGAAGCGACCATAAGTGTGTAGAAAAGGGGGCAATAAGTCACTGCTTTAGTTTATTGTAGTGTCGAATACTTATCTCGTCATGATAATTCAATTCCTCAAGCGAATATTACAGATGTCACTCTTTATATATTCTAGATTTCGTTTTTACCTTCCGAGTTCAGTCATATTTAAGTGTGTAGTCCTGTTAATGTTTCTTTCGTGTCTATTCTCAGAATGAAACTCTCGTTTTCAGTCTCGGTCCCATTGGCTGTCGAGGTGAAAGAGTGAATCGAAGGGCAGTAACTCTGGAAGATTAGAATGTCCTGCTGGTAATTCAATTGAAATTAATTTCAAACCTCTAGGTCCATGTCAGCAAATATCTAACAATTAGTTTATAGGAATTATAAACATTATTATAAGTATATCAAACATAGTCTTGTTGCATTTTACGTATTATAGATTGTGTCTGTAGAATGTTTATGAAAATTCTAACTCTCTTATCGTTTGATCATTTACAACATGTACAGGTAGGTTATACAACACATCAACTACTCTGAGTGTGAATGAGTTTATCTTAGTTCTGTGTTGCATCAGTGTTTCTAAATTTTGTAAATGTGCCCTCGTGTTCTAAAGTTGGATCTTTTCCTCTTCTTTTCTCTTCTTTCTGGATCTTAATTACTGCCAAATCCAAATTGACCGCTTGTCAGCCATTTCGTTTTTCTGGTCAGCCCCGAAAGGAGAAGGGCACCACTGGTGGGACACCTAGACATGAAATTCGAGAAATATCCATCCAGTTCTTCTCAAGAAATACCGATTACAAGGATTGTTTATGGTCAGAAAGCACACCTTTTGTCTCTGACATAAAAGTGCACTCCTCCGCTGACCACGTGTACCTTAAGTGCACGCGTGTCAGGACATGCATGTTGTTTTATGAGCGGTTGTTTTATCTGTGATCTGGTATATATGACTGCTATAGATAGATTACAAAGATTGGGATTCCTTAGCCAATTTATTCTGATCCTGTAACGGGTCTTGCTGATTGGTCGATGAAAGGCATCTCTCAATTTCTACTAACATCTTTGATACAAGACACAAAACGTCTTGAAAATAGGACTAAAATGAACAGATTTGCTCCGAACAAAGGATAAAAAGTTCGCCTCTTGATTGGAGATGGAATATGATGTTCTGATTTATTGCCTGCTCTCATCATTAGGATGTGTAACGTTTATCAATAGAACTAATCAACATTCCGATTTAGGTACGTTCGTGTCGTCTTTTCTCGTATGACTATACTTTTATAAATACACAATCACGAACCAAGGAGAGTTGTCATATTTATCAATCTTTTTCAAAACGCGCAAATACAATTCATGCATTTTCGTAATAAAAATCTTCAAAGGCTTATAATCTTACATCCAGCGTATTGCAATAGGTCAGAGCAGTTTCTGTTTGAGTTGTTGAAACACGTCGCACATCGAGTCAACAACAAATCTCCACCGCTTAATGTTCTGCATCTTCAATACCAACATGTCATCATTATCATAATCCAAACTCAAATTCAATCAAATTAGGGCAAAATATGTACAAAACAAAGATATTCAAGTGCATTCTTGAAGCAGTTAATTAACATTATGAGAGCAAATCCACGTAGCTAGATGTTATATCTTCTCTAACATGTTACTAACCATGTATGATTCTGGTATCAGGGTTTCATATCTTCTCTAACATGTTACTAACCAGGTATGATTCTGGTATCAGGGTTTTATATCTTCTCTAACATGTTACTAACCATGCATGATTCTGGTATCAGGGTTTTATATCTTCTCTAACATGTTACTAACCATGTATGATTCTGGTATCAGGGTTTTATATCTTCTCTAACATGTTACTTACCATGTATGATTCTGGTATCAGGGTTTATATCTTCTCTAACATGTTACTAACCATGTATGATTCTGGTATCAGGGTTTTATATCTTCTCTAACATGTTACTTACCATGTATGATTCTGGTATCAGGGTTTTATATCTTCTCTAACATGTTACTAACCATGTATGATTCTGGTATCAGGGTTTTATATCTTCTCTAACATGTTACTAACCGTATGATTCTGGTATCAGGGTTTTATATCTTCTCTAACATGTTACTAACCGTATGATTCTGGTATCAGGGTTTTATATCTTCTCTAACATGTTACTTACCATGTATGATTCTGGTATCAGGGTTTATATCTTCTCTAACATGTTACTAACCGTATGATTCTGGTATCAGGGTTTTATATCTAATCTAACATGTTACTTACCAGGTATGATTCTGGTATCAGGGTTTTATATCTTCTCTAACATGTTACTTACCATGTATGATTCTGGTATCAGGGTTTCATATCTTCTCTAACATGTTACTAACCAGGTATGATTCTGGTATCAGGGTTTTATATCTTCTCTAACATGTTACTTACCATGTATGATTCTAGTATCAGGGTTTCATATCTTCTCTAACATGTTACTAACCATGTATGATTCTGGTATCAGGGTTTCATATCTTCTCTAACATGTTACTTACCATGTATGATTCTGGTATCAGGGTTTCATATCTTCTCTAACATGTTACTAACCATGTATGATTCTGGTGTCAGGGTTTCATATCTTCTCTAACATGTTACTTACCATGTATGATTCTGGTGTCAGGGTTTTATATCTTCTCTAACATGCTACTAACCGTATGATTCTGGTGTCATGGTTATTCAAAATAATCTGACGGACCCTTCCAGCATATTTATGCATTGATTATAAATAGCCTGTACATCATACCGATGTGTGATTTAATGGTTTTGATAATATAAGACTAAGAGAAGATACCGATATTCTTGCAGTTGGAATGACAGCCGAATCTGAATTCTTCTTCATCAACTATAAATATCGTCTTCCCTATGTATAAATGATTGTCTACAATTGCTTTTGTGACAGCATTTGATACGGTACTAGCAGCTTATCGCCCTTTTACAAATCTGGCATTGTTCAGGAAAATGCTACTACATACTTCGGAACAAAATCGGAATATAAACGTAATTTTGTTTTTATTTCATCATTCTACACGGTTTAAGGAATCTCACACGGACCTCCTTGTTACTAAAGAATTCATATTTTTGATGAAGGAGGACGTGCGTTGATACACGTGTCAATCTAAATTAAAATAATATTTTTTTTCAATAATTCAGTAGCATAACGTGTACTATGTTATTATTGGTAGGAGAATGCCTACATAACGTTTGTGTAAATTTCTTTGCCAATGTCATAACAACATCGAAATTAAACATTCAGTTCTATAAGGGGTTTAATTCTTTCATTATATTGCCATCGTCTCGATAGATATTTCGTAAAAAGAGACGTTTTACTATTTATTAATACAGATTGGGATTACCAACTTCATTTCGTTTTCATCACTAAACTGTATTTTGCATCGTTTGGTGTAGGAGAATGTTTAAATCCTTAACATGAATAGGTCTTGTTTCCCGTGAGTTAATGGGCAAGTCACGAAAGGCCCATTGTTTTTCATGTATGTACAAGTACATTGCACATCCAACGTTGACCAGGAATACTTTAAACATGCGTGCGTCAGTAAGATGTTTTACGAGCGGCCGTTCAGGCGTGTCTGATCTGGTACATCTACATCGTGTTGCTATGTCATCCTGATGATCTGACGGGTAACTTCAGATTAGTCAGGGAACAAGTATCTTCTTTCTACTGCATTTTTTTGATAATCTAATGAACGATTCACCGCTCCTTGTGATTCAGAAATAAGAACACTTCGGAGCGGAACAATATGCACTCGTCCAATGTCATGAAATATTCAGGCCTTTTTGTATAAAAAAGAATACAAATACGGAAATGGTAAAAATAAGTCCAAATGTCACGAAGGAAAAGTTTAAAGACATTGGATGAAAACTGTAAAAGATTGAAAATCTCTGAACAAGATTTAAATACTGAAAAGGAACGAAGGACTATAACTTTTGAAATATTGTTGAATAAAAATCTTGTTCATTACAACGCAATCTTATGTTGTGATTTTCCAGCCCACCATATTTCAAAGAAATTGGTTAGAAACTGAAGAACCGCATAACTGAACAAAATTGAAATGTTAAAAATAATAATAAAAAAAACCGAAGGGCAATGACTCTTCCAATTACTGTAAAATAAAAATGCCATAAAGGAACTCACAACTTCACGTTCTAGTTATGAAGCCTACAAAGTTTCAGAGAAATTGGTGGAAATCTGAGGAAGGAGATCTGCGTATAATATCAAAATGCTGAAAAAACAAAGGGCAGTAACTCTTTCAAAAATTGGTTGAATAATATTTTTTGAAGGAAAACACAATTTCATGTCACGGTGATGAGGTCTTTAAAATTTGAAGATCTTCAAACATAATTACCACTAAAAACAATGGGCAGTAATCCTTCCAAACACCACGGAATCAAACTGCCATTCAATCAAAACAACAAGGGGCAGTAACTCTTCCAAATATTGTTGGGCAAACTGCTGTTCAAGAAAACACATCTTCATGTAATATCAATAAAGCCTTTAAGATTGAAAGAAATTGGTTGAAAACTGAGAGAGGAGATCGTCAGACAAGATTAGCATTATGGAATTAATAATGGGCTGTAATTCTTCCAAATATAGTCAACTTACAGTACCATTCAAGAAAACTTAACTTCAAGTCATGGTGATTATGCCTTCCAAGTTTACAAATGACCGGTTGAAAACTGTGGAAGGAGATCTTTGGACAAATAAAAGATTACCACGGATAGACAAACAATGTTTTACCACAATATGTCCTGTCAAAATTTCTGACGGGTGTAAATCACAAGAACTATGATAAATTGACCCATCTGATTATACCAGATGAAACAGCTAAATACTTTCATTTTCACCGTAAATGTTTTTCATCAACAGTTATAATAAACATTCTGATATTGGTGATGGTCCTTTCCTGTCTTCTCACCAATATATGTGTATGTATAGTGTGTTAGAAACCTGTGATAAGATACTTGATGCCACTAGATGAACCGATGATTACAAATGCAATATTTATGAAAGGATTTACCTTTCAATACAGAAAGGATAATGTAACTATGGTAAATACTAGCTTCAATGCACTGCTCAGCTAGTGAAAACTTAGCTTGATCGGTATAGTGTCAGACTAGTAAGCTAGAGGTCCCAGGTGCGAATCTTTGCGGAGGCATTGAAATAAATAATGATCTAGGTAACACTGGCACCCATGTAGGGACTTAGGAATAATACTTAGCAATGCTCTGCTGTAACCACTGCAAACAAGAGGACGATACATTTCCTGTTGTTGTGTGTTAAATACTAGCCACAATATACTACTCGGCTAGAGAAAACTTCTCTTTAGCACAATTGGTTGAGCGTCGGACTAGTAAGTGTTGGGTCCTGGGTTTGAATCCTCACTCAAGCACAGAAATAAATAATGACCTCTTTTACAATAACAAAACAAAATCAGGGTATACTCCCTAGACATATTTTATTGAAATGAGAAAATAATACATTTACTCATCAACAACAGACTATACTACAGTGTGAAGTGGTAAACTGACATTTGTACACTTACAGTAACATGTCTACCTCACTATGTGATCTTGTTCTCTCATTCTGATAGATGTAACAGCATGACCGACCAAAAGATGTACCAGCAATGTTTTAATAGGAAACTGAAGTATAGTTATAATGATCTCGAATTGTCTGATACACTGTAACATTTTATATACCGTAATATTTTACAGTGTAACATTTAATACACAGTTACATTTTACAAAGTGTAAAACTTTATACAGTGTAACATTTAACACAGTGTAACATTCTATACAGTGTAATGTTTAACACAGTGTAACATTTAACACAGTGTAACATTTTATACAGTGTAACATTTAACACAGTGTAACATTTTATACAGTGTAATGTTTAACACAGTGTAACATTTAACACAGTGTAATGTTTAACTCAGTGTAACATTTAACACAGTGTAACATTTAAAACAGTGTAACATTTTATACAGTGTAACATTTAACTGTGTAATGTTTAACACAGTGTAACATTTTATACAGTGTAACATTTAACACAGTGTAACATTTTATACAGCGTAATGTTTAACACAGTGTAACATTTAACACAGTGTAACATTTAACACAGTGTAATGTTTAACAGTGTAACATTTTACAAAGTGTAAAACTTTATACAGTGTAACGTTTAACACAGTGTAACATTTAACACAGCGTAACATTTGAAACAGTGTAACATATTAGGTATGTTAATAATAAAATGATGTACATATGTACTATGCTAGTCAAAAAGGTTCTACATGAAAACTGAACACTAACATTACATAATAGTGTATCCTTTGCATCAAACACCCTTAGGCTGGGTTTACACATATTTTGATAATGCAGCTTGTTTGTTTATCATCATTCTCATTGTGTACTTAGTATAAATCATTTATACAATCTGTACATTATGTTGATAATGCACTTTTACCAATATTAGGTATATCTTTATATGTATTATATTATTTAAAGTATAGCTGTATCAATACTCAACAACCTGTTTATAATTACACAAACTGTCTGTTTTGTTTTATTTTGCTTTTATCTAATCTGATTTAGTAATAATTCTTGTAACATTAAAACATTTGGCTCCAACCAAGTTATCTATGTAATTAAACAGGATAACATGTACAATACAGTACATTGCCGTGGGGCAAGCCACATAACAAACATGTTTCCGATAAAAAAGAAATGTTTGTTGGCTCAAGTTCAGAAAAAAGGTAAGACCAGTAAGTAAATAACATTTCAGTCTAAACCATTTTACTAACTGCCTCATTCACATTAAAGTGAAAAATATTCAAATTCCTCTCAATATGGTAATATGGTATGCTATGTGTAGCCTCTAGTCATATCCTTATCAAACATACAAAGTGATGAAATATATGCTAAGTTGTGTTAGTGATCATTTATAACCTCCCTATCTTGACTTCCACACAATACATAAAACATCCTCAACTTGCTATTTTTTCTTCACTTGTTTGTAAACAAATTTTTTGCTGTTGTGTTTCTGTGGTTTTTGGTAACCAAAGCCTCCTCCTCCTCCTCCTCCTCGTTTCTGGACCTTCCTACCTTTGCTGCCATATACTTCTAGAAATAAGTTAAGGAAATGTTATCGAAAGCTTCTTTTCTATAATTTACAAAAAGTTCAAACCTTATTTAACTTTTGAAGTATCCTGTCTGGTTAAAACACCCCTCAGTCAATGTTCCATGTCTGGTAAAACATTTCATCAGTTAAAGTTCCATGTTTGGTATAAGACTACATCAGTTTTTATTGTCCAGGTCAGGTTTAACACTTCATCAGTTAATGTCCCATGTCTGGTAAAACACTTCATCAGTTAATGTCCCATGTCTGGTATAACACTTCATCAGTTAATGTCCCATGTCTGGTATAACACTTCATCAGTTAATGTCCCATGTTTGGTAAAACACTTCATCAGTTAATGTCCAGGTCAGGTAAAACATTTCATCTGTTAATGTCCCATGTTTGGTAAAACACTTCATCAGTTAATGTCTCATGTATGTTAAAACATTTCATCAGTTAATGTCTCATGTTTGGTACAACACTTCATTAGTTAATGTTTCCTGTCTGGTAAAACACTTCATCAGTTAATGTCCCATGTCTGATATAACATTTCATCAGTTAATGTCCCATGTCTGGTATAACGCTTCATCAGTTAATGTCCCATGTTTGGTAAAACACTTCATCAGTTCGTTAATGTCCAGGTCAGGTAAAACATTTCATCTGTTAATGTCCCATGTTTGGTAAAACACTTCCTCAGTTAATGTCTCATGTATGTTAAAACATTTCATCAGTTAATGTCTCATGTTTGGTACAACACTTCATAAGTTAATGTTTCCTGTCTGGTAAAACACTTCATCAGTTAATGTCTCATGTTTGGTTCAACACTTCATTAGTAAATGTTTCCTGTCTGGTAAAACACTTCATCAGTTAATGTCCCATGTCTGGTATAACACTTCATCAGTTAATGTCTCATGTTTGGTATAACACTTCATCAGTTCATGTCCCATGTCTGGTATAACACTTCATCAGTTAATGTCCCATGTCTGGTATAACACTTCATCAGTTAATGTCCCATGTCTGGTATAATGTTTCATGAAACAGCAATACTCACTTTTCACTCATCTCACTTTTGTGGACAAACATGTATCAATTATTTTTCATCTATCAAAATATGTTATGATAGAGCTACGTCTGAAAAGAAGAGATTATTAAAATATATGAAGAGCTTCATAAAACTTTCACTGATATACGTCTCCTGGAAAATGTAAGAGGATTATATCGACTGCCAACATTTTAATTTTTGAAAATAAATGCATATGAAATTAAAAAAAAATTTAGTTCTTGACTGGAAATCAGATTTATAAAGGTTTTCATAAAAGGATACCCAAGTCCACAAAAGGTGGCACCTTGAAGCCGAAGGACAGTGCCGTCTTCAACAGGTCAAGACTGTTGACATCATAGATGTTCTTCAAACTGTGTGAAGCAAAAGCCCTCACATAGGCTTTGTATGCCTCCTTTGCTGACTTATTCAGGAAATAGTTCTTTTCTATCAGTTTCTCCAGCTGAAAAAAGATAATAATGATAAATCATCACTAATTAACAAACCTAACCATGATGGTGCTGTTTATCTGTACAAAGCTCCACTGAATAAACCTCACAACCTTAATCTTGATTATCTGAACAAGGTTCCACTAACCTCACTCCCTTATTTTGTTTATCTGTACAAGGTTCCACTAACCTCACTCCCTTATTTTGTTTATCTGTACAAGGTTCCACTAACCTCACTCCCTTATTTTGTTTATCTGTACAAGGATCCACTAACCTCACTCTCTTAACCTTGTTTATCTCTACAAGGTTCCACTAACCTCATTCTCTTAATCTTGTTTATCTGTACAAGGCTCCACTAAATAAACCTCACAACCTTAATCTTGTTTATCCATACAAGGTTCCACTGACCTCACTCTCTTATTTTGTTTATCCATACAAGGTTCCACTGACCTCACTCTCTTATTTTGTTTATCTGTACAAGGTTCCACTAACCTCACTCTCTTATTTTGTTTATCTGTACAAGGTTCCACTGACCTCACTCTCTTATTTTGTTTATCTGTACAAGGTTCCACTGACCTCACTCTCTTATTTTGTTTATCCATACAGGGTTCCACTGACCTCACTCTCTTATTTTGTTTATCTGTACAAGGTTCCACTGACCTCACTCTCTTATTTTGTTTATCTGTACAAGGTTCCACTAACCTCATTCTCTTAATCTTGTTTATCCATACAATGTTTCACTAACCTCACTCTCTTAATCTTGTTTATCCATACAATGTTTCACTAACCTCACTCTCTTAATCTTGTTTATCCATACAAGGTTGGGGTGGTTGGGTGGCGCAGCGGTAATGCACTCGCCTTTCACCTAGCCGACCAGGGTTCGATTCCCGAAACGGACGTGAAAAGGTTAGGGGTCACCTGCCCGACCCGGGTACTCCGGTTTCCTCCCACTATAAGACCCCTCGCACACTTACATCTGGGCCAACAAGAGTGATTAGTAGAAGTTGGTATAACTTCTTTCGCAATTGTTGTAAAATAAATAAAGTTTATACTATATTATCTGTACAAAGCTCCACTAAATAAACCTCATTCTCTTAACCTTGTTTATCTGTACAAGGTTCCACTAACCTCACTCTCTTAACCTTGTTTATCCATACAAGGCTCCACTAACCTCACTCCCTTATCTTGTTTATCTGAACAAGGCTCCACTAACCTCACTCTCTCCATCTTGTTTATCTGTACAAGGCTCCACTAACCTCACTCCCTTATCTTGTTTATCTGAACAAGGCTCCACTAACCTCACTCTCTCCATCTTGTTTATCTGTACAAGGCTCCACTAACCTCACTCCCTTAATCTTGTTTATTTGAACAAGACTCCACTAACCTCACTCTCTTAACCTTGTTTATCTGTACAAGGTTCCACTAACCTCACTCTCTTAATCCTGTTTATTCATGCAAGGTTCAACTATCCTCACTCCCTTAATCTTGTTTATTTGAACAAGACTTCACTAACCTCACTCTCTTAACCTTGTTTATCTGTACAAGGTTCCACTAACCTCACTTTCTTAACCTTGTTTATCTGTACAAGACTTCACTAACCTCACTCTCTTAATCTTGTTTATCCATACAAGGTTCCACTGACATCACTCTCTTAATCTTGTTTATCTGTACAAGGTTCCACTAACCTCACTTTCTTAACCTTGTTTATCTGAACAAGGCTCCACTAACCTCACTCTCTCCATCTTGTTTATCTATACAAGGCTCCACTAACCTTACTCCTTTATCTTGTTTATCTGTACAAGGTTCCACTAACCTCACTCTCTTAACCTTGTTTATCTGTACAAGACTTCACTAACCTCACTCTCTTAATCTTGTTTATCCATACAAGGTTCCACTGACCTCACTCTCTTAATCTTGTTTATCTGTACAAGGTTCCACTAACCTCACTTTCTTAACCTTGTTTATCTGTATAAGGCTCCACTAACCTCACTCCCTTATCTTGTTTACCTGAACAAGGCTCCACTAACCTCACTCTCTCCATCTTGTTTATCTATACAAGGCTCCACTAACCTCACTCTCTCCATCTTGTTTATCTGTACAAGGCTCCACTAAACTCACTCCTTTATCTTGTTTATCTGTACAAGGCTCCACTAACCTCACTCTCTTAACCTTGTTTATCTGTACAAGGCTCCACTAACCTCACTCTCTCCATCTTGTTTATCTGTACAAGGCTCCATTAACCTCACTCTCTCCATCTTGTTTATCTGTACACAGCTCTACTATCATCACTCTCTCCATCTTGTTTATGTTTATAAGGCTCCACTAACCTCTATTTCTTAATCTTGTTTATATTTACAAGGTTCAACTAACCTCACTCTCTCCATCTTGTTTATGTTTACAAGGCTCCACTAACCTCTATTTTTTAATCTTGTTTATCTGTACAGGATTCCACTACCCTCACTTTTGTAATTTCATTTATCTATATGAAGCTCTCAAAAAATAGAAAAGCCAGTTAATTTAACATTAAACTTTCACTTTCCGAGCTGCCTTACTTGTGAATTAAAATCCACTATGTAATGTAGGTGTCTATTGGTATATCGTCCCTTTAGTAGGACTTCCATTGGCTGCCTTACTTGTGAATTAAGATACACAATGTAATGTAGGTGTGTATTGGTACATCGTCCCTTTAGTAGGACTTCCATTGGCTGCCTTACTTGTGAATTAAGATACACAATGTAATGTAGGTGTGTATTGGTACATCGTCCCTTTAGTAGGACTTCCATTGGCTGCCTTACTTGTGAATTAAGATACACAATGTAATGTAGGTGTGTATTGGTACACCGTCCCTTTAGTAGGACTTCCATTGGCTGCCTTACTTGTGAATTAAGATACACAATGTAATGTAGGTGTGTATTGGTACATCGTCCCTTTAGTAGGACTTCCATTGGCTGCCTTACTTGAGAATTAACATACACAATGTAATGTAGGTGTGTATTGGTACATTGTCCCTTTAGTAGGACTTCCATTGGCTGCCTTACTTGTGAATTAAGATACACAATGTAATGTAGGTGTGTATTGGTACATCGTCCCTTTAGTAGGACTTCCATTGGCTGCCTTACTTGTGAATTAAAATCCACTATGTAATGTAGGTGTCTATTGGTACATTGTCCCTTTAGCAGGACTTCCATTGGCTGCCTTACTTGAGAATTAAGATACACAATGTAATGTAAGTGTCTATTGGTACATCGTCCCTTTATGAGGATTTATGAGGTAACTCATTTCCAAACTTAAAAACTTCTGCTGCTTTTAATTCTATGAATAATCACCATGAAAATGCGAATTTTACGTTCTCAAATGCAAAATAAAACATTATGAATGAGAAATTTTGGCATATCACCATTGGTGCAAAGAATGAAGTTGGTGTCGCACAAAGTGATAAATTCCTATACAGTTAATACTGTGTGTTAATTTCCTGAGTTAGTAGGAGCAAGACTTATTATCTTTGTACTATGATATGATTGCTCTCTTTGTACTTACAGTACAACAGTATCATTAATTCTAGCATCAGACCAGTGCACCGCCGCGCCAAGTCTATAGCTCTGTTTGAAGCATGACATTACAGAACGGGACGTTTTATCACTAGTGATTCCGCAGACAAAAAAGTGCAGTAATTTGCTGAAGGGTAATAAATAGGTTTGGCCAAACTACAAGCATATGTAATTCCAAGTAATTGACTCGAGTCGTAACAGGTTTCCTAAAAACATCATCTATCATGAAGAAAGTAAGTGTTAGTGTAAAATGGATGAAGATAGAGCCGTGTCCAAGGAGTTAAACAGTAGATCTAGGGGTGGTGGGTCTGTGATATGGCCAATCTTAATGGACTGTTTTGTAGAAACTGGATAAATGTTGTGGAACTCATTAAGAAATTGTTCCTGATGGAGAGGAGCCACCCATCACAAGGCCAACCTTAATGGACTAATGTGTAGAAACAGTAAGATGTATTCGGTAAAAATAGACACACCATTTTGCTCCATGAAATAAGGCGTCATCCATGCTGCCTTCTTCTATATTTCTGACAGGGATTTATTTCATCTCTCAGACATGTGTATTTTTTGTTTTGTTGTTTGTCTCCCTCTGCTCAATGAGAAGATTTGTCTAGACAATTAATCACTTCTTTCATTCAGTTTTCTGTGGTTTTATAGGCCAAACATTTCATGTTGACAAAACTAATTATTACAACTGACATTTTCATAAAATAAACTAGAAAATGTCTGTAAGACATAAATTTCCCCATTCTCCCATGGCCAAGGCCTTGATAATGACCAAAGTATACCCATACTTGACCTTTGCATAAAATTTGACCAAATTCAATGAAAGAACGATTTCTACCTGGGGAGGTGGGGGACCTATGATTTGACATGGGGTCCCTGAAACACAACAATATCTGAAGTAATACTCATAACTGATCTTTGAATAAAATTTGACAAAAAATCATGAAGGATTGAAGTCACTAAGTGTTTAAATTGAATTGAGATGGGTAGCAACGGACATAGGCAACCCTATATACCCCCCATTTTATGGTGGGGGCATGAAATTCTGGGGTTAATAAATTAAAAGGCATTTTCAAACATCTTTAATCATAAATAATTTTTCCTGTTTGCTGTAAAACAAGGTAAGATTATTTTAGACAAGTTCCTCTTCCACAATGTCACATTTGTACTATTCAAGTGATGAAAAATTATGACATGTAAATACTACAAACACATTGAGAAAGAAATATCAAAATTAACAGTTTTGACAAAAAATGCAAATTATTTAAATATATTTCATATCTGTTTACTTAAGAGCAAACTCATTAATATACAATACTATGTTTTTATATGTAAATGATTACCTGTGGCTGTATATTTGAGATCTTGCTCCAGGAAAACTCAAACTCATTCAGCGGTACCTTGGCATGTTTGAGGTAGCGAAGAAAACCAAGTTCTTCTGGGCGCAGAATGAGAAGGGCGTGACCAATTCCTCCATCCCCCCGAGCTGTCCGTCCAACTCTGTGGATGTATTCCTGTACAACAAACGGTCAGTTTCAGTCAATACTATAACAAATTTTAAACACACAGTGTACAGCACCTTTTTATACTAAAGAATTAGATCAAGTGAGCTAAAATAAAGAATGAAAATTTCATCATACAGCTGTGAGGCGACTGAAAGTGAAAGTGAATGAAGGAGATATCAAAATCTATTAGCCCCATTACAATAAAACATAAGATTTAATCAATTTTGCAATTTCCATATATCTGTTCATTTCAGAAGAATGTCAAGTACATATACGTGTATATTCTGGTCGTATCATAATATATATACCCATTGACTTGTACACTATAAATTTTCACCATTTCACTCCCACTATTAAAGAGCTAAACATCAGTGAGATAACAACATCAGTGAGATAACTTTGCTATCTGACTACCTATATAATATGAAACAAAGCCATTGTGTGATTTATCATATCAGCAATTAGTGAAATGGTGGGAACTCTTTTGTACTTTTCTTTCTTCCTTTTTTTTTCTTGTTTCGCCTGTAATTTCTGTCATGCTATCCAATCCTCCGATTTGGTTTTCTATCAGTGCTGTTTGATTTGACTCAATAACCATCTGAAGTCTCACAAGACTAGCGTCCCCAACTTAAACTTACCAGCAGTGTAACACAAGACACATGTTCCCAGCCTCTACTTACCAACAGTGCACGACAAGATAGCAGTGCATCACAAGACACATGTCCCCTGTGTATACTAACCAGAGTACAATGCATTAATGATGTATTATTATTAATGTTACAAAACAATTGCCTAATTTCTCCGCTAATTCAAACATCTTAATGCGTAATAAATTCTGTACCATTGTGTCCATTAAACTCCAACTTCATTGAAGAAATGCAATGAAACTGCATTCGTTTACGAGCAATCAATTTATCAATGACTCCAAACATCAAACTCAAACAATTATTGCTTAATGTCCATTTACTACACACCAATAAATTGGAGAATCTGAAAACTCTTCTGTTGTGTGTATACTCCCAGACAACCTTAAAACAGTAGCTATTGGGTAATACTGCCTTCAGTTAGGAAAGTTTTCAGTATGAAATAAACAGAAAACTATATATGTTGTGCTAGATCTTCACCAGACTTCAATATGCAAACCTTTTGTTATCTATTTGCCAGTTTTCATAAAGTAAAATGATGGAATTTAGTATGAATAGAAGCAGACATTTTAGCATCTGACACCCCTTGTGATCAATGTGATACAGTAAAAACCACTCCAAAGTGATCAGTGATGAAGCTGATGACTTTGATCATACAAAACTCTCCTAAATATCAGACAGATACATTTTTTCCTCCTATGGACCTGTTATCAGTTGAGAGAATGTTGGGTTTGTCTTTGAGGCTATAAAGATTTGATTGTCTCTCTGGGAATGGAAAGAAACACACTGTATGATCACTGGAAGGTAGATTGCATCCACACAGAACACTTAACACCTGAAAATGTAGATATTTCTGATGTTTCTGTCATAAGTGACATTTTCACGCCATAAATTTCAAATCAAGTGAATGCCTCTAAACAACTGTAAAATTCAGTAAAATTCTTTGTTGTAGCATACATGAGAAAAATACTTGAGTGGAATTACCTAACAGCATGGCATGTGTTCCCGTCGGTGTAATAACATTACAGAACAACTTCAAAAACTGTGACCATTACTTTGCCCATTTCAAATTGAAATCTATTTAAGCACCAATAATAATGGTGCAGTGCACTTGAGATGGTGACTTTTCTGTCAATTTGATGCCCTGGATTCTGACATTGAATACATATTCTACTCTAGACTATAAAGTGAATGTTAAAATCTTTACATCACCTGGAAACTGCTCTTCAGCAGGAGAAACACTTCACAATAAAGCGAGTGAGCTCACGGAATGGAAAACGTCGAGTAATAGCTAAGTCCTGGGAATAATGCCAGGGTGACGAAGACTTTTCTTAAAATTACCGGACCACAAGGAAACACTTTCTCATTTCTATTTTCTTTGTTTTACCAAATCTTAAGATGAATTACCAGACCAATCAGAATTTCAAGAGACATGCCAGGTGATCACAGACACAGTTTGGCACACATTAATGCTTCAGTCTAATTTTCACCGTAATTAGATATGTCTACTATAACTAAATACTAAAATATCGTTGGGTACGGATTTGTAATCAGACTTGCTATGAACTAAAAAATGCATTTCATCTGCTCTAATGTGCTTAAAACATGATAATTTAATTAATAACCACATGTACATCACTGCCTACATTACCATCCGTAACTTAATTATCCGGAAACAGAATGGACGATTTACTGAAATGTCAGGTCTGACCTAAGCACAACACATCGGTACAGATTTTTAATGACTTTTTCCAATTAACCAAATTTGAATGTATTCCAAAAGTCATCCTTAAAGTACTCATTATTTGAAGCTTAACTCTTCAAAAGTTGCAACAAAGAAGACAAATACATGTATATAACACCTTTTCTTACAGTGAAAAAACGAGCATGTGATAATGATGGAATACATTCTTACAAAGCCCATATCTATTATTGGAACTCCGCCTAATATTCTTGAGAGACATCCAATACATAATAAGTAACTTAACACACATGAGAAGGTGGGGAGGGGAAGAGGGACTGGTGTAGTTGACCTTGGAGAGAGGGGGAGGGGAAGAGGGATGGGTGTAGTTGACCCTGCAGAAAGGGGGAGGTAAAGAGGGATGGGTGTAGTTGACCCTGGAGAGAGGGGGAGGTGAAGAGGGATGAGTGTAGTTGACCCTGAAGAGAGGGGGAGGTGAAGAGGGATGGGTGTAGTTTACCCTGGAGAGAGGGGGAGGGGAAGAGGGATGGGTGTAGTTGACCCTGGAGAGAGGGGGAAAGGAAGAGGGATGGGTGTAGTTGACCCTGGAGAGAGGGGGAGAGGAAGAGGGAAAGGTGTAATTGACCCTGGAGAGAGGGGGAGGGGAAGAGGGATGGGTGTAGTTGACCCTGGAGAGAGGGGGAGAGGAAGAGGGATGGGTGTAGTTGACCCTGGAGAGAGGGGGAGAGGAAGAGGGAAAGGTGTAATTGACCCTGGAGAGAGGGGGAGGGGAAGAGGGATGGGTGTAGTTGACCCTGGAGAGAGGGGGAGAGGAAGAGGGATGGGTGTAGTTGACCCTGCAGAAAGGGGGAGGTGAAGAGGGATGGGTGTAGTTGACCCTGGAGAGAGGGGGAGGTGAAGAGGGATGAGTGTAGTTGACCCTGAAGAGAGGGGGAGGTGAAGAGGGATGGGTGTAGTTGACCCTGGAGAGAGGGGGAGGTGAAGAGAGACTGGTGTAGTTGACCTTTGAGAGAGGGGGAGGTGAAGAGGGAATGGTGTAGTTGACCCTGGAGAGAGGGGAAGGTGAAGAGGGATGGGCGTAGTTGATCCTGGAGAGAGGGGGAGGTGAAGAGAGACTGGTGTAGTTGACCCTTGAGAGAGGGGGAGGGGAAGAGGGAATGGTGTAGTTGACCCTGGAGAGAGGGGACGGTGAAGAGGGATGGGTGTAGTTGACCCTGGAGAGAGGGGGAGGTGAAGAGGGATGGGTGTAGTTGACCCTGGAGAGAGGGGGAGAGGAAGAGGGATGGGTGTAGTTGACCCTGGAGAGAGGGGGAGGGGAAGAGGGAATGGTGTAGTTGACCCTGGAGAGAGGGGGAGAAAAAGAGGGAATGGTGTAGTTGACCCTGGATAGAGGGGGAGAGGAAGAGGGATGGGTGTAGTTGACCCTGGAGAGAGGGGGAGGGGAAGAGAGAATGATGTAGTTGACCCTGGAGAGAGGGGGAGAGGAAGAGGGAAAGGTGTAATTGACCCTGGAGAGATGGGGAGGGGAAGAGGGATGGGTGTAGTTGACCCTGGAGAGAGGGGGAGAGGAAGAGGGAATGGTGTAGTTGACCCTGGAGAGAGGGGGAGAGGAAGAGGGAAAGGTGTAGTTGACCCTGAAGAGAGGCGGAGGTGAAGAGGGACAGGTGTAGTTGACCCTGGAGAGAGGGGGAGAGGAAGAGGCAATGGTGTAGTTGACCCTGAAGAAAGGCGGAGGTGAAGAGGGACAGGTGTAGTTGACCCTGGAGAGAGGGGGAGAGGAAGAGGGAATGGTACAGAGTTGACCCTGGAGAGAGGGAGAGAGGAAGAGGGAATGGTGTAGTTGACCCTGGAGAGAGGGGGAGAGGAAGAGGCAATGGTGTAGTTGACCCTGAAGAGAGGCGGAGGTGAAGAGGGACAGGTGTAGTTGACCCTGGAGAGAGGGGGAGAGGAAGAGGGAATGGTACAGAGTTGACCCTGGAGAGAGGGGGAGAGGAAGAGGGATGGGTGTAGTTGACCCTGGAGAGAGGGGACGGTGAAGAGGGATGGGTGTAGTTGACCCTGGAGAGAGGGGGAGAGGAAGAGGGATGGGTGTAGTTGACCCTGGAGAGAGGGGGAGAGGAAGAGGCAATGGTGTAGTTGACCCTGAAGAGAGGCGGAGGTGAAGAGGGACAGGTGTAGTTGACCCTGGAGAGAGGGGGAGAGGAAGAGGGAATGGTACAGAGTTGACCCTGGAGAGAGGGGGAGAGGAAGAGGGATGGGTGTAGTTGACCCTGGAGAGAGGGGACGGTGAAGAGGGATGGGTGTAGTTGACCCTGGAGAGAGGGGGAGAGGAAGAGGGATGGGTGTAGTTGACCCTGGAGAGAGGGGGAGGGGAAGAGTGAATGGTGTAGTTGACCCTGGAGAGAGGGGGAGGTGAAGAGGGAATGGTGTAGTCGACCCTGGAGAGATGGGGAGGTGAAGAGAGAGTGGTGTAGTTGACCCTGATGAGAGGGGAGGGGAAGAGGGACTGGTGTAGTTGACCCTGCATTGAGGGAGAGGGGAAGAGGGACAGGTGTAGTTGACCCTGGAGAGAGAGGGAGGTGAAGAAGGACAGGTGTAGTTGACCCTGGAGAGAGGGAGGTGAAGAAGGACAGGTGTAGTTGACCCTGGAGAGAGGGAGGTGAAGAAGGACAGGTGTAGTTGACCCTGGAGAGAGGGGGAGAGGAAGAGGGAATGGTACAGAGTTGACCCTGGAGAGAGGGGGAGAGGAAGAGGGATGGGTGTAGTTGAACCTGGAGAGAGGGGACGGTGAAGAGGGATGGGTGTAGTTGACCCTGGAGAGAGGGGGAGAGGAAGAGGGATGGGTGTAGTTGACCCTGGAGAGAGGGGGAGGGGAAGAGTGAATGGTGTAGTTGACCCTGGAGAGAGGGGGAGGTGAAGAGGGAATGGTGTAGTCGACCCTGGAGAGATGGGGAGGTGAAGAGAGAGTGGTGTAGTTGACCCTGATGAGAGGGGAGGGGAAGAGGGACTGGTGTAGTTGACCCTGCATTGAGGGAGAGGGGAAGAGGGACAGGTGTAGTTGACCCTGGAGAGAGAGGGAGGTGAAGAAGGACAGGTGTAGTTGACCCTGGAGAGAGGGAGGTGAAGAAGGACAGGTGTAGTTGACCCTGGAGAGAGGGAGGTGAAGAAGGACAGGTGTAGTTGACCCTGGAGAGAGGGGGAGGTGAAGAGGGACAAGTGTACTTGACCCTATCTTAAAAATTATGACTTGATAGATTCAGGAACAGGTGAGCATTAATTGCTGAATCATTACGACAAACATTTCTTTATCCTGTACACAAAGACGGCGAAAATATCTGGGGATTTTCCCTTTTCAGATATTCATATAGTATAAAAAATGAACCCAGAGAATATTGTATTGAATAATTTGCCAGCGTTAGGAAATCAATGTATGGAAGAGGTAGCAATTGGACACAACAGATTACCACTTGTTACACTAAACTTTCTGTTAGACATGAATGTTATCACTTCTAGGCATAAACAGAATTGTTTGAATAACTTGCAATAGTTGTTAAATATGACCTTTGACCCTTTAGCCCTGACCGATGACCAACACAATAGTTAGAATGTCGAAGAAGATAATATGAGGTAAATTTGTTGGGAACCAGCTGTTATAACACTGATTCCACAGAGAATGTTACATGAGTGATACAATTTGTCCCCAGCCCCCTCCCCCACTCCATCCCTATGTAGAGGCACAATATAACAACATGAAAAAATCAATATGTTCAGTTTTTAAATTCTATAGAATACATATCAAAACCTTTTTAAAGTAAGAAAATTCTATCATCTATTGTTCATTTATTTCTAATTAGGAGGTTAGCATTTTTGTGAAAACATATTGCAGGTCACAAAGAAAAAGAATGTCAGAGAATTTTATAACAAATCTGAATTTTTAATCCGTATCTTTTACAAACTAAAACCTTCTGAATATAGAACAGCAAAAATTAGAGGAAATAAGTACATTACCATGTATAAAATGGCATTCCTGCATGGAATGATACGATCAATAATTAAAATGGATAGAGAAAATGTCGCTAGCCACAATTTAAAACATAGAAATGGTAACCAAAGACAATCAGGTGATATTGACGAAGAAATCTAAAACCTTAAAACCAACAGGTTAACATTGCAGCCAAAAATTCTGGTATGTTTACGTAAACAAGAGCTGTGTGATTAACCTTCTGATCATGAAAGCTACCAAAAATTCTGGTATGTTTACGTAAACAAGAGCTGTGTGATTAACCTTCTGATCATGAAAGCTACCAAAAATTCTGGTATGTTTACGTAAACAAGAGCTGTGTGATTAACCTTCTGATCATGAAAGCTACCAAAAATTCTGGTATGTTTACGTAAACAAGAGCTGTGTGATTAACCTTCTGATCATGAAAGCTACCAAAAATTCTGGTATGTTTACGTAAACAAGAGCTGTGTGATTAACCTTCTGATCATGAAAGCTACCAAAAATTCTGGTATGTTTACGTAAACAAGAGCTGTGTGATTAACCTTCTGATCATGAAAGCTACCAAAAATTCTGGTATGTTTACGTAAACAAGAGCTGTGTGATTAACCTTCTGATCATGAAAGCTACCAAAAATTCTGGTATGTTTACGTAAACAAGAGCTGTGTGATTAACCTTCTGATCATGAAAGCTACCAAAAATTCTGGTATGTTTACGTAAACAAGAGCTGTGTGATTAACCTTCTGATCATGAAAGCTACCAAAAATTCTGGTATGTTTACGTAAACAAGAGCTGTGTGATTAACCTTCTGATCATGATAGCTACCAAAAATTCTGGTATGTTTACGTAAACAAGAGCTGTGTGATTAACCTTCTGATCATGAAAGCTACCAAAAATTCTGGTATGTTTACGTAAACAAGAGCTGTGTGATTAACCTTCTGATCATGAAAGCTACCAAAAATTCTGGTATGTTTACGTAAACAAGAGCTGTGTGATTAACCTTCTGATCATGAAAGCTACCAAAAATTCTGGTATGTTTACGTAAACAAGAGCTGTGTGATTAACCTTCTGATCATGAAAGCTACCAAAAAATTCTGGTATGTTTACGTAAACAAGAGCTGTGTGATTAACCTTCTGATCATGAAAGCTACCAAAAATTCTGGTATGTTTACGTAAACAAGAGCTGTGTGATTAACCTTCTGATCATGAAAGCTACCAAAAATTCTGGTATGTTTACGTAAACAAGAGCTGTGTGATTAACCTTCTGATCATGAAAGCTACCAAAAATTCTGGTATGTTTACGTAAACAAGAGCTGTGTGATTAACCTTCTGATCATGAAAGCTACCAAAAATTCTGGTATGTTTACGTAAACAAGAGCTGTGTGATTAACCTTCTGATCATGAAAGCTACCAAAAATTCTGGTATGTTTACGTAAACAAGAGCTGTGTGATTAACCTTCTGATCATGAAAGCTACCAAAAATTCTGGTATGTTTACGTAAACAAGAGCTGTGTGATTAACCTTCTGATCATGAAAGCTACCAAAAATTCTGGTATGTTTACGTAAACAAGAGCTGTGTGATTAACCTTCTGATCATGAAAGCTACCAAAAATTCTGGTATGTTTACGTAAACAAGAGCTGTGTGATTAACCTTCTGATCATGAAAGCTACCAAAAATTCTGGTATGTTTACGTAAACAAGAGCTGTGTGATTAACCTTCTGATCATGAAAGCTACCAAAAATTCTGGTATGTTTACGTAAACAAGAGCTGTGTGATTAACCTTCTGATCATGAAAGCTACCAAAAATTCTGGTATGTTTACGTAAACAAGAGCTGTGTGATTAACCTTCTGATCATGAAAGCTACCAAAAATTCTGGTATGTTTACGTAAACAAGAGCTGTGTGATTAACCTTCTGATCATGAAAGCTACCAAAAATTCTGGTATGTTTACGTAAACAAGAGCTGTGTGATTAACCTTCTGATCATGAAAGCTACCAAAAATTCTGGTATGTTTACGTAAACAAGAGCTGTGTGATTAACCTTCTGATCATGAAAGCTACCAAAAATTCTGGTATGTTTACGTAAACAAGAGCTGTGTGATTAACCTTCTGATCATGAAAGCTACCAAAAATTCTGGTATGTTTACGTAAACAAGAGCTGTGTGATTAACCTTCTGATCATGAAAGCTACCAAAAATTCTGGTATGTTTACGTAAACAAGAGCTGTGTGATTAACCTTCTGATCATGATAGCTACCAAAAATTCTGGTATGTTTACGTAAACAAGAGCTGTGTGATTAACCTTCTGATCATGAAAGCTACCAAAAATTCTGGTATGTTTACGTAAACAAGAGCTGTGTGATTAACCTTCTGATCATGAAAGCTACCAAAAATTCTGGTATGTTTACGTAAACAAGAGCTGTGTGATTAACCTTCTGATCATGAAAGCTACCAAAAATTCTGGTATGTTTACGTAAACAAGAGCTGTGTGATTAACCTTCTGATCATGAAAGCTACCAAAAATTCTGGTATGTTTACGTAAACAAGAGCTGTGTGATTAACCTTCTGATCATGAAAGCTACCAAAAATTCTGGTATGTTTACGTAAACAAGAGCTGTGTGATTAACCTTCTGATCATGAAAGCTACCAAAAATTCTGGTATGTTTACGTAAACAAGAGCTGTGTGATTAACCTTCTGATCATGAAAGCTACCAAAAATTCTGGTATGTTTACGTAAACAAGAGCTGTGTGATTAACCTTCTGATCATGAAAGCTACCAAAAATTCTGGTATGTTTACATAAACAAGAGCTGTGTGATTAACCTTCTGATCATGAAAGCTACCAAATTTTGAAATTTTCTATCGTCTCCTCATCTGAGGAAAATCACTGATGAGTCCAAACCAGTGTAACACATTCTAAACAAAATTTGATTTCAACATCTTGCATTAATATGCTACACTTCACATGCAGAAGCATTCTAAGGAATACAAAATGAATTGAATCTCCAAAATTAAATTTTATGACAGACTGAATGACTCAATGATTCACATCATTTGATCAAATTCTGATGCGACAAATTGTGTGAAAGAAACACATCTCAAATATTCTGTCACAGTGTTATTCCATGTGATCTGTAGGAACAGTGATAGCTCAAATCCAGTTCTGACATTTCCAACATGTATGTTTTGGCTGTGTATATATTGTTATATGAAATATTGAGAAAGGTTACCCCTGACAACTCCTATCAAAGCTCTTTAGTGTCAGGTGTTTGGCTATCCACAGTTAACCTCTCATCATGCCCTTGACTACCCCTATCTAACCTCTCATCATTCCCATCACACCCCCTATCTAACCTCTCATCATTCCCATCACACCCCCTATCTAACCTCTCATCATTCCAATCACACCACCTATCTAACCTCTTATCATTCCAATCACACCTCCTATCTAACCTCTTATCATTCCCATCACACCCCCTACCTAACCTCTTATCATTCCCATCACACCCCATATCTAACCTCTCATCATTCCCATCACACCCCCTACCTAACCTCTCATCATTCCCATCACACCCCCTATCTAACCCCTCATCATCACACCTCCTATCTAACCTCTCATCATTCCAATCACACCACCTATCTAACCTCTTATCATTCCAATCACACCTCCTATCTAACCCCTCATCATCACATCCCCTATCTAACCTCTCATCATTCCCATCACACCCCCTATCTAACCTCTCATCATTCCCATCACACCCCCTATCTAACCTCTCATCATTCCCATCACACCCCCTATCTAACCTCTCATCATTCCCATCACACCCCCTACCTAACCTCTCATCATTCCCATCACACCCCCTACCTAACCTCTCATTATTCCCATCACACCCCTATCTAACCTCTCATCATTCCCATCACACCCCCATCTAACCCCTCATCATCACATCCCCTATCTAACCTCTCATCATTCCCATCACACCCCCTATCTAACCTCTCATCATTCCCATCACACCCCCTATCTAACCTCTCATCATTCCCATCACACCCCCTACCTAACCTCTCATCATTCCCATCACACCCCATATCTAACCTCTCATCATTCCCATCACACCCCCTACCTTACCTCTCATCATTCCCATCACACCTCCTATCTAACCTCTTATCATTCCAATCACACCACCTATCTAACCTTTTATCATTCCCATCACACACCCTATCTAACCCCTCATCATCACACCCCATATCTAACCTCTCATCATTCCCATCACACCCCCTACCTAACCTCTCATCATTCCCATCACACCCCTTTTCTAACCTCTCATCATTCCCATCACACCCCCTACCTAACCTCTCATCATTCCCATCACACCCCCTATCTAACCCCTCATCATCACACCCCCTATCTAACCTCTCATCATTCCCATCACACCCCCTATCTAACCTCTCATCATTCCCATCACACCCACTATCTAACCTCTCATCATTCCCATCACACCCCCATCTAACCTCTCATCATTCCCATCACACCTCCTATCTAACCTCTTATCATTCCCATCACACCCCCTATCTAACCCCTCATCATCACACCCCCTATCTAACCTCTCATCATCACACCCCCTATCTAACCTCTCATCATTCCCATCACACCCCCTATCTAACCCCTCATCATCACACCCCCTATCTAACCTCTCATCATTCCCATCACACCCCCTACCTAACCTCTCATCATTCCCATCACACCCCCTACCTAACCTCTCATCATTCCCATCACACCCCCTATCTAACCTCTCATCATTCCCATCACACCCCTATCTAACCTCTCATCATTCCCATCACACCCCCTATCTAACCTCTCATCATTCCCATCACACCCCCTACCTAACCTCTCATCATTCCCATCACACCCCCTATCTAACCTCTCATTATTCCCATCACACCCCCTATCTAACCTCTCATCATTCCCATCACACTCCCTATCTAACCTCTCATCATTCCCATCACACCCCCTACCTAACCTCTCATCATTCCCATCACACCCCCTATCTAACCTCTCATTATTCCCATCACACCCCCTATCTAACCTCTCATCATTCCCATCACACCCCTTTTCTAACCTCTCATCATTCCCATCACACCTCCTATCTAACCTCTCATCATTCCCATCACACCTCCTATCTAACCTCTCATCATTCCCATCACACCTCCTATCTAACCTTCCTCTCCTTACTTGGAATGCCCTTCACTACTCAATCTCACAGTTGAAGTAAATCATAAAATCTAAGTATTTGTATCATTAAATTCTATAATACTATGTTCTAAACCAAGTTTTGAAATGGAAAGAGAGCAAAACCTAACAAAACAAAACAGCACTGCACGTAGGGAAGCGTTATGTCTGTAATACATTGATGAAGTTAATGCAATAAGGAAATGGAAATCCATGTCTCTGGCAGCAATGTCGATACTGTTAATTTTAGGATTGGCTTGCCAATGAAATCGGAATAACATGGTTTCAACAAATCCCAAATAGAATTTTGAAGAACTTCAATGTTTTTTTAAAATGGTGTATAAAGTGCACAATATTTTATCTAAAACTGTCATATTCTTAACAGAATTCTTGCACCAAGATGTGCATCAGAATACTTGAATGGAACGAAAATAAAAAAAATCCCAGAATACACATTCACATTCTTGTTCTATATTGATTTTTCTGATTCATTAAATTATCACAAAGTTTTTTTCAGTAAAAATATGTAATATTTGACCTTGACGTTTGACCCTGTGACAAGTTGGCCTTGAGTGGCATCTTACCAGTTGACTTCAGTCAAGCTGTTTCTTAAAGTTCAAAAAGATAATTTACAAGAACAATGTAACATATTCATAATTATATATTATTGACTGTACATTTCCTGTTCTATTTTCAGTAACAGCAACCTTCACCTTTGAAACTTTTAAATCCCTATTGCATATTAGAACATCACATTGCATTTTCATGTGAAATCACAGTATTTGTATCACTGTATACAAAGGCTGTATATTAACCGTAATAGTTGAAAGCATGACAACCATAAATCTATTCTAATCCTGCTTATTCTCAAAAGTGACAAAACCTGATGATAAAGTACAGTTTTCCTAGCATTGGAGAATTTTTCAAAAGCATCGCAGTTATTTCTGAACAAGAAACATGACTATAATGTATTCTTTTGAAATTTCCTGGCGGTTCTAAAGACAATGGTGAGTCACTTTCAGCTGAGATTTGAAAGTAACATAATGCAATTTAAATTAACAGTTTTCAGCTCCTAAAACCATTCATTTCATTTCAAATATTCATGTTGATAAGCTGACCTCATTTTTCTCCATTTTAAGATTTTTGGAGACTGAATTTGGTTTCCTTTATTTTTGCCGGCACGCATCTGAGCTGGATGCAGTGTATTAACAAATTTTGGTGCATGTCAATCTCCATGTCATTAAGTCATCTGCTCAGTGTTAATATTTTGAGATCATTTTGAATATGATCAATGTTTCTACTTGACTAACATTATTAGACTTCACAGATGGCTACATCAGAGCCATAACAACAGTATTTCAACACCTCACAGTCTGGGTTTTAGCAAGTTGTCAATGAGTCAGTTTAATAAACCAAAATTTTTGGTTGAAATTGAGTTTATAATATGAGGCAGTTTTATGTTGTATCTCTGCAATGAGGAGTGATTTCTGGTAAAATAAGTCACTAAAATATTAAGTGATCCATCTATCTTTAACCTAACTTAAAATTGGTTGTGAGAACTTCTTTCCCTGCCATTTTGTAACAATTTTAGATGGTTATCCCACATACCATATATTTCAAGAAGCACACTATTTCAGGATTGTTCGAAGACTGGATCAACATTGACTTCTTTCATTTATCATTCACATCCTTCAGTATATCACTATCACATACTCCTTATACAATTACTGCACAGGTACTCACCTTTTCGGTTCTGTCATTGTGATTTGTATAACAATGTTGTACAAGTGTACAGGTACCCACCTTCCTGGTTCTGTCATTGTGATTTGTATAACAATGTTGTACAAGTGTACAGGTACCCACCTTCCTGGTTCTGTCATTGTGATTTGTATAACAATGTTGTACAAGTGTACAGGTACCCTTCTTCCTGGTTCTGTCATTGTGATTTGTATAACAATGTTGTACAAGTGTACAGGTACCAACCTTCCTGGTTCTGTCATTGTGATTTGTATAACAATGCTGTACAAGTGTACAGGTACCCACCTTCCTGGTTCTGTCATTGTGATTTGTATAACAATGTTGTACAAGTGTACAGGTACCCTTCTTCCTGGTTCTGTCATTGTGATTTGTATAAAAATGCTGTACAAGTATACAGGTACCCACATTCCTGGGTCAGTTATTGTGATTTGTATAACAATGCTGTACAAGTGTACAGGTACCCACATTCCTGGGTCAGTTATTGTGATTTGTATAACAATGCTGTACAAGTGTACAGGTACCCACATTCCTGGGTCAGTTATTGTGATTTGTATAACAATGTTGTACAAGTATACAGGTACCCACATTCCTGGGTCAGTTATTGTGATTTGTATAACAATGCTGTACAAGTGTACAGGTACCCACATTCCTGGGTCAGTTATTGTGATTTGTATAACAATGTTGTACAAGTGTACAGGTACCCACCTTCCTGGTTCTGTCATTGTTATTTGTATAGCAATGTTGTACAATGGCAGATATCCACCTTCCATCCTGGTTCTGTTTTTGTGGTTAAGCATAACAACATTGTACAATTGTACAGATTTCAACATTCCATGTTATGCTATTGTGGTTTTATAGAACATCGGTGTTCACGTGACACATGTCAGTGGACTATTACATAATCATCATTATAAAACAGTGTGTCAGGCTAAACAAATATTTTATCCAATTAATACATTCTGTAACAGTAAGAAGCTAATTGAGGAGTAATGGACTTCAGAACGGTGATCGCTAAAGCAGAATAGTGCAGCGATGCCTATGTAATTAGATCAAATATAGTCCATCACTGGTCCTAAAATCAACCGTACATGACAGCTGCCTCGCTTTCTCACTCTGTCTCAGGTGGAATGGTTTCAGAAGCTGCATTAAGTGTGCATCAACCAATCTAAAGCAACTTGTAATGGACATGTCTTCACTGATGGCTGCCTGAAAACCTGATGGGCACACCTTTACAACATTAACCTCAGGCCCATTAATGATAAAGAGAAAACACTTCCCTAAGTTAATTCATTTACCCCAAAATAGAAGGATAAAGTACATGTGGTATTTCCTTGCAGGAGATTCACTCACATCAACAACTTATTGTATTACATTTATATCATTCAGAGTTTTATTGAGCTTGCTTTTATAAAGACTTGTTGACAACTTAATAATGGTTCAGTAAATGTTTTTGAAGCAATGGTTCCTCCTAACACCTGTAAGAACCATAACACTGAAAGGCTAACCCAATACTGACAATATCAGTAGTAAGTTTCTGTTGAGTTTTACATTCCAGTTCCATGTATATTAACTTCCATTGATGGTCTAACTGAGATATGGTACATAATTTGTGTATCATGATCTGACACTGAAGTAACACATGATGATACACCCACTGTGTTAGTATGGAGTAAGAGATGAATGCTGTTGAGTTTGGTTTACCAGATATTCTAAATGATATAAGACAGAGATTGAGAGTTATCTACCTTGAAATACAAACAACTTTATACAGGAAGATCATTTCTGTTACATCTCCGTACTGAACTAAAACAGCAAGGGGAGTCAACTCCGGGCAAACCAATTACAGTCCCACAATGCCAATACACTTCACTCAGAGGACCAAAGCTGCAGAATTAAGAATCTAAAATTCTTTTCCTCCTAGTTAACAGAGAACTGCAGGTCATGGTTTCATCTCAAAGGGAAATTCACTTTGATTGTGATATTGCTCCCCAAACACATTGCCATTTATTGGCACCTATAGAATATCTGAAGTTGTTGTTGGTGCATCGCAAGGTTTCAAACTTGTTTTCATTTGTTGTGGAAAATCTGCATTATTTTCCATCTTATTAGCATTATTAGAGGAACATGGCACTAATTGCTTCTGTGTACATGAAACCTTTTATCACTAATATTAATGTTATACATCGTTTTCATCTCTCCACACAAATCTGTACTCTGTATAATGGTGATTCTCACACTGCCTGTGTTCCCTAAATATCATATCACGCTGCCTGATAGTGTGCTGATTATAAATTGGTGATGTTTATTACTTGCTTTCGTATCATCTTTCTGTTGGGTATTATTAGGTCATCTGTTGACAGCCTAAGTGTTCAGATCAATGCTAACATTTAATAATGAATTTTCCATCCATTTCTTGTTTTCAAGGACAATATTTATCTCATCTCTTTTTGTTTTCAAGGCAATTTTTATCTTAGTTATGCCCTATCAGTAAAAAAACCTTATCACATTTCTTTCTCATTTCTAAAACCATTTCAGCAATTTTTGTAATTCAACTAAATTATAAAATACCCTTTTACGTCAATCTTTATGAAAATAATTCGGTTCTAGCTCTACCTGTGATAAAATATGCTCCATTTTATCTTATTTTCCTACAAGTGCTATATTTATAACCATACTTCCTTAGTTTGTCTAAAATATCTTGGCTACCTCACAGCTGTATTAATCAGAACATTGGTTGATTGAATTCTGTAAGACAGACACTATCATTTGACCTCACATGCTCCCCGAGGCCCCTGATTTACTTATTGTACAAAAAGACACTTCCTCTGGGACCATTGCTACAATTTTACAAAGAAAACCTTTTCGAGTATCCTAGAGATCTTTTGGCTTTACTGGAAAATGATAATGTAATTTGGAGTTTAACAGAAGAATGGAATTTTGTATGTTAATGAAGAATACAGTAATATTTGGGCATAAGAGAATTGTGCTATTTGTTGTGCTTCACAGAAGAATATTTTATTGTATTCACAGAAGAATATTATGTTTTGTTTACAGAAGAATATTATGTTTTGTTTACAGAAGAATATTATGTTGTGTTTACAGAAGAATATTATGTTGTGTTTACAGAAGAATATTATGTTGTGTTTACAGAAGAATATTATGTTGTGTTTACAGAAGAATATTATGTTGTGTTTACAGAAGAATATCATGTTGTGTTTACAGAAGAATATCATGTTGTGTTTACAGAAGAATATTAGGTTGTGTTACAGAAGAATATTATGTTGTGTTTACAGAAGAATATTATGCTCCTGAAAAAGAATGTAATTTGTGTTTCATAGAATGATATTATATTTTGTTTTATAATTGAAGAACAACAAGAATTACTTGCTTATAACAGTTATTGAAAGAAGACCTTACAAATGGCGTACATGTTTAATGATATCCTTGAACAAGCTGTAACACAAACAACAACTGACTTGTCGTATTTTTAGATAGGATAAAGGTAGTCAAACCTTACGCCTATCATGTGAGCAGAGTAAAGCTGCCTTTATTTAGACAGGACAATGTTATTGCAATAGGAATTAAAATAAATTTTCTGACCTTTCAGAAATGTATTTTGTGTTATATAGAGATCACCTTTAATACAAGTTTGATAGTAGTTATATTTGAAGAGATAATGTTCTTCTATGCTCTGCAATTACCCAGTTCCACACCATCAGTAAGTCTCTTCTTGCTTGTACAATGAACGTTTTTAATAGCATAACCTTGTCAGTTTTGGTTACAACTTCATATATCATTAGAACCACATTCACAATATTTCTTCCACTGCAGAAACAAGTAAGAAAGGAACTGAACATTATGTTATAAAACAGCTGTAATGCTGTCTACAAATCACCTAAATTGAATATCACTAGGGACATCAATGAATACAGAGGACCTGCAATGCATCGAGGTTGGAGTTTCAATGTCCTCAATAAAGACAAGTTATTGGAAACAATATCACACTGACAAAGTGGACCAAGGATGTGACAAAAACCAACATATGCACTACTGTAATTTCAAATTTAAATGCATAACAAATTTTACAATCTAAATCAGGGCATTCTAATTCTGCAATGCATAATCTTTAAAATTCTATCAAGAATGAAATGTAAGATAATATCAACCCTGTTAATTTTAAACCTAGCTTTGTAAAGTGTTAAAAACAGCTTTTGAATTAAAAATAAAACACAAATGTTTTTCACTCATCCCGGGACATTACAACTTATCAAATTCACTGTCCACCAAACCACAATTGTTGTCACATACGTTTTACTTACCTATTCAGAAAATCAAAATTATGTCACATGCGTTTTACTTACCTATTCAGAAAATCAAAATTATGTCACATGCGTTTTACTTACCTATTCAGAAAATCAAAATTATGTCACATGTGTTTTAATTACTTGTCCAAGAACAAGCAGAAATACAACATGTCTTCCACTAATCTCTGGCCGTTACAACTTATCAAGTTCACTGTCCAGGAAATCACAATCGCTGTCACATATGTTTTACTTACCTATTCATTAAATCACAATCGCTGTCACGTACATTTTACTCATCTGTCCAAGAAATAAAAATCATGTCACAGGTGTTTTCTTTACTTGTTCAGGAAAAATAGTTCATACTTGTAAACTTACCTTTGGATCATCTGGAGGATCGTACTGCACAATCCAATCCACCCGTGGAATGTCTAGACCACGGGCAGCCACATCCGTACATAATAAGATGGACTCTTTGGCATTACAGAACTGGAAGAATGTCTGTGTGCGCTTCTGTTGTTTTTGCTTACCCTACAACAATTGAAAGGCACAAGATAAATCAAAACATCATCATCAATTTATAGAATATTTCCAATAACCAGTGTGTGTAAATTATCCATCCATCAAAAACTTAATACCTGATGCTTTTTAGTATTACTAAGTCTAACTTTCAGGTGGCACTGACAGCTCAACAAATTAGTAACATTAATAGAGTCTATTGCATTACAGATATTATGTTCTAATTCAATGGCTAGAAAGTAATATTGCGTTCATGTCATGTGAACACTCCAAATAGAAACTGTTACATTTAAGAAGAATAATTTCACGGCAAGCAGACATCAGCATTCTGGTCAGTTCTGTAGACTAAGTAAAAACTTCAGGGAGAGGTAATTAATTTCCTTAAAATAAAGTGTATAAAATATTCTGGTCAGTTCTGCAAGCTAAGTATAAACATCAAGGAGAGGTATTGTATAAAATGAAAAATTTACATTTAAATTTAGACAGGAATTCCCTTTCATTGAAGTATCTCTTATAGGTTAGGTTTACTTATATAATGTATGAAGTATGCCTGCCAGACTTGGAACAACTCTGACAACCTTTCCAACATATCAACATATCTTTTATGAGATATTTCCTGACAGCTAATATCTGTGATTTTCCCCCATGATCATCAAATCATGGAAAGTTTGTATAAGTCCAGACACTGAAATGATTACACAAACAAAATCAATATGATACACTAAGTAATGCCTCTATTAGAGTCATAGCTACAGATTAATGGCAGCAGAAACAGCCAGATTAAAGCTAGACAATTAATTAGATAAAACATGTAGTCAGGCCTAATGTCAGTCTTAATGGAAAAAATGTTTACAAAAATAATATAACTGATGAATAAAAAGTTTTCTTTCATCCTCAGGAAATCCTTTTTAATTCTATAACTACACAGGAGTTTTACAAATAGTATAATTAACAACAGAATTTCAACCTGACTGTACTCGAGTACATGAACTGCAAAATCAGAAATTTTTGTGGAGATTTTATTTTTGTTGATATTGTGAGCGTTTATATTAATCCACCTGTGTATGTGTCACGTTTATATCAATCCACCTGTGTATGTGTCACGTTTATATCAATCCACCTGTGTATGTGTCACGTTTATATTAATCCACCTGTGTATGTGTCACGTTTATATCAATCCACCTGTGTATGTGTCACGTTTATATTAATCCACCTGTGTATGTGTCACGTTTATATCAATCCACCTGTGTATGTGTCACGTTTATATCAATCCACCTGTGTATGTGTCACGTTTATATTAATCCACCTGTGTATGTGTCACGTTTATATTAATCCACCCGTGTATGTGTCACGTTTATATTAATCCACCTGTGTATGTATCACGTTTATATTAATCCACCTATGTGTAACGTTTATATCAATCCACCTGTGTATGTGTCACGTTTATATTAATCCACCTGTGTATGTGTCACGTTTATATTTATCCACCTATGTATGTGTCACGTTTATATTAATCCACCTGTGTATGTATCACGTTTATATTAATCCACCTATGTGTAACGTTTATATCAATCCACCTGTGTATGTGTCACGTTTATATTAATCCACCTATGTGTAACGTTTATATCAATCCACCTGTGTATGTGTCACGTTTATATTAATCCACCTGTGTATGTGTCACGTTTATATTAATCCACCTATGTATGTGTCACGTTTATATTAATCCACCTGTGTATGTATCACGTTTATATTAATCCACCTATGTGTAACGTTTATATCAATCCACCTGTGTATGTGTCACGTTTATATTAATCCACCTGTGTATGTGTCACGTTTATATTAATCCACCTATGTATGTGTCACGTTTATATTAATCCACCTGTGTATGTATCACGTTTATATTAATCCACCTATGTGTAACGTTTATATTAATCCACCTGCGTATGTGTCACCTTTATATCAATCTCATGTGTATGTGACACGTTTATATTAATCCACCTGTGTATGTGTCACCTTTATATCAATCTCATGCGTATGTGACACGTTTATATTTATCCACCTGTGTATGTGTCACGTTTATATCAATCCACCTGTGTATGTGTCACGTTTATATTAATCCACATGTGTATGTGTCACATTTATATTAATCCATCTGTATATGTGTCAATGATTTGATGAAAATTAACACAGATTTTATTTCATTTCATAACAATGATCCAAGAAATCAAGTGCCAACAAAAATGCATATTTTTGTAAAACCCTGAAAATTTAGCCAACAAACTATTATGATTGTACAATAACGCACTATGGTGTGGAGGACTTGAATGATTGTAACCACCTCAGTAATGTCTAACATTCATGGAGCTATCAGGTTCATTTAAACACAGCTGTCACAGCATCACACCCATTCCAATTACTCAGGTAATCAGGTACTACACATTCAGGTAGCTCTAGTACTAATGTAATTAAGGACATACCCTTTAGCACATTACCCTTTACTAAATTGTGACTGACATACATTATAGTCATTAGGCAAAGCTAACTCTGCCTTGTGTTCATACCACACTAAGGCCAAGTCAATATAATTATATAGCTGTGTTTATATCACACTTAGGCCAAGTCAATATAATTATATAGCTGTGTTTAAATCACACTTAGGCCAAGTCAATATAATTATATAGCTGTGTTTAAATCACACTTAGGCCAAGTCAATATTACTATTTATTTTGGTTTTGTTATAATTCTGCATTTCTATTTGTCGAGACAGTCATGTGTTCTATGACTTTTATTGATATTGCACTGTAAAACGGACACATCAATTTATCAATTTGCACCACTTTGTTCTATTTTTAATAAAAGGGGATTTCTATTTCAAATCATGCATCTTTATTAACCAATCAAAAAAAATTATTTCTTCAGTGCCCGTGGTTTTTGATTGTAAACATGGAGGCAGAAAGCCGGCAAGATGTCAACGAAGAAGCTTGTTAAATATGAGATGGATGGTTAGAAAAAACCAAATGAAATGTAATAAAATAATTACTGCACTATTCCAGCCTCAATCCATATTTCATTTTGTACTCCATAAATTCTCATATCGAAGCAATAATGGTGCATTAATCATAAAATAGATGTGTTTATATCACACTTAGGCCAAGTCAATATAATTACATAGCTGTGTTTATATCACACTTAGGCCAAGTCAATATAATTATATAGCTGTGTTTACATCACACTTAGGCCAAGTCAATATAATTATATAGCTGTGTTTATATCACACTTAGGCCAAGTCAATATAATTATATAGCTGTGTTAATATCACACTTAGGCCAAGTCAACATAATTATATAGCTGTGTTAATATCACACTTAGGCCAAGTCAACATAATTATATAGCTGTGTTTATATCGTAGCTGTGTTTATATCACACTAGACAAAGTCAATATAATTATATAGCTGTGTTTATATCACACTTAGGCCAAGTCAATATAATTATATAGCTGTGTTTATATCACACTTAGGCCAAGTCAATATAATTATATAGTTGTGTTTATATCACACTTAGGCCAAGTCAATATAATTATATAGCTGTGTTTATATCACACTTAGGCCAAGTCAATATAATTATATAGCTGTGTTTATATCACACTTAGGCCAAGTCAATATAATTATATAGCTGTGTTTATATCACACTAGACAAAGTCAATATAATTATATAGCTGTGTTTATATCACACTTAGGCCAAGTCAATATAATTATATAGCTGTGTTTATATCACACTTAGGCCAAGTCAATATAATTATATAGCTGTGTTTATATCACACTAGACAAAGTCAATATAATTATCTAGCTGTGTTTATATCACACTTAGGCCAAGTCAATATAATTATATAGTAGTGTTTATACCACACTAGGCCAAGTCAATATAACTATATAGTTGTGTTTATATCACACCAGACAAAGTCAATATAATTATATAGTTGTGTTTATATCACACTTAGGCCAAGCCAATATAACTATATAGTTGTGTTTATATCACACCATACAAAGTCAATATAATTATATAGTTGTGTTTATATCACACCAGACAAAGTCAATATAATTATATAGCTGTGTTTATATCACACTTAGGCCAAGTCAATATAATCATATAGCTGTGTTTATATCACACTTGGGCCAAGCCAATATAATTATAAAGCTGTGTTTATATCACACTTAGGCCAAGTCAATATAATTATATAGCTGTGTTTATATCACACTTAGGCCAAGTCAGTATAACTATATAGCTGTGTTAATATCACACTTAGGCCAAGTCAGTATAACTATATAGCTGTGTTTATATCACACCTGACAAAGTCAGTATAACTATATAGCTGTGTTTATATCACACCAGACAAAGTCAGTATAACTATATAGCTGTGTTTATATCACACCAGACAAAGTCAGTATAACTATATAGCTGTGTTTATATCACACCAGACAAAGTCAGTATAACTATATAGCTGTGTTTATATCACACCAGACAAAGTCAGTATAACTATATAGCTGTGTTTATATCACACCAGACAAAGTCAGTATAACTATATAGCTGTGTTTATATCACACCAGACAAAGTCAGTATAACTATATAGCTGTGTTTATATCACACTTAGGCCAAGTCAGTATAACTATATAGCTGTGTTAATATCACACTTAGGCCAAGTCAGTATAACTATATAGCTGTGTTTATATCACACCAGACAAAGTCAGTATAATTATATAGCTGTGTTTATATCACACTTAGGCCAAGTCAGTATAACTATATAGCTGTGTTAATATCACACTTAGGCCAAGTCAGTATAACTATATAGCTGTGTTTATATCACACCAGACAAAGTCAGTATAACTATATAGCTGTGTTTATATCACACCAGACAAAGTCAGTATAATTATATAGCTGTGTTTATATCACACTTAGGCCAAGTCAGTATAACTATATAGCTGTGTTTATATCACACCTGACAAAGTCAGTATAACTATATAGCTGTGTTTATATCACACCAGACAAAGTCAGTATAACTATATAGCTGTGTTTATATCACACCAGACAAAGTCAGTATAATTATATAGCTGTGTTTATATCACACTTAGGCCAAGTCAGTATAACTATATAGCTGTGTTAATATCACACTTAGGCCAAGTCAGTATAACTATATAGCTGTGTTTATATCACACCTGACAAAGTCAGTATAACTATATAGCTGTGTTTATATCACACCAGACAAAGTCAGTATAACTATATAGCTGTGTTTATATCACACCTGACAAAGTCAGTATAACTATATAGCTGTGTTTATATCACACCAGACAAAGTCAGTATAACTATATAGCTGTGTTTATATCACACCAGACAAAGTCAGTATAACTATATAGCTGTGTTTATGGCCTTAATTAGTATGACCAATGTATTCACTAAGTTTCATTATCCTAGTCTATATGTAAACAAAATATTGCCCCAGACAAATAATTTTCAGAAATTGCTCTCTTGACAATTTTTGAGAAACTCAAATACACCACAGTTTAGATTACACAGAATTAATGCTATATACACCATTCATATAAATGCAGAATCTGTCAAAATAATAATACAAAGGTGAGATTTCATAACCTGTGTTTCATTGTCAAAATAATTGTACGATGATGAAATCAGATACAAATGTTATCAGCTTTAGATAACTGCCACAGCAGAGCAGTGGGAGGTCCAACATACAATGTACCCACTCCAGTGTGTCTTAGTATCAAGTGATATTGTTATATCATACTGACAGATGTTAGATAAGTGTGTGTGGTGATCTTCAGCAGCTATAGTCTGTATACAAAATAGTTCATTCTCTATCACAATTTACAAACAGTAAAAATACCTTAAATCTTAAACAAAAGCAACTTAAGTGATACAAATTCCCCAAGATCAACTGAAGCTCATTTTTAACCCAGTGTAGCATGATAACAAGAATCCCGTGGTAAAAAGAACCTTGGTTCATTTCACCATTATGGTGAGATTTCACCAAATGTTGCATGCAACTGTATTTTCACATTTTTGGTATAAAACAAAAACATAAAAATGTCTATGTTTCTGGTCGTAACTTTGAGGAAATATTTATAATAAGAGGTCATCATTGTAGTTTGATTAACATATGAGAACTTTAGAAACAACAAAATTATAAGATATTGTCCTTCAAAATGGTTATATCAACTAACTTTTAAAGCAAATTATAAACCTTAAACAGGTGTAGGTAAACAAATATTGTACAATGGGGTGAAAGGTCATTAGGAATGCATGTGTTAATTAGGAACGATTTTCTAAAAGGATGTAAGATCATGATTGGCGTAGAGAATAAGTGACATCCTCTACAAATTAAGGAAAGCAAAAGGTAACCAAGATTTATATCTTAATAGACAAAGAACAACAGAAAGAAGGTCATTGCTTTTTTCAGCATAATACCTTACTATACATCAATAAATCAGCTCTTAGACCGTGCCTGCTGGGTACTTCCATGTACACTAGATAATTACAAAATATTGACAATCCACCTGTTTATATTAACAGCTTACTCATTAATATCACCATACTTTAAACATATTATGTATATACTACCAAAGTCAATTAATATCTTCCTACTTCACATGTTTTGATAAGAAAGTCTGGACACAATACATATTGTAATAATAACCTATTAACTAGTACTATGTATATATTAGAGTGTTGCTTTCAGCTGTAGTCATCACTTCTAATTTAACAATGATTACTCTGTAAAGTACAATGTTGGGTGTGAAATCTTGCCTTTCAGCTGCTGTAAATACAAGGTGGCAATTCTCCAGGACATTATCTCCAAGACTGTCTTTGTGGCCAACCAGAAAATTAAACCTGCGATCTCCTAATGACTTTCCTAGCAGTCTGCTTGCTTTATATGAGAGAGTCGTTAATAAAGTTAGAAAACATTCTTTAATCTTTAAAAGTGATGCTGTTTATTAAGAAAATCAGGTAACGCCCACTTTACCAGGTATGTGTATGTATGTAAGTGTTACAGGCAGTGATACAGTTCTTCATCTGATGGAATACAGTTGATTACAGTGTGGTAACCAAATTAAATTTTACTTGCATTACCCTCAAGCTATCCATCAAACTAGAGAAATTGGTAAGGAACTAGTTAGTTCCTTGTAGGTATGAACACTATCTAAAGTTATACAAGTAATTGGTACCACAAAGTACTGTACACACACAGCCCCATCAGCTTCACAACACTGCGATAAACATCTAATTAACTGCTTACTTACAGTTTATACCACAAGTTTCCCTATCTAAAATCAATTAAGGTAGTGTTCCTGTAGACAGTGAGATAAATGGTAGCACTTATAGGGCCCTATCAGGACAATTACATGTGCCACCAATTACATAGCATCAGATCTGAGTTAGGAGATAACTGTAATGGAATTCTACAATGAATTATAGTAATATCATGAATTCCTATATAGTTACTGCTCAAGGTCTCCTCCTTATTCTTAAATTTCTCTCTAACAGGTTCCTTAGACACACCATTCTTAAGTGATAGAACTCAACTATACTGATAAATCTTAGTATCATACAAGAACACGGAAAAGTAGAGCAATCCCTTGCTTCTATATTTTGTTACATATGACCCAAAGTGACCTTCACCTTTGACCTGTTAAACAATGCATTGGTATTGTAAGAAGTCTTAAACTACAATGGCAACTGACCAAAGCACTGAAACTAGTGCATGTAACTACAAAGTTTACAAACCATAGCCTATAGCACCGATCACAAATAATAGCCCTGAAACTACAGTGACTACAAACCATAGCACTGAAATACAGTGACTACAAACCATAACACTGAAATACAGTGACTACAAACCATAACACTGAAATACAGTGACTACAAACCATAACACTGAAATACAGTGACTACAAACCATAACACTGAAATACAGTGACTACAAACCATAACACTGAAATACAGTGACTACAAACCATAACACTGAAATACAGTGACTACAAACCATAACACTGAAATACAGTGACTACAAACCATAGCACTGAAATACAGTGACTACAAACCATAACACTGAAATACAGTGACTACAAACTATGGCACTGAAACAACATTGGTCCTACATTATAAGAATGCAATTTCAAGGACACAAACTATCTTGGCAGGAGTTTCAATCTTCTGCAATATTTTTTGACCATTAATACAACTGCAGTTTGTATCAACACATGATATACTGGTGTTTGGTAAATATTGCTGTTATTGTACAAAGAGTGATACATATATAACCAACTGATGATAGAGCTGACGAAAAGGAACGCTGTGTTTTACATCTACAAAGTCTGTAACAACACACTCATCCATCCGTCTAATGTAAAAAGCAGGAGTTTCTGAAAAAGCACAACGTGACTAATTGTAACACCATCAAAAAACATGTTTGTTCATCCACAAAGTGATTTGGCTCATTTGCAGGCCTGCATTTTCTCACACAGCTCTACAACCTAACACTTGGTACCGGAAAACAATGAAGAGTTCAAATCTATCTCTACTCAGAACTATAAATTAAGCAAGCTTGAGTTACAACAATAGCTGCAGTCCTATATTGTTATTTATTACGCTAAAGGGCTGGAAATCAAAATAACAAGCAATCTATGGTAAACACATTGAACTCTGTGAAGAAACAAAAGCATCAAAGAGGTAGAGATCATCATAACTATGGTTACTTTACAAGTGATATGGTACCTCAATCGATAGACCAATCAAATTTCTACAATGAATTATGTTAAATATGTCAAAGGTCACATAAATACAATGTCAAATGCTTCTGTAAAAGTCTCTGTTTTAGGGGGGAGTGGAGGCGGGGATGGTGGGGAGGAGGGGAGAGGGGATGGTGGGGAAAGAATTGGGCCCCTTGTGTCAACAACAGTGGACAAGGGATCAAATGCAAAAAAAGGAGTAGTGACCTTGACCTTTTGAAAAGTAATACAGGGAATCAAAATATTCCTCTCAGATTAAACTTCCTTAATGAGTGGTTGTCATGGACTAAATACTGGTGTCAAGCATTTCATATTCCTAATTATCTATAGTTTTGACTTTTGAATTTTTATTCTTAAAGGTGTTTTTTTTTTTAATCCGGTCTTGAACCGACTTTTCTTTCCAGTTAAGAATTTTGATTCCAAAATGTGTTAGCTACATATCATGACATCACATGCCATCTTGAAACTGTGGGTATGTTGAATACAGCACAGGCTCTTATTCTGATTAGTACCACATGTAAAACTGTATACAACTCAATGGTACAAGATCTGTCTCAATATCACATTCAGAAGAAGTAGCAATTACAAGATTTTCAAGATGCTCAACATTAGCCAGCCATCTTGAATTTACACACAGTTCCAAATTTTATCTAGGGCTGACTGTATGGTGATCATCGAAAACTCAATACTGGCAGTCCTGTCACAATACATCTATGTAACAGCAGTCACAAAATGTTTAAATAGTAGGTTTGTTAAATCCACAATGGTCAAAATTTTATTCAGGATCATCCATTTAACTTATTGACATTAGCAAAAGCCCTGTCTGAGTACAAGATTTCCTTCAGAAGTAGCACATTGACCAATTTATTCTGGTTGAAGGGAGATAACTCCTATACTGCAATTACCACATATCCAGAACCAATATATACACTGAAAGGATAAAGAAATGCAGGGTAATATTTATTCCGATATTTTGAAAAGGCGTTCTCCAAATAAAGTGAAACTTTGTGGATTGAGTAATTAGGTCATATTACACCTTGTCATGTATCGAAAATTTAGTCACGGTACAGTGCGCAGCTCTGGTAAATGGAGGAAGGAAAAAACAAGAATCTTGTGCATCGTGTTGTTCTGGTCTCATGCAGCGTTGGTCAAGTCACTCTTCATTAGTCTTTATACAGACCAACTGCTTCCCTAAAATTAATTGAGAATTTGATTTGTTTTAAGAATGGCATGACTCACAGAAGTTCAGAGAGGTCAGGCCATTCAGATGCTGATGCAAGGACAGCTGCAAAATCAGGTTGCTAGGCACTTTGGTGTTAATGTTTCCACCATAGAACGTCTTGTAAGACGTCTACGGGAAACTGGGCGATTGGCCGATCGACCTAGGTCAGGACGTCCGCACGTAACGTCACGACGTCAGGATCGCTATATCATTGTCTCTCATGTGCGTAATCGGCACCTTACTGCCGTTGAGAGTGCACTTAATGTTCGTGGAAATCATGGGCCTGGGTCGCTGCACATGCTCCACGACGGTTTCCACTGAGGCAGTGGAGACAAGTTTTCTTCACGGACAAGTCTTGATTCTGTCTTTTTCGATCTGACGGCTGTCAACGTGTCTACTGACGTTGTGACGAACGTTTTACGGAAGCTTGCGTTGTAGAGAGGGAGAGGTTTGGGGGCGGTTCAGTAATGGTGTGGGGAGGAATCTCACACGGGTTAAAATCACAATTGGTTGTTATTGATGGCAATTTAACAGCAGCTAAGTATAGAGATGAGATCCTCCGACCCCATGTTATCCCTTTCTTACAGCAGCATAATCTAACCCTCCAGCAAGATAATGCTAAGCCCCACGTAGCAAGGATTTGCCAAGTCTTTCTGGCCAACAACAACATTCAACCACTAGATTGGCTGCCATATAGCCCTGATTTGTCCCCGATCGAGCATCTTTGGGACCAGTTGGATAGACAGGTTCGAAAGCGCCAGCCACCGCCTGCTACTCGAGAGCAGTTGACCAGAGCTCTGATTGAAGAGTGGGACAACATTCCCATAAGACGGATTAACGCTCTCATGAACTCTATGACCAGAAGAATAAGGGCCGTGACCACAGCAAATGGCGGACACACAAGATATTGATGACTCAATTTCAAAATCCTATGGGTCCATTCAATTTAATCGTTAGTACCTCTAAACCAATTGTCAGATGTAAAATACAGACTTTGGAAATTTTTAAGCTTTAATTTATCTGTAAGTATACAAAATTTCATTTTAAATGAAGTCCGATATCATACTTAATTTCTGGTTTAAAGTTCACCCTGTGTTTCTTTATCCTTTTAGTATAGTTTAAAAGTGTAGCTAGGGCTTTGATCAAGAACAAATATAAAGTTTTAAAGCATAGCTAGTACTGTAGGTCTGGAGCCAACATATAGTTTTAATGCCTAGTCATGGCTGTAAATCCAAAACTATAGTTTTAAAGCCTCGATTGCTAACAATGTAATATATGTGTTGCTCATTTGCCATTTGACTGAAAATGTTTAACAAAAGAGACTAGATTACATTATGTGTAAGTTCGATGTTTCAGGTGTGACATTATTGACTCATTATTTCTCATATGGAGGTCAGTGATAAATGAAACGAAAACTTTGCATACAATATACAACAGATCTTTGATTGCCTTGGAGATTCCTCAGGACCTATCAAGGTGCTAAGATTGCCAACAAATGAAAGTCGTTACTAAAGGAAATGTAATGTATATATCAAAGTATTCCAGTTACAGGTGCTACAAACAGATCTGACTGAAGTAAAACGATGAAAATTTATAACTAGTATCATCCTCACAAAAGTAATTGTGTACACTCATCACAGTGTGAAGATCGAAGTATTCTGCAAAATCTTTTAGTGTAACATGTGTACATCATCATTGTTGTTTTCAAAAATTACATCATTATACATAGACATTGAGTTTCCTTGTCAGATCAGCATAAACCATTGCATTATCAGAATATTTGTCATGTATTTTCAATCCTAAGTGCACATATGACATAGTATCATTGTAGCAAGTTCCAATAAATCAAATACATCATGACAGGGAGTTGTCGTAACAAGGTTTTAGACCAGAGATTTTAACTGTCAGAGGTCATAACTTCACCAATAACCGATAAATCATACCCACCTTCCTTCATTTACATAAACATATGATGCTATTTGTAATCTTGAGATACAACAAGGAGCTCCAAATCGTGGAATTATCCCCCTGCACCCAGCTGTTGTGAAAAACCCAAACATGATATATATCTGCTATAACAGTTTTTGATATCACTCAATTACCTACTATCACCTGAAGATCAGTGAAAGTGCTACTGCAAAATGTAACGTCTTCTTTTGTCATTATCAATTAAATTTCCTTGCATCTCCTGAACTTAACATCTGATATATAATATAGATATATACATTGTTTATCAACCTTATTGTAAGAGTTTACTTCTTGATGTAGATCCTGAGTGTTTGACTGTTTGAATACAGCTTGGTATTGTCCATGAACAAATTTATACAACACTCTATAAGCTCTGGAGTAATACAAGAAGTCACACTAATTTTTAAAGATTTTGACTATGTTTCCATGTTAACAAAAAAAACATAGAAAATTGAAATGTTGTCAATAGCATATGCCACAACTAGGGCACTAATCTAATATATGCAGAAAGTTTTGTGTAGTAAAATGGAATAGTTTTCAAAGTTGAAACCCAAAAAGGAAAGTTAATATTAATTTTGTGGTTTTTTTATCATGTTTCCACAGTAACAGAAAAAATGTATAAATGAGATGTCTTCCATAGCAAAAGGCACAACTAGAGCCTTCACTATACAGCAAGTTTTGTTAAGTTGAGTTGAACTGTTTTGAAGTTATAGCCCGGAAAAGCCCTCTAACGGATGGATGCACGCAAGGATGGACAAATTAAAATCCCCCCAAATGTGTTTCTCAGAGGATAAAAATCCTTATATTTAGTGCAGTATTGTTCCATTAAACGGAATATAATCTCTGTTTTTTGAGAATAAATTCTTAGTGTCACACGCCATCTACAGAATGAATAGTCGATTGTGCAATTTTTTTCCTTCAGGCAAACCAAAATTTAATGTACCCTCACTTTTTAATGTTGATGTCCGAAACAAAAAGGAAGAATTACACTTTTCATAGAGAAAGACAAACAGTGTGATTCCTGTATACTTATCATTACTAACTTCTGACTTCAATGTAAAATTAAACAAGCTCAATGGTACTTACATGGATACACATGACAGGCAGGTCTATATAGTTGAGAAGTTCGTGATGAAATTTGACGGACATACAGGAGCTCAAAAACACCATGATTTTCTTCCCTCTGTTCTTCTTCAGGAAAGTAAACAGAAGTAAAAACCTTTTGTCCGACGGACACACCACATATCCCTGGAAAAGTAAACAGTAGTAAAAACCTCTTGTCTGACGGACACACCACATATCCCTGGAAAAGTAAACAGTAGTAAAAACCTTTTGTCTGACGGACACACCACATATCCCTGGAAAAGTAAACAGTAGTAAAAACCTTTTGTCTGACGGACACACCACATATCCCTGGAAAAGTAAACAGTAGTAAAAACCTTTTGTCTGATGGACACACCACATATCCCTGGAAAAGTAAACAGAAGTAAAAACCTTTTGTCTGACAGACACACCACATATCCCTGGAAAAGTAAACAGTAGTAAAAACCTTTTGTCTGATGGACACACCACATATCCCTGGAAAAGTAAACAGAAGTAAAAACCTTTTGTCTGACGGACACACCACATATCCCTGGAAAAGTAAACAGTAGTAAAAACCTTTTGTCTGACAGACAACCCACATATCCCTGGAAAAGTAAACAGTAGTAAAAACCTTTTGTCTGATGGACACACCACATATACCTGGAAAAGTAAACAGAAGTAAAAACCTTTTGTCTGACGGACACACCACATATCCCTGGAAAAGTAAACAGTAGTAAAAACCTTTTGTCTGACGGACACACCACATATCCCTGGAAAAGTAAACAGAAGTAAAAACCTTTTGTCTGACAGACACACCACATATCCCTGGAAAAGTAAACAGTAGTAAAAACCTTTTGTCTGACGGACACACCACATATCCCTGGAAAAGTAAACAGTAGTAAAAACCTTTTGTCTGACGGACACACCACATATCCCTGGAAAAGTAAACAGTAGTAAAAACCTCTTGTCTGACGGACACACCACATATCCCTGGAAAAGTAAACAGAAGTAAAAACCTTTTGTCTGACATCTGACAGACAACCCACATATCCCTGGAAAAGCATTATACAAGCACTAGACCTAACAAATAATGCACAGATGTAGACTCTATCAATGAAAAAATACTTTCAGCGCTTATTTTTCCAAAAAATAAATCTGGCAAAGTGCCTAATCACAGTCCTATAGTAAACAAACTCAAACTAAATGTTTTCATGTTTTGTGTAAACACGCTACTTTTTTAACATACTTGTAAGTGACTGCTACAGAATGGTTACACTAACTAAGAAGTCAACCTTTAATTGGATAATTAAACTGGTAATTAATCACCAGAGATTAAGTGTTGTGTGTACAATGGACAGATACACTGTGATTAGCCATGTCTTATGCAAAGGTGACTTTCTACTTTTGTGGATGTATTAACCAATTTCATCAGAAGACATGCCAATGTTTTGACAAAAATTAATTCAAGACAACACATGACTTTTTTCCTGCTTTACAATTGAAGGGACTAAAATAACATAGATATAGAAGGAAAAAAATCAAGACGTGAATGACTACAATCAACATATACAACAATAACATTGATAACAAGGTTAACTTTGACATTACCAGGAATCATTATAATGTTGAACTTTGACATCACCAGAAATCTCTACAACGTTAAACTTTGACATCACCAGGAATCACTACAATGTTGAACTTTGACATCACCAGAAATCACTACAATGTTAAACTTTGACATCACCAGGAATCACTACAATGTTAAACTTTGACATCACCAGGAATCACTACAATGTGAACTTTGACATCACCAGAAATCTCTACAATGTGAACTTTGACATCACCAGGAATCACTACAATGTTAAACTTTGACATCACCAGAAATCACTACAATGTGAACTTTGACATCACCAGAAATCACTACAATGTTAAACTTTGACATCACCAGGAATCACTACAATGTTAAACTTTGACATCACCAGAAATCACTACAATGTTGAACTTTGACATCACCAGAAATCACTACAATGTTGAACTTTGACATCACCAGGAATCACTACAACGTTAAACTTTGACATCACCAGGAATCACTACAACGTTAAAACTTTGACATCACCAGGAATCACTACAACGTTAAAACTTTGACATCAGAAATCTCTACAATGTAAACTTTGACATCACCAGAAGCCACTACAAGGTAAACATTGACATCCACTCAGTTTCACAAATTGAGTTATATTTACCATTATACACCAGAAGTCCGTAAAAGTCATACATATCTTAAAACAATGTTGTTTTTTCATGAATAAGTCCTAAGAATTTCTTTTGCGATCATTTTTGTTTTGTTATATTCAAAATAAATCAAAAGTATATGATGATGCTTGCTTCTATCAAAAATATTTTGTCAGGTCCACGGTTTTCTCTGTAACTTTTTGTGTCAAAAATTGGTCATTGACAACATATACACAATATGCTAGAAAATTATTTCCCAGCTTGTATATTAAAACAATCACAATTATTGTGGATTATCAAAGGGAGATGACCATGGTGACCCACCTGCTCAAGGCCTTCCACTGTAGCTTTCTCTTTACCATCATCCACACCAACATACAATGGCTCCTTTTTAAGAGAGACTTTTGCTAGGTCCTCAATTTTCCGTGTTTGTGTCGCTGAAAACAGCATGGTCTGCCTTTTTTCTGTAAATTGCAAAAATGAATGAGGATCAATATCCATTACATCTCTGTTAGGATTTCAAAACTGAACAATCTACAAACTCTTTGTTGTGTCATCTATTATATGTTTATTCATCCAGTTTGTTAGAAAAAATTTGCTGTCCCCTAAATCAACTTCAGATCCCAGACGCAGAGGGATCCTGTCAGATTCTGAAGAGTTCATGCTCGGGAAATGAAACACTCAAGTGGAAACCAGTAGCATGTATTAATTTTATGAATGAAGAACTTTATAGGAAGCCATGCAAGCTTTTAAACGACTGTGATCAACCTTAACATTTCTATCATTTCTAACAAAAACATGGGACACTCTCATGAATCTGAAAGTAATTCAACTATTTTTTCATACAGATGTGATCATGTCCATATGAAGGTTTACCAAAACATTTTCTGTGATTGAACATGATAGTTTATTTTGATAAAAAGTCAACCAATTATAAAGAAAATACAGGATTGTATTTATCTATGTGAGTGAATCAACAACGTGTACTACATAAAACAGGAAAGTATTGTCCTTACTTGGTAAAAGTTTGATGATCTGCTTCATCTCTTCTTCAAAACCGATGTCTAAAATTCTGTCAGCTTCATCAATTATAAGACACTGAAGGTTCTTGAACATGAAGTGAGGAGTATTCTGTAAATGACAAAATATTCGAGTGATTTCCAAGTTTTCGGCTAAACACTGCACATTTCGAATGTGACAGCCACAAATGAAATTATATTTTTTTTATTAAAACAGGATGACAACTGTATGTATCACATCAAAGTCAGGATCCTCAGAAATGTATTGAGGTCAGTTAAAACAAAGTCTAATGTTGTGAAAATCTGGAATAAATTAAATGTTTGTCAAGTAAATTAAGATGGTCAAGTATCAGAGAGGAATATCTGTTATCTTAATTTGTCCAAGATGATAATCAGTAAGGGGTTAATCTGAGGCTGCCAGACGTCTGTTATAACTCAGTCAGCTTTCATCAGTAGGTCAAACAATGCTCAATCAGAAACTTCTCACTCTGCCCTCTCACCTGTAAGTGGTCAAGGAGCCGTCCAGGAGTAGCCACAATCAGGTTCACACCCTTTGAGAGTTTTTTGGCTTCTTCAGCCCTGTTAGTCCCTCCCATGATGAGACCATATGTATGAAAGTGGTGTTTCAGTAGTTCCTTCACCACACCAAAACTCTGCATGCACAGCTCTCGTGTTGGGGAGATAACTATACACCCTGTGCCTGAAACAAACAAAACTCCAAAGTAGGGGGGAGGGAGATAATTATACTCCTCGGTTAGGGGAGATAACTATACTCCTGGGAAGGAAAGACAACTATACACATTGTGCCTGTAACAAACAAAACTCCAAAGTAGGGGGAGATAATTATACTCCTCAGGCAGGGGAGATAACTATACACCCTGTGTCTGTAACAAACAAAACTCCAAAGTAGGGGGAGATAATTATACTCCTCGGGTATGGGAGATAACTATACACCCTGTGTCTGTAACAAACAAAACTCCAAAGTAGGGGGAGATAATTATACTCCTCGGGTATGGGAGATAACTATACACCCTGTGTCTGTAACAAACAAAACTCCAAAGTAGGGGAGATAATTATACTCCTAGTGTTGAGGAGATAACTATACATCGTATAATTAAAACACATGAAACTCTTCAGAGGGAGAGAAAATCATACATTCTTTACCTATAACATACAAAACTTAAACAACGACTACTGATGTTTACAATAAAACAAGAAAGAAAAACTTAACCATGTAAGATTGCTGTTTAACTGCTAATACGTTCTATTCTGCGGGACCAAAAGCATTTTTTATCAATTTTTTATTACAAGGGTCCATAACATATATATATTAATTTTTGAAATGAACCTAAGAAATATCCCACTATCAATATAGAATTAAGAATATACAGATTTGACAATTAGTGTTGATCAGTAAATCATCTGCTTGACCCCAGGTCTCCAAAATACATCACTTCTACCTATGGTTCAGTGTCCTGCCTATTACTTTAATCTAATTTACAATGTGTACTTACATGTATACCCTTAAACAAAACCTGGAGTGGAAAAGACTTTTACTGTAATAGCCTTTATCTTTTCATATCAAGGGAAAGTACATACCATTTCTGGGTAGGAAGCGAAGTTTGTTGAGTAGCTCCACAGCTGGGATTAGAAATGCTAATGTTTTACCACTGCCAGTCTTAGCTGCTCCCATCAGATCTCTAAAATAATAAAAAGTCTCACCTTACAAAACAGATTGCAAAACTTAAGACAACAAATGTAGAGATGTATACAAAGTCAGAAACCCACAAGACTCTGCTCTGTCGTTTGAGTTTTAGACTCAAAGCACAGAGCAGAGTCCCATGGGTTTATAATGATGGGAAGTGTGTTTCTAATGATGCAGATTCAAAAAGCTTATGGATACAATGTGTTTAAACAACTTTAACAATCTTTTGCATTGGGCTGAATAATTTTGCATATAATACACAATGATGAACTAAATATGTGTATTTTATACAGCTGACGAAACCTTGAGAATATACTTGATTACTAAAATGTAAAAAATTCTTATACAGTTTATTGCTGTCACACTTGCCCTCTTGGAAGCAGGGTGTAAGTTAGATCTCTTGTTCCTCAAGGATGGATGTGGACTTTAGCGTTCACCGGAGCATGAATAGCATGACGTCAGTGCTATGCTAACTCTATTTTGCTTTACTCATTGCCATGCTGCCCTGTACACTATGCTATTCCTACATCTGTGCCCTACATCACTTTAAGCTATACAACTTATTCTCCTTTACATGGAACTCTCAACAAAAGAGCACATATGGGTGCCTGACTACCATTTCCAAAATTGATTAAATCATAATTCATTAATTGAAAGGAAATACGGGATATCATGTCATGTAACGCACACATTGAAAGGAAATACGGGTAGCCAAAATCATGTCATGTAACGCACACATTGAAAGGAAATACGGGTAGCCAAAATCATGTCATGTAACGCACACATTGAAAGGAAATACGGGTAGCCAAAATCATGTCATGTAACGCACACATTGAAAGGAAATACGGGTAGCCAAAATCATGTCATGTAACGCACACATTGAAAGGAAATACGGGTAGCCAAAATCATGTCATGTAACGCACACATTGAAAGGAAATACGGGTAGCCAAAATCATGTCATGTAATGCACACGTTGAAAGAGAAAAACATCTCAAAAAGAATCCACACCTTGACAACAAATACTAGATTTCTTACAAAAGTAGGTTTGTATGATGGGACTTTGTTTCTTATACATTCTAAATCTAGAAATGATGATTTCATGGAAGGTAAAGACAAAATTTCAAGCATCATTCAGATCGAGAGATCATGAAACTTGCATTCTCTAATACACATTTGGGTATGATGTAGGTTCAGAAAGATCTCCACTGCATGTATGGCATCATCATCTGAATGAAAGTGGGCACCAGAGATGGTCTTTTTCAATTTTGGAAATAGATGACAGTCTGATGGAGTGATATCAGATTAAAAAGGCAGATGTTCAATCAGTTCAAAGCCAAAATTGTTAATGGCAGTCATGGCAATGGCTGACTTGTGAATAAGGGCATTGTCCTGGTGGAACAATACATCTTTACTTAGTTTTCCATGGTGCTTGAGTTTAATATTTTCTCTCAACTACCTAAGAAGTGATGCATAATATGTGCCATTGATTGTTTGTCCCTTTTGGAGATTTTTATCCATCTGCATCCCAGAAAACCGTGGCTATAATTTTTCCAGCTGATGGAACAGTCTTTGCCTTCATTGGCGAGGGTAAACCAGGATGTATCCATTATTTTGAGTGTTTTTGACCTCTCAGGTGACATGATGGACCCATGTATCAATAATAGTCACAAACCTCTACAGATTATTAGCAGGATCTACCTCTTAAAGGTTCAGATTAGCAGGCAACAAAGTCTGCCTAGTGTGCTTCTGATCAACTGTCAGAAGTCTTGGTACCCAAATGGATGAGAGCTTTCTCATTGCAAGATCTTCTGTAAGAACGGAATGTACTCTTTCCTGTGTAATCCCAACTGTACTGACTGTATATCTATGTAATTTCATTGTCAGCCATAACAATGTCAGACTTTGTTAACCACTTCTGGGGTTGCAACAGTGACAGGCCTTCCAGGATGGGAGTCATTCCTAAGGCTTTCTGCCACCCACCTTTTCACTGTAGCTACCATATCAGTATGGATATCCTTAGGTGCTAGACCTTTCTTATGCAAATATTGAATCACTGCTTTCGGCAATTTTGTCCATTTTGCAAAAGTCACTTGCCTTGTTTACTTTAGAGTGCCACCTCTTCGACATGATTTTATCTAATGACATCAGTCGGTACACAGACATTAAAAGTCAGGGAATAGTAGCTAGGGTTGAAAAAGGACATCCCTGCTTAACTTCTACATGGCTCACAACTTATCAATCATTCCATGTACCATTCACCCTTCAGAGCCAGGAGGAAACACTAATATTTACTGACTGCCTCTGAAGGACCTCTTGTGGAATGTGTTGTTGAAGGTTATGCAGTGGTTTATTTGCTGCATAAGAGAGTGGGGTCCGGAACAATCACTTGTCAATCAAAGAGGTAGGTTGTGAAATGGATAACATGCAACTGAAGGAGGAGAATTGTAAAATTGGTTTATTGCCTCTCAAGGTGGTTGGTTTTGGGATGGTTTACAAGTCAGGAGGTAAAGTGTATATTGAATGGGTTAATGCTCCTCCAAGACTGTATGTGAAACTGGGTTACTTGACCTGCAGAAAATGAGGTCCTGAGGCATAACTTGCCCTGTGAGAGGTCTGTACTAGGTTTGGACTAAGTAACTTTACTCTAGGGAAGTAGAGGTTTATATTAGATTACTTTACAGATGTGTAGTAGGATCTTGATGACCTGCAATCCAAGAGTTTGCATTTTAACCAACTCTTCTTAGAGTTTTACCTGCCCTCCAGCAGATGTGATATAATGTTTCTGAGTTTTACCTGCCCTCCAGCAGATGTGGTATAGTCTGGGCCTGTATTTCTGTCATATGTGTAAAACCCATATCTTGTATTCCTTTCATGGTCTGTTCTGATACCTTGCCTTCTAAAGATGTGAATGAAGTGTCTGACAGGATACCAGCTCCCAAATCTGACCCAGGCACTGGAATACACAGTAAGACATTATCACTTTAATGAATCACTAACTTGTTCTAACATTATCATATACATGTATATTGCATTGTAGATGTTGATGTATGCCTGAGCAGGTGTAATTATGCATCACAATTTCTCACTAAAACATATTATCTGGCATTAGGCCAATGCCTGGTAACAAGCTCCATCTATGGCTGTTCAGTTCAATTACAAACAAATGCAAACTAACTGCCCTGTAATAAGCCCATCAATAGTCTATGAGTCTGATTTTAAAGATAAAATTTAGCATTAGGCAATAGATCATTGATCAGTACATGATTGTTCAACTTACATTTGGATTCAACATTGTTAGCATCCTCAGTTGTCTCATCCTTTTCACTAGAATCATCTACAAACCCTTCACTGTCATCTTCATCATTTTGTGAAACATCTTCGTCCTCACCACTTGAGCTATTTTCTTCACTATGACGTTCTATATATTCCTGTTTTACTTTCTTGGTCGGAACCTCTGTTGTTTCTTCTAGTTTCCGTTTCTTTTTCTTCTTTTTCTGTGATATTTCATCTGCTGTCTCTGAGTGTGTTTCTCCACTTTCTGCTGCTGAAAAAAATTGAGTTAACAAGTATATTATACCTGTGAAAAAAGTAACCTGATATTGTTTTCAGAACAGATCATGTGGGTGTGAAATCAGAAAATTTGTCCTTGTAATATTTCGAAACATTTTCTTCAGGTTGGTCAATAGAACAGAAGATCTCATTGTTGTGTTACAAGAACTTCTATTCTATTGTCGTCATAATGTATCAATCAAAATCAGAAATTTTATAATTTGATTACTGAGTGAACTATCTGTGTGATAATACAGATATCTAGGCATCACTTACTTCCATTTATTACTTTCATTTTCTTCTTCTTCTTTTTCAATTTTTGTTGAACATGAGTTATGCCTTTCAGTGATTCTATGTTTTCTGTGTCATTAGAATCCTCAAAATCATCTGTCACTGTAAAGACATTTAAACATGTAAACAAGACATTAAGTTATTTTTAAGTAAATTCTAACATTAACTCTCACATTAATCATACAATTACTTTAGGTATTGATCATATGTACAAAATTTCATGAATATTGATAGAGAAAAGGCTTGTTATATTGATAGCTAGTACATAAGATTATAGAGGGTCTGTTACTGTTGAACAGTGAACTAACTGAATAGCTTTACTACAGATGGAAATGAAGAAAGACCCATAAATGATATAACATTACTAGCAGGTTATTAAAAAAACATGGATCTATTACTGATTACCTTTTAGTGTTTTTGATTTTTTAGCTTTCATCTTCTGTTTCTTCTTAAGATTGTTCAACTTCTTCATTTCTGTAAAATAACAGACAAAACTTTACATGCAAATCCTTCGTTTGAAACCTTAATCAAGGTGCCTCGTGAATGGTGTCAGTATTTGCTATAAACACTTACATGTTACGTATACTACCATATATGCTGTGAAGCTATTACGGAATAATGGAAACAGCCATTCCAGGTATGTGTAACTATTACAGTTTATTAGCACACATAATTGTGATACTAGTATTTGTATTTGATACATGTATCATGTGACTACAACGTATGAGCATGTTTTAGTTTGTCCAAATATCAAATCCAAAGATTTACCACGACCCAAAGCTAAATGCATTATCCCTGTAGACTGATACATACATGTTTCTATACAGTAGAATGTAGCCAGCAGTGACATGATGTATGTATATGTACAGAAACAATGAATTAATATTTTCAAACAATAAATCCATCTACATGCCAAATCACTATATAAACCATCATTACCAACATCTGACTGTGAGTGTAAAGTATAACAGGAAGGAGTAATGAAAGTCATCTTGGCCGAAATGGGGTTTAGACATGCCACCTTTCAGTCTTTCAATGGCCACTCTACCATTTGACTTGAGGGAAATTCCCACCAGCTAAGGCTAATCAATGAATAATGTGACCTGTACTCTGAACTTCTATGTAATCTAACCGACTTTGCAGATCTGATTGTTGGTTTTTGCGTGATTGGAGAGAGAGGGCAATGCCTTTAGAGAAAGATGTGGGGTGGGGGGGGGGGGGGGGGGGGGGGGGTGTACGGCTAATTATCAACCGCTCAACCACTTCATACATAAATAATGTAAAAGGAAATGTAAAATGCGTTATGTTGTTTGTCTGCGTAAGTACTCTTCCTATTTCATATACTTTGTCAATTTTGTAATTCACAATATGGACAAATATATTGGGAAATGAAAGCATCCTGCCATTAATATTAGTCTCACAAAGTTAGCATCACTAAGTCACCAGCTGATCAACTGTAAACAGTCTTGTAAATATGATAGTATGGCTGCGATCGTGTATGGAAACTTTCTTAATTTCAGCATGTCATATGCAGTATTATTTATTCCAGACCTGACAGATATTACAGTCACAATGTAAAACAAATGTAAATAAAACGGCATGTTACACCACGTGCTTAAGACTTTTTAACTCACCGGAAGCCATGTTGGATTTTTGAATACCAAAAAGCAAGCAATTGTCGTTACATAGTTGCGGATGGTAATTTACAATTCAAAGGTATTTCTTTACACTAATTGAACACATACAATAGTAAAATATTAGTCTTTATTATAAGAGACATTAAAAAGTATTTGTATAGGAGAGGTTGGAATTACGACTCTAACAGCGTTCCGATGACGCTTGACTTTTGGTAGATGTGTTATACCACGTACGCAACAAACATTTCAAGGATCGTTTACATTCCATAAAACATGGCTGAAGCAGGTACGTTTCTAATGACGCGTCTACGCAGCTTGTTATTTTGTAGTGAAATAGCAGGATAGTTTGATGAAACAAATGATTTATTAGCAGATATACGCGTAAGAATAAAAAGCCAAAGTGTGAAGAAGTTTCCATTGCATATAAAATCGTTTAATTTCTAAACTGTTGCATCAACATATCTGAATCATTCGCATGTATTCGGTCATGTGTATGCATGTCGTTATATTAGGATACAATAGTATATGGTTTATGAATACAATGTCTCTATAGACATATCGTTACTAGAATAATGTGTATTTTAAAATTTACAAAATGTATTAAGTTCTATTTCGAAGACCTCTTTGTAACTGGCTAAACAAATATATGCCAAACAATCAAAATACTGGAAGATACCAGTAAACTCAAGCCCGGTCTTACATCTGCAGGTAAATGGGAAGGGAACTGGTTGATGCGTTTTCACCCAGATAAATGTATTGTCCTGATAGTTCTAAACCGACGGCAAAGCAGATTTGCATCGAAGTCTCAGCTTCACATGGACATACCCTTAAATTGCAGACTTGGAAAAAAATACCAAGGCATCACTATATACAATCCAACCTTAAACGGGACAAACAGATTCATACCATAACTGAAATTTAAAAAAAATTCTACATGGAAATTAAATCTACTAGGAAATTTAATCTACTAAAGCCAATCAATCTTTAGACTTAATATGGCGAAGTCTAAAGACCAATTCTCTGTGAGGGAAAAAAATGACTTCATACTCTCTGTTAGTCCGAAACTCGAATATTGTCATTCCAAACATTCAAAATTTCTAAATGTAAAGGTGTATTTCCTCACCTCAAATATGGATGCTGCTTGCTTATTTTAAGGAATTGCCTCTTTATGGGTTAGGCATCAGTATTTTAGTTGTCACCTGGATTATCATGAGAACTGATGACACAAACAATTATTTTTGTTTGTGTGTGTGTTTTTTTTTGTTTTTTTGTTTTGTTTTGTTGGTAATGATTCATCATAAAAAAGTGCTGTGAAAAGACAATTAAAATTTTGCTTTTTAAAAATTTTAGATGATGTTCCTCCACTGGAGGATATGTCGGAAATGTTACACCAAGTTGAGCAACTAAGGGAACAAAGAGAAAAGAAAAAAAAGAACCCTCAGCACAATGGAACATCACACACACAGGTTTTTATTTCACTTGCTTATTTTGACTAGCCCTCTCCTGGTATTTTCATTTATTACAAAATAGTATTTTTTTGGGCGACACCACTCGCCACTCTTTTAGGTGTGAAACTCTTTACAGTAAGACTAATTAATCAGTTTGAATGTGCTTGTAATCACTGTTTAGCCATGACTACACAAGTTTTCCGTGTAATTCTCAATCAGTAATATTAGCCAACCATTTTTACCAAACTTCACAAATGTGCAATCCTTTCAAATAGTTGTGAGCATGATACAATACAGTGTGTGCATGATGTATGCACTATGTGCATTCAAAGGTTTTGGTGTATTGTGCATTACCACAACTACATTAGTAAAAACACCTGTTTTATTTTGACAGAATGGATCAAATGTAAACATAACAGAAGTAAAACAACACAGCAACAAAACCACAGCTGTTTCTGAACAGAAAGACAAAGCTGCAGCGAAATCAGGGGGAGAAAATAAAGGGGGATTTGGTGGAATGAGAAAAGGCTTTCTTTTTGGTGGAACTTCATCTAAGTCAACGCCAAAAAAAAGTACAGCAGTTAACAAAAAGGAAACAAAAACAGACTCGGATGATTTAACATTTATAAAAAAGGATGAGAAGGAATCATCAGCACAGTTTCAGTTTCCAGAAGTAGAGAAGGCAATGAGTCAAACATCTAGTCTTCTAGACAATAAAGGTAATATATGTAAGTGATGTCATATTCAATATAACACAAAGCTTGAAAATATATTCTGATGAAATGTTGGTAATAGACATTTTATGGTTTGAAATAGAGTTAAAAACTTAATTATTCTTGATCAAGATTTATTTCCATTAAGGATTTCACTTAAGTCATTAATATGTTTCATTATACAGGTGAAATATAATAAAAAAATGAAATTTCCAAACTATTTAATTAGTTTTGTAAACTCTTGACACATTTTTTCTAAAAAACATAAAAATGGGTGATTTACTGTGATATTGTCCTCTACAGAGAGGGTGACAGTGGTATCAGTCTGATGTTGTGTTCTATAAAGTTGGTAAGCTGGTATACTTAATTTATGTCCTATGATTTGTATCCTGATCTACAGAGTGGGTAACTGACGAACTATTGGAGAACGTCCAGAAGAATGAACGCCTTACACGAAGCCTCCAGGACCCAGCATTTGCTCGTGCTTTGGCAGAATTCCAGACCAACCCTCAAGCTGCTGCTATAAAATATCAGAACAATCCAGAATTCCAGGAAACTTTTAAAGACTTTTGTGGATTAATGGGTGTGTATTTGTTTCAATCTTATTTTTGTTTATTGAAGTAATTTGAAATATTGAATAATCATGAACAGTATTTGTACACTATTTGTGAAGGGCAGATATTATCTGTTTAGGGCAGGCAGGTGTGGGTAGGGCAGACAGGGTGTATGTAGGGCAGGCAGGTGTGTGTAGAACAGGCAGGGTGTGGGTAGGGCAGACAGGGTGTATGTAGGGCGGGCAGGTGTATGTAGGGCGGGCAGGGTGTGGATAGGGCAGGCAGGGTGTGGATAGGGCAGACAGGGTGTATGTAGGGCGGGCAGGTGTGTGTAGAACAGGCAGGGTGTGGGTAGGGCAGACAGGGTGTGTGTAGAACAGGCATGGTGTGGGTAGGGCAGACAGGGTGTGTGTAGAACAGGCAAGGTGTGGGTAGGACAGGCAGGGTGTATGTAGGACAGACAGGCTGTGCATATGACAGGCAGGGTGTGTGTAGGACAGACAGGGTATATGTAGGACAGACAGGATATGTGTAGAAGAGGAAATGTATGTAGGGCAGATATGATATATGAAGAACAGACAGGGTGTCATTTTATCAGATTTACGCAATAACCAAAACTTCAATAATGTATGTAAGAAGAGAAATAAAATGATCAATATACTGATATATCATTTAGGAACAAGCTTCACTGTTGTTAAAATCACAGATGTAACAGATTTGAGATATTAAATTGGTATAAAAGTATCCATGAAAATTTACATCTTCTATAAAATTATTGCAGGTAACCATTTTAGCAAAATGGGAGAAAATTCACCCACTGTACCAAACCCGCCACCTAAGGTCCAGGAGATTCACACTAAAACTCCTGGAGGTGGAGCTGACCTGTCAGTTAGAAGTTCTACTAACCCAAATCAACCAACAGCTGCTGATGAGAAAAAAATGCAAGAGATATTATCCAATCCTGAAACACGTGAGATCCTGATGGATCCATGGATACAGAAGTTGTTTGAGAAAATGAGGTTTGATCCTGTCAGTGGACAAAGGTATTAACTTAATTGTCTTTACTTTGTTTATAACCAGTCTCATATGAAAAATGGAAATGGTGCCCTAACACTACCTCTCAGATTAAATTTTAAAGAAAATAAGCTAATGATAAAAAATTACAAAGGGCTCAATGCTTTTATGGCAAGTGATTAAGTAAGGGATTATTGATTGGTACTAGATAACTTTGTATGTGTAAGCAAACATGTTCCAAAGCAAAAGTCATATGTGTTCTATGATTGACTGAAAGAAAGGAATGTAGTGGAAATTTTTTCCATGACTTACTGGAAGATACTCCTCATGAATGTAGCGGACACTGTTCCTATGACTTACTGGAAGATACTCCTAATGAATGTAGCAGAAACTTTTCCCATGACTTACTGGAAGATACTCCTCATGAATGTAGCGGACACTGTTCCTATGACTTACTGGAAGATACTCCTAATGAATGTAGCAGAAACTTTTCCCATGACTTACTGGAAGATACTCCTAATGAATGTAGTGTAAACATTTCCCATGACTTACTGGAAGATACTCCTAATGAATGTAGTGTAAACATTTCCTATGACTTACTGGAAGATACTCCTAATGAATGTAGCAGAAACTTTTTCCATGACAGTTACTTCAATCATTGAACTTTTGACCACTAACACATTACTTATCAAGTGTTACTCTTATTGTGTGATGGTGTTTTATTCATCCAAGTAAACAGAAGCTATAATGTAGAGACTGGTTTTCTATTTGTCACAGAATACATATGAACATTGATAGGAACATGTTTCACCACATACGTTGTCTTTGTAGTACTGTTTGTAGGAGATATCTAGGTAACACGTGTGTATAATGACTTTTTAGGTTATATAGGTCTGATATACTGTAACTGATCTTTATGTCATACAATATCTAGACTTTGTGAACTTTTTTATATCAGTGTAACAGTCAGTCCGCTTGCCATCAGAAAGTGCTTTCATGGACAATATTGACCAGCATTCTTCTTACATGTTAGCGATTGGCTCATTTAATCAGCTTAGTGAAAATTATCATATAATATATGACTTTATCTTCTCCAACTAGTGGAGTATTGTGGAGTTTGATAACCGATTATACTCCTTTTTGATCTATTCGGTTAAATAAACTTTTTCGTATTCAATTTATGTTCTTTTCTATCTGTTTATTTAACTACTTTTGATTTGTTTAATGGAGTGAATTATTTTTACATCTGATTAATTCCCTTTCCAATCTATTTAATGGAGTAAACTAATTGAGAGCTGATTCATTTTCTTTTTGATCAAGAAAAGAAATAGAAATTTCTATCCAGTGGGATGACACACTACCTAATTTCTTCTTGCAGGAAAGAATGACTTTCTGATTTTTTTCTTCAGGAAAACATTTAATTAATGGGAAAATCTGAGACATTATTTGGGAAATGGGACCTGTGAATTGTTAACAGAATGTAGCTATTTTTAAAATGAGTACAAATATAAATGATTTTTCTACAGGTTTCTTCAAGAGGCTGACAGAGACAAACAGGAAAAGATTCAGAAGCTTGTTAATGCAGGATTACTGCAGTTCCAAAGGTGATAGTATAGGATGGTTACTTTCAAGTGCAATCTCCAACACCTATTGACTGGCTCCAGGTTCACTCACTTTAAGAGGTCTGTGCCATCACTGTCCGAACATCATTGTATTGGCCGCAGCAGATGAAACATTCCACACTGAGGAAGTGTAACTGACATATTTGTTTATCAATATGCAGTTGGATATCTGTAGGTACTAACTCACTATAAAAGGCCAATTTATACAGCATTTCTATTCCATATTAATGTTATGACTGTGACTGGTTTTGCCAGTTCCGCCTTGCCAGTTTTCTAGCCCCTAAGAACAATTTAATCATATGATCAGGGTACCAGTTTGAAGGTATTTTAGGGGCTAGAAAACATTGTAAATTTGCTAACACGAACTGTAACTGTGGAAACCAGATGTCAAGAAATAAACATATAAAACCATGTAGATCAAATCACATGGCATGATAAGAGTGGTGACATTACAGTATGGTAAGGTCAATGTACATCAGTGAGAGTATGATTACGTCAGCTGATATAATATATCTAAACCAATGGAAAACATTGTTACATCAGCTGACAGAATAATTAAGATGTATGCCAACCAACACGAAAAGTTTATTTTTGCCCATCCTTGGCTTGTAGTAAACCATGCAAGTGATAAAGTGTTATACCTAATCCAACTCATTGCTGCAAAGCTCAATATGTGTATTTAAGAAAAACTAATATCAATACAACATATGGCGGAAACTGACACACTTTTCTTGTCACAGAAATGTATAATGTATCGAATGAAGGTGAGTGGCACAAAGCCAGTCCCTACCAAGTTTACAATCATATATCATATTAATGTAGACCTGATCCCATTGCTCAAAACAAAATGGTGCCTGATGATGTTTTATGTGCGATATTGGGTACAGGGATGTTTATATTTAGGTCAGTGATCAACCATGTAACATTACATCATGATCCATAACTGGCGAATCTGTTCGGTAAATAATAAAAAGTATTCTACCTACTTAACCTTGTGAAGCTGGTCGATGTTGAGTACACTTCTACCCACCATGTTTTAGTTATCACATGATAGGTTAACATACATTACCCTCCTGAACCATTTGGTCCATGGGTTTCTGGTTGAAAATGAATAAATATATTTTGATTACACTGTTATGATGTTTTACTTTTAAAAATGCAATAAACATACTCCTGTATATAAGGAATCTTAAATGAGTCATCATTTCATGTAAGATCATATGAAACAAGTCTTCAGAGTTTCTATATTTGCAAACCTAGGTGAGTTTCATGACATTTCATACAAACTGAAAAGAAAAATTTTATCACATTACTCAGAGAAGACACCTTTTTGATAGATTTTAAATTGAAAGTATGGGGGATAAAATTTAAGGCAGCAGTCATTTTGTTGCCATTTTCAATTCAAAACATATCGTGGTTGTCCATATTATGACATCATAGTCAATTTCTATCTTGTGCAGCCACCGAGAAACACTTCAAGGTGTTTTACATAGTAATATATGTAATAAAAACTATTACTAAGGTGAATACACTGAATTACATGTGGAATATGTGATAAATGCATGTATGGTGTGATATAAAGAGGAATGAACATTGTTGTAAAACTGAAATGATCCAAGGAAATACTTATTTCTTTGTACATTCATATTTTCTATAGTGAGTGGTGAAGTAAGCATGTTGTAATGGATTGGCTACTCTGGTTGATCTAGGAATTACCTAGCCTCCTTCAGGATTCAGTCTACACTTACTTAATGTCAAGGCTGTCATTGTTAGTCTTATAAACTTGAGATGAAATCTGATTGGTAAAGGTTGGAATTTAAACATTTTCTTTTCCTTCAAATGATAAGAAGTTGACAAAATAATGAATATTTTACCTTGATGGACAGAAATGAATCTAGTTCATTCTGGACAGAATGTTCCTTCGAATTACAATGAACAAACATCCTTTTCTTTATCTTTTTAAAATCTCTAGTTATATATTTCACTTTGAAATAAACAAAAGTTTAAAATGTTGAAAAGTATAGAAATAGGAAAAAGACCATAAAAACAAAAACAGAAACCCAACAAATGTTGACACATAAAGAACCTTTATTAGATGGTGAAGGAAATTCAACAATAAAGTCACTTCAGTGATGTACAATAGAGTATTGCTAAAATTTTCACATAAACTTTAACCAATGAAAAAATAAATTAAACCTACATTTGTTATCATTTTTGTACTCAAATGGATGTCTGGGCTTCCATAGAAAATTAGTTTTTAAAATTGAACCATATTAAGGTTTTTCCTGAATAAGTGAAAGCGAAATTGCTAATTATCACCACATCAATCATTGATGGCATATCCTATACAGAATATGGTGGCTTTCTGTGTAACATATCCTTCGTGTACGTCTATATACAGCTGTCATTGACACCTAGCACCACACCTGTGGGGTTGTTGTGATAAGTAATAATACTTTCCTGTATTTACCTGTATTGTATTTCATCTTCTGTATTACCAGGATCGTCACAATGACATTGCTGAGACATACTTACTTCATTTTATGTTAGGGAGAGTTTGTGCCACTTAGCGTCGATTGTAACGAAGTTGTCCATGTACTTAATTCATAACGAATTGGGCAACATAATTCCATTATTTGCTCGTGTGAATTGAGATAATGGTTGTGATCCACTTTAAGAAGCAACAAAGTAAACACCTATGTGTCAGCAGAATCTAATAATTCAAAATAAGGGCAAATATTAACAAAAATCGATTGACATGGGACCGTTGAAAATGTACATAGAAAGTAAGACCATGAGCACCTGGTAAACAAAGGTAATTTTTAAGATTTATCAAAAAATGAATAAAAAAATGAATTCCGTAGCTACCTGGTCATGGCGAAATTATTTCAAGTTTATCCGAGTAATTTACATCTATCTTTCGCCACAGGGTTACGTATGTGAAAAACCACAAGATTCTTTCTCCAAGGATGTTTCATGAGCGTGTGTAGTTATACGATCTCATGATGGATGGTAAATAGTGGGCGTCACTGTGATCTAGATCATAATTAATATTGCAATGCAAACTGTTATAACTTTAAATTGAGAAGTGAGTTATTATGGACAATTCTGTAATTCTGATGTTGAAAAGATGTGTCGACAGATTAAAAAAAATGATTATATTGTCAAGGACATACCAGCTGACTCCACAACACTCAGTCGTGCATGCAATCTTATTTGGACGAACGCTTTTGACTTACGAGGACGATGTGCAAAAGGAAACTAGTGTTTGTATAATTAAGGTTTCAAACTGTCCGACATGATCAAATGTCACCAACAGAAACGAAGTCAGAATACCCTCCATTCGTGCATAGGTCTGGTATTGGTCACGATTCTAGGTAACATTACACAAGATTTCAATTTATTGGCGTGTGTGATAAGGAAAGTAAGTGGACGTGACCGGATAAAACGGAACTGACTTGTCCAATGTATTTTAGGAACATCATCATTCTCACTTCTCTCGCCCGTCACTTTATCCTTTGTAAGTCTGAGGGATCGAGACGACAGCATCATCCGCCCAGGTAAAATGACACGTGATCATTGCTGATTCTTTCTCCTGGGAGTAGAGTACCAATCAGCTTGGTCACCACCTAGACAGCTACTGATGCTGGAATCAATACAGATTCTGTACAGGAGTACTGGGTTAGTAATCAGAAAGGATACCAACATTTTGCACTCTATAGGCTTTTCACCACCAGCCAACTGGAGGTAAAGGTATGTTTATACGCTCTGAACTTTTTATATTAACAACAGTTATAGTCGGGTTCCATGTCATTCTTAAATACATTTAACTGATTAACTTATTTTCATGTTTATATCTATATAGTGAAGAGAGTGATTTACTTGCTTTTATTCTACACGACAAAGATGGCTAAATACATATCTGGGGTAGGGATCACTTTCGTTATTACATGCAATTGGAATTTTAGTTATTATTTCTATTGTTGTTTAGCGACTTTTTCTGCTGTTAATCTCAGAAACTACGACGGGGATTCTCACACAATTGGTTGCGTACCTTTTGAAAATTATTTTTTCGTTCCAACTTCCCACAAATAATTTTTGTTTTGCCTGATTAAGAACAATAAAACACGACTGAAGGAGCTCTAGCAAGGAAGCGCTCATCTTAAAGTCAAGAGGGTAGACTTTTCACAAAAAATGCCCAAATCTTGTTTAGTATGTAGGTATACTGTAATTTTACAAACTTTTAAAAAAGGTCCTGATGGGTTGTAGGGGTTCGGATGACTTCCGCTACTGCTCGCAATTACAACTCCAGTTATGCTTTGTGTTTTTGATAGTTTGGAATTTCTCGAGCAAGAAGCACTTTTAATGATAACATCGCTGGCAAAAGTCAGTCGTGTCAGACACAGCCGTATCATGTAAATCTGCTCATTATTTTAATACTTGTTAAATGGTTTGAGCTCTCGTAATACGATATATCGGTCAGTAATAGGTTAACACCATTTTTTGTATACAAGCACCTGCTGGGTCGTAACTACGTCATACAGATTTGTTGTCGTGATGTCTGCATTGTCATAAACGCTACTGAACAAAAGTATCATACTGTGGTACATTATACTATTTGTTTCGGTCTGAAAGCAAGATTTCACACCAAAGCTGAGGACTAGACTATTAATTACCGGGAGGCGTACCAATTTGTTATCGTATAATGAACAGATAGTTAAGATAGAGACTAGAGGTATACTAACAAATGATACAAATCTGCTTTCTCGCCATTAATTCACCAAGCAAACCTTATTTACTGCTAGACGTCATACATATTTGCTTTTATATTGGCGCGAGCAAGTGGAATATTAATGTCATAGATAAAACAGACAGGACATTTTTCTTGATGGTAGAGAAGAGATATTGTGACTTATATGTTTTTATGACTTTTCTATTGACTGATAAGATGACCGACAATAAGGTTGATACAGAAATTGAGACTGAAATGTCTGTACTCTGATGTTGTATTTGTAAATACCTAATAAATGTTAAGTCTCTGGTCTATATCCCGAAATGTCTGTACTCTGATGTTGTATCTCTGGTCTATATCCCGAAATGTCTGTACTCTGATGTTTTATTTGTACATACCTAGTGAATGTTAGGTCTCTGGTCTATATCCCGAAATGTCTGTACTCTGATGTTTTATTTGTACATACCTAGTGAATGTTAAGTCTCTGGTCTATATCCCGAAATGTCTGTACTCTGATGTTGTATCTCTGGTCTATATCCCGAAATGTCTGTACTCTGATGTTGTATCTCTGGTCTATATCCCGAAATGTCTGTACTCTGATGTTGTATCTCTGGTCTATATCCCGAAATGTCTGTACTCTGATGTTGTATCTCTGGTCTATATCCCGAAATGTCTGTACTCTGATGTTGTATCTCTGGTCTATATCCCGAAATGTCTGTACTCTGGTGTTTTATTTGTACATACCTAGTGAATGTTAAGTCTCTGGTCTATATCCCGAAATGTCTGTACTCTGATGTTGTATCTCTGGTCTATATCCCGAAATGTCTGTACTCTGATGTTGTATCTCTGGTCTATATCCCGAAATGTCTGTACTCTGATGTTGTATATCTGGTCTATATCCCGAAATGTCTGTACTCTGATGTTGTATTTGTACATACCTAGTGAATGTTAAGTCTCGGGTCTATATCCCAGTATTGTCCCTATCGAATGAGACAGTTATGTTTGGGACATTACCTTTTCTTTCTAAAAGACTTTTTTATGTATGAAACTGTTTCTGTTTTGGACTTTTGGCACATGTGAGGAAAGCTTCGCGTTCTGTTCCAACGCCTTTGTCACTATTTACTGTTTAAAGCTTGGCAATGGTGAGGTGTAACGACCTGTTTGTTCGTCTTCCGTGTAATGTGACCGTGTGTTGGCATTACTTCCTCCACCACCACACCACCACATCACGGATTCTTCCATGACCCCTCCCACCCGACACCGGCACTCAACACATGTACTCACCTCACATACATAGACAGGCCGGCCTCAGATGACCAGGACTGTTGAAAAGATGCTAAGCGATGTGAAGATTAAGTAAAGTAATTAAGTGACTATAATACACTTCCTACTATCCTTTACTACTTATACAATGGTGAAATGTAATTAGAGGTCATACAGAAATGTAATTACCGTCCATCACCAAGCCAGTATGTTCATTTCAAGTTGTATACAGAATACATAGGTCGGTATCATGACAATGGGCTTATGCTAGTTTTGATTACAAAAAACTACTGTTAGGTATAAAAGTTAGACAAAAAGATACATTCCACATTTTTTTTCTAAATGTAATCTGATTTTAAGTAGCAGACCTTAATACCATTGACCACGATAGGCTGACAAGTCACGACAGATACTCTCGACAGACTGTTGTAGGATAACGTAGAGTTACCATGTTAACAGGGAAAAAGACAACAGTGTATTATTTACAGAATGACCAGGAAGCGAAAATTGGATAACACTAATGAAGAAGGTAACAGAGAGGACAATGCCACCGCGGATTAGCTCAGACTCTGATACAGTAATATCCTTGTAAACGTAGTATTAATTCATTACACAAACGTAGAAGGTCAAGGTACATCTCCAGGAAACAGCTGATGTAGTTTCTTAAATTTAGTAATTAGCACTACTCAAATTCAAAAGTTGTATTTAAGGTAATGTTAATTTGTCAGTGCATAAGGTAAATGTATAGTTCCAAGGCACTAAATAGAGGGTAAATGTTTAACTCCGAGACACTAAATAGAGGGTAAATGTATAACTCCGTGACACTAAATAGAGGGTAAATGTATTAATCCGAGGCACTAAATAGAGGGTAAATGTTTAACTCCGAGACACTAAATAGAGGGTAAATGTATGACTCCGTGACACTAAATAGTAAATGTATTAATCCTAGACACTAAATAGAAGGTAAGTGTGTAACTCCTAGACACTAAATAGAGGGTAATTGTATAACTCCTAGACACTAAATAGAGGGTAAATGTATAACTCCGAGACACTAAATAGAAGGTAAATGTATAACTCCGAGACACTAAATAGAGGGTAAATGTTTAACTCCGAGACACTAAATAGAGGGTAAATATATAACTCCTATAGACACTAAATAGAGGGTAAATGTATAACTCCTAGACATTAAATAGAGGGTAAATGTATAACTCCGAGACACTAAATAGAGGGTAAATATATAACTCCTATAGACACTAAATAGAGGGTAAATGTATAACTCCTAGACATTAAATAGAGGGTAAATGTATAACTCCGAGACACTAAATAGAGGGTAAATATATAACTCCTATAGACACTAAATAGAGGGTAAATGTATAACTCCTAGATATTAAATAGAGGGTAAATGTATAACTCCGTGACACTAAATAGAGGGTAAATGTATAACTCCGAGACACTAAATAGAGGGTAAATGTATAACTCCTAGACACTAAATAGAGGGTAAATGTATAACTCCGAGACACTAAATAGAGGGTAAATGTATAACTCCGTGACACTAAATAGAGGGTAAATGTATAACTCCGTGACACTAAATAGAGGGTAAATGTATTGATCCTAGACATTAAATAGAGGGTAAATGTATAACTCCGTGACACTAAATAGAGGGTAAATGTATAACTCCGTGACACTAAATAGAGGGTAAATGTATTGATCCTAGACATTAAATAGAGGGTAAATGTATAACTCCGTGACACTAAATAGAGGGTAAATGTATAACTCCGTGACACTAAATAGAGGGTAAATGTATAACTCCGTGACACTAAATAGAGGGTAAATATATAACTCCGAGACACTAAATAGAGGGTAAATGTATAACTCTGAGACACTAAATAGAGGGTAAATGTATAACTCCGAGAACCTAAATAGAGGGTAAATGTATAACTCCGAGACATTAAATAGAGGGTAAATATATAACTCCTATAGACACTAAATAGAGGGTAAATGTATAACTCCGAGAACCTAAATAGAGGGTAAATGTATAACTCCGAGACACTAAATAGAGGGTAAATGTATAACTCCGAGACACTAAATAGAGGGTAAATGTATAACTCCGAGACATTAAATAGAGGGTAAATATATAACTCCTATAGACACTAAATAGAGGGTAAATGTATAACTCCGAGAACCTAAATAGAGGGTAAATGTATAACTCCGAGACACTAAATAGAGGGTAAATATATAACTCCGAGACACTAAATAGAGGGTAAATGTATAACTCCGTGACACTAAATAGAGGGTAAATGTATAACTCCGAGACACTAAATAGAGGGTAAATGTATAACTCCGAGACACTAAATAGAGGGTAAATGTATAACTCCGAGACACTAAATAGAGGGTAAATGTATAACTCCGAGAACCTAAATAGAGGGTAAATGTATAACTCCGAGACACTAAATAGAGGGTAAATATATAACTCTGAGACACTAAATAGAGGGTAAATGTATAACTCCTAGACACTAAATAGAGGGTAAATGTATAACTCCTAGACACTAAATAGAGGGTAAATATATAACTCTGAGACACTAAATAGAGGGTAAATATATAACTCCGAGACACTAAATAGAGGGTAAATGTATAACTCCGTGACACTAAATAGAGGGTAAATGTATAACTCCGAGACACTAAATAGAGGGTAAATGTATAACTCCGAGACACTAAATAGAGGGTAAATGTATAACTCCGAGACACTAAATAGAGGGTAAATGTATGACTCCGTGACACTAAATAGAGGGTAAATATATAACTCCTATAGACACTAAATAGAGGGTAAATGTATAACTCCGAGACACTAAATAGAGGGTAAATATATAACTCCTATAGACACTAAATAGAGGGTAAATGTATAACTCCGAGAACCTAAATAGAGGGTAAATGTATAACTCCGAGACACTAAATAGAGGGTAAATATATAAATCCTATAGACACTAAATAGAGGGTAAATGTATAACTCCGAGACACTAAATAGAGGGTAAATGTATAACTCCGAGACACTAAATAGAGGGTAAATATATAACTCCTATAGACACTAAATAGAGGGTAAATGTATAACTCCTAGACATTAAATAGAGGGTAAATGTATAACTCCGTGACACTAAATAGAGGGTAAATGTATAACTCCGAGACACTAAATAGAGGGTAAATGTATAACTCCTAGACACTAAATAGAGGGTAAATGTATAACTCCGAGACACTAAATAGAGGGTAAATGTATAACTCCGAGAACCTAAATAGAGGGTAAATGTATAACTCCTATAGACACTAAATAGAGGGTAAATGTATAACTCCGAGACACTAAATAGAGGGTAAATGTATAACTCCGTGACACTAAATAGAGGGTAAATGTATAACTCCGTGACACTAAATAGAGGGTAAATGTATTGATCCTAGACATTAAATAGAGGGTAAATGTATAACTCCGTGACACTAAATAGAGGGTAAATGTATAACTCCGTGACACTAAATAGAGGGTAAATGTATAACTCTGAGACACTAAATAGAGGGTAAATGTATAACTCCGAGAACCTAAATAGAGGGTAAATGTATAACTCCGAGACATTAAATAGAGGGTAAATGTATAACTCCGTGACACTAAATAGAGGGTAAATATATAACTCCGAGACACTAAATAGAGGGTAAATGTATAACTCCGAGAACCTAAATAGAGGGTAAATGTATAACTCCGAGACACTAAATAGAGGGTAAATATATAACTCCGAGACACTAAATAGAGGGTAAATGTATAACTCCGTGACACTAAATAGAGGGTAAATGTATAACTCCGAGACACTAAATAGAGGGTAAATGTATAACTCCGAGACACTAAATAGAGGGTAAATGTATAACTCCGTGACACTAAATAGAGGGTAAATGTATAACTCCGAGACACTAAATAGAGGGTAAATGTATAACTCCGAGACACTAAATAGAGGGTAAATATGTAACTCCTATAGACACTAAATAGAGGGTAAATGTATAACTCCGAGACACTAAATAGCGGGTAAATGTATTACTCCGAGACACTAAATAGAGGGTAAATATATAAATCCTATAGACACTAAATAGAGGGTAAATGTATAACTCCGAGACACTAAATAGAGGGTAAATGTATAACTCCGAGACACTAAATAGAGGGTAAATATATAACTCCTATAGACACTAAATAGAGGGTAAATGTATAACTCCTAGACATTAAATAGAGGGTAAATGTATAACTCCGTGACACTAAATAGAGGGTAAATGTATAACTCCGAGACACTAAATAGAGGGTAAATGTATAACTCCTAGACACTAAATAGAGGGTAAATGTATAACTCCGAGACACTAAATAGAGGGTAAATGTATAACTCCGAGAACCTAAATAGAGGGTAAATGTATAACTCCTATAGACACTAAATAGAGGGTAAATGTATAACTCCGAGACACTAAATAGAGGGTAAATGTATAACTCCGTGACACTAAATAGAGGGTAAATGTATAACTCCGTGACACTAAATAGAGGGTAAATGTATTGATCCTAGACATTAAATAGAGGGTAAATGTATAACTCCGTGACACTAAATAGAGGGTAAATGTATAACTCCGTGACACTAAATAGAGGGTAAATGTATAACTCTGAGACACTAAATAGAGGGTAAATGTATAACTCCGAGAACCTAAATAGAGGGTAAATGTATAACTCCGAGACATTAAATAGAGGGTAAATGTATAACTCCGTGACACTAAATAGAGGGTAAATATATAACTCCGAGACACTAAATAGAGGGTAAATGTATAACTCCGAGACACTAAATAGAGGGTAAATGTATAACTCCGAGACACTAAATAGCGGGTAAATGTATAACTCCGAGACACTAAATAGAGGGTAAATGTATGACTCCGTGACACTAAATAGAGGGTAAATGTATAACTCCTTGACACTAAATAGAGGGTAAATGTATTCCGTGACACTAAATAGAGGGTAAATGTATAACTCCGAGACACTAAATAGAGGCTAAATGTATAACTCCTAGACATTAAATAGAGGGTAAATGTATAACTCCGTGACACTAAATAGAGGGTAAATGTTTAACTCCGAGACACTAAATAGAGGGTAAATGTTTAACTCCGAGACACTAAATAGAGGGTAAATGTATAACTCCTAGACATTAAATAGAAGGTTAATATAAAGCACTGAATGATTCTGTTTTATTCCATGGAGCTAGAATAAAAACGTCGTCAAGTCAAAATCTGAAAACAGCACGTAGCGAGAAAATAGGGAAAAACTTAATGTAGGTGGTATTGGACTCAGCAAGATATAGCGTACTGATGGATACATTTTACTGTTTACACCTTAACGCTTTAAAGAACAAGCAACATCGTGAAACCTACTTCGAACGTTGTCAGTTACGTGAGAAATGAAACGGATGACCGTTATAATGACCAGAACAAGAACCACAGAAAGTTCAATGTTAACACGAATAACACCAAAATAGCAACGTTTGTGTAACAGCATTAACAGCATCAAAAGCACACTGTAATAGAAAAAAAAGATGGCTGCACAGGTCTTTATAAGGATATATATGTCATGACATAGGGTAGAACCATAATACTATATAAAATGTTGAAATATTTAACCGAGTCTGGCAATATGAACGAATGTTTACAGACTCACGACAATATGTACGGATGTTTATAGACCAACGACAATATGTACGGATGTTTATAGACCAACGACAATATGTATGAATGTTTATAGACCCACAACAATATGTATGAATGTTTATAGACCAACGACAGTATGTACGGATGTTTATAGACCAACGACAATATGTACGGATGTTTATAGACCAACGACAATATGTACGGATGTTTATAGACCCACGACAATATGTACGGATGTTTATAGACCCACGACAATATGTATGAATGTTTATAGACCAACGACAATATGTATGAATGTTTATAGACCCACGACAATATGTACGGATGTTTATAGACCAACGACAATATGTACGGATGTTTATAGACCAACGACAATATGTACGGATGTTTATAGACCAACGACAATATGTACGGATATTTATAGACCAACGACAATATGTACGGATGTTTATAGACCAACGACAATATGTACGGATGTTTATAGACCCACAGCAATATGTAGGGATGTTTATAGACCAACGACAATATGTACGGATGTTTATAGACCAACGACAATATGTAGGGATGTTTATAGACCAACGACAATATGTACGGATGTTTATAGACCCACAACAATATGTATGAATGTTTATAGACCCACGACAGTATGTACGGATGTTTAAAGACCCACAACAATATGTACGGATGTTTATAGACCAACGACAATATGTACGGATGTTTATAGACTCACGGCAATATGTACGGATGTTTATAGACCAACGACAGTATGTACGGATGTTTAAAGACCCACAACAATATGTACGGATGTTTATAGACCAACGACAATATGTACGGATGTTTATAGACCAACGACAATATGTACGGATGTTTATAGACCCACAACAATATGTATGAATGTTTATAGACCCACGACAGTATGTACGGATGTTTAAAGACCCACAACAATATGTACGGATGTTTATAGACCAACGACAATATGTACGGATGTTTATAGATCCACAACAATATGAACAAATGTATATAAACCCACGACAGTATGTACGGATGTTTATAGACCCACAACAATATGTACGGATGTTTATAGACCCACGACAGTATGTACGGATGTTTAAAGACCCACAACAATATGTACGGATGTTTATAGACCAACGACAATATGTACGGATGTTTATAGACCAACGACAATATGTACGGATGTTTATATACCCACAACAATATGTATGAATGTTTATAGACCCACGACAGTATGTACGGATGTTTAAAGACCCACAACAATATGTACGGATGTTTATAGACCCACAACAATATGTACGGATGTTTATAGACCAACGACAATATGTACGGATGTTTATAGACCAACGACAATATGTACGGATGTTTATAGACTCACGGCAATATGAACAAATGTTTATAGACCCACGACAATATGAACAAATATTTATAGACCAACGACAATATGCGCGAATGTTTATGATTAAACGAAAAGCTTCACAACACTATATACACATGTTAACGAATGTAATGGATAACACAGCGTTTCAAAACATGATTATTTATAATTGAAGGGAGTAGTATATCACACTTAATATAAACACAAACATAGAGACGTTTCCCTCTGTCGTACCAGAGGCCTCTATACATTGCGTGTATTCAGAGAGTGTGTCAAATCAACGTTAGATCACCACTATCATCATGGTAAATAAATCCACCGGATGGTTTTATTAGAATAATGACCAGCATTGGAACAGAATCAATACGGATAATAGCGTTTTTACACTACATTTACAATAAAATTTAGTTTCTGTTATACATTCGTTACATAAAGCATTACTGTTGGTATCCTTTGGTCGTCAACTCCATTTCAACAAGCAAGCCAATTGATAAATATGTTTGTTTGGTATTAAAGGAACCAAATATTGATATATTCCTGCAGTTAATTTTGGGAAACTTTATGTGCAAAAATATGCGAGTTTTAATGATACAAGATAGGGATTGGATCTGTAATTAACAATATTACTTATTACGTCGGTTATCCTTACTGGCCCATAGTGTGGTGTAATAGGACGTAGTGACATTATAATCACGTGTCACCCTGATGTAGGATGTAGTGACATTATAATCTCGTGCCACCGTGATGTAGGACGTAGTTACTTTATAATCACGTGTCACCCTGATATAGGGGTAGTTACTTTATAATCACGTGTCACCCTGATGTAGGACGTAGTTACTTTATAATCACGTGTCACCCTGATAAAGGACGTAGTTACTTTATAATCACGTGTCACCCTAATGTAGGACGTAGTAACTTTATAATCACGTATCACCCTGATATAGGACGTAGTTACTTTATTATCACGTATCACCCTAATGTAGGACGTAGTTACGTTATAATAACGTGTCACCCTGACATAGGACGTAGTAACGTTATCATCTCTTATCACCCTAATATAGGACGTAGTTACTTCATAATCACGTGTCACTCTGATATAGGACGTTGTTACTTTATAATCACGTGTCACCCTAATGTAGAACTTAGTTACTTTATAATCACGTGTCACCCTGATGTAGGACGTAGTTACTTTATAATCACGTGTCACCCTGATGTAGGATGTAGTGACATTATAATCACGTGTCACCCCGACATAGGACGTAGTTACATTATAATCACGTGTTAGCCTGATTAAGGACTCCTGATGTCACTTTTCTGTATTTGTTGTCTCTTTATTTACTGTATTTGTTTCATATCCACCTGTGATTGTCCATCCATTATGTCTTGTGTGTTGGCACTATTGTATTCCATTTCTTTGAATTTTTTAATTTTCGTATACATACACGATAATAAGCAATGCCCGAACCTGAATTTTAACACTTAAAAAAACTAGAACCTAAAACAAACTTAATTTATTTCTTTGTATCGAAAGACACAAACTTTTGGAAAATAAAATACAAGAATGAAGTCAAATAATAAGGAAACAATTTCGACCCACTCAATTTCATTCAAGCGTATCGTGTAAGATATAAATAGTTCATAACGCTTCTAAACAAAGTTGAAGCCCCAATGGTGCTGAAAATTCAAAATGTTTCGGTGGGTTCAGCAACATTATCAATAGTGAACGTGTCCTCAATTGGCCCAGTAACGGCACGACATTGCCTTGACAAGCCGTGAATCATGCACTGTATAGCCATTTGTGGAATTCGTGGCCACTCTTGACAAAGAGCATAAACAAGTTTCTGTAGGATGAAAGACCAGGCCAGTTCATGGCTCGATAGTCTCTGCTTGGAGATACTCATTTACAAATCCAGTTCTATATGGTCGAGCATTTTCATCCATCAGTACAAACTCAGGGCCGATAGCATGCGTTAAGGGTCTTACAGTTTGATGACCTGTGAGGCTACCGTCTCCAATCACGTACAAGTCAGTGTGACCATTAAACTGATACCTGCCCCAATTATTACCGAGCCCCTACCGAAACGGTCATGCTCAAGTATTCAGAAGTCAGCATACCTTTCGCCGATCCCACGCCAAACGCGCCTCCTGCCATCATGAATGTCAACGCGAAACCTGGACTCGTCCATAAAAAGAATAGACGACCACTGAACACACCGTGGTCAACCCGATCGAGGTCTCTTGGTGACGTTTCCGGTCATCTGGAATCGATTCCATTATCGAGAATGGACCCTCTGTGACACATTGAAGTGTGAAGCTACAGTTCCTTGTGGTTGCCTTGCTTGCAGCATCCCGACTGCTCGGCCAACTTCTACAGCTGTCATGTGACGTCTCATGCTAATAAGTGTTCAAAATAGGATACAAAATGACTGGATATTCAGAAGAAACACAAAATGTGTTGGTTGATTTGACGTGAAGTATACACAGACTTTCAATAAAACCAAAATTGATAGTTTGATTTTCACCCTGGTGTCTTCTCGCACGTTGCACGGCAAATCGTTACCGAAAAGTTCTTGTGCTTATATTGGTGACAAAACAAGGAGCGTTAGGCTTAATTTATTTTAATAGCAGAAAAAAATAACATACATTGATGATACTTATCTTTTTGTGTCCATTATATTTAATTTTGTACCTTATATAAATCCTTAATATCCATGTAGTGATTCTACATATTATATCTGGTATATCACCTGAATCTGTGATATTCATGAAAGACATTCAACATCACTAAAACGAAATGCAGTAGACCGTGTCGATTCTACTGTTAATTTAAGGTTTATTAACGCTCTGTGTAGTAAATCACAATGCCTTACAGGCTAAAACAAACGCTGTACTATTGGGTTTGAAGTTTTCTACAAGAATTAATTTTTTATTGGTAAAGGAAAAATGGCATTTAACATTCAAGGTGTGTTGAAATGTTTTATTAATTGTTTGCGGATACAAAACGAATAAGAACACAGATATTTCAGTAGAGCTGTCCAGAATGCTATCCATCATTAAAAATCTCGCTATATAAATATCAACAATCACGTGTTGTAGCGAGTATTTCTGGTAATTTCAAGTACCAAGCCTCAGTATGTATGACCCTCTCAGCCATGTGATGATGGGATGAGCATATTAAATTTGCTTAATCTCAAAGGACATCAATACATGTAAAATATTAATACCTGTTGAATAGACGTGAATGACGTACGTGCCGAGAACAAAATTAGGTCAGCTCTATTGTGGCGACAAATAAGTGAGTAATGCATTAATCGAACCCTTCATTAATGACAAGTAGTCAATATACATGTAAATACTTCCTGTTGTCAAACAATAGATGTCTCCATGGCACAGACATTTCAACAATTGTCTGAGTTGTCCCACAGCGCTTCAGAGATGGTGAAATCATTGCAGCCTGATTTCAGTGATAGTTTATGGTATGTTTGTCAGATGTTTTTATCGTATACCAACCAAGTCTGTCAGATTAGTCAATATTACTCGGCTATCTGTATAACTGAAACATATCGTTATAACAGGTAAACATGTTCAAAGCGATAGATGACCGGCATTTGGATGGTAGATTAATTACTAGAGGTTCTGAGAGAATAAATTTACACATACTGACTAAGTATAAGTTTAAGTAAATAGGTATATATATATATATATATTATACTGCCCATGTCAACTGAAAGACTCACTTGTAAATCATAGCCTTCATGAAAGAGTGTACAAAAGATACAAAGAAACAGTTGAACCTATCAATTAATTCAACTGCATCCTGCTGCTGTTTTGTCCTTCTAGGACTCGTCATTGATGCTAGGCACCTAGGATGAATGAGGAAGCTTCAATGTGATCAAAGGATATATAAAAACAATTGTCATATGTTTGCTAATTTTAGAATTATGTGTGTATATTCTGAACTACGCCACTATCCGAATGAGTTGGAACGTTTTAGCAAGTTACGGGAATTCTGGTGAGAACTATCAAGTACCTAGAGCATGCCTCTCAACGCATTGGAAGTCATCATCAAATATATACATGATTTCGAACCAAATTGGAAGTCATCAAGAAACAAACACGATTTCGAACCGTATTGGAGGTCATCATCAAACACAGACACGATTTCGAACCGTATTGCATCAAGAACAACAATGATCCCCTTAGTTAAACACACATTATTTTAACAAAGTAATAATTATTTGTTTGTATCCCCCTTATTTATACATTGTACTATAAATCCTAGATTATCACAGGATTGTAACGATATTTATACATTGTACTATAAATCCTAGATTATCACAGGATTGTACCCATATTTATACATTGTACTATAAATCCTAGATTATCACAGGATTGTACCCATATTTATACATTGTACTATAAATCCTAGATTATCACAGGACTGTACCCATATTTATACATTGTACTATAAATCCTAGATTATCACAGGATTGTAACCATATTTATACATTGTACTATAAATCCTAAATTATCACAAGATTGTACCCATATTTATACATTGTACTATAAATCCTAGATTATCACAAGATTGTACCCTTATTTATACATTGTACTATAAATCCTAGATTATCACAGGATTGTACCCATATTTATACATTGTACTATAAATCCTAGATTATCACGGGATTGTACCCATATTTATACATTGTACTATAAATCCTAGATTATCACGGGATTGTAACCATATTTATACATTGTACTATAAATCCTAGATTATCACGGGATTGTATCCTTATCTATACATTGTACTATAAATCCTAGATTATCACAGGATTGTATCCTTATTTATACATTGTACTATAAATTCTAGATTATCACGGGATTGTACCCATATTTATATATTGTACTATAAATCCTAGATTATCACGGGATTGTATCCTTATTTATACATTGTACTATAAATCCTAGAGATAAGATCCAGAATATGTTTCTAGCTTTAGACAACGGTTTCGATTCATTTTCTTATGTTTTTCGGAACACATGCGGTATATATATATAAATGATTTTTGACAAAAGAAGAAAGACGTTACATTTTGCACTAGCGCTTTCACTGTATTAGATCTTCAGGTGCATAGTAACTGTACATAATGGTGTGGCGTCACAACATGTTATTCGATTGGTTTCAGATGAAAAAGTATACAGGGGGAAGATTTGGAAAAAGCCGTCGTTGCATCCTGCTATGTGTCGGCTGATTGGTAGATGTCTATATCTTTCGTGGGATATTTGTTCGCGATGTAATGTTACGCGTTTGCGGAGGTTTTCTGTTTCAAAGAGAAGCCAAGGAGTCAGAAATTATAAACATTTTAAAACCAGACTTGAATATTAATGTTTAACCGCATTGTAAAGTTTGCAAATTATAATTATGCCCCTTTTATATTATGACGTCATCAACAGATAACATGTTGTGACGCCACATCATTATGTACAGTTACTATGCACCTGAAGATCTAATACAGTGAAAGCGCTAGTGCAAAATGTAACGTCTTTCTTCTTTTGTCAAAAATCATTTTTATTTATAATTTACTCGCATCTCGTCATATATATATATATATATATATATATATATAGAAAAAACTTGATTTGACGAGATGCGAGTATATATATATATATATAGTCATTTCCATTTACATACCACTTACCAAATTAATGTCATATTACAAGTACATAGTGGTACACGATTGTTCAGCGAAAAATAATTTCCATAGCAACAACGAAATTTGATAGAAAATCACTCGCGGTCCTTATAAAATAGCTATCATGTTTCGTATTTACCGACAGCATAGCGGCTTTCTAGTTTCAGTTCCATACCAGTTTGTCATTTCCGCTCAAATTGTTATTTCGTTCTCTTGATGATAACGGGATCTTGTTTATTGAGTTGAATCTTCACCACAAAAAATACAATGTTGTATCATATTGTAAGGTATCGTTTGTTTTATACTGTTTATATAAGTAATCGTCAAACTGAAAATAAAAACCTTCACAATATGTGTCTAAGCTATGTATAACACAGAAACTGTTACAAATACCAGCAGTATTGTATCTGTTAGAACTGATATATATAACATAGAACAGATACCTAACAATATGTGTCTGAGCTATGTATAACACAGAAACTGTTACAAATACCAGCAGTATTGTATCTGTTAGAACTGATATATAACATAGAACAGATACCTAACAATATGTGTCTGAGCTATGTATAACACAGAAACTGTTACAAATACCAGCAGTATTGTATCTGTTAGAACTGATATATATAACATAGAACAGATACCTAACAATATGTGTCTAAGCTATGTATAACACAGAAACTGTTACAAATACCAGCAGTATTGTATCTGTTAGAACTGATATATATAACATAAAACAGATACCTAACAATAAACACGGTTTAGTTTTTTGCTTGTAATTACTATTTTAGCGGGAGGGGGTTTGAGGGCCGAGTGGGATGGAGAGGGACATACCTGCTACGAAAAAAAAATGAAACATACTTACAGCTTATCGAATTTAGACAACAGTATGGGAAAGGGTATGTATTTTATTCTCATTTACATTTCTCGTTTATTGTTCCTATTTAATGGTCATATCTAATAATTTTAACTAATGGTAAAGTAATACAGACGCACATTATGATTTCAGCAAACATTTGATCTCACGGTGTTTTATTTGTTTTACAGTGAGCCACGTTAAACCACACGCCAATGGGAGATGAGATGTTTCCTGTGTCCTTCTCTGTAATATTCGCGGTATTGATAGCAGCACAATTTCTCCTTGGACTTGTTCTTAATCTTGGAATTCAGATAAGTGCATTATCACAACAAATCTTCCAGGTGAAGAGTGGCAACTTGTTTGTTCGGACACTAGGCTGGATCGACGCCCTGATATGCTTAACATTGATGCCCTGTACGTTTGTAATAATTGTACTTTTTCCCAGAGTAAATATCGTACTGTGTGCCGTTCATGAGGGTGTGATATCAATGTCTATATCGGCAACGACGACATGTGTTTTGTTTATATCTCTGGATCGTTACGGGGCCATTGTTACTCCAACTTCTCAACGACTTACACACAGAAATGTCCTCTATATTAACATACTAATTGGCGTGGCCTCGGTTTTGGGGTTTTTGTTCCCTTTGGTGTGTCTCTGCTTCGTCACTTCCATAGACGTTCTGACACAAATGACATCATCGGGAATGTTTTGTCGTGACCTTTTATTGAACGCAAATTCGGTTTACATCTACGAAGTGTATTTTATCAGTCTGGCGTCAGTCTCTACCATTACAACTGCGATATGCTACGTGAAAATCTACAGAACCGCTAAAAAGCGGATGAAGGCAAGACAAACGACTGTAATGAATAACGAGGGTGAAAGGACGGGTGGGCTTAGAATTTTGTTTAAGTTTCATGAACGGAAAACGGTTTGGCTTTCACTGGCAATTGTTTTCACATTTTTCCTTTCATGGGGACCTTATATTCTCATCGCTATATTACAGATATTGATGCACATAACACTTCCATTAGAGATGTCTAAAATGGGTCTTCTATCACTTGGGATGATTTCAACAGTTCTACATCCGATATTCTACACATTTCTCAATAGAAGGGAAAGTCGGCGTGATCAAATGAAACGAATAATGATAGACGCTGGTAGTGGAGGTCGATTACGTGAATATCGAAGCCAACAGGAAACGACCTCGGCAGTACAAAGCCTTGTACATAAGACGATTTCACAGAGCATCTCGATCGGTGTGGGCAATAAACACGACATGGAAATATTTACAACATGCCAAGAACCGCCAAAAACAAGTTCAAGCGAAACTGATGACGAGGTGTTTGAACATGAACACAGCCATTTAAGTGTATCACGGAAATTATTTTCAGGAAGAAAAGACAGACACACCTCCTTTACAGATCATAGCGGACGAGAGTCGTCCATATCGGAAGCCAGTGGTAAAAAGCTTCCTTTGTCTTTCCGATTGTCTATTGATCTGGATTACGTGAAATTTCAAAGTGAAACTATTGAAACAGAGAACTGTGCTCCTGAACCCAGCACAACATCACTTAGCGCCGATAGATGTCAAACTAATTCAACACTTGTCGAAACAGCTGACAGTGTAAGTGTTAATATAGAGTCAGATGGAAGACGGAAAGCACGGAATAGCCAGGCCAGTGTAGGACAGTATACAAATGCAGCATTCGAACCTTGATAAAGCAGTGCATAATTGAAGAAATTTATTTCATATTAGCTACACGTACCAATGGCAAGTTTTCTGTGAAAATATCATTTTCCATCCAAAGTTTCCATAGATCTGAAAATAACGTTCAATTATGTTTTAGTTTTGATAAGAATATCCTACCACCTAGTGATAACGTACAAGGAAGTTCCAATTTGGATATGTGATGTCGTTCCCGCACGTTTGATCTATTGATTTTTAAGAGCCAAAGGAGATGTGAAAAAGGACGTCAAACCAAACAAGCCACGCAATACCTTTAAATAAGTAATGTCTTCAGAGGAGTAGACAAGGAAAGCCAGTGGCTGAACATCCTCTTGCAAGAATATGAAAGACATTCTCTTAAAACGCGTGTTATCGTAGTGACAACGTTGGCTAAATTGGACTACCAACTACATCATCTTTCTTTACTGTACGACCCAATCTAGTAGCCACAGAAAAGTCCAGTTTTCGAAATGTCTACCTGGACGCTAAAGTGTCAAAATCCACTCTTAGGTTGCCTGAATCTTTTTCATTTCTGGACGTTCCCGGTAAAAATCGCCTCTTTTTGTCACTTACTGCTCAAATGTTCCCGATGAGAATATACACTTTTGGGTAGTTAAGATCTAGTCATGTCCTAGTCGGATGTTCCCGGTGAAAACATCCACTTTTGGGAAGTTTAGATTTTGTCACTTCCTGCTTGGAGGTTCCCGGTGGAAATATAAATTTTTTGGGAAGTTTAAATTTTGTCAATTACTGCTCGGAGGTTCCCGGTGAATATATCCATTTTTTGGGAAGTTTAGATTTTGTCAATTACTGCTCGGAGGTTCCCGGTCGAAATATCCATTTATATCAACTTTTGGGAAGTTTAGATTTTGTCACTGACTGCTCGGAGGTTCTCGGTGGAAATATCCACATTTGGGTAGCCTGGATCTTGCCCTGATCCCAGATTACATAGCGATAGCTTCTACACATTAGGCAGTTGGTGTGAAGCTATCTTGCCATATGTTCATTGTAATACACGCATTGAGGTTGCTCTAATCTGTTAATATTCTCTTGGTGACAGCGTAAGTGTCTTCCGCTTTGATGTTACTTGCCTATCCAACAAAGTATATGTTCTTTGTCGAGCAACATTGGATGTTACTTTATTTATGATACTTTATAGATATAGAAAATTGAATAAGAGGGAAATTGAATACTGTACATTAGTAAACACGTGTATTCTCTATAAGAGATTACGATAGAGCGAAAACCAGGTAATTGTCTTTCAAATAGATTCAAATTTTGAAAATATTTCCACATATTTGCTTAGATGAGAGTATATTATATACGTTTGTTTAAAGCCAACTTGACCTACATGTCCATTTATTCAGAATCTCCAGCAGACGTGCATTGGGCTTAATAGCTTAATGTGTTTTATGGGGCAACATCGCGGTTAGTGATGCTTATATAAAGGAGTTGAAGAGATACAAATTAATCAATAGTTGATGATACACGTTTTCTCGTCTAAAACAAATATGACGGCTTTAGTCATGTGGCTTTTGTTATATAGCCAGGACTTGCAGAAATCTATTTATCAGTTAATGGTTCCAGGTACGTATATTTCTGTGGCTGCGTCGGAAGTATAGAAAGAGAATATGGTTGCCATTCCGAAAAGTAGACCTTTTCTATGGCCACTTGATTAGGTGTTACATTAAAGATAGATAATGCAGCTGGTTGCCCAATTTAGCTAGCATTATCACTAAGATAACACGTTTCGTCCTTCTTGTTTTGACTTTCCTTATCTGACTGGCATTCTTTAGAGGCGACCTACTAGGTGTGTGTGTCACTTTTTTAACGCCCTTTTCACATCTAATTTGGCTCTTTCCAACACGACATCCATTGGTATGCTTCTTTTCCCAAGGAAGTCCTTGGTTCCGTTGCTTGGTTTTGGGAATAACTGGAATCACGTATGGTTTATTTCTGTACATAACACCTCCGTTAGACGTTCTCCATATCGACATGGATGTACCTCCCCACCAAGTTTTTTAAAACCTGCACCAATATTTTAGGGTTCGATACGTACAGAGATCCAGTTATGATTGGTACAAATGACACAATAGTTCCTACTTCAAATGAGACGGGTTTGCTTTTGGAATACTTTATATAGACATAAACGTCCTAAAACTGACCGAGTCTAACAGGCCAGTTTTAATCTAATTTAATGAAACTTAAGTTTATAATATATAATTTCATCAATATTACAATTAAAATTCATTATCGTGTTCATTAACAACTGAATGATATTACCTACCATTATCTAATTCGTTTCGTTGATTCTTAATTCGGACTTTTTTCTCTTTATTCGATGACTTTCACCAGACGAAGCAATATAAAATGTCTATCAACTTTTAGACTTGGCTTACAGGTGTAATATTGGCATAGCTGATGTGTAACACAGGCCAGGCTTGTGTAACATAGGCAAAACTGATGTAACATAGGCCAGACTGATGTAACATAGCAAAACTTATGTAACATAGGCCAGACTGGTGTAACAGGCCAGTTTTAATGAATTTAATCTAATTTTATGAAACTTAAGTTTATAATTGCTATCTTTCGATACTTTCTGTAAGCATTACTCGTTCAATAACTAAGGCTGAAATATATTAGTATCAATTTATAGACCAAGTCTCCCTTCAAGCCGTTGATAGTCATCAACAGGAAAGGTATTTACATTTATTTGTGAATTTTCCATTTCTGGAAAGTAACACTCCTGGTGTTAGAATGGTTCATTTAATTCAATATTCTGGACTTGTTTCCATCATAACGATTTCCGTGAAGGATGATGAGATCGTACTGAATAACAAGAATTAACATCTCGGGGTGTTGAGGAGTACAGATGAAGACTAAGTCATTTTATTATCCTTCGGTTTGGCCAACCTGGAGCTACATTGCTAATTCCCCAGCTTTCATTTTGAGACAATCAACCAATTTGGATTTATTTAAACTTACAGCCAGGATGTTATCTTTTCAGCAGAACACATTCTCTCCTTCAGGATTTCTCGTTCAATTCTTGCACTTTTTCAAAGTTTTCGTGAAAATATTTCACGTGTGCATGATTTGTATTCTTTAATCGATTCGAATTAGAATTACAACTTAAGGTTGACCTCTGACCTTGAATGTGCACTGCCTGAGATTTTTTGTAGTTCAGTGCCATTTTTCAATTGAAAGGGACATTATTCTAATCAGGGCACACTAGTCAGACGATTGCTTGTTGGGGAGAAGTGGATGTATGTTTTTCAGGTTGGACCGGACAAAGAATTACAGAAGAAATAAACTAGTACATGTGTTGAACTCATTTATCTCCTGAAAATCTCAACATTTGAAAAAAATGTCACAATTATAGAAAAGTAAAACAAAATAACGGATGGTGGTTATGAAATTTAACAAAAGACTAGCACATAGATGTAATGGAATAAACTTCCAAATATTACTGAAATCTCCAGGCAAAACACAACATAATCATAAACATATATCTGTCTCCATGTAACGGCACGGAGAAAAACACACTATAAACACAATCTGTAGCATTTACATGTAAAATGTAATAAAATAAATTATACATGTATGTGATAAAGTCGGACGGTATAAATCATACAAATTAACCAACAGAGAAGACTTCCTACAGCTTTCATCTCTTGTGATATTCTATATGGGACTGTTTATCAAGCTTTGACCTCTTGTGATATTCTACTAGGGACTGTTTATCAAGCTTTGACCTCTTGTGATATTCTATAAGGGACTGTTAATCAAGCTTTGACCTCTTGTGATATTCTACAAGGGACTGTTTATCAAGCTTTGACCTCTTGTGATATTCTATATGGGACTGTTTATCAAGCTTTGACCTCTTGTGATATTCTATATGGGACTGTTTATCAAGCTTTGACCTCTTGTGATATTCTACTAGGGACTGTTTATCAAGCTTTGACCTCTTGTGATATTCTATAAGGGACTGTTTATCAAGCTTTGACCTCTTGTGATATTCTATATGGGACTGTTTATCAAGCTTTGACCTCTTGTGATATTCTATATGGGACTGTTTATCAAGCTTTGACCTCTTGTGATATTCTATATGGGACTGTTTATCAAGCTTTGACCTCTTGTGATATTCTACTAGGTACTGTTTATCAAGCTTTGACCTCTTGTGATATTCTATAAGGGACTGTTTATCAAGCTTTGACCTCTTGTGATATTCTATATGGGACTGTTTATCAAGCTTTGACCTCTTGTGATATTCTATATGGGACTGTTTATCAAGCTTTGACCTCTTGTGATATTCTATATGGGACTGTTTATCAAGCTTTGACCTCTTGTGATATTCTACTAGGGACTGTTTATCAAGCTTTGACCTCTTGTGATATTCTATAAGGGACTGTTTATCAAGCTTTGACCTCTTGTGATATTCTACAAGGGACTGTTTATCAAGCTTTGACCTCTTGTGATATTCTATATGGGACTGTTTATCAAGCTTTGACCTCTTGTGATATTCTATAAGGGACTGTTTATCAAGCTTTGACCTCTTGTGATATTCTACAAGGGACTGTTTATCAAGCTTTGACCTCTTGTGATATTCTATATGGGACTGTTTATCAAGCTTTGACCTCTTGTGATATTCTATAAGGGACTGTTTATCATGATTTGACCACTTGTGATATTCTATAAGGGACTGTTTATCAAGCGCTATGAAGTCTTCTCTATGTGATTATGTTCATTGCATATATATTCACGACATCACAATATCCATCTCATTACGAGACAAATAGCCCTGTTACGTCTGTGTCTATTATCACGATTGGGTCTATTAATGGTGCAACAAAATTTTCTCTATTATCGCAACGTTATATTTAACAGCCAATGTACTGTCCACTGTCCAAAATACATTATATCCTATGTGATCTGTTACAATAAACAAATACCTATTAAATATCTACAGCAACCCTACACATACGAATAACGTGTACTGATATAGTTTCTCCTTTGTAGCGGTATTTTGTTTATTCAAGCACCATATTACACCACCCTGATTACTAACAAGTCGACACTTAATTCTTAAGGTCATGGCCTATCACAACCTCGGACCGGTATCACAAATTTTGACATCATACAACTAATCTATAAATATTGCATGTATATCTCATCCTGACAAATGACATGAAATAAATTGTGCTATTACGCTATCAAACATTCGAAGATCTTTGGATTGTATAAAAAGCATCAAGAAAATACCAACATGTCAAAATAAATCATAATCCAAACTCAAACTCCATAAAACTAGAGCTAAATATGAACAAAAGAAAGATTTACATGGAAGCTCCTGAAAAAATATAAGGAGAATAAGACCAGAAGTTCCGGAAGTGTAAGGGTCTTCTGCTTCATCGAAGACACACGCGATCTTAATCTTAATATATAATTTCATCAATATTACAAATAAAATTTGTTATCGTGTTGATTAACACTTGAATGATATAACCTACCATTTAGTCTATGATTATTCATTAGGACCGTTATGTTTTCCTTTTATTCGATTACTTTCCCCAGACGAAGCAATGTAAAATGTCTATCAACTTTTAGACTAGGCTTACTGGTGTAATATAGGTATAGCTGATGTGTAACACAGGCCAGACTGACGTAACATAGGAAAAACTTGTGTCACATAGGTAAAATTGATGTAACGCGGGCCAAACTGACGAAACATAGGCAAAAATAATGTCACATAGGCAAAATTGATGTAACGCGGGCCAGACTGACGGAACATTGGCAAAACTTATGTCACATAGGCAAAATTGATGTAACGCGGGCCAAACTGACGGAACATAGGCAAAACTTATGTCACATAGGCAAAATTGATGTAACGCGGGCCAAACTGACGGAACATAGGCAAAACTTATGTTCATTAGACATTAGAAAATTCTGTGATGCATTCCTTTCTAACGTTACAATGCAAAAAATGATTTTGTAGGATTATGACCGGTTTTAGTATTCGCAATACAAGAGTATTATAGCTGGTGAAATCAAACTAGTAGACAAAAAATTAAACCTTTAAAAATAAAACAGAGAGACATATATCTGGTGGACTTTGCATACCACTACACATCCTCGATACTCCATGGGTAACGCCCACTATATCGCTCTCTGCACCCCTAGAACATGACATACTGTCCCTGGCATTCAGCCCAGCAAGTAAGATAGATAAGATATATCACATCGCTACAGAGGTCACTGATAAGACTGATAAGCGTCATCCTCGTCAACATAACAATGTTTTGGACACCATAAACATTGATTATCAACAAAACTTTGTTTCTGGACACCGCTAGCAATGATTGTCAACATAACTTTGTTTCTGGATACCCAAAACAACGATTTTCAATAAAATGTTTTTAGCCACCGCAAACAATTATTGTCAACAAAGTCATGTTTCTAGATACGGCAAACAACAATTTTAAACATAATATTATTTCTTTACACCACAAACAATGACTGTACCCAAAACCTTGTTTCGGGGAACTAAAATTATTCTTGTCAAAAATCGTTGTTTCATGACACCATTGAACAATGATTGTCAACATTACGTTGCATCTGGACACCACAAATAACGATTGTCAACATCACGTTGTTTCTAGTAACTAAAGCAACGTTTGTCTACAACACGTTGTTTCTGGACGCGATCAAACAATGATTATCAACAAATCGTTGTTTCTGTACAACTGCAAACAATGATAACCAGCATAACATTGTTTCTGGACACCATTCACAATGCCTGTCGGCATAGCGCTGTTTCTGGACACCATTCACAATGCCTGTCGACATAGCGCTGTTTCTGGACACCATTCACAATGCCTGGCGACATAACATTGTTTCTGGACACCATTCACAATGTCTGTCGACATAGCACTGTTTTTGGACACCATTCACAATGCCTGTCGACATAACATTGTTTCTGGACACCATTCACAATGTCTGTCGACAGAGCGCTGTTTCTGGTCTCCATTCACAATGCCTGTCGACAGAGCGCTTCATTGTTTCTGGACACCATTCACAAAGCCTGTCGACAGAGCGCTGTTTCTAGGCACTAAAACAACTATTTTCAACATAACGTTTCTGGGCACCATCAACAATGCCTGTCAACATAACGTTGAACAATGATTGTCAAAATAAAACGTGGCATCTGTACAACACAAACACCGAGTGTCAACAAAACGTTGTTTCTGGACAACATAAACACCGAGTGTCAACAAAACATTGTTTCTGGACAAAACAAACACCGAGTGTCAACAAAACATTGTTTCTGAACAACACAAACACCGAGTGTCTACAAAACATTGTTTCTGGACAACACAAACACCGAGTGTCAACAAAACAATGTTTCTGGACAACACAAATACCGAGTGTCTACAAAACATTGTTTCTGGACAACATAAACAAAGTTTGTCAACATAATTTTTAACGATCATTCATAGATTATGTTGGAACCTCGATGTTTTCAGTATAGTTCCCCAGATTTCTTCTGATGTAAAATTGAATTAATGATTCTGGAATTAAAGTCCAAAGGTAGTGATTAAAATATGAGAAAGTAACCAAGAACTAATACCAGTTTGTCAATCAGATTGATTTACAATAGTCTGTTGTATATGTTTTATCTTAAAAGTTTATACAACTTCAACCAGCATCGGATCAAAATTAGTACATGCTTGTGTATTAGAACTGAGTGAATATGACATGTATTTTATGGTGGAGAGCTGTATATCTTACTTTGGTATGACACCGACTCAGTACAAACATAAGAGACCCATTTGCTTTACCAAGATTATTAATGTTTTATGTTTTTGGTGGTGGTTTGCTGTGAGGTGTAGTCCTCTTTCCTACTGTTCTAGAAGCTGGAAGTGCCTTGGCCCGACCTCTTCCTCGCTCAGCTTTTTGCTAAAACAAAAACAAAAAAATGATATATCTCAATATTTGAAAGAAAACAGTAAAAAGTTAAAGTAAACAAACAAAATTTTAACATCAAGAAAATAACAAAAATGGAAACCAAATACCATAGTTTAAATTCTTCATCAATAAGAGGTCATGGTATAGAGACTGATCACAAATACATACCAATTGTGTAACTGTACAACACAATCATGATTGGATATCAATGGTGTTATTTAGTGCAGTCATGCCTGAACATCAATGGTGTTATTTTAGTGCACTCATGCCTGAACGTCAATGGTGTAATTTAGTGCACTCATGCCTGAACGTCAATGGTGTCATTTAGTGCACTCATGCCTGAACGTCAATGGTGTCATTTAATGCACTCATGCCTGAACGCCAATGGTGTCATTTAGTGCACTCATGCCTGAACGTCAATGGTGTAATTTAGTGCACTCATGCCTGAACGTCAATGGTGTCATTTAGTGCACTCATGCCTGAACGTCAATGGTGTCATTTAGTGCATTCATGCCTAAACGTCAATGGTGTTATTTAGTGCACTCATGCCTGGACGTCAGTGGTGTTATTTAGTGCACTCATGCCTGAACGTCAGTGGTGTTATTTAGTGCACTGATGCCTGAACGTCAATGGTGTTATTTAGTACAATCATGTCTGAACGTCAATGACGTTATTTAGTGCACTCATGCCTGAATATCAATGTTATTTAGTGCACTCATGCCTGAAAGTCAATGGTGTTATTTAGTGCACTCATGCCTGTACGTCAATGGTGTTATTTAGTGCACTCATGCCTGAATGTCCATGGTGTTATTTAGTGCTCTCATGCCTCTACGTCAATGGTGTTATTTAGTGCACTCATGCCTGAATATCAATGGTGTTATTCAATAAACTCATAAAATTTCAAACATGTCATTTCTCAATACACTTGTGACTAAATATGATGTACCAATACACTCATTAATAAATATCAACTGTCTTTACGTGTTCGATTCACTTCCTCACAAATACCATAGACTGACTTATCACTATACTTTATTTCACAACAAAAGAAAGCAATATTGAAGAACCAACACACTATATGTCTAAGATTGTGGCTAGGTTCGTGAACGGATACCAGAGGTATTCTGTAGAGCTCCTTACAATGTGGTCAACATAAAGTGAAAATAAAGGATTCTCAACATCCAGGAACACTTGGCAAATTTACAGAATATAAAGACGCAATCACACAAATTATCTGGAATCTTTTAATCTACTTCATAAACTTTCTCCTAAAAATTTCACAAGAACTGTAAAATTTACATCAAAATAAGAACTGTTATATCTGTCCATTATTACGTCACAATTATCTTTATAACCGCAAAGTTATACTTTATACGTCTTTATATTTTGTAAATTTGTCCTGATGACGGCAACATAGCGGTCGAAACATGTCGACGAATTAGTCCGTAAATAAAACTACAACAAGTATTCCTAGATGTTGAGAATCCTGTATTTTCACTTTATATAGTCACAACAGAAATTATAACTCTCATCTAATTTATATGTTCAATAAGCCAAGGCTACTCCACTATAGTCACAACAGAACTATAATTCTCACTTAAAAATTTTTACAAAAAAATGTTCATTTTAAGCCTGCTTTACCTGTCTGTAGTTGTAGCAAAACTTACCCTTTCCTGATATCTCCTTTCAAAGTACTCCATGTCTGTCTCCCCTGGTCGTCGCATTGCGGACATTCTCTCAGCTAGGTCAGCATCAGTCTCATCTGAATGGCCCGCACCTCCTGATACACAACAAATACTACCATGTGATATCCTCCGCAAAAATTTTTACCAAACACCATTCTAATTGGATGAGTGTTTTCAGAATAAAAAAATGAAGAAGTTTTACTGATGAAACAATACCTGCTATAGCTCGTTGTTTCATTTGATGATGTTTTATAGACTGGACATTTCCTCGCAAGAATGGATGGTCTGACGAGGTGATAGGCTGGTCCAAAAACTCCAGCGGAGGTGCACCTTCAACAAACATAAAATACTCAAGTTTTCAGGAAAAATAATGACTTTATAGATAATCATACAGTAGAAAATGTACACAATAAAGCACAATATCTTACCTGCAAGTGTTTAAATCTGATCAATTCTTAAAAAAACACAAGTTAATGATTTTGGTCAGTTTTTAACAATCAAACTGAGTAATTTCTTTTTCAGTTTCAATGTTTGATTATTTTCTATAACCACCTACCTTCATTATCTAGTACACATATTCAACAAATGTAAAGTTCTGCTGGACTAACCTGCACCACTTGGATCTAGTCTCATGTATCCTTCCATAAGTGAGGAGAAGCCGGTCAGTCCACCCATGGCCTGGTAGGGTACACCATCTTGACCGACAGGATGACCTCTGGCTAATCTCTCCTCTTTAGTTTCCACGATCATGTGGTGTACATTGTATGGTTCTCCACAGCCACAAGTATAGGAGCTCTTAAATCCAACACATTTACAGCCACCTTTATTAAAAAAAAAAAAATCACAGGTCCTACATATTTACTGTCATCATTAAAAAAATCACAGGTCCTACACATTTACAGTCATCCTTAAAAAAAATCACAGGTCCTACATATTTACTGTCATCCTTAAAAAATCACAGGTCCTACACCGTCATCCTTAAAAGAAATCACAGGTTCTACACATTTACAGTCATCCTTAAAAAAGAAAAATCTCATGCAAGCATCTGAATTCCATACATTTACAGACAACCCAAACAATAAAACATAGACATACCATTAAGGTTATATGCCATAAAAAAAGGCACAAATCATAAATTTATGTATAAATTAACATGGAAAGCATTGTCTTCATTGAAAAAGCAGTTGTATATGACACTAGATATTTTCCTGTGTAGGATTATTTGTCGTATAGCCACAAAAGATCGATTGTAGAAGAATGCTGATGCAAAATATTAAATTTAGATCATACTGTTTGGGTAAATAACATGTATAAAATCACTATAGATATGTAAATCACATAAGGATGAAAAAAAGTACATGTGATGAATGTAATATACCACATCTGGTTATAAAGAATTAAACATACTCTATCAAACTTGAGTTGTAGTTGTTTTGTGGAGCTATCAAACCTGATTCTGTTTTACACTTGTACAGTTGTGTGTTGAGTTATCAAACATGATCTGTTTTACACCTGAAAAGTTGTTGTGTGGAACTATTAAACCCGATCTATTTTACACTTGTTCAGCTTTTTTGTTGTGTTGTAATTTCTCACCTGTCTTACACTTGTATGGCTGTGTTTGTGGAGTTATAAATCCTCACCTGTCTTACACTTGTATGGCTGTGTTTGTGGAGTTATAAATCCTCACCTGTCTTACACTTGTATGGCTGTGTTTGTAGAGTTATAAATCCTCACCTGTCTTACACTTGTATGACTGTGTTTGTGGAGTTATAAATCCTCACCTGTCTTACACTTGTATGGCTGTGTTTGTGGAGTTATAAATCCTCACCTGTCTTACACTTGTGTGGCTGTGTTTGTGGAGTTATAAATCCTCACCTGTCTTACACTTGTGTGGCTGTGTTTGTGGAGTTATAAATCCTCACCTGTCTTACACGTGTGTGGCTGTGTTTGTGGAGTTATAAATCCTCACCTGTCTTACACTTGTATGGCTGTGTTTGTGGAGTTATAAATCCTCACCTGTCTTACACTTGTATGGCTGTGTTTGTGGAGTTATAAATCCTCACCTGTCTTACACTTGTATGGCTGTGTTTGTGGAGTTATAAATCCTCACCTGTCTTACACTTGTATGGCTGTGTTTGTGGAGTTATAAATCCTCACCAGTCTTACACTGATATGGCTGTGTTTGTGGAGTTATAAATCTTCACCTGTCTTACACTTGTATGGCTGTGTTTGTGGAGTTATAAATCCTCACCTGTCTTACACTTGTATGGCTGTGTTTGTGGAGTTATAAATCCTCACCTGTCTTACACTTGTATGGCTGTGTTTGTGGAGTTATAAATCCTCACCTGTCTTACACTTGTATGGCTGTGTTTGTGGAGTTATAAATCCTCACCTGTCTTACACTTGTATGGCTGTGTTTGTGGAGTTATAAATCCTCACCTGTCTTACACTTTTATGGCTGTGTTTGTGGAGTTATAAATCCTCACCTGTCTTACACTTGTATGGCTGTGTTTGTGGAGTTATAAATCCTCACCTGTATTACACTTGTATGGCTGTTTTGTGGAGTTATAAATCCTCACCTGTCTTACACTTGTATGGCTGTTTTGTGGAGTTATAAATCCTCACCTGTCTTACACTTGTATGGCTGTGTTTGTGGAGTTATAAATTCTCCCCTGTCTTACACTGATATGGCTGTTTTGTGAAGTTATAAATCTTCACCTGTCTTACACTTGTATGGCTGTGTTTGTGGAGTTATAAATTCTCACCTGTCTTACACTTGTATGGCTGTGTTTGTGGAGTTATAAATCCTCACCTGTCATACACTTGTATGGCTGTGTTTGTGGAGTTATAAATCCTCACCTGTCTTACACTTGTATGGCTGTGTTTGTGGAGTTATAAATTCTCACCTGTCTTACACTAATATGGCTATTTTGTGGAGTTATAAATCCTCACCTGTCTTACACTTGTATGGCTGTGTTTGTGGAGTTATAAATCCTCACCTGTCTTACACTTGTATGGCTGTGTTTGTGGAGTTATAAATCCTCACCTGTCTTACACTTGTATGGCTGTGTTTGTGGAGTTATAAATTCTCACCTGTCTTACACTAATATGGCTATTTTGTGGAGTTATAAATCCTCACCTGTCTTACACTTGTATGGCTGTGTTTGTGGAGTTATAAATCCTCACCTGTCTTACACTTGTATGGCTGTGTTTGTGGAGTTATAAATCCTCACCTGTCTTACACTTGTATGGCTGTGTTTGTGGAGTTATAAATCCTCATCTGTCTTACACTTGTATGGCTGTGTTTGTGGAGTTATAAATCCTCACCTGTCTTACACTTGTATGGCTGTGTTTGTGGAGTTATAAATCCTCACCTGTATTACACTTGTATGGCTGTTTTGTGGAGTTATAAATCCTCACCTGTCTTACACTTGTATGGCTGTGTTTGTGGAGTTATAAATTCTCACCTGTCATACACTTGTATGGCTGTTTTGTGGAGTTATAAATCCTCACCTGTCTTACACTTGTATGGCTGTGTTTGTGGGGTTATAAATTCTCCCCTGTCTTACACTGATATGGCTGTTTTGTGAAGTTATAAATCTTCACCTGTCTTACACTTGTATGGCTGTGTTTGTGGAGTTATAAATTCTCACCTGTCTTACACTTGTATGGCTGTGTTTGTGGAGTTATAAATCTTCACCTGTCATACACTTGTATGGCTGTGTTTGTGGAGTTATAAATCCTCACCTGTCTTACACTTGTATGGCTGTGTTTGTGGAGTTATAAATTCTCACCTGTCTTACACTTGTATGGCTGTGTTTGTGGAGTTATAAATTCTCACCTGTCTTACACTTGTATGGCTGTGTTTGTGGAGTTATAAATTCTCCCCTGTCTTACACTGATATGGCTGTTTTGTGAAGTTATAAATCTTCACCTGTCTTACACTTGTATGGCTGTGTTTGTGGAGTTATAAATTCTCACCTGTCTTACACTTGTATGGCTGTGTTTGTGGAGTTATAAATCTTCACCTGTCATACACTTGTATGGCTGTGTTTGTGGAGTTATAAATCTTCACCTGTCTTACACTTGTATGGCTGTTTTGTAAAGTTATAAATCCTCACCTGTCTTACACTTGTATGACTGTGTTTGTGGAGTTGTAAATTCTCACCTGTCTTACACTAATATGGCTGTTTTGTGAAGTTATAAATCTTCACCTGTCTTACACTTGTATGACTGTGTTGGTGGAGTTATAAATTCTCACCTGTCTTACACTGATATGGCTGTTTTGTGAAGTTATAAATCCTCACCAGTCTTATACTGATATGGCTGTGTTTGTGAAGTTATAAATCTTCACCTGTCTTACACTTGTATGGCTGTGTTTGTGGAGTTATAAATTCTCACCTGTCTTACACTTGTATGGCTGTTTTGTGGCGTGATCATCTGAAAAGTGTTTACATGTACATCTCAGAGCCTGACTTCCATTGCGAGGTACATAATGGTAGGTAACACAGCCACAACCTTTCACTTTACATGGCAGTAGTAATGGTCGGTCATCAGGTATATTCTCAAAGTCTGTCTTGTGACTTGAATATCTACATGAAAATGATATGGATTAAGTATGGTAACACTTTCCATGTTTGTCCTGCAGTAAGCCCAGGAGCTAGCATTTAATCACTGACACAAACATGGGGAGTAAGATTATTGCTGGACAATGAAATAACATTTATTGGCATTTTTGAAGAACTGAATTGGATACATATGGATTAATAAATTCTGAAAAAATTTCAAAAGTATAGACTTCTTTTGTGCTGATACTTTAAAAAGATTTAAACTTTGTTTATTATGATAAATACCAGTTCCCAATTCAAACCTACATGTCTGTAAATAAACACATACAAAAATCAATTAAGATATTGTAAAGGAGCTTGATTAAATCATGCTAATCATGAGTGACTAAAAACTTACTTGTGAGTACAAAAGCACTTTGTTTCTGGACCTACAAGTTTGCAGTCCATGCCACTCGGTGCTGCCCATGCTGTGAATATTCTGTTTTTAAGTCGCTGTATAATAATGAGAATGATAAGATATTAAGATTAAAAAACAAATACATGTGTCAACAAAGTTTCTGTCAACATAGAAATAGTATTTAGTAGTAAACAAGAAAAATGAGTCTACTGCAGACTGAGCAACTATGTTTAACATAATCTGCCTTTTTATTTACAGATTCAATAGCACTTACCATTGGCAGCACTTTTTTTTTGTAAGCTTCATATTGCTCTGGTGTAAACATGACACCACCATCATCATCACCAACTATCCTGGAATACAAGTGTGTCACTAATATAATATAAACCTACTTTCTGAATATCTTATACAGTATATTGTAAGTATATATGAAGATATAGAGCCAACCCTGTAGTCTTTAGTAGCGGATTACAGTATCTTCGCCGCCCGCCTGGATACCCGAAGGTATGCAGTGGATTAAGGAGAAAGGGAAAACTTAGAGTAAAGATAACTCAATCCAACAGGTCGGGGGGCAGGTTCCTTAAGATTTATTAAGGTAGTTGGTCTACCGGTTTCAGGACCTGATGAAGCCCAACTAAGTGGGCGAAACCGGTAAACCGACTACCTTAATAAATCTTGTAAGTATATAGATATGCCGCCATCACCTACAGCTATCCTGGAATACTTATATATCATTAATTACATACAACAAATGTCAGTTTCAATACGGTCTTATTCCTATAAGTTACATAAGATTGCACACACATGAAGAACTGGGTGCACAACTGTATGTACATGATGCATATCCTATATGCCTGTCCAGTTATGATTAATACATTGTATCTACATGTTCACATTACAATACAAATCAATAGATACTTAGTCCAAAGGGTTCTGACTATCTATTCACCATTTTTAGTTTTGTCTTGTTTGATATCAACTGCACCAAAGACAAAAGTAAAATTGTGACTTGATCTATTCAGACCTCTTGGACATCCATGTAGAAACACATAGCAATGAATGTATATATAAATTGTATTTCCAGATCTACATAATGTACAAACAAAATTTATGTGTAGTCAGACAAAAATAACGTACAAACAAAATTTATGTGTAGTCAGACAAGATCATAGGTAAATATATGTAACATGGAATTTGAGCCTAATTATTGTAAAATTGCAGTACATGTACAATAAACACATATACGAGGATCATGCCATGCATGTACCAGAAGGTTTGGGAGGTGCGTGTGCATATACTTATGTAGGGGGCATGACCTCACATAATAGAGCTATGCCCAGGTTCTAGTGTGGGGTTCCACTTGGCTATGTAGTAATTAATGATCAGTCACATAACACATTTAACATATTTTATCAAGAGAACAAAAGTAACAAATACAATACATGTGATGAGACCCCTTACCTAAGGCCATTGCTAGGACACACACAACATAAGGGTCAGCTCCTGGCTTGTCCCTGGACACAACACTGTCAACACATAGGACATACATATTCAACCACCCTCCTAAAGAGCGACAGTGACCAACACGGTGACAGATGAAGACAAAGAGTTGGACAACCGAGGGCTACTGACTATCTGCCAAATACATGATGATGATGGTTTTTTGTCTCCATGACTTTGCCCGCTGCAGGGCATTGTCCAATCGACTAGAGTCAATTCTCTGGCAACGTGCAATGCCAAATATGTGTGCACTACCATATCTGATAAATACCGACAGCCAATGACAAACATAATTAGACAACAAAGCCAGTTGCCAATCAGCTTACAGCTTCCTAGCTATTCCTGACACAACATGGACAACAAAAATGACAGTTTCACAACTAGCACTAAAGACCTATACTCATATACCTCATTTTTTACACTTGTACATGTGTGTATAACTTCAAGGTTATCTTCCACATCATCACATTCATAATACAGAGTTTCCCCTGGCTCTTACACCGGAATTAAACATTTTGACGGACAGATTAAATACATATCAACAGTCATCTGGTCATATATACATTTGTATGCACGTGTACATCTGTGAACATGGGTAATCATCTGGTAATTACCGTTTATATTCCAGGTAAGCATCAACCGATGCGCCGGCGTTTCCACCAAACTTCAAGTGGTACTGCCTTTCTGCCATCTTGAAATATTAACAAAAGTAACAAAAAAAAATCGATTATAGCTACAATTTAACAGATAGATTGTCTAGAGTTTCAGAAGGCCTACAAATTGTGCGTTGGACAGAAATTTAAACAATGTATGCTGGGACGTATCGGCTGTTAGTTGTGTCTGTTGTATTCTCCTAGTAATGGAGGGCATGTACATAAACAAAATGTAACTATGAGGTTCTGTGTATCCTTTGCTGAAAAAATACAGTATACTGCAAGATCCCTTTCTATCTCATACTGAAGCGTTCACTGTTCAGCTAGCAACATATAAACAGGAAGTCAGAGGGAGGTAACTCTATATGTAGTTTCGATTCGCAACAAACACGCAAGGCGCCTTTTAAATACTGAATTACCTGCCTTAGCATGGTTACAACTTTTTCTTTGATATATCGTTAACAAATAAAATGTGTGTCACGGAATTTATGTTACTAATTCGAGTTACTGATAACATTGCTTCAGATTGCGACATTATCATGAAATGGTGACCTCTCATTATCAAATATCCTAAGTGAGTCAACAAAATATTGCCGACTTTATGGCAAACCCAAGTTGTTATTTGTTTAACAAAATGATATATCGTTATACAATTCATCGTCAAATGTATACGATACATACTCATATAAGATATCTAAAATAGCTTCTTGAAGAACAGGATCAAAATCTCTTTTTGAACTTGCATTTCAATTTAACTTTATTTTCATAAGCAAATCACAATACGACGTACAATGTTTAACAAGAAACATTGAGATTTTGTCACTTAGAAACTGTTTATAGAGTACCATTCAGATAAATACACAGTACTCACGAGACCTTATTTCCTTCTTTGTTTATAAAACAAAGGAAAGCAGTAAAGAAGAAAGAAAAAAAAAGCTAGGAGAAATGTAGTGACTTAGACGTCCTTTATGTCAAAGTCTCCGGAAGACTAATCATTCATTGATAATCAGTGACAAAAACCTGAAACCTTCTATCGTCTCTAGTTATCATGTACCTGGATAAACGATACTAGATAACGGGGAGTAAATGATATCAATGGAATATATTGATTTTAACATTTTCATTAGTAAATTTGGTTTATATTATGTCCGTCCGTCCGTCGTCCATCCAGAAACATTTTTTTTGTTATCGCTATCTCTGGAGAAGCACTGAACGGATGATTCTCAGTACGTTTCTCTTTAGTTGTAAATCCTCCATTTTTGGATGGATCGGGATAACAGCATGGTCGGCAGGTGGCCATCTTGAATTTCGACAGTCAAAGTTCCCATCACTTTTTCTGGAGAAGTGTGTAATGGATCATTGTCAAATTTTATAAATAAGTTAAGTTTTGTCCTTTGTTGTGCATAGTCAGTATTTGAAGACACACCCATGCACACAAACAAAATGATGCAGTCTGGGTGTTTGAGAGTCATAGTTGGTAATAAGTATTTCTTTAGAAGTACTAGATGGATCATTATCAATTTCAGATGCAGCTTTCCCTTAGAGTCTTACCAGTTTGGGAATAGGTCGGCAAAAACAAAATGACTGATAAGCGGCCAACTTGGATTTTGACTATGGAAGTTTAAACCGCTATTTCTTGAGATATACTAGATCAATGTTATATATGCGTAGATTTACCTTGGTCTCTAGAGGTGTTCTAGTGATTTTGGGACTGATCAGAAAAAAAAACAACATGGATGAAAGGAAGCAATATTTGATCAGGACTATAAATATATTTTCCAAATTTCATAAGCAGATTTCCTTTGGTCCCTATTTGTGCCAATTTGATTTTGGGACGGACCAAGAAATGTCAATGACGAACAAGCGGCCATCTTGGATTTTGACAATGGAAGTTTATCATTACTATTTCTTGGACGGATCTTTCTCAAATTTCTCACGTAGTGTGCCATTACTATCTAGTTGTGTACTTTTTATTTTGGGACCGACAAAGCCAAACAAAAGGTAAATGTTTGTTATTGATTTTTCTTGAAAAAGTAAAAAGACGGACGTTAAAAGAAAAAAAGAAAAAAAGGGGGATGAACGGAAAAGAAGGAAAAGATTAAACCCTTTTAAGAATTAAATAAAAATCAAGTTATAGCAGGCGCCATAATCTCTGTGTGATTCCTTGTTTTTAAACGGATGTTTACATATTTTGGTACATATAAAATTCATCGTAAGGAAATAATCAAGCTGGAAAAGGGAATGGAAGAAACAAGACATATCTTTATCCTCTTCTGTGTTAACCTCAAATATGCTCAGTCATTAATGATGATACAAGAATAACGACATCGAAGGTTATCATGATAAGATATGATTTTATACATCTACTTGATCTGGATTAAAATACGTATATCATCAATTTATAACAACATCAAACCTGTACCTATTACAACGATAACTGAGATTTAGTTCATTATGACGTGACTTACAGATAATTTATGATAGCATATACATAGAGATATGTTAGAATGTATATAGATAACAACACATCACGAGTGTGCTATGTCATGCACAAGATACGTCTACCCAATCTGTGGATATTTAAAGATACGAGTACCCAATCTGTGGATATTTAAAGAGACGTCTACCAAATCTGTGGATATTTAAAATTACGTCTACCCAATCTGTGAATATTTAAAGATACGTCTTTCCAATCTGTGGATATTAAAAGAGACGTCTACCCAATCTGTGGATATTAAAAGATACGCCTACCCAATCTGTAGATATTTAAAGATACGCCTACCCAATCTGTAGATATTTATAGATACGCCTACCCAATCTGTAGATATTTAAAGATACGCCTACCCAATCTGTGAATATTTAAAATTACGTCTACCCAATCTGTGGATATCAAAAGATACGTCTTCCCAATCTGTAGATATTTATAGATACGCCTACCCAATCTGTAGATATTAAAAGATACGCCTACCCAATCTGTAGATATTTATAGATACGCCTACCCAATCTGTAGATATTTAAAGATACGCCTACCCAATCTGTAGATATTTATAGATACGCCTACCCAATCTGTAGATATTTAAAGATACGCCTACCCAATCTGTAGATATTTAAAGATACGCCTACCAAATCTGTGAATATTTAAAATTACGTCTACCCAATCTGTGGATATCAAAAGATACGTCTTCCCAATCTGTAGATATTTATAGATACGCCTACCCAATCTGTAGATATTAAAAGATACGCCTACCCAATCTGTGGATATCTAAAATAACGTATACCCCATCTGTGAATATTTAAAATTACGTCTACCCAATCTGTGAATATTTAAAGAGACGTCTACCCAATCTGTAGATATTTAAAGATACGTCTACCCAATCTGTAGATATTTAAAGATACGTCTACCCCATCTGTGAATATTTAAAATTACGTCTACCCAGTCTGTGAATATTTAAAGAGACGTCTACCCAATTTGTGGATATTTAAAGACACGTCTACCCAATCTGTGGATATTAAAAGAGACGTCTACCCCATCTGTGAATATTAAAAGATACGCCTACCCAATCTGTAGATATTTAAAGACACGTCTACTCAATCTGTGGATATTTAAAGATACGTCTACCCAATCTGTAGATATTTAAAGATACGTCTACCCCATCTGTGAATATTTAAAATTACGTCTACCCAGTCTGTGAATATTTAAAGAGACGTCTACCCAATTTGTGGATATTTAAAGATAAGTCTACCCAATCTGTGGATATTTAAAGACACGTCTACCCAGTCTGTAGATATTTAAAGACACGTCTACCCAGTCTGTGAATATTTAAAGAGACGTCTACCCAATCTGTAGATATTTAAAGACACGTCTACCCAGTCTGTGAATATTTAAAGAGACGTCTACCCAATTTGTGGATATTTAAAGACACGTCTACCCAATCTGTGGATATTAAAAGATAAGTCTACCCAATCTGTAGATATTTAACGATACGTCTACTCAATCTGTGGATATTTAAAGATACGTCTACCCAATCTGTAGATATTTAAAGATACGTCTACTCAATCTGTGGATATTTAAAGATAAGTCTACCCAATCTGTAGATATTTAACGATACGTCTACTCAATCTGTGGATATTTAAAGATACGTCTACCCAATCTGTAGATATTTAAAGATAAGTCTACCCAATCTGTAGATATTTAAAGATAAGTCTACCCAATCTGTGGATATTTAAAGATACGTCTACCCAATCTGTGGATATTTAACGATACGTCTACCCAATCTGTGGATATTTAAAGAGACGTCTACCCAATCTGTGGATATTTAAAGAGACGTCTACCCAATCTGTGGATATTTAAAGATACGTCTACCCAATCTGTGAATATTTAAACTATCAATAACAAAGCAAAATTTTTTCTATCCCGTACTTTCCACTGTGTTGTTAAGCGTGTTTCTAATTCGCCATCTGATATTTGGATTTGAATAACTAAAAAAGCTTCATCCCAAAATTCAAACCGAAGGTACCTACAAGAAATTCGCTTAAATTTTGTCATTAATAGAATTCTTTTAAATAAACGCATTGTTAGCAAGCTTTAACGGCGCTAGGAATGAGATGACTTAATTCATAAAATTCTTTGTTATAAGAACCATTATATCCTTTAAACAACTAGTTGTTTCTACGTGTTTGTACTAATTTTGGCCCTAAAGTTACTCTAAAAGGTTACAAAAGTTACTCTACAAGTTACTCTACAAGTTTACAAAAGTTACTATACAAGTTACTCTACAAGTTACTCTACAAGGTTACAAAAGTTACTATACAAGTTACTCTACAAGTTACTCTACAAGGTTACAAAAGTTACTCTACAAGTTACTATATAAGTTACTCTACAAGGTTACAAAAGTTACTATACAAGTTACTCTACAAGTTACTCTACAAGGTTACAAAAGTTACTCTACAAGGTTACAAAAGTTACTCTACAAGTTACTATATAAGTTACTCTACAAGGTTACAAAAGTTACTATACAAGTTACTCTACAAGTTACTCTACAAGGTTACAAAAGTTACTCTACAAGGTTACAAAAGTTACTCTACAAGTTACTATATAAGTTACTCTTCAAGCTATTCTACAAGGTTACAAAAGTTACTCTACAAGTTACTCTACAAGTTACTCTACAAGGTTACAAAAGTTACTCTACAAGTTACTATATAAGTTACTCTACAAGGTTACAAAAGTTACTATACAAGTTACTCTACAAGTTACTCTTCAAGTTACTCTACAAGTTACTCTTCAAGTTACTCTTGAAGTTACTCTTCAAGTTACTCTACAAGGTTTCAAAAGTTACTCTTCAAGTTACTCTACAAGTTTACAAAAGTTACTCTACAAGTTACTCTACAAGGTTACAAAAGTTACTATATAAGTTACTCTACAAGTTACTCTACAATGTTACAAAAGTTACTATATAAGTTACTCTACAAGTTACTCTACAAGTTACTCTTCAAGTTATTCTACAAGGTTACAAAAGTTACTATATAAGTTACTCTACAAGTTACTCTACAAGTTACGCTTCAAGGTATTCTACAAGGTTACAAAAGTTACTCTACAAGTTACTCTACAAGTTACTCTACAAGTTACTCTTCAAGTTATTCTACAAGGTTACAAAAGTTACTCTACAAGTTACTATATAAGTTACTCTACATGTTACTCTTCAAGTTACTCTACAAGTTACTCTTCAAGTTACTCTTCAAGTTACTCTACAAGTTACTCTTCAAGTTACTCTTCAAGTTACTCTACAAGGTTTCAAAAGTTACTCTACAAGTTACTCTACAAGTTTACAAAAGTTACTCTACAAGTTCCTTTACAAGTTACTCTACAAGTTACTCTTCAAGTTATTCTACAAGGTTACAAAAGTTACTCTACAAGTTACTCTACAAGGTTACAAAAGTTACTCTACAAGTTACTATATAAGTTACTCTACAAGGTTACAAAAGTTACTCTACAAGTTACTCTTCAAGTTACCCTACAAGTTACTCTACAAGTTACTCTTCAAGTTACTCTACAAGTTTACAAAAGTTACTATACAAGTTACTCTACAAGTTACTCTTCAAGTTACTCTACAAGTTACTCTTCAAGTTACTCTTCAAGTTACTCTACAAGGTTACAAAAGTTACTATACAAGTTACTCTACAAGTTACTATACAAGTTACTCTACAAGTTACTCTTCAAGTTACTCTACAAGTTACTCTTCAAGTTACTCTACAAGGTTACAAAAGTTACTATACAGGTTACTCTACAAGTTACTCTTCAAGTTACTCTACAAGTTACTCTACAAGTTACTCTTCAAGTTACTCTTCAAGTTACTCTACAAGGTTACAAAAGTTACTCTACAAGTTACTCTACAAGTGCAAATAAAAAAAATCAATTTTAAAGCAATATATCAAACCGGTTGTAATACTTGACGTATACATTGACTACTTGTATATATAACTTTATATTGTTGAAGGATTTTTGTGTTTGTTGTTTTGTATCTACATGTATTTGTAAGATATATTCAGAACATTTTCAGGTCACTTACTAGTATCAATTAAATGTGTCATTTTCGACTCAGTATTTTAATTCCTACCTTGTCTTAATCAATGGTTACACCTAAGATAAGATCATACGATTCACAATAAATGCCATCCCACTAAGTGAGGCCTACTAAATTCCTTTGTGCGATATGAAGTCGACTGTATTTGATACTCATTAATATGTCTGGTAGTTTTGCTGTTATTAATCTGATTTTCATTGGAAAACGTGACATTACTAATTCAGATTGACCTAAGAGTAGAGAAAAGCTTTAGCCTATTTTGAATACGTTTCTTCAGATCAGTTTGATGTTCCTGGAATCCTCGGAAGGAACTATGATGTGCACGATTTGATGCCTACAGTCATTTTTTCAAGAGCAAGAAGCAACTACGATATTTAATTCCAACATTTTCTGTTTGCAGGATACTCATTTTACCGAACAGCAGGAAAATATTATAAGAAATGAATGGGGTTTCCAGTGCTATTTTAATTCCTACAGGTCAAATGCAAGAGGGGTTGCTGTTCTCTTTAAAAATGACTTTGAATTCAAAGTGCTTAAAGAAAAGAAAGATGGTAGTGGGAATTTTTTTAGGTTTAGATATTGAAATTGAGTCTTCTAGAATAACTCTTATTAATATCTATGGTCCAAATAAGGATGACCCTGGTTTTTATGATGTTTTGTCAGAGACTGTTGAAGAGTTTGATAATAAATATACAATTATTTGTGGAGATTTCAACCTAGTTTTGAATCCAGACTTAGATTATAATAAGAATTACAAAAGGCTTAATAATCCCAAAGCTAGAGATAGGGTTTTACAAATTATTGATAATCTGGCATTAGTAGACTTTTTTCAGGGACCAGCATGGAGATATAAGAAGGTAAAAGTAATCCCTTAAGACAAGCACGGTTAGATTTTTTGTCTTGTATCTGATAATCTTATTTCAAGTATTAACAAGTCAAGTATAGAATCTGGATATTGTTCCGATCATTCATTTCCTACAATATCATTCAAATTTCATAAATTTGTAGCTGGTAAAGGGGTATGGAAATTTAACAATAGTTTACTACAGGATATGGAGTATTTAGATATAGTAAAACAATGTATTACTGAGACAAAAATTCAATACTGTCTTCCAGTCTATAATTTATCAAATATAGGTAGTATTTCTGTTAACGATATTTTGTTCACAATAGATAATCAACTGTTTCTTGAAACTTTACTTATGCAAATCAGAGGGAAAACAATATCATACTCATCCTATAAGAAAAAAACAGCAGAATATTAGGGAAGACAATCTCAAGACAATGATAAAAACACTTGAAGAACAAGAGAATATAGATATTATTGATTTGGAATTAAAGAAGAAAGAATTACAGTCAATAAAAGAAAGGAAAGTAAGAGGTAGTGTAATAAGATCTCGTTCTAAATGGATCCAAGTAGGGGAAAAACCACGAGAAATCATAAAAGTCCTGGTATTGTTGGTTTTACAGTTGAGTTCTTCTAGTGTTTTTAGAAGTATTTAGGTAATTTTGTTGTTCGGTCTATAAATTTGGGTTATCATGCTGGTAGTTTATCAATTTTTCAAAGACTAGGTATTATTACATGTATCCCTAAGGGAGAAAAACCCAGACATTTTATAAAAAATTGGAGGCCAATTTCTCTGTTAAGTGTAATCTATAAAATAGCATCAGGTACTATAGCTGGTCGACTTAAAACCGTTCTAGATAGACTAATAGACAGAGATCAGACAGGATTTTTAGCGGGACGGTATATAGGAGAAACTTGACTTGTTTATGATGTTATGCAATATGCAGAAGAAAAGGATATTCCAGGCATGTTTTTAATGATAGACTTTGAAAAAGCGTTTGATTCGGTCTCTTGGATTTTTATTGAAAAAGTATTACATTTTCTGGGTTTTGGAAACTGTATAATTAATTGGTTTAAAGTTTTACATAATAATGTTAGTGCTACCATTAATCAGGAAGGGAACTTATCTTCATTTTTTCCTATAAAAAGAGGTTGTCGTCAAGGTGATCCAATTGCGCCATATATTTTCATTCTCTGTGCAGAAATTTTAGCCATTAGAGTAAGACACAACCATAAAATCAAAGGTATTAATAACTGTCCCATTCTTCTGTCGCAGTATGCCGATGATGCATCACTTGCACTCCATGGTAACGAATTATCACTGCAAGAATCAATCAAAGAGCATAATTCCTATGCAAGAATGTCAGGAAATAAATATTTCAAAAACTCAGATAGTTTGGATAGGTAGTAAGAAATATAGCACTGAGAAATTTCTTCCAGAACTAAATTTACAATGGGGTAAAAATCACTTTACACTTTTTGGGATTGAATTCAATGTCAACTTGCGCAAGATACCCAAATTAAACTTTGATAAGAAACTAACAAAACTCAAATCACTTATTACTACACGGAAAAGAAGAATTTTAACACCGATAGGTAAAATGAACATAATCAGATCAACACTAATTTCACAACTTAATTACTTATTCATTGCACTGCCAAATCCAGATGACAAATTCCTTTCAGAACTTAACTCCATGTTATATGAGTTTTTGTGATAGTAAAAGAGACAAAATTAGAAGGGATATTGTAATTCAGGATTACATTACTGGTTGGATCAAAATGGTAAATGTTAAAGCATTTATAGATTCACTTAAATTAAGTTGGATCAGAAGGGTTTTTCAAAGTTCGTCAAAATGGCAAGCTATTTTTAAAACATATGTAAATATAGATTTATTAGCTAACTGTGGCACAGACTATATTCAGTTTTTTTAAAAATAAATGTAAAAATAAATTTTGGATTGATGTTTTAAAAGCCTGTCAAAATTTGCATGCTGCTAGTGATGGAAATATAGATAACAATGAAGTTTACTTGAAAACCCCTTTATGGTACAACAATAAAATAACTATAGACAGAAAATCTGTATTCATCAAAGACTGGTATGACAGAGGAGTTATGATAACAGATGATCTGATAAAAGATCATCATTCTGGTGGATTTTATACTTTCCATGAATTCACTCAAGTATATCAGGTACAGGCTAATTTTCTTCAATATCATAGTGTTCTTTCTGCAATCAAGAAATATAACTTTCCATGTTCAAAAATTTTACTTCCAACTATTCCTTTACACTTAGAATTATTTTTAAGAATGTCTAAGGGTTCTAAACACTATTATAAGATTCTTATAAAAAAAACAATGTAGTACCTTCAGGTCAGAAAAAATGGAATAACACTTTTAATATAAGTAATTCCACTTGGCATCAGATATTCAAACTTCCTTTTCTGGTCACTAAAAATACTAAACTTCAATGGTTTCAGTGTAGAATTAATCATCATATTCTGACTGCAAATTCCTTCCTGTTCAAAGCACGTCTAGTGGTATCTCCTTTGTGTATCCTTTGTAATTCTGAAACTGAAACAACTATTGTCAGGAGGTCCAAAATCTTGGTTGTTAGATATTCTTACTATTCCTTTTAATTTTAACAAAGAATCTTATCTCTTTGGATTTCTTACGCAAAATTTGAATAACAGTAAGATTGTTAATGAAATACTTCTTATTATTAAACATTACATTTACAAAATGCGATGTCTTCATAAATCTTTGAATATAAATGCATTAGTAAACACAATTAAGGATAACCATAATGCTCAGAAGTATACAGCGGTAAGTAAAGGTGATGCTGTTAAAGAATGGAAAAAAAAGGGAAAACTTGTTAGTCTATAATTTGTATATGTTCTATGATTATGATTAAATATAGATAGCGCTTGACATTCATTTTTATCTTATCTATTTTTCTCTCAATTCCCCTGGCCTTGGGAAATGTTGATGATGATGTACATGGCATGCATAATAATGATGATAATGATAATGATGTACATGGCATGCATAATAATGGTAATGATGGTGATGATGATGATGATGATGATGATGATGATGATGATGATGATGTATGGCATGCATGATGATGTATATGGCATGGATGATGACGATGAAATTGATGATGATAATGATGTACATGGCATGGATGATAATGATGATGTACATGACATGCATGATGATAATGATGAAGAGGGAGATGATGTACATGGCACGCATGATGAGGAGAAGGAGCGTGATGATGATGATGATGATGATGATGGTGATGATGGTGATGTACATGGCATTGATGTTGATGAGGATGATAATGATGTACATGGCATGGACGACGACGACGACGACGACGACGATGATGATGATGATGATGATGATGATGATGATGATGATGATGATGATGATGATGTATCAGCAACTGTTATTCTATAATATATATGAATGTGTGTGAAAGTTTTGTGTGGTGATGTATTGTTGTTATGTTTCTGTAATTTTAAAAAAATCTGAGGAAAAAAAACCGATATTTAATTCTGGATCCTGTTAATAATCCATTATATTCTTTCTGTGCTTTTAGTTCACATTCTAAAATCACACATTTAAAAAATCATCACCAGAACAGAGGTTTGATTTCAGAAATGTTGACCTCCTGACCTTCATATATCGTTTATCTAATCACAACGTAATACACAGACAAAACATCTACAAACTGACATATTGAGTATCCCACATAACTTTGTAAGGTCAGTTAAAGACTACAATACATTGGCATTAGTTTACATTGACTATGTCCAATCCAGTCAACAATGACTTTCAGACATCCTCAATGTAAATTCTTTGTTATTGTGCACGGCGTTGATTATGTGTGTTTCAATAATCTAATGTAAGGTGTGATTTGTACAGACTACAGTTTTTCTGCTTTGTGTCTGTGTGTCTGACAAATCCTTGAACTAAGGTTAACATTCAACTCCCATTGTTATCAGTATATATATATATATATATATTTACATACAACAATGGCCTTGTGCCGTAATATGTCGGCTACGTATCTGTTTATCACTTCCGTGGCTTTAATGGACTTAAACACGAGATAATATTTTGTTATCTTGTCAGTGACGAGATACCAGGTCATCATCTACATGTACATACCAAGCTTAACTTCACAAAAGGCAGTAGCTCTCAAAATACATATAAAAGGTGAAAACTTGATATTCCATCAGGGACTGATCCAAGACATTTCAGAGAAAAACATAAAGAACCCATCAAATTATTTGCATATCGTTTTCTTGGTATATCAAATATTCCAAAACAAGAATTCATAAACTGTTGCATCCTGATTAATCAACAATAAAAAAATCACACCTTATCAAAGAATTTGAGTTTCTAAATGAATTTTATCAAGTCTACAGTATAGAAACTTGTCCTATCTTGTAATAGGGAACAAGGTAATACAGCTTCCGATATATAATAGTGTGACCAAGAGCCTTACAAAATTGTTGCCAATGAAATAATTTACATCCTCAGTTCCTACAATGATATTTTGTCTATAACTTGCTGAGTTTGTACCAATCAGAACCAAGTTTTCTATTTACAGCTTTGAAATTTGCAGATTTCGGTGTTCGTAGGCAAATGAAGCAGATGTTTGATAACTGTCGATTTCTTTAATGTTTGGCTGTGAACAATGCGTATTTCGTTTAAATCAATATTTTGTATAAACTTGGTTAGGGTAATTAGCTATGGATAACATAAACAGATATAGAACTACATACAGATGTCAGCTATCATTTACTTGTTACAAACCTAGTAAATAAAGATGGAAGACATTGCAGGTAGTCTTTTAGTCCCCGAGGTTTATCGTAACCTGCTACCACAGCTTATTACATTCAGACGCATTGTTCAGAATAAACGCATGCACTTGACGGTCTTTCGAAATTATTAAATATATATATATATATATATATATATATATATATATGCTTGTGTCCCTTTCAACCAGATTTTGACTTTTATTCGATCAAAATCCTCCAAAGTTTCAAAGTTGTATGATGAGGTTTAATAGAATGGTTGACTATACTGTATCGAAATCTAAATTTGTAATGAATTGTACGACTAGTATGTCTGATGTACATTTTTGTGTACTTTTCCCTTTAACATCATATATATATATAAGCAGTATCCATGTTTTTTCGCGAGTTACGTGTGAGAAGCGCCATGCTGTAGAAAAATATTGGGAAAACGTTAAATATCTTACATCGTTTATAAATATGTGTAGACTCGTTGTAACAAGTTTATAACTCCGCCTATTATAAAGTACACAAATTATTCAGAATTGTAAATAAGTTTTTAATCTGAATTTCTAAACAAGGAAGCATGCCAAAGGAGTTTAACAGAGATTGGTATCTTAATAAGCCACACTTCCAAGTGTTGTATTCGCTTAAAAAATAAAAAGAAATATCTATAGCTTATATGCACTGGATGGCCTAGCTCATATTACTTGGTACCTGTATAGTTCTGTGTTATGTTGTTACATGCCCACTGTTTGTAAGAGGCGCCTTCATTTTACTCCAATGATTCTTTCCTGATCAACAAGTCTTCTGAACGACTTAACCTAACGCTGCGAAGTTCTTCATTATTATATCATTAAGTTAGAGGAAACACTTTTATTACTGTTTGAAAATACAATCACAATATGATACATACATATACAATAAGTATTACCTGTGCCGGTAATACACCATAATTACTTTATTTGTTAGATATAACTGACAGATCAAACATTGTCTTTCTTGTTACATAAAGTTCCATAAATATATATATACACACACGATATGAGACACCAGTTACCACAATCCCGGAAAGAACCTGCCATGGTAGTTGAATGGAATCGTAGTGGGCAGATATGCCTTGTTGATCAATGTCATTGTCTTCGGATCTACAATTCCAAGATAGGACAACTCTCGCTCACCATCCAAAACTACTAAAAGCAGCACGCCATCATCTTCCGATTTCGCTTCAGGCGCAGGCAGAAACCATACTTCAGTCGGGTAATGATGAGGAATTTGGAACATTTTGGTTTCAGTCTTCCCGCATACGTCCTTTTTTACGATTCCCGTGTGGCTAAAACCTTCACCATTCCAGTTGAATATGACACCGTATACAAAGCAATACGGCCTTGATCTGTAGTTTTCGTTGATGCTTGGAAGTTCCATATTCATCGCGTCCGGGTAATCGTAATGTGTAATGGTTTTGTTATCCATGTTTATTGTATATCTTCTTAGTTTGGATATGAGAGTCATTGACTTCCTCTCGGTTGCGTTTAATACAGATGGGAAGTTTAATTTCTTAAAGAAATACGGATTAGGTTGAACGGGAATATCGACCGTTAATTTACTGCCTACTTCATAAGCATTGGCATGATGCAAAGCGAAAACTGTGTCAGTCTCAAAGGTTTCTACCTTTCCAGTCGGAATATTAACAACGTAGACTTTTGCCTTTTCTTCAGCCTTCCATTCCATCCCAGCTGCAGCATATCCATTTTCCGCCATTGTCATGAAATTTTGATAGTAGGGATGCCCGATGAATATCACATGATTTTCCGTTACTGCAAACGAATGCATGTACGGTGCAGAATCTAGACGCCATTCAGCAATAACCTCGTGATCCTCGGCGCCTTTGGTCCTGATAACGGTAATTTTGTCCTGGACGACGCCCGGAATCATTCCAGCTCCACCTAGATAATCAATATACACTCCTGGCTTTCCATATTCCTGAAGTGGGTGGGCAGACGACAATAGACTTATGACATCGTCAGTTTTGGAATGATTTGAGGTCGGAATCTTCGCGTTAATCAGCCTTACTGTGTCCAGTGTCGGGAGGTCAATTTCATAGCACTTCCATAAATCTGTCACTGCGACAAATGTATTGGAATAATTGTAAAAGTTCACGTTCATGTTATCCATCGCATTGACCATGGCTTCTACTTTTTGTTCGTCATCATACGGAGGGATGGTTACACCAAAGTTAAGATAAGGGGCAATGTCATTCAGCTCCACTGAGGTTTTGTAGAAAGAAGACTGGATAAATTTTGTGGAAAATAGACACGAACCGTCTCCCGGAAACTTCCAACTCATTAACTTGGCGTAACCATCAAGAGCCTGTGTGAAATTACGTTTTCCCATCTCAAACTGTCCTGGACCATTTCGTACCTGAAGAGAAAATACAATATGTCAAACAAAGTATAAAATGGTGTTAACTGTATCTAACACATTAGTAGTCAGTTAACGTAATGAAAAGCTGAGATACACGATACGTTATGTTAATTAATAAACAGAGACCAAATAAAGTTTGTCATAAAAAAACGCATATGAATTATCTAATATAAAAACAAAAACTTATATTTAAGTACGATCAAAACATTTCAGGTTCAATAATAGCGCTAAATCTGTTTGTTAAGAGTGAAGTATGGACATTGTGTTTTCTCCATACGTTCTTACAATTGAAAAATAAAATGATGTAACGGTAATTTAAGAAGCATCGTCAAGAAACGAAATCCACGCTTTGACGTCATTCAGTATTGAAATGTGTGTAATGTCTTTGATATTGGTGCCAGCATATCTCATTATCTAGATTTCAATATTGATTTCGACCAATTTTGATTTCCTCTGTCGCCACCGAGCTTTCAGCAATTACGGCCCTTAGTATAATTGATGAGTTCTAGAAGTAGAAAACAGCTTTATGGTGGATTTCTTTTATTTGACACCACTGTAGATGTAGACTAACGTTAGATTTAAAGGTGCTATTCACTTGTTTGTCTTATGTATAACCTGAGAATTGTAAGTATATAACACTGACGAAAACTTATAATTTGACATGTATTAGATCATCATGGTAGACTTTTATGCATGTCTTTGTCCCAAAGACACACAACACGTGTGTGCATCTCTTGAAAAACAAATTTAGTGATGCTTAGACCTAAGATTTGAAGCTTAGGAGATGACAGGAAAATTCCAATTGATCGAAAGACCAAATCTAGAAGGGGATATGCACAAGTCTCAAAATTAAATAGATTGTGTTAAAAGGACACAGCCTGTGACATTTTGTTAGATCAGATTTCCACAACTACAAATAACTGATAAAAACACAAAACAACACCATAAAAACGAATGAAGGTTAAAATCTGATATTTTTGCAAACATTTATAGTTCTAAGGAAAATTTTACAGATACATGTTTTCAGTTATGAAATTAAACACGCTGAGGATTTGAATTTAACTAAAATTTAATTAAAAATAAATTGTACAGAAATACAAAAGTAGCCTTAACAGATTGGTTGATGGTATTAGTTGCAAGTTAAATGCATATATACTTAGTGTTTATACTAACATGTGTATAATATAAATGATAAATTACATATCGTGATTTTTCGGTCAGTGCCCATGATGGAATATATTCAATAGCTGTCAAAATACAATCAATCAGATAAACTTTTGATTCAATTATTTAATTTTTGCAACCTGATTCACATTATTTTCTAACAACACGTATCACTTACAAGATGAAGTTAACATATCATTAAAACGATGTTGATAAACCTGAATCCCTCGAGAAGAAATAGTCCTGGCCATCCATACATTTATTTTTCAACAAGTAAGGCTATATGGTTGTGCAAAATAGACAAGTTAATATCTGCTCAAGTTGGACTTAATATCTGCTTGTGTGAATGTTGTCGTCTGCTAAATAATTGTTTAATGACTGAAAATTAAATCTGCAACAAGACGAAGAACTGCTTCTTGACAATGTTTTGACGCCATGGATACCAGGACAACTGAGAAAGGTTACAAAACAATGACAATTTAAAGATGGCTGCCTCTCAGTTCGGAGGGAAGCGGAAGACGACCGTAGAACACAGTATAAACGTTATTCTTCCGCTAGGCTGTCGAAGAATTTTCATAATTTGTAAACTGTATTGTCAAAATTATTTTTACAGCTTTTACAAACTGTTTTGTATATTTGTGTATCGCATAATCGTATTTTGCCTCAGTTATACTGTTTTATCCTCTTATTAAAAATGCCGGACAATATTTTTAATTCATTAGACCTGCACAAATTCTGGTTACTGCAGACTCGGATTTGTTCAAATATTAAAAACAAATGATTTTGAATGAAATATACTGTTGCTCTTGGGGCAAATTTAATGAACTGCGAAGCATTTTATGTTGAATTTATTTCAACAGCAAATCAATTCATCATCCCATGAAATTAATAAAAACCAGATTAAATTCTTAAATATCAAATTTAACACAAATTTTGAATTAGATAGAACAGAGCCAAATGAATTAAACTGCATTATCCATGAAATCAATAAAAACAAGATTAAATTCTTAAATATCTAATTTAATACAAATTTTGAATTAGGTAGAAAAGAGCCAAATAATGAATTAAACTGCATTATAAAGCTTTGTTTTCCTTCTATAACTTGTCAGTGCCCAGGACATAAAATTTTCTAACCTATGAGGTGACATAGAAACATTAGAGGTTATCTTAAAGATATTTCGAAATCAAGTTGTGGAGATGTACCAGCTATGTAATTAAATAAGTTTCGTTATTTTCATATTATGATAATTTCTCCTGTTCATCGTTCACAAACTATCATTCCTTTATACCTGTTTAGTGGAACTAGACCGGAATCAGTTCCTGTGTTTAAGTAGAATAGTGTTTACAAGTGTTGACGGTAAAATCTTCAATTTTTGTGGGAGATTTATTTTGGAGGATTTCATTTGTAATTAACAAATTCATATGACCATGCAATGTTGAATTAGCATAAGTGGATTTATCAAGTTATGTTTATCCATAAAAGCAAGACTTTACAGTAAATGAATCAAAGTTTAACTTTTTTATTTTTGATTTTAATTTGTTTTTATTTGAACACGTAAACGTTTTCCTAATTTTAATTACATATTTGCAATTCATGATAGTAATAATTATTATTATTAATTTCCTGAACGTAAATGTATGTTTAAGTGTATCATGTGTCTGAATAGTTCATATATAAATATGGTTATCTATTTACTACTATTTACCATGATTTTGACAGGGAAAAATAATCAAACAAAACTCTTACCAGAGTCCCGTAAATCCAGCTAGGTAGAGGTTTTTCGAACTTTATTGGATAATCCTCAAATATTTTCGTGTTTGTCTTCCACCAGTATTGGAAACCTGGGGCGTCATCATCGCCTGACCCGCCTCTTGTGAGGGGGGCTACTGTCACCACTAGTAGCAGGGTGAAGGAGAGAAGCATGTTCCTCATTGTGTGGTCGCGGTAATAATGATAAGTTATTTGGTAGCAATCAACCTCAGTATCATCTCAGATAGCAGTCACATGTTCAGTCATCGTATTTTGACCCTTTTATCGAATTAAATTTTTGTTTGGATATAGAAGTGTATACATGTATATAGCCGTACTTATCATGATTTTTAAAAATGAAACTAGCATGATATAATTAATATTTTGTGACTTTTATTTGTTCAAGTAAAACATCATTCAAAGACATCCATTCGTCATCACGACTGTTCCATCCGTCGAATACTGGACAGTGAGCCTAATATTGTATACTAAGGAGTCGGCCGAGGTAATTCAAACACGATCTAAATGGGGAGGCGCACTTGTTCCACAATTCAATCAATTATATAATTTTCTAACAATTTCAGAAAAAAAACGTAAAGTACAGTACGTATGGATAGTCGGAACGGTGCCAATATTAGAATAAATGAAACGTGAAATGCAGGTTACAACAATCATTCGGGATTAAAGTTCACCATCAGAACCCACCACTTGCAATTTCGAAGATAAAAAAATAACATGATACTATAAAACAGTTATAACACCATCATATACTTTGGTTACCAACAACGTTTTCACCTTTATTGGATAATAACAGTCAAGGTGGGATTTTGCTGAATCAGAAATTAATATTACAATTTAAAGTTTCCTAAATCTATGATTCACAAAATATTTACATGTTTTCATACATAGCCCGTTTTCATTTGTTTTTTCCTATTATAAGTGTCTTTATTCTTTCCTCAACTGGTTATGATGTTTGAAATATAAATAAGTAGATATATTCGATAAAATAATTCTAAATCAATTCATACAATTCTTTATGACTAATTATATCTAACATGTAGGTTTCTCACTACGATTTTGTTTGAAACACTTTTACACCCATGACAACGTAACACCTCATATCTATTTATAGGTAAATCATTTCTGATGATAACTGTCTATGAAACGTGAAATAAATTAAATATATTTATCATATTAAACAAAACGACACAACAAAATAATGAAATTTTATGTTTCAATAATGAATATTCATCTAACGCATACTTGAATGCTCCGGTGTGAGAAGGGGCATAAATATACGATATAAAGACTACAACATATTACACTCTCGCCATTGTATAGGAGATAAGTTATGGGTGGTAGTGGACAACCTATATAGCTACCTATGTCTATCCTATCCCGTCCTGAATCAATCACTGACACTGCTCTAACTACTTATTTCTCATAGGGACTTGTAAACAATCTAGATATGGGTAAATTATTTACACTTATATGACCTGGATAAGCTCGACCCTACTTCGGATAAACTCCTGTTTCAAGTACCAAAAGTCATTCGGTCATCATTACTATTTATGGAAAATCATTGTTCTCCATTGCTTAATGCAAATTATATTGTGAACATACCTCCTATAAGACTATTTAACATAGGTACAATGTAAACATCTAGTTAACCTCTTCAAATAGAAGCACCAATTAGGGACACCAGTTAAGTAAGAATGTTGATTTTAATGGATTTCTAATTAAATGTATCACGGGAAATAACGCATACAGTTTTATTCTTCAAGGTTCAAATGTTAAGGTAAGTGTATCCACCTATTTTACTTCTTCATTTCTTACAGAATGTTTATTATCCACTATACCTTGAATGAATGCATGTGTCGTGGTTTTAAGCTTATGATTAAAATTGTATTTAACAAATTCATATGATTACATTACACTTAGAGACCTTATCAATATGATGATACCATTTTGCTTTAGCCCTGACTTAATACTCGTTGAACTTTCCCCAGCCGTATATACGCTTTGATATGTCGAGTGATAATCTCTTTATGACCTCTGAAGGCAGCTGTTTTTCAGGGAATTTGCCATGTTGGGTAACATAAAAATGTATGAATTTGATCTTAACCGAATTTTCTTTCATATGATAAAATTCTCAGAAATGTTCAGTTGAAATAAAAACTACAAGACAAGTTCCATAAAATTTCATATGAAATGAAGCAAATTGAAGATAGCGAGGAGTAAAATTACACTGCTGTTACCAATCAATTGTAGCGTGGAACGTCTTACGGAGAAAAGGTGTCCTTTAGTAAATGACCCTCTAGGTAGCGCTAGGCTAAATAAAGTTAATGTTAGTCCTTGAGAAAAACTACAATTCAACACTTATTCCCCTTTGGGTCCCGCCTCTAAGGCCCCTAGGAACCGAAAACCAATCCTTACAGAAACCTTGTTCCCCTCCACACCTTCTGGCCAAATTTGGCAAAATTCTATCATTCCTACATTCTATTACTCCTTCGTTGACCTGCCCATCCCGCATGAGGTCGCCGAAACTCAACATTTATGCAAAATTGATTCCCATTCATCAAACAATGCTTCAAACGAAATGTGGGTAAAATCCAATAATTCCTACAGGAGGAGATTTTTTTTTTTTAATTTGATCTATTACCCATATTATACTGAATCCCACCCCTCACGCAACAGACGGCTGATTCCTACTATTTATACCAGATTGATTCCCCTTCCTAAAACAATGCCTCAGACCAAATTTGGGTAAAATCCAATCAATCTTAAAGGGGAAGTAGGATTTAAAACTTTTCCCTTTTGCGTCCCGCCCTATAGGCCTCCGGGTGCCAAGGCCCACCATTTAAACAAAATGTATATCACTTTTTATAAGGATTCTTCTGACCAATTTTTATCAAAATCCTCAAATTCGTATATGACTAGTATCGATTTGTATGAAAACGTTGACGGACGGACGCAACGTTGTCATAAGTTTACTTGGCTGACCTAACATTTAGCGGTGAGTTACTGATGCCCCTGTTTTATGCAGATAGAGACAACGTAAATACAAACAGTGTCACGGACACGTAACCATGGATCAAGGTAATTTATTCACGATAAGATAATGTGTATTACAGGCGCCCCTACAACACAATGCTGATAATATATAGAAACAATTCTGCAATACTTTTCATCACACTACTATAAAAAAGTTACATTTAACAGGTAAGTAAAAGGACAAAATCAGAATTGCCTGTACCATAAAGTAACGCCATTGTCAATCATTGCGACTTTAGAGTAGATTTCTGAGTGATGCAGTCAATACAAAATGTCCAATGATATATATTACAGGAGTGACACTTAAGCAAAGCTATACATGAGCGAAGTCAATGGGTAATAGTCGGATAATGTAGTAAATATGTTTGTGTTAGCATGGTAACCCAGCTCAGAGACTGCAGCTTGTGATTTGTTGTACATATCTTATAAACAAAAAACAACAAAGAAATGTTGTCAAATGGTCATTTATTAAATGACAGTAACATTTCAAATACACCCATTATATCAATCAATGTTGTTATATAATATATAGATCTGAATGACATTAACTTCAGTTTATGTGTACAACAGAAAGATGGGGTACAAATTATCCGCATACAAACATAAGTTTAAATAACACAAAAACATGGATAGATAAGCTGGCTCAAGACAAAATGTGGTAGTGTGGTAAGGGTGGGACTTCGAAAGCAGCATAAAAAAATGATGAAGATATGACGCTGTCAAAATCACGAAGAGGTGCGCGCCACGCTGATTGGTCAATCCAGGCCCTGACCGCACAGCATTGCGACTACTGCCGCTGATCACGTGAAAAGCCCCTGCTGACTGGTCAAGCTAAAACCGTGACCGCATAGCGAGTTGACCAACACAGCCCTCGCTAAGACGTGCACACATAACATCCAAACAACAAGAGATATAAATTAAATAGGGTAACAGATGGTCACCAGGTGGTCAGAGTTCAAGATCTTAATCCAACTAACAAAATCATGCAAGAGCCAACTTACATAACATTATAATGTGAAGAAAATCTGCAGGATTATGATAAATATACATATATATATATACAGGAATATATAAAGTAACCATCTAACACAATTGTATTTATTTTATGATATAAATTTTATTTATCATACAACGGATAACATGAATAAGGAATACAAGGATCACTTGAATATCAAAGAAATGCATCTGTTGAATGTAGTCTGAGTGGACAGTTCCAGCATCATACACTATCTACTCTATCAAAAATATTTGGTAATGTTCCCAAAGTCAATAAGAAATTTAAACATATTACTCTTGTCAATCAGCTAGTATAATATGATCTTCTTGTTATTTCAGAGTTACTTATTTAGCTAAAAAGACATTCGACATGAGTTTTTCAATATGAACAGTTGATGCAATATTCTAAGCAAATAAACACTGAAAACAGCATCCTGAACCGGGGTCACAAAAATTAACGCCTTAAATTGTTAAGATCAAAACTGGCCATTGTAACCTTTTAATATTTACTGCATCAACACCTTGAGTTTTCGCAAGTTTACACGATTGAAGATTACTGACCAGGAATAATGTTGGTGTATATATAACACTTTCGTATCTGAAGGGAAATATTGTGAACAATTAGGTAATTTGATACCTTATTTTTCAGGATATGTTAGTCATTTTCACACATTTGGATTTATGATGGCGTCCTCATGGTTTTATTTACTTTGTGTGGAATTTTCACTCAAATACTATATCTACATCGTATCCTTGCATTTTTTCTTTATAAATAAGATCAAAATGTTGGCTTTGTTCTGGCGTAAACCATCTCTTCCAGTCCCCTATCTCACCTAAAGAAGAAAATAGATAACAAGAACAAACGTCGATGGATAAATAGTAAAATAGGTTCGACTATGGGGATTAGAAAAATCAAATGATTAGTTTGATACTCAAATAATTATTACGAAAAGATGGGTCACTATTTATAAAAGGACTTCATATGGGTTTATTACCAAGTCGAAATCTCCCTCGACGATTTTGAGGAGGAATATCAAGGAAAAATACCTTTCTGTGAAATTACTTTATATCTTGATAATTAATTCGTAAAAACGTTTCTATGTAAAATTATGTAACTTTGAAATCGATCACAATATACTCATAGGTAAGATGAAACTGGTCAATACTTACTTCAAAATGTTTACCGATCTTTTAAATCATATTTTGAAATCTTTCTCGCATATTAGCTTATTAGCACTCACGTTATACTTCTTACTTGAAACAATATATATTTATGATAGATCTATACATGATACTGACCTTTCCTGTACACAGGAAGAACCCCGTCTTCACTAAAATCTTTGAATTCCTGTATGCTTTTTGATTCTTCCTTGTGCTTTTGTTTCATTGTTGTGAAGTCCGTGCAAGCCATCACCTTTTTGCAGAAATCCTTATCGCTAGTAATTCCAAGAAATTCCTGAACTCTTTCCAGATTTGAAAGTGTATTCTGCAACATTGATTAGTAATGTGAAACTGTACTCTATCAATCGCTCTGAATACATGTTCGATGCAGATATATCTATAGTGATGAATGAAAAATGTCAGTATTCAAGAACCTATAAGAAGTGTCTGTATAGCTATAATGATAAATGAAAGTAAAAGCAAACATTCTATGTGTATTGCTAGCTAATCAGATAAAAAGAAACAGGCCATGCATCTTAGTAGACGTGACCAATAGACTAGTTATACTGTTGTAAGTATGGCACATATAACTTTTTTACAACACCACGTGGAAATATTGTTACAAGGAAAATTGTACAAATTACACACAAGTGAATATCACCTTTAAATACAACCTTTTAATCCAAAAGAAATTAAAAAAATTGATAACTTAGAAAAATAGATATCAAGAGATTTTTTTATGCATCTCATATTCCGTTAATCTTATTTGAGTAGTAATATCTATATTGATTATTTACCTACTATGGATATCACAGGTCTACTTACATGGTCTTATCTTTGTCTTCCTACTTACCCTTTTCAGATCTTCATAGTAAAGCATAAGAGTCCTCATCTTTGGGTACTTCTTTTTAATATCCAGCCAGTCTTTGATGACAGCAAACCAATTTCCAAAGAAAACTACAATATAATGTAAATAGTTCTTTATCAATTTAATGGCATTTGATATTGTTATACCCGTATGCCCGTTAGTTTATGTATATAGTGCACATTACAAAATCTTAAATGGACATTATCAAAAAAGTGTCATTGTTCAGATAACATAATATCTTACGAGTAAATATCAGTTGCCCATGTTTTACGTATAATATTATATTTGTTGTGTGTCAGTTGCCTGTACTCTTAATGACATACTTTCATAGCAAGAAGTTTGTCATACATTCTGATAATGCAGGAATGTATTATAATGTGCTTGACATAATCGTGCATTGACTATTATAAAGCGTTATGATAATGGAATAACATACATTCATCCTTTAGAAAGAAATTTAGAAATCCATCGAAGCCCCCAGTGAATCCAACATTCTTTAAAGAGGTCAAAAAGCAATAGTAAGAGACAGCAGCGTCTTTAGGATTCCGGATTATGTTGACAACCGTGCCAATGCCGTTCTTCATGTCATCAGGAAGCAAATCTAACTCTAGATGAGTTGCAAACAGCCTTGGAGATTGCATATTGTTTATGACATCAATATCGAAAAACTCCAGATACACCGGAGTACCGGCATATGTGAGGTTTCCGGTGAGAAACATACGTAATATGTTGTACATCCAGTGTGTTCCTAGAAGATACAAGATATTTAATAATGCATTTTACATAAAGCTTTCCTGACAGAATTGTTATAGATCAAATGCTATGTTTTAGAAAAAAGAACGTTGGATGTTTAAGAATTTCAAAAATATATTATCAAATAAAACAGTTATAGGTAATATTTTTAAGTCAAATTGTTTCTGCTAATCAAACATTCCTATTTTTGAAACTATTCAACATGTGGCAAATGGCGTGATGGACAACTCAATCATATGGTGGTGATTAAAGTGGTAAAGAGTTTTCCGTTCAATTCTGTGCTGTGAATATACACAATGTGTAACAATAGAGTGATCATATTAGCTTCAGGATGCGCCAGCATAAATACTAAAGGTTCATACCGCATTTGGGGTAAGTATACAGCAACACATCATCCTGTCGACATTTAAGTTGGGCAGTGTTGATTACCAAGTCCCGGATGTTACTCGAGATAACGGGAGGAAATACAAAGCCCTTGTATAGTGAATACTGGATGGTATTGCCACGCTCATCCTTTCTTTCTACCTTCTCAATCACATCCATTTTATGATTCCTCTTTGCTAGATATAAAAATAGTGTTTCAGGTACAATCTAGACATTAATTTTGTCAGTATCATATTTAAGCATTGAACAGTTACCAAATGGTAGTATACAGTCGATATGACAACAATTTGGGATGTATACTTACATTCTGTGTTGTATTTGCCTACAAGTCGTTAGTGCATCAAATTGTAGTATATGAGTCTATATACTACGATCTACAGTGATGAGGCCAATGTATCAATACATCTGATAGTGTCATATATACACATATACCCTTCAGTTCAGGTTTCTGATGGGTTGGGAAAACATATAGAAGTTATAAGAATACATGGATGTCGACACAGTAGTTTTATTGTCTAAATAAGATTTTCACAATGTACAAACACCATTACCATATATAGTTACTTACGTATACTCACACGTACATTGAAAGGTGAATGTAATGGAGCATTTCTTATTTTAAGAAATGATTCGTTATAAAAGTGATAAGCAGAGCACCGATCATAGCGAAGGTAACTAAACGCGGATTTCAGTCTCCATACGTTTGAGATGTAATAAAGCCTCACCAATCACCGTAGTGTGTCTGTACGTTAGAGCGACCTTTTCTCTTCATGTATTATATACATCGTGTGAATTAAACTTATCAATATGATACAATGTCAGAAAATTACTTCCTTTAGAATTAAGCAACCAATGTCCCTTTACCTATACGATTCGACAGACGTATAGGTTACCAGCTTATTTTTGAGAACTAACAATATTCTATCCAGATTTATGCGTTTGTAATTTAGCTCGCACAACCTGGTAACAAACTAGCAAGCATCTTCTCCTTGTTACAAAACACTTTAACCAGAGTGATAACGTATTATCTCGTCATGATTAACTGGACTTACCTATGTAGTATTTTGTTGTAGGTCTTAATCGCTGACAATGACGACCAATGCTGTCCTGCATAACATCAAACACTCTCTTACATTGTAACACATACACCGAATTACGTCATACACGTTCGTTATAAAATTTAGAGCACGGACAGGACAATAAGAAATGTAAATAAGATCGGAATCAGTTGAATCTTAAATATCCCCATGCATAAGCAAACGTGGTACACCACGTGGTCGCTTCGGGTTACAGTCACGATTGATCTTTCCCTTGGTTCAGATTAAGACAATTTCAATTATTCGTATTTCTTTTACTGAAGGGTCGTATTAATGATAATTATATTGTTAATCAAACATGATAGAACTTGGACTAAATACTTAACCATGAACTGCCTAGATGACATAAGAATGTGTTAGTGTGGTCTGTTTACACTGATTAGACTGTTAATCCGCGGAACACAGGCTATTCACAACAGTTTAAGAATATGTGCACAAACTCCCAAATAAAACATGCATAAATATATATATATATATTATATATTGTAACGTGTGCGGGGTCTGCCCTAGTTGGTAGCGCTGGCAGAACGGGCCCCGAAACACGCCACGTTTCCGTGCCCTACTATGGACACTAGTGGGTGGGATCTTTTAGGAATGATGGCCCGGCCGAGCCAAAGATGACCAGGAGACAGTTATCAGTTTATTGAGCAAGGAACAGCACCCCAGGTACAATTGCCCCTACCGGCGGCGATACGCTAAGTTTGGAAAAGGCTATTGGCTGACAGTCACAGCCCGGAAAGCAGGATATCGACTGCCTGGGCGCAGCCCCTCTCTAGATACCGGCAGGGTATGGCAGTCCAAGGCTCCAGCTTACAGCTGTGTAAAGTGGATCAGCCGATCCACGTACTACACAGAGTAGCCGTGCTTCCAACACGTGACCTGGTTGCCAGAGTTGAAGCCCACAGACCACCATACGGCCGCCGTCTTATACAGCAATACGACGATTACTCTAACTTTATTAACTTTACAGCCCTGTCCAAACTTGTACAAAAAGACCTAACATTAACCGAATGCTTAATTATGTAAGAGGTGCATACGCTTATCATTCTGAAATAACTACACCTAAATTATACCAAAAGATTATCCAGTAATTAACAATTAACTATCTAAATGACAACATAACAATGGAAATAACTCTTACCTATTATTAAAACAGAGACAATGTGTACAGAGGCATAACGTTACAATATATATATTTTACAGTTAAAAAAAAATTCAAATCAACACGACAAATGTATTCCGCTAACGTTTTCAGGCCTAACGGCCAACTCAAGCAGCAAAGGACGCTATTCCTTTACTTCAAAAATGCGAAAAAATGCGGAATTTGATTCAAGCATCGGTAATTCTACAGAGTAAACGGCAACCAGCCAATCTCAAAAGGGTTCTTACTAGAGCCAAATTTGATAATTCCGGACAACAAAGTTTTACTGTTTCCAAATGTGAAGACTTAAGATGTGGAACATGCAATTACATACGTGTCGGCAATCATCTGACTCTACAAAATGGAAAAACAATAAAATCAAACAATAATATAAACTGCAAAAGTAAGAATTTAAACATATGTAATAGTCTGTTCAACCTGCAAGGAACACTACATCGGCCAAACAGGAAATGCACTTAGTGAGAGAGTGCGGTCCACAAACAACAAAGACGCACACTAGAGACACGGAAAATACCACTTAAATGTTAGATATAGATACACATACATATTTGTCTGTCTCTAAAAATAAGAATCTTGTGATTTACATAATGCCGGTAATACCTACACATACCTATTTGTCTGTCTCTAAAAATAAGAATCTTGTGATTTACATAATGCCGGTAATACCTACACATACCTATTTGTCTGTCTTTAAAAATAACAGACTATTGAATCCCATAATACCAGTATGTATTTTCAAAACGTAGGCCATTGGTAAAGTGTAACTTGTGATTACTTCGAATCACAAAGAAATCACAAAGAAATCACAAAGGTAAGTAATATCTATCTAGATGTGCTTTATAACTAAACTTTGGTCCTCTGGTTACTTTGGCGGAGCGTTGAACATACCAAATTTGCTTTGTTGATAGGGTCGACTGTGTTTCTGTTAAGCTTTATTTGTTGTTCTATATGACGGTTGTACATGAAGAATATCGATTAAATGTTAAATCAATGTTAAACTGTAACTACGATATAGTATGTAATTAAACTGAAGGAAACGTTATACCAATGCGGACATAACATACTGTGTGAAGCTACACACGGAAGGGGAGGGGTTCACATATAATTGATGGCATTGAATCACTGTGGTTCATGACTATATTATCAACCATAACATAATTACCAATGGATTGCGTGTACGTTGGGAACCAAATAAAAGATAGAAATCTGGCGTGGCAGAGTCTAGATTGCGTTTATAAATCAAATGTCAACTGGCAGAGGTTGTTCTTACAATCTTTATAAAGGAAATGAAAATCTACTTATTTCTTCTGTCGTATAAATTTCACAAATAATCTATTTACGTAATAAACATATTTATTTTGCTTGATTTATACCGAGTCTATCTTAAATACTGAAAAATTGGTCATTTGCAGAGTGTAACATGTCTATATCATTGTTGTTCTATTACTGAAAGGATGTATCTAATTTGTCTTGCACTTTTTCAATATTGATGTTTCTTACAGAGTATGTAGTAGATTATAATTACATTACAACAAACTTAATCGAAGTTACTAAAGCAATACGACACACTGTATGCAGTGTAAATGATATATTTATCATAAAGGGATTTCAATATGAGTTATCCATATTAATAGAACACATATGTAATAATCCGAAATGCGTCAACAACACAATGTCTACTGTTTGAGGTATATCGTTGACACTATGTGACAATACTATATACGTTAAAGGTGAATAACCAAGATAATGAAAGTCAGCACGAGGTCAAATGACCCCATCCAGCTTGATTCACTAACATAGATGAGGTGAGAGACTTGGAAGCAAGATAGCCTCAGATGGTAACTCCGAGTTAGAGGTGAAAACCCGTATTGCAAAGACCAGAGGAGTGTTTGCATATTAAACACCACCAATCTGAAGATATCGGGGTCCATCTCTATTGTGCAGAATCACGGAGCATAACCTACAGCATCACTGACCAGCTGGATGTCTTCTTAACAAGATTTCAACATAGAATCTTGAGAATATCCTGGCCTCATACTAATTCCAATGCAGAATTATATAGGGGAACCAACACTGTACTCCGTCACAGGAAATAAAGCACAGAAGATGGCGGTGAATTGGATATGTCTACAAGATGCACCCAGAATTCCATCACAAGGGAAACAATGAGATGGACATCATCTGGCAAGGTGGAAGAGAGGAAGACCCCAGGAAACATGGAGGCGGTCAAGCGAGAAGGAAATCAAAGCAACAGGATGGACGTGGGGACAACTTAAACGATGGTCGCAGGACAGAATATACTGGACGTATCTAGTGATGGCATTTTGTGCGACACCACACGAAGAAGAGTAATCGAATCGATTGTTTGATACAGTCAGATTCTGAACATATTCAGGAGAAAATCTGTCTCACACATCTTATTGTTGCAAAGATATATATATATATCAGTCTCTTTTATTGTGAAAATAAATCCAAAAGGTTGTTAATATGACTAAAGGAAGATGATGATTGATTATGTTTATTTTTTATTTACCAACCTTTCACAATAAATATGAAATTCCTGTTAACCTTCAGGGCTTGAGGATTGAGGATATATTGGAAGCATCAGTGTTGTCATTAAAATACTTTTTGATAATCTTATACGGAAAGGCACCTCATTATCAAATATATTGGAAGGAAATCCCCCTTTTTTCTGGCCAGCTGCTTCCTGTTAAGTAGTTAAATAGTAGTGTTCCACAGCGCCATTTCCCAAACTATAGGCCTTCTGCGCTTAGATCAGCAGATCATGAGAAAGTCAGACAAATGCCTTATTCAGTTTGGCGGAGACATTTTCATAGTTGCCGATTATCGACAGTGCTACCTGTGTCATGCAAATTATGGTCGCAAGGCTGATAGAATTTAAAATGTTGTTAAATATTTACCCGGCTGATCACTAGGAGCTCTCTCGAATGCTTTGGATATAAAAGCACAACACGGAAATACCAATGAGCGAACATAACCACAATCCAAATTTGAATTTAATAACGCCAAGGGCAAAATATGAACAAAAGTTTTATACACGCAGACTCCAGAAAAAGTTCATGAAGAACAAAAGACTAGGTGTTCCGGAAGAGCATCTTCTGCTTTATCGACGGCTCTAACCAAGTGAACATTGGTCAGTCAAAGTAATGTCATGTTCTCAAACAACGATAAACAACAACGAAACCAACAGGCAAACTAACAAGCATCAAACACTCTCTTTGGGATCACTGCGAGGAACGACTTCCCAATACAAGGTAAGGTACATAATGACGTACGATTCAGTTCTGAATTCCACATACTAATGAGGATCGTACATGTCCAGCTTCATATTGTAAAAAGAAAAAGAATCTTTCAATGAGACTACTATGACGACCGACTTCCCAATACAAGGTAAGATACTTACTGGGCTAGAGTTCTGAAAGCAGTTTTTTCTTTAACACTGGAAAAAACACCTGAGTCTCTTTAATCCTACTTGGAAATGAATTTCCCCTCTTGCAATGAAGATAAGATTACACAAAGTGAACTTCACTTGATCATAGCATGTTCTTAGTTGTTTAGAATAAATCCCATCTATACCTTTTGCTTTCTTGCAGAAGAATTTCTCAATAAATATAGATGTTACAGATTGAAATTCAAATTGTGCATTATTTGGTGTGTTATGTCTAATATCGGCAAGAATCAGTTCTTTAAAACACTATTTATCATTGTCAATAGTTCAGGTACATTTATATTCAAACCTTTAAAATGATTACTGGCTGTCACATTAAATTTATTTAATTCTTAAGGAATAAGTTGCTGTGCTCAGTCTAAAATTTATGTGTTATTCTGATCTTTGAAACCTATCAAAGAATGTTTTGCAAGCATATTCATGATAAGCTTGCAAAAAGGTAATTCTTTCATAACAGCATGGAACTAAAAATAGTCCTGTCAAATCTTAGTTGATTTATTTTTAATTAATACTGAGGACCCTTTGGCGGATTGGCCTAGTAGACAAGAATGGACAACTAAAATATTGAAAATAAGAAAGTTCACAACAGATAACAAACGCAAAAAACGATAGAAGAGTTTGGGAGAAAGGAGGAATACAAAATTATTTCATTAGCTGCTTTTACCGTTTCCCAATTTTTAACATCTTTAAATGTTGTATTGTGCTTTGACTACCAGATAATGAGTCAAACATCATGAATTAATCACATATTTATTATGCTACATATAGATACTAGCGGAACTAAAGCAACTGAACATAGGTATACTATACTATAACTTAGAAGGTATATAAGAAATCACCAAAACATTGTCAACATGGTTTTATCTTCCCTTTATTAACACCAGTTCAGTTGATATGGTTATTGCATTAGCAGCGTCATGAATAGAGATCAGTTTTCACAGATGTTCTCTAAACAAAATTCAGATCATCAATACCGTATACGTCCCCCATTGGAATGATAGATGCTTAACAACGACGCCTCATTGCTGCGATAAGTATGCTGAAAATGCCTTTAGAATATCATTCCATAATATCACAAGCACACTTGATTGGTCAAGTAAAGTCAATGACTGATTTTGGAGGCGACGCAGGCTGCATCTCATTCTAAACGTGTTCTATAGACGACATATTTAGAGACGGGAGAGCGTTATCCTGTTGTAGCGTGTCGTTACGTTGCATCACAAATGGAAGGATGAGAGGCCGGATGATTTTGTCACGGTATCTGATGCCTGTAAGTGTACCGTCCACAACCATAAGAGCTGTTCTGCCATCCCACACCAAGACACTACCATCACACAACTGTCATGAAAAAGTTCAGCAACACTAAGATACACTATAGAACGACTGTCGAGAGGAAACCTGGACTCATCCGTGAAAAGAGCACGTGACCAGTCCTGCCGCGTTAAGAGTATGTGTCGTTTACACCAGGCTAAACGTCCTACACGATGGCGTTGCTGACGGTACATGATCGATTGCTTGAACGAGGCATACTTCCACAACGTCGGGAACTTTTTTTTTGAAGGTCAGGAATATTTATCGCCGTAAAAGAATCAGTTCTGAGTCGTTCACGGTGATATACGTATCCTGGCGATACGACGTTACGCGTGTACGTCCTGACCGAGGCAGGTCTCTTGTTGCCCAATACTGTTGGTACCGTCTTTATAACATTTCGGTACACATCAAATTGTCTGACAACGTCAGTATGACGTACACCAGCTTCGATCATGTATACAGCGAGTCATCTGCCACTTTTTATTCAATTTTGGTATGACGTATCAAGGACTGATTTTACAAAGTTATGCTAGTTTTGTGTGTTACAGGTATTTACACTATGTTTTTACAAAGTGTTTACGATTGAATGCTGGCCGAAACGTCAAAACAAAGACATGTAGAAAATCTTAAGTTTTAAGAAGATAGTTTAAGAATGGTCTTATCTTGTACATATTCAAAAGGAATTCTGTTTACAATCTTTAAAAACCTAACAAGCCATATATATAGTCGTATTTTTAATTTTAAAAAAAACTGGCCAAAAAAGAAAGTAAAAACGAAGACGTGAAAAAATCGTGTAGATTTATGGCACTGAATCACATTTTTTCAAAGGCTATAACGAGTTATTAATTACATACTCAATTATGTTAAATATAGATACACATACTTATTTGCCTGTCTCTAAAAATAAGAATCTTGTGAATTACATTATGTCGGTAATAAATACACATACCTATTTGTCTGTCTTTAAAAATAACAGACTATTGAATTCCATAATACCAGTATGTATTTTCAAAACGTAGGCCATTGGTAAAGTGTAACTTGTGATTACTTCGAATCACAAAGAAATCACAAAGAAATCACAAAGGTAAGTAATATCTATCTAGATGTGCTTTATAACTAAACTTTGGTCCTCTGGTTACTTTGGCGGAGCGTTGAACATACCAAATTTGCTTTGTTGATAGGGTCGACTGTGTTTCTGTTAAGCTTTATTTGTTGTTCTATATGACGGTTGTACATGAAGAATATCGATTAAATGTTAAATCAATGCTAAACTGTAACTACGATATAGTATGTAATTAAACTGAAAGAAACATTATACCAATGAGGACTTAACATACTGTGTGAAGCTTAACAAGGGAACGGGTTCAGTTTACGATTGATGGCATTGAATCACTGTGGTTCATGACTATATTATCAACCATAACATAATTACCAATGGATTGCGTATGCGTTGGGAGGAAAATAAAACATAGAAAGCTGTCCTGGCATAGAAGTATCGTCTATTTTGTGGTCTTACGTTGATACTTAGCAGCCGTTGTTAGGTGAGATTTAATTCAACGAAAATAATGTTAACAATGGTCACCATTGGCTGTCTATATAAGTTTTCTTACGTCAATTGCTATATTGGGTATTCCTCTTTATACGATAAGCAATGAAATGGGCATAGTCAAGATTGCATTTAGAAATCAAATGTCTACATGTTTCGTTCAAAAATAATTTTTAATATTGGCTTTATACTTCTGTAAGTCATAGCAATCTTTCATATTGTTGATTAAAGCATTTACATTTAAAGCCATGTTAAGACATCTGTTTCTTGAAAAATATTTTGTTTAATGATAAGAATGTTTATATTATCAACAGTTAAATTAAGACTTCGTTCATGAATACACCCGAATATGAGGATTGTATTTGATAATGTTTTTAAAAACACATCCATATTGATTTTGTCTTCCAAAATTATTTTCCATTTCGATTCGCTGCTGTACAGTCTCCTAACACATCAGGTTCAGAGCGTTAATCCACTATCTCTATATTTTTGAACAACAACACTTCTTTTAATTTCATCTGTTTTACTGTTAAATAGAAAATTTAGAAAAAGTATGGAATTAATTTCTTTAATCACCTTTTCACTGGGGTTTTGGAAAGGATATAAACAAATGATTGAAGTGGGATATCAATAATGATTTAATAATATGAATTTTACCAATAGGAGTTAATTTTCTTTGTGTTCCAATATTGGTTTTTTTTTTTTTTTTTTTATTTCACAATTTTAATCTTTTTAATCAAAATTCGGTTCGAGAATATTGTTTTAGTTTACATGAAATTCTCAACCATGTATTGTAAATTTATTTTTCCCTATTGCAGATTAAACTCTGGAAGCATTTAATCTTTATTGTACGTCTTGCTACCAATCCAAATTATTTCAGTTTTATCAGCATTTATTTTTAAACCGGATATATTTGCAAAACTGTTTAATACAATGAGAGCTTCATGAAGTGATGTCTCTGATCCATATAGCGCATATTGAGATATTAGGTTGTCGAAATTAATATGACTATTTTTCCTCGAATGTATAGCTATAATCACTGCACACATAATAAAGATATATTCACCTGGAGGACTTGGTCTTTTAATTTCCAAAAAAAACGGATAAGTTCCCTCCCTGATTAATTATAGATGAAACATTTTATTTAATGTAATAACCACCTTAAAATATCTTTTCCAAAACCATAAAAATTCAAAACTTTTCTAATGTAATTTAATAAATAATATAGAGAGTCGAATGGGTTTTTTTCAAAATCTATCATCAAAATCATACCAGGTATATCATTTTCTTCCGTAAATTTCATAATATTATATAACAAACGTGTATGCTTCCAGTATACCTTGCAGATAAAAACTGATCGTAACTTATGATTGTATTAAGAACTTTTTAATTCTGTATAACCCCTGAGATAACCCCTGATGTTTTATGTGATATATTCAGTAATAATATTGGACGCCAGTTCTTTTAGATAATGTATTGGTTTATCACTTTTTGGAATGCATGCCATAACTCCTTGCTGTTGAGCTACTGAAAAAGGGATGTTGGCGCCCACCATTGTTCGATCTTTATATGCTATTTAAGCGTTTGATCTTTTCCCTTTTTCCCTTCTTTTCTCTTCTCTGTTTTTGCTCTTAATGATGAGACATTGATCATTACTTTTCAGAAATAGCGATGATAATATTTACCTGCAAAATTCAAAATGGCCGTCTGGAAGCCATTTTGTTTCTTCTGATCAGTCCCAAAATCAAAGGAGAAACCAAAGAGAACAAACGTATGAAAATTTTAGAGATATCTATTCAATACTTCTTAAGAAATAGCAATAACAATGTTTATTAGGCAAAATCCAAGATGGTCGCATGTGGACCATATTGTTTTGCTTATCAGTACTAAAATCAAACAGGCATAAGTAGGGATCAAAGAAAGCATACACATGAACTTTGAGAAAGATCTATGCTGTCGTTCTCAAGAAATAGCCACAATAAACTTTCAAAGTCAAAATCTAAGATGAGCGTCTGTCGGTCAATTTGTTTTTCTGATCAGTCCCAAAATAAGTGGGCACAACTAGGGACCAAAAGGACCCTTAAATGAATTTGAGAAAAATCTATGCAGAAGTTCTTACGAAATAGCGATAACAAACTTTCAAAGTCAAAGCCCAAGATGGCGCCTGTCAGCCATTGTATTGTATTGTGCAATTGCTCCTTCACTATCCAAAGTTCAGTATGGATATCTTCCTGTGATGATGCTGCATCTTTACTCAGGTTTGGGTCCTTGGTGGTAGTACATATACTGGCTCTCTGAGAGGGCCTCCTAGGGGTGTATTTTGCTGGTACCACTCATTTTAGTCAATATTGCTACGACTCTTGTTATATATAAATTCCTGTAACCCCGATGTACCTCAAAAAAGTCAGTGCCAGGTTACAAAGGAAATACTGTAAAAAACACTGTAAAGTTCTGCAAACATGTTACAGCCAATGCAAGGAAAACACTAAGCTGAACATTACAATAAATCTTAGTGCATTTCCTAATGAAACATGCTAAACTAACATCAAGATCGTCAGAGACAAAAACCTACACTCCACACCGGTGGGCAGTCATCTTAATCATCCAATGATGGGTATACTTATACTTGAAATATTTGATAAATAGCATGTTTTGTCTTTGGAATTTCTCCATCTGAGAACCACATCAGTGTCAATAGAATTGAAGCCATGATAACGATGCTGTTATAAGACATTCACACTTAGAGAGAAATACGTGTAATTTGAACCTGTTTTCGACTTTTTTCGTGTTCTTCGTCATTATTAGGATCACTATGATACTATTAGTATTTCATTGATTATCTCAAATTCGAACAGATCACTTCAAGTAGCGATTATATATCGTAAGCCTTAAACACATAGCTTTAACCGTATAATGATCACAAGTAAACTGGACTCTAATAAAAAGCGTAAAGGTTTTTTTATCCTATGATGACACTTAAAATTATCTGAATTATTACGTTGATATTACTTGGTTACATGGAATATATAAACGCTTTACATCAGTCAACAGATTCTGCGGTCACTCAGCCTATGTATGGCTGCACATATTATGCCATTCAAAAACATTAGGTTTTATATGGGTTCATAGGACGATTTGTGGGTCATTGAGGAAGAGAACTCAATGTCAGAAGTCCATACAAACTCAAAAAACTTCGCCTGACACTGTCACTTAACCAAATTCAAAGATTCAAAGTTATCCTCTATGATTTGATTTTGTTTATTCAATATCCTCACGTTCAAAATAAAAATTGTATTTAATGATAACCGTCTGTTAAACAAATATTATTGACAGGAGATCGAATTGGCATAAAATTGAACCAATGCTTATTAAACATAATCATAGATAAATATCATGCTATGTCTCATGTAAATATCTTAGTTGTGCATAAAAACAACAAACTTAATTCCCCCATACCTCTAATTAATGTAACTGGCGGGGTTTCCTCTTTTAGTCTTTATTTCGTTTTCCTCCCAGCGTCTTTTCCCGGGCGACGAAGCGAAATGTCAGGTATACGCCAACATACAAATATGTCAATTGCAATAGTTGTAGAAGGACAGGTGACAATATTGGATTGGTGATTTTTTATCATATAGAATTATAGCATAGTCACTTCATTTTTCTTCTAAGAAACATTTAAACAGTTGATATGTTGGATTAGCAAACCAGTCTACTAGTGTCTGTGTTTAAATAATAACAAATCCAAAGAAAATGACGCTCACGCGGATATGAGAAATTCATTGCGACTTTTTAAAACAAACCACTAAATTATCATTGGTGAAAAATCATGCCAATGACCAGATTTTTTTCAACTCCAACAAACAGCGTTTGATTCAGTGACGGAAGAGAATGCAGACATATCTTGCACGATATGTATACCTCTAAATGATTTTTATAACCTGATCATGAAATAATATGTGAATACAATAAAAAAAATCTTCAGTCATTGAAAATATGTCAAAATAAAGTTGATTAAAAACGATAAAGGTTTGACTTTGTTTCTCCTCTCGAGATATGGAGCTGAACAGACATATGCTATTTACTTCTTATAAATTACACCATTGACAAATATCACGGATTCTTTGTTAATATCATGAATTTCAATGGCGGTCATCTTGTACTAATACTTAATTTTGCTACAAGAGTGATATGTTGACTTTCGATGGATAATGTCAACTAAACACTACTTTTTCTTGTGTTTGCGGCTTTCATGGATATTTTATTTAATTTGTCTTTTATATTATTAAAGCTTCAGTTTCTTAAAGTTTCATTTATCTCTGTATGTTAAGGAAATACTCATATAGCATTGTTGAGCTGAAAAATTACTATACTTAACAAATTATAAAACAAGGCTTTCAAGATTTGTTGCGAAATATGTTTAATGAGGGGCCAATTAGTTGAGTAGGGTGTCTGCTTATGGACATTTCAATGCCGACCAAACCGTTATCGTTCAGTGAATTTACGTGACGTATAAGACATGCACATGATATCTGTATTATCAACCCATGTTTGATGTGTAGTACGGTAATTAATAATACCATTTGTAACTGAAAACGAGGTGAGCAATGCGACTTTCATATATGGCTTGTGTAAATATGCTTACTTCATAGCGTTGCTATTTTAACACATGGACTTAGAACTGCGACGAGTTTAGCCCTGCTTTTTATCATGATGTATAATATAAATAGAATGAGAGTTAGTGTAAGACAAAAAAGATATGACTTAATGATACGAATTTTACAAGAGCTTGCGTGAAGCAGAAGATATCGATGGAAATTTTATGTATCATCGATTCAGGTCATTCTTTTCCGTTTTAACGAAGGTCTTTGTTTAACTTTCAATTTGCAGTTTAAAATCTGATTTGCAATTGTCAACTACATGGCGAAAACGAAACCGAAACAAAGCAGGAAACGTAAAGATAAAACAGGTAAGTGTTCGGCTTTCAGGTCAGATGAAGCATTGGGGGAATTTACGGAATGGAAGAAGTAGTTGCTATCGAAAGTATTGAAAAGATATTATGTTAAAGGTAATTTCCGGTTTTCGGTAGGGATCAAAGTTTAAAAGTGCTGTTTTGGGTAACAATCTGTTAAAGTCTTCTTCCCAAGTTCAACTAGTTCTACAGTCTTTCTATTTGATATCTAAGATGCGAAGATAATTAGCTATCAAAGTTGCGAAAATGAAATACCTTGAGCAAGTTTCAAGGTCAAAGGCATAAGTCAATAGTATTTGGTCAGTAATATACTACGATCAGATAGTATCAAATGAAGTAATGAAATAAAAAATAATGGGTCAAATGTTAATTTCTGATTTTTGGTGGTTGTCAAATCTACAAAGTGCTTTTTCCGGAAAACACAAATAAAAAATTGCAATGTGTAGGGCCTTAATATGTAATAAATGAAGTGTTCCGAATATTTGCTATCAAGTTTGTGGAAATTATTAAACTTTTTTCTACGCGGTGTAATATAGGGGAAAGCTCGTCAAATTGTCAGCCAACTATTTCTAGTTATCCTTGTACTTTTTTCATGAGTCTCCGTGTAAACTTTTTTTCTTCTTTTTTTATTTTGCTCCTATTTTTTACCTAGTTTTATTGAGTTTAAGTCTGAATTTCGATTATGTCCACGTGATGTTCTTTTCTTATAGTTATCTTATCTTAATATAGAGACAAGACCTTGCAGAAACCTACCAGGGGATACTCATCATACATAATTGGTCTTTCCTTTGATCTTACTTCCAAGACAGCCTCTGTGAAATCTGATTGGACGAAATGATATCTAATAACAACTAGCTCTATTTGATAATATATTATGAAACCCAGCAGAAGGAATGATACCCCTTGTTGTCAGTTATTCGTGTTGCAGTGAATGTTTGATACATGTAGATCGTTTTGTGTCATTATTATCCTAGGGAATGGTCTTATATTGTCATCAGAATGTTGCCCAATAACTATTGATTTTTTTCAATACAATATGGTAAATAAAAGAAGTAAACTTTTCTTCCAAAATGACCGTCAAAAGCAGACTTCTAATTGATCGAAATTTCAATATCGTCCGGATTCCATCAAATTGGTAAGCAAGTCTATCATATGGCACCGATCACTATCGTAGCCTGAATATCACTGTCCAACAAAATTGTAATCGGTTGCTTGCCTCTGATTGGTAGAAATATAAATATTATTAACACAGTTAATCGCAGAAACTACCCATGTGAGTCTTAATATACTTTGCATATATAATCAGTATGACATGTAGTTGTGCACCTTACATTTCTAACTTTCAAGGTAGTCACCGCCATCTCCGCTTGGCAGACATTTTATACAAGATTGAGAAAACTTTTTTGTATGACGAATATATGGAAACAGTGAACATGAGCTCGAAAGAGCTTACATTTCTGCAAACCTGATATAAAAACACAGACATACAAGTTATAACTTCAGATTAAAGACATCAATAGATAATGGTGTAAGATATCACAGCATAGCTAAGCATTACAGATAAGTAGTTAAAATATGAACACTAGCATGGCATTACTGATTAGGAAATTAAAACAATATTAAGTGTAATGTACATACATGCTAATACAACAAATTGACAAAATAAACACCAATATAGTTCGAGTTAACACTGTTGATGACAGCAATATGAATAAGCAAGTATGAAAAGCAGGATTTAAAACCAAATATAAGAAAGAAAACAAAAGTACATATCACATATCATTGCAAACAACAAAACAGGGGTATACCACAAGATGGGAGAAAAACTTGAGTATAAAAATCAATGTACATTATACAGTCACATACGGAGCAAAAGTAATGAAACTTGGCACAATGACAGTACTTGTTTCTAATCTTAAAAAGTCGGCTTGTTTTCCAAAAAGGCAAGGTTTTAAATGGCAACTTTTGAATATTGGTCGAATTTATCTCACACCGACCTCAGTTTCACATTTCAACCAAATTGCCGCCTATTTCTGGCATCTATTTCGTTAAAATTTAAATGTCGTTCAATTTCAGTGAAATTATACAGGCTTGATATGGAACACTTTTAATCATTTTTGTCTCTGTATCACATTTCAACCAAATACCAGCCATTACCTGGCCTCTTATTAGGTGTACGGGACGGGTTAGCGGGTGGTTGGGGTTGGGGTGACTTCTGCTTTTGTTTGCACTTGCAGTTTTAGTTTTGTTATTTCCTTTATCGATATGAGATATGCAAAAATACGTTGCATTTGAAAAGGGCTTGATTTTCATTATATATATATATATATATATACTCCAACAAACAGCGTTTGATTCAGTGACGGAAGAGAATGCAGACATATCTTGCACGATATGTATACCTCTAAATGATTTTTATAACCTGATCATGAAATAATATGTGAATACAATAAAAAAAATCTTCAGTCATTGAAAATATGTCAAAATAAAGTTGATTAAAAACGATAAAGGTTTGACTTTGTTTCTCCTCTCGAGATATGGAGCTGAACAGACATATGCTATTTACTTCTTATAAATTACACCATTGACAAATATCACGGATTCTTTGTTAATATCATGAATTTCAATGGCGGTCATCTTGTACTAATACTTAATTTTGCTACAAGAGTGATATGTTGACTTTCGATGGATAATGTCAACTAAACACTACTTTTTCTTGTGTTTGCGGCTTTCATGGATATTTTATTTAATTTGTCTTTTATATTATTAAAGCTTCAGTTTCTTAAAGTTTCATTTATCTCTGTATGTTAAGGAAATACTCATATAGCATTGTTGAGCTGAAAAATTACTATACTTAACAAATTATAAAACAAGGCTTTCAAGATTTGTTGCGAAATATGTTTAATGAGGGGCCAATTAGTTGAGTAGGGTGTCTGCTTATGGACATTTCAATGCCGACCAAACCGTTATCGTTCAGTGAATTTACGTGACGTATAAGACATGCACATGATATCTGTATTATCAACCCATGTTTGATGTGTAGTACGGTAATTAATAATACCATTTGTAACTGAAAACGAGGTGAGCAATGCGACTTTCATATATGGCTTGTGTAAATATGCTTACTTCATAGCGTTGCTATTTTAACACATGGACTTAGAACTGCGACGAGTTTAGCCCTGCTTTTTATCATGATGTATAATATAAATAGAATGAGAGTTAGTGTAAGACAAAAAAGATATGACTTAATGATACGAATTTTACAAGAGCTTGCGTGAAGCAGAAGATATCGATGGAAATTTTATGTATCATCGATTCAGGTCATTCTTTTCCGTTTTAACGAAGGTCTTTGTTTAACTTTCAATTTGCAGTTTAAAATCTGATTTGCAATTGTCAACTACATGGCGAAAACGAAACCGAAACAAAGCAGGAAACGTAAAGATAAAACAGGTAAGTGTTCGGCTTTCAGGTCAGATGAAGCATTGGGGGAATTTACGGAATGGAAGAAGTAGTTGCTATCGAAAGTATTGAAAAGATATTATGTTAAAGGTAATTTCCGGTTTTCGGTAGGGATCAAAGTTTAAAAGTGCTGTTTTGGGTAACAATCTGTTAAAGTCTTCTTCCCAAGTTCAACTAGTTCTACAGTCTTTCTATTTGATATCTAAGATGCGAAGATAATTAGCTATCAAAGTTGCGAAAATGAAATACCTTGAGCAAGTTTCAAGGTCAAAGGCATAAGTCAATAGTATTTGGTCAGTAATATACTACGATCAGATAGTATCAAATGAAGTAATGAAATAAAAAATAATGGGTCAAATGTTAATTTCTGATTTTTGGTGGTTGTCAAATCTACAAAGTGCTTTTTCCGGAAAACACAAATAAAAAATTGCAATGTGTAGGGCCTTAATATGTAATAAATGAAGTGTTCCGAATATTTGCTATCAAGTTTGTGGAAATTATTAAACTTTTTTCTACGCGGTGTAATATAGGGGAAAGCTCGTCAAATTGTCAGCCAACTATTTCTAGTTATCCTTGTACTTTTTTCATGAGTCTCCGTGTAAACTTTTTTTCTTCTTTTTTTATTTTGCTCCTATTTTTTACCTAGTTTTATTGAGTTTAAGTCTGAATTTCGATTATGTCCACGTGATGTTCTTTTCTTATAGTTATCTTATCTTAATATAGAGACAAGACCTTGCAGAAACCTACCAGGGGATACTCATCATACATAATTGGTCTTTCCTTTGATCTTACTTCCAAGACAGCCTCTGTGAAATCTGATTGGACGAAATGATATCTAATAACAACTAGCTCTATTTGATAATATATTATGAAACCCAGCAGAAGGAATGATACCCCTTGTTGTCAGTTATTCGTGTTGCAGTGAATGTTTGATACATGTAGATCGTTTTGTGTCATTATTATCCTAGGGAATGGTCTTATATTGTCATCAGAATGTTGCCCAATAACTATTGATTTTTTTCAATACAATATGGTAAATAAAAGAAGTAAACTTTTCTTCCAAAATGACCGTCAAAAGCAGACTTCTAATTGATCGAAATTTCAATATCGTCCGGATTCCATCAAATTGGTAAGCAAGTCTATCATATGGCACCGATCACTATCGTAGCCTGAATATCACTGTCCAACAAAATTGTAATCGGTTGCTTGCCTCTGATTGGTAGAAATATAAATATTATTAACACAGTTAATCGCAGAAACTACCCATGTGAGTCTTAATATACTTTGCATATATAATCAGTATGACATGTAGTTGTGCACCTTACATTTCTAACTTTCAAGGTAGTCACCGCCATCTCCGCTTGGCAGACATTTTATACAAGATTGAGAAAACTTTTTTGTATGACGAATATATGGAAACAGTGAACATGAGCTCGAAAGAGCTTACATTTCTGCAAACCTGATATAAAAACACAGACATACAAGTTATAACTTCAGATTAAAGACATCAATAGATAATGGTGTAAGATATCACAGCATAGCTAAGCATTACAGATAAGTAGTTAAAATATGAACACTAGCATGGCATTACTGATTAGGAAATTAAAACAATATTAAGTGTAATGTACATACATGCTAATACAACAAATTGACAAAATAAACACCAATATAGTTCGAGTTAACACTGTTGATGACAGCAATATGAATAAGCAAGTATGAAAAGCAGGATTTAAAACCAAATATAAGAAAGAAAACAAAAGTACATATCACATATCATTGCAAACAACAAAACAGGGGTATACCACAAGATGGGAGAAAAACTTGAGTATAAAAATCAATGTACATTATACAGTCACATACGGAGCAAAAGTAATGAAACTTGGCACAATGACAGTACTTTTTCTAATCTTAAAAAGTCGGCTTGTTTTCCAAAAAGGCAAGGTTTTAAATGGCAACTTTTGAATATTGGTCGAATTTATCTCACACCGACCTCAGTTTCACATTTCAACCAAATTGCCGCCTATTTCTGGCATCTATTTCGTTAAAATTTAAATGTCGTTCAATTTCAGTGAAATTATACAGGCTTGATATGGAACACTTTTAATCATTTTTGTCTCTGTATCACATTTCAACCAAATACCAGCCATTACCTGGCCTCTTATTAGGTGTACGGGACGGGTTAGCGGGTGGTTGGGGTTGGGGTGACTTCTGCTTTTGTTTGCACTTGCAGTTTTAGTTTTGTTATTTCCTTTATCGATATGAGATATGCAAAAATACGTTGCATTTGAAAAGGGCTTGATTTTCATTATATATATATATATATATATATATATATATATATAGATATATATTAGAAAAAACTGATTTTTTCTTTTGTTTTTAGAAACATCTTCCTGTGGCAAGTCATCAAGACAAACTACTCAAACTAAAAGACATGAACAGAAAGTGCCCGTTAAGAACTTTTTTCATGGCTACTCCAATTTCAATTTTTCAAGACGGCAAAGAAAAGAGTTCAATGTTTGTGCTAACCTTTACAATCTAGGTAAATTAGATCCGGATGAATTGAGGCAATATGACAATAATATCCTGGCTTGGTACTTTCTAGCAAACAATGCCATTGTGCAAGGGGACAGCAGAGAAGGGAAATATTATGTAGATGAAGGACTAAAGGTTGCAAAATCATCACCAAAGTCCGATTTTTTAAGATTATTGATGAATTCACCTTTAGCAAGAATACTCGTCATGAATGGAGAATTTGATGAACTTCACATTCTGCTTCAAAACAGTCTTCAAAAGATACATGCTGCAGGGCGACAAATCGAGCCCTTTATTCTCGGGTGGATGCATTACATGTGTGCACGTTTCGAACCTTACAGTTCTACAGCAAAAAAGCATTTGATTAAAGCCATCGATGCACATAACAGAAGTAAGACCTTAGACAAAGATTTTGGAATGGCCCATGCTATGTGCAGACTTGTCATATGCATATTAGGATGTGGAGAAGAGGCAAATACGATTGATGCCATCGAAACACCACCACCTACAAAGATCAGAAAAGCAAAACGCTATTTCAAACAGCTCAGAAAAATGCAGGTTATCCGCCAGAATGTAGTGATAAGAATAATATATCTAATGGGGAGGTCTGATTTCTATTGTCGCACAGAAAGGCCAAAACGGGCTTTGAAATCGGCAAAGAAGGCTCACCAAATAGCAATCAACAGAAATCTTCTGGAATTTAAAGAAGTCACAAAACAACGCAAAGATGTTTACGCCTCGAAATGCCCGGGTGACTATTATCATTATTTGACGTTTTGCTGATATTGTTCTTTACAAATAAAAATATCTATTTTAATTATCTCGACACTTAGCACTGAAGCTATATACGCTTATCTATATTAATACATTTTCCGTGACCATTTATGCATTTATAAACTTAATTTGCATTCCAGAAAAGCTTGCAAGCCGTGACAGACCACAGAATACATTCATTTATGCTGATCAGGTTCATATTGGTGATATTATTCATACTGAGATGAGCGGCTGATGTAGAAGAGTCTGCTGTGTCCTCGATTTTAAATTATGGTGGGTATATACGATGGACGATGTTAATAAATTTCTTTAACAGGTAATTGTGACCTATTTTGATAAGCATTTCAATAAATTCAACCGCGTATGAAAATACATTCAATAGAGGGGCACAGTTAGTTCCAATATGTATGCCAATGGCCTGTTGGAAGATCTTGCCACCAAAGTGGACAAAGATGTTGTCATCCAGAAACTCGATGATATTTGTGATTTCGTCTTCAGTTTGTTACATTATTAGTCTACCTCCCAATCGATATTTAAGAATTTTCCAGTCAATTTTGCTTTTCCTTTATCGCCTCATGTTTTACCCGTTTCACTGATTTTGAGTTTGAATCCTGATTCGGTTGAAATATCGATGTTTTATTTACTTTATAGATTTGTCTAGTTTACACGATGGGTAATGTCGTAGTTCTACCAGAAAACAGCATAATTTATTCTCTTTTTTTTCTAGATAACATGGCGGGTAACGTTCTACCAGAAAACAGAATAATTTATTCTTTTTCTAGATCACAAAGGATTCTCATGTTGTCCTTTATTCTGTTTATACAGTATATCCTCAACAAAAAAAGAAAGGTTAACATATTTCCTTGGCGAATACCTGTAAATGAGTGAAAACAAAATGACGTTTGTGCAATATTAGAAAATGGTAATGTTTTACATTACAAAATCCAAGGGGGTTACCAAAATCATTCAAGCATGAAAGTCTGTATTAGCGAAAGAGCTGCACGATGTTTTCTGCGAATAACTTGTATCTTCACTTGAATTTCATAAACATTCAAACTGACAACTGTTCCTTAGATCCTTAGGACTTAGAAATCACCGAATTTTGCTATCTATCAACTTTATCATTATGCCCCGGCTGTCAAAAGTACAGAGAGAAAGGGCTGTAGGCATGATCCAGGCCGGGGAGTCTCGCCGTCGAGTTGCACGGCATTCTGGTTGCAGTGTTAAGACAATTTGCCAGTTGGTAAGTCGTTTAAACCAAACTGGGTCAACATCCGATCGTCCCCGAAGCGGCCGACCCCGTAAAACGACCGCCAGGGATGACCGTCGTATACGATTGATACACTTGCGCAATCGATTCGTAAGCGCAGTAGAGACTACAAGGACATTGCTTGGGCGTCGTGTGTCTCCCCAAACAGTCCGCAACAATTGAGGGCCTACCAATTGAAAGCGCGGCGTCCCTACACTGGACCCAATTTGTTGCGACGTCACCGTAATAATCGGCCTAACTGGACCCGTGTTCACCGTCGTTGGGCCTTACGACAATGGAACAATGTTCTGTTTTCAGATGAGTCCAGGGTTTGTCTGCAACACGGTGACGGAAGGCGCAGAGTGTGGAGGCGACGAGGGGAGCGTTTTGCGAACTGCTGCGTCGCAGAACGGGACCGCTTTGGCGGCGGAAGTGTAATGGTTTGGGGTGGTATTTGTGGGGGGGGGACTCGCACCAGGCTTGTTGTGTTAAATGGCATTTTAACCGGCATTTGATATCGGGACGAAATTTTAAGACCAGTGGTTCTGCCATTCTTAAGACGCCATGGCGTTGGCGCCATTTTTCAACAGGATAACGCACCAGCGCACACCAGTCGCGTCAGCAGAACTTTCTTGCACAGGTGTTAGATTGGCCATCTAAATCACCTGATTTGTCACCGATTGAGCATGTCTGGGACGTTCTTGGGCGACGCGTGAGAGAACGTCAAAATCAGCCGTCAAACTTGCGGGAGCTGGCCCAAGCCTTGATCGCTGAATGGAACAACATCTCTCCTCGAATTATCCGCCAGTTTACGAGTTCCATGTGACAACGCTGCCATGCTGTTTACTTCGCAAACGGTGGCCATACCCGTTACTAATGGTGTTACCTTTGAAATTGACCCCAACGTCCTTTACAGTCGAATAAAATCAACTGAACGCAAAGTTTTATAATGAACCATGACTGCAGTTTTATCAGAATTAATCAATTACTTTATTCGTACATGATCGGTAAGGATTTATGAAAGGGTTAATTAATTAATCACAGAATAAAGTAGTGTTACCTTTCTCTTTTTGTTTAGTATATTTTTCATTGATTTTGAGTTTTGGTGACATGTCGGTATTCTATTATTATTTCTATTTATACGTTGTTATTTACAATAGGTTTAAGTTTCCAGTAAACACAATTTAAAAGTTTGAAAATGACTGCCTTTTTGCAAGAGTTATATGAAATTTTTCGTAAATAATGAAAATAACGAAAATTCTGTTGAGATCTTGTGACAGTCATTTTTCAAAAACGTGTTTGAAGCTCGGATCGTTGCAGGATGCTGATAAAATATATTTCGTTAGCGATCCTCAATTGTTTTAACAATTGCGTATGATAGAAGAAAAGTTACTGCTCTCCCCAACGATATGTTTGTTAAGGCACAAACTGTATTTCTATACATGTATTTTACAAATTGTGGAACAAGTTCTACCAACTTACATTTTTTTCTTGTTGACCTAAATAGAGACACGCCACGGATCTGAATGTGGGAGAAAATCAGAGTATCCGGAGAAAACCAACGTGATCGGGTAGGCGATCCGCAAAAGCTGTGGGTACATGTCAGAATCCTTCTTAACAGATACTAAAATATGTTTAAAACCTTGAATGAACTCAAAGTTAAGGTTGTTGAATTCAGTATTTCATTACGTAGTAATTGAAAGATGTCTGTATGTTTTTGTTATGTCTTATTCGATGCAGAATTTTGTTTTCACTGTCGATATATCACTTAGTTAAACTTCTAGAGTCTATCGTGAATTTCCTTTACATCCCTAGAGAAATGTCTAGTGTCTGTAGAGATTCTCCTTTACATCTCTAGAGAAATGTCTAGTGTCTGTAGAGATTCTCCTTTACATCTCTAGAGAAATGTCTAGTGTCTGTAGAGAGTCTCCTTTACATCTCTAGAGAAATGTCTAGTGTCTGTAGTGAATCTCCTTTACATCTCTAGAGAAATGTCCAGAGTCTGTAGATAATCAGCTTTATATCCCTAGAGAAATGTCTAGTGTCTGTAATGAATTTCTCTTACATCCCTACAGAAATGTCAAGTGTCTGTAGTGAATCACCTTTATATCCCTAGAGAAATGTCTAGTGTCTGTAGTGAATTTCCTTTACATCTCTAGAGAAATATCTAGTGTCTGTAGTGAATTTCCTTTACATCTCTAGAGAAATATCTAGTGTCTGTAGTGAATTTCCTTTACATCTCTAGAGAAATGTCTAGTGTCTGTAGTGAATCATCTTTATATCCCTAGAGAAATGTCTAGTGTCTGTAGTGAATCACCTTTTACATCTCTAGAGAAATGTCTAGTGTCTGTAGTGAATTTCTCTTACATCCCTAGAGAAATGTCTAGTGTCTGTAGTGAATTTCCTTTACATTTCTAGAGAAATGTCTAGTGTCTGTAGTGAATTTCCTTTACATCCCTATGTCAATTGTTCTGTTGGTGTTCTGTTACGTCTGGCGGCTTTCTATAAAACGAAACTTATTCCGTTAATCTCCACGGATAAAATATATTTTTTATCATAAAAAACAGAGGAGGTTGGTTCATCCTCTAACAATTTCAAGAAAAAGGACAAAATAAAAAGTAAATGGACCTTAATTATCGAAACATTCATTTAGAAAATGACGTATCATTATATTCTTTTCAATCTTGTAAAACATACCTCATGTCTATATTCATGGTATATGTATGTATGAAACTATGTATCACTACATACTTTCAATATCATTTTCTGGCTGTAATCTATAACTGGATTTGGATATATGTATCAATACGTGTTATTAACAACTGTGTATAGATAAGATAAAAAGAATCGTGTTGAAAGAGAGCCATTTTCTTAGTCACACGGATAAGTTATAAATGACTAGCGACACAGCTATGTTATTATCGTGTTTAAAACTGAGCTGTACTTTATGGTTATGTAATACTCCAGACACCTTGGGAGACAAAACTCACACAATGAGTCCGGTAGTTACAGTTTTCATACCTGTAATTACAAAGCCACAGGTTTATTTATAATTGTTTGAAACTTTTTGCACGTGACATGGTTCAGTATTAGTCATACCATACTTTAAAGTAGGTACCCGAACACTGTATTCTTGTTATATAATGTACAATTACTGTCTGATGTCACTTCAGTAATTATAGTCTTTATAATAGCCGTATGCTTTGATCAAACCTTATTTGGAAGTATTCCAACCTAACACAGTGACTTCGGAACTATGTACTATACGTATGTATTATTGAACTATTTACAACACATCACGGTGTTTGATTTCCTCTTGCAAATTATTACCACAAAATATCATAAGCGACACCACTATCTTACTCGAAGTTTAAGAACTGGTCTGAAAGTCATATTAAGTATTTTAATACTTAGTGCTGAGATAACGAAACGATAAGATATTACAGAACCGGAACAAGACTGTGGTATTCAATTAACACTGGTCATGTCAGTCTTTGTATATTGTAGAGCACTGTTGAGGAAAAACCTTGATTTGTGAAATAATTGGTTTTCTCTCACAAATGGAGCCGTGATGAGCAATATCCTATGTAAATGTAGATATAGCGGGCGGGTTTGTTACAGTAACATTTAACAAATATTGGGATACATTAAACAGGATAAAATGGGCCATTTTGCTGCATTCGATCAGATTTAATGTTTAAAACAAGAACTAGGAAGAAATAACAAGTGATGAATATCCATACTATAGTCTTAAAAAAGTGTCAGAAATACTCTGTGTAGAAAACCTAGCTGTTTATAGTTGTATAACTTCTAGGGGAGTCATGTCATTATTCCTTACTTATCATTGCTTACACACACGTACCCGTCATGATTTGTATAGGTTAGGAGAAAAAGTTCGCCGTCCCTTTCTAATAAAAGTTGCGAATTCCATACACCCATTGGCTGAAAGTTGACCCGTAGACAAAAAAATAAATCGAGAATAGATATAATTCTTCGAACTAGGCCATGGCAAACTGACGCAACCTGCGCTTGAAAACTGTTTTGTTACGATACGATCAATAACCACAAGGATTTGGTCACAGTACAGTTCTATATTTAGGTACTTAAGTCAGTTTTAAAATTTAGACATCGAGTGAATGATCTAGCATGTACACCTCTCCATATCATCAAGGTTAAAGAAAAATGGTGTCTTTATTACATTTAATGTTGTATTTTTTTCCATATTTCTCGAAATCTGTTACTTTTCCTTAAAACACAATAAGTGGTTACATTACGCAAAATTATCAAACTGTCGAGGTCTAGATCCTACATTTACTAGCTACAACACATGATTGGCCCAAAGTTGGTTGGCCTAGCACTGTAAAATTTAACAAAAAACTGGACAATTACCTTTCAACTGTAAAAGTGTGGATGAAATCGGAATAGGATAATCAAACCCCAAATTGTCTACATAAAAGTCAAGTGCGTAATCACTCTCAGGTTCATATGAAGACATTGTCCTTTGACTGGCGAAAGAAACGGCATATGACGTCATTCGTAGTCATGGGAGATACCGATATTGCTATCATCGCACCTTTTCTATCAAGAAACATACTGTGTGCGAAACAAACGTCGAATTCAGAAAAAAATGAAACACTTTCATGAACATGACAACCCCAGTATATGACGCCATTGTGACACTAAACAGCATGAAATATGTTCAAACAAAACACACACCGGTTCCTCTGACACACCTGCTCACTCACATATACATACTTCAGTTAAACACCAAACACACACCGGTTCCTCTGACACACCTACTCACTCACATATACATACTTCAGTTAAACACCAAACACACACCGGTTCCCCTGACACACCTACTCACTCACCCAAACATACTTCAGTTAAACACCAAACACACACCGGTTCCCCTGACACACCTACTCACTCACCCAAACATACTTCAGTTAAACACCAAACACACACCGGTTCCCCTGACACACCTACTCACTCACCCATGCATACTTCAGTTAAACACCAAACACACACCGGTTCCCCTAACATTCCTACTCAATCACCCATACATACTTCATTTAAACACCAAACACACACCGGTTCCCCTTACACACCTACTCACTCACCCACTCATACTTCAGTTAAACTCCCAGGTAGCATTCGGTTACAGATAATGGTCGCTAAAAGCAATGACTGGCAACACAGCTATGTTCAAATGATATATAAAATAAAAATCAACATATAGTTATGTAATACTCAAGATACCTTTCGAAGACAAAATTCAAAAACAATATACAATTTTATACCAGAAATCACAATAAAAGTCACGAAAATCTATCGTGTAGAAGTAGGTACCATAAAGGGGAATGCTTTATTACTAAAGTGTAGAAGAGCCACAAGTTTATAAGAGTTTGAAACTTTAAAAAAGGTTTAACACTTTGACATGGATTTAGAATTATATGACACATTCACGTAGGTACTAGAATATAATATCAGGTATAAGCTCTGGGTGTAGCCCGATTTGCCTACTTTTTAAAACAACGCGGCGAGAAGGAAGCTGTTAGAAGTGCTTACAGGTGCTTTTACCCGTGGTTACCTGTGCCATCTATCCTTTGTTGGCAGCTGATAGAATATGTACTAATACGAATTTTATTGAGTATACAAAACTAAAGTTTTACATGTCTTACTTTATGCAAATAAGACAATGAAAATAATGACAAAATAAAGAAAACCATTTCGCAAAATTTATTATATCTAATTTAATGGAGGTTAGCCTTATTCAAATTTTTATACATGACATGTCTGATAAAAAAAACTTGATAATGATGTTAAGATAGCATACACTAGTACGTAGTTTTATTCATGAAAAATCTTCAATTGTTTATTGTTCAGAAACTAAGGATTTTAAAATTGTTCAAATCATTTGTTAATGTTTTGACTTCCATCTTTAATTATAGATAATAAGAACGTTTAGTTACCCAATGGACAGTGTGCTGGATGGTTGGAAATACCTACATGTATCTATATCATGTGTTCATACTGCAAGGTTCCTTTCTTGGACCACTTTTGTTTCTTATATACATAAATGATATTGCCGATGTGCTTGAATCATCTGCTCGCCTTTTTGCAGACGACACTTCTTTATTAAAGTCTTCCTCATCGTGTCTTGAAATCCAAACTGTCTTAAATAGGGATCTTGATTCTTTAAACTTTTGGGCTAAAACTTGGTTGGTTACTTTCAATCCAGATAAAACTGAGGTAATATTTGTTTCTAATTCGATTGACATAGATGATGATTTAGACCTGAAGTTAGATGGGAAAGATTTGAATTTTACTGATCATCATAGGCATTTGGGGGTCATTTTTAATTCTAGCGCAAAATGGGGGGATCATATCAATGCTACATTTATGTCTGTTATGAAGAAAATAAATGTTTTAAGAAGGTTGAAATATTTGTTAAATAGAAATAGTCTCCTTAAAATTTACAAAGCTTTTATTTTACCAATTTTAGAGTATGCGTGTGAATTGTGGGACGGTTGCACTAATACTGAATCAGATAAATTAGAGAAAGCCCAAAGAGAAGCTGCTCGTATTATAACTGGCCTTCCTTCTTATGCACGTATAGAAAATTTACATTTTGAAACTGGTTTAGATACACTTTCGAATCGTCGAAAACGAAGAAAACTTCAACTTTTATTTAAAATGCATAACAAGCTAACTCCAGATTATTTAAACGATCTCTTGCCACCTATTGTTGCAGATAATAACCGATACAATCTTAGAAATAACAATGATTATAGAGTTCCTCTATTTGGGCTTTCTCTTACAAACCTCTCTTTTATACCTTCTACACTTCGTAGCTGGAATTTGTTAGATTTCTCTGTACGGTCACTGCCTTCCATAAATTTGTTTAAAACCTCACTTACTTTAAATACACAACAATCCCCACCTATCTATTTTAGTTATGGTGAACGGAAGTTAAACATACTACATACTAAACTTCGACACAGTTGTAGTTTCCTTAAATACGATCTTTATCGAGTAAGTCTTGCTGAAAATCCAGTGTGCTCCTGTGGACATCCTTGTGAGAATGCCTTTCACTTCTTCTTCGAGTGTCAATCTTTCAGAAATGAAAGACACATTTTGTTTCAAAATTTGGCTGAGTTAGAAGTAGATTTGAATTTAGAGCTTCTTTTATTTGGTAATAACGATCTTTCTGAGGACCTAAACTATTTTGTCTTTACACATGTGCAAAATTTCATTAAATCCAGCAAAAGGTTTTAAAAGATTCTTATACGATGATGTATTTATGTCTGTGTGTGAATGCTTAATATGTATAATTTATGTTTAAGCCTATCTCTTTATAAACATGTATTTGAAAATGTATGTTGGGAGAGGGCTCCAATAAGTTGTAATAACTTGTGCCCAATTCCCTTGTTCAAATTTATTTTGGCAATAAAATATGTTTAAACTAACTAACTCATACTGCATTGTATATTAACCAATGTATGCTACTTATTATTGTATATAATGAGTAGAGAAAAACAAAATTATAAAAACAAATGTAATGTGTATTCATTTGATTTTTTTGCGTGCATGTAACTTTCTTTTTTTTCAAATATAATAAATACTATATCCAAAGATTGCATCGTGATGTGTGTTTCATTTCTGTTTAACTTTGTGTGTCCCGAATTAGTTAAAACAATTAAGATATTGCTTGAAATGCGTTTTAATTATCACGAGAATAAAAGTGATCATGACCTATCAGTTTCCAGTATAGATATTTGCTGGACGGCGCCGCTCTGTGGAATAGGTATGTAGAAGTTATCTCCCTTGTAATAGATCTTCACTATCAACAAAACCGCATGTAAATACCAGATGAGCGTTGAATTAAGAACAAATGTACACTGCGATCTCCCCTCCCCGGGGTCAGATGTCCGACAGGTGAAAGGAGACGTGACTTACTATCACTATGGATGTGACGGAGTTGATGATAGGGTAAGAATACCGTAGTCAACATAAACCAGAGGGGATTAACCATTCAGTCTACTGACAGTGATTCCTAACAAATGATATCATTTATATCGGGTAGATTTCTCGTACATTTGTGACGAACCCATGTTCGGTATGTGCGGAGAAAGTTGGCTCCTTACAGATACGGGCTGGTCTAGACGAGCAACTTAGTGTACAAATAAATACACAAGGGAATCGACGAATCGGAAGCCGGACCTGTTTTAGCGAGGAAATCGTTGATTCCTTGTGTATATTGTGAACTCTAGCTTGTTACAACAAGGGAAACTTGTTACAAGCAGGGTCATTTTGAGGTGGGCTTTCCATGTAGTAACTGGTGGTTACCTCACTGATCAACTTCGGGAAGCCCGTCGTATGTCGTCCGTAAGACTAAAATGTTCAGCCTAAGGACACAACCATGTTATTAGCACAGACCGGTCCATTGCTCACCTTCCTCTGAAACACCAGCTGTCTAGGTGATGGACATTTCGAACCACGCAGCTTATAGGTATAAACTTATTTATAAAAGCCCCTGCGCTTAAGTTTTGTTTGATGTCAGGAGATGTACACCGCCCAAGGTGGTGTTACTCACAACCTGGAAACACCTTTCATGGTATTGTCTGAAACCTGGCATATTCGTGTTCTTCCTCCCTATCACTAAATTTGTACACCTAGTCTGAAATATTACGACGTTCTATCGATTCCGGACCGATATAATAAAATATTGGATAAAACGCTTAGAGTGCTGTTCTGTAAACCATGTAATGTTCTTGGTGTACACCTATATAGTGTATTTTGTGTTCATTCCAGTGCGTCTTAAACTAGCTCTTGATGGGAAGTACGTCTGTATATATGTGTGTTATTAAATTAAATTCCTCATTTCGACGACATGGTTCAAGTGAACCTTTAATGATAAAAAATCGAGGTGCTTGTGCTGATAAATATTGAGTTGTGGTACATAGTTTTGTAATGTCATTATAATCAAATGGTACGGTACAATAATTGTTTGAATTCCTCTTACTAATTATCACCACAAAATATCATAAAACGACACTACTGTTTTACTATAGATATAAGAACATGTCTAAAAGTCAAACTGCCGGCTTCAAAAAATGAGTTTTGAATAGCAAAACAAAAAGATGTTTTAAAAATAACCCGAAACAGGACAAAAGATATCTAATTGGTAAACACCTGTTGTGTCAGCTTACCAGTCCTAGTACATTGTATAAGACCGTTGAGCTTATATATGATTTATGGAAGAACTATTTTTATGTCCCTAATGAAAGATTCGGGCATATTGATTTTGTGCTGTCTGTTTGTCTGTTGTCAATTGTAACCTTGCCCATAATTATTGCACCGTAAAAGGTAGGGTTTTTCATGTTTGACATGTGCGTTCCTTGTGACAAGACCTTTGCGGTGGTACCAACATTTTCAACCATAAGACCTTGATCATGAGCTTTGAAAATTTGAAAAAAATAAATACCGCAATGAAGTGTTTCAGAAAGTGTGTGCAATTAGCACATGCCTTACACAGTACAGATTTAATGTTCCACTTCAGATTTTTTGGCATCCAGTGGCAGTGTTTCATAAACACATCTTGTCCTTTATAAAATGGGATCGTGAAAGCTCAGTCGGTTTGAGCGTTGCCTTAGGCACATGTGTATGTAGTGTGTCAATTTATTACAACATTTGTAGTTGTACAAATCTTATTGTGACAAATGGGCACGAAATATCAATAACAGCTGTGTCAGATTGATACGCAATCACTGGTGGTAAACACCCCAATTCGTTACAAAAGTGGTTTTATCAGATTAAGTTGTAACCAATTGGCACTCTATATCCAGTCAAATATGTCCCAATTTGATAAAATGCTATTGTGACAGTGTTTTTTTTTTATTGAACAATTTGGCAACTTCCCTACGTAAGCTCAGATAAAAATGTATGGTGCATGGTTAATCCTTCCAATGCCGGAGCTGAACAACGGATCGGTCTTGTTTGGCAAGACATGTTACCCCCATTTCTCTTGATAGCATTCAAGCTATGGTGTTCGGTGACATAGATAACAACGTTAGAAGGAGTACCTGCCTCAAAATGCTCCTGGCTTTACACGGGGCGATTAAACCAGTAAACAAACTCTGTGAGAATGAAATATCTAAGCCATCAGAAACATGATGAGTACGATTTGGTAGGTCATTTTTCCAGAACCTGAATTTATCTTCAGGTGAAATTTATTATCTTCAGGTGAAATATTTCATTTTTTTAGGTCAGCAAAGGGAACCATCTTTTGAACATCAACTGTCTTAGGTTGGATCGTTGTATAATCTAATTCAGGTTTCATTTGTAATGTAATCACAATGATTGTGTCGTGTAGAGAAATCTTCCTGAACATTTGTTATAAGGTTTATGTTCGTGACTACCTGTTACAACATTGCGATAAACTGAAGTAGCGGTTGACGCACCAGATATGTCGGATTATTAGCGTCCGTTAGGAGCTATGTCTCTGATGAAAGTTTGAAAACGATATGGAATTGTAAACTTAAATAAAACAACACATTCACAGTAAGTGTCACAATACTTGGCTTTCAAAACGGAGCCGTCCTTAGTACTTTAGACGCTGCGTGGTTTTCCTAAGCTTCGCCATTACTGGGCAGTCTCTAGCACTTAAGACGCTGCGTGACTGTGAAGTCAGTGATGTGTATATGTCAATAAATTGTTTGAAGCCAGGACATTATCACAAGTTATCTGAACATCTGTCTTGATGATTCAATCGATTTTTCTCAAAGCTCTAAGATTAAAACAGATATAGTCATCCCAAAGGGCTCATCTTTACTTCAGTCAGACAAGGTGTGTTTGATATGCTAATTAAACATCCGTTATTAAAGAGATTACACTGTCCAAATCAAACAGTTGGTATGAAAACCCTACGTATGCTGCTATAATAGTTCAACCACTGAGTTGTGGATTTCTGTCATTTCCCTAGGCTGAAATGTAAAAGATGTTGATAGTCATTGTGCAAGATTTTGTGAATTTGTCGCAAGGTGTCACTAAAATTAATTAGGAAAGATTATTCAGTAGTGTTAGCCTCTGTTCAAACAGAGGCTACAAATTGGCTACAAATTACTTTTTATTCTTTTGGTAAATTTTCATTGCCCGCCGAATTTCAAGGATTGTACTGAAGCATTATATCTCCCAGAGTTACTTCCCTTCATCTCGCTTCGTCAGACTGTTGAGAGTCGACGGGGGCCTATCATCATTGGTCATTGGCGAGAAACTTCTCGAACACTATTGAAGTTTATCTTTATTATCATTCTCTTTAAGCAATATGTGATCGTCTGGATAAAGAATGATCAGATATCGCTTATTACAGGGAGTGATGTGAAGACTATCATCACCCCTCCCTCTTTACCACCATCGACATCCTGGTAGTAGTCTCAAGAGTTAAACGTGTGATCTCGGGGTTAGCGAGTGCTGGCGAACTTTCAACCCTACTCATTCTCTCGGCCGAGTCACTTTTCGAAACATCTATTGAACGGGATTAATTGACTGTCTCAAAAAGATCAATTGCGCCTTAAACAATTGTGAGATTCCCGTCCATCTTGTACATACAGCAATCTGAACTGTTTCTGTACTTCAGGTTTAGGGATGGATGATATAAATTTAAACTGTTTCTGTACTTCAGGGTTAGGGATGGGTGATATCAATTTAAACTGTTTCTGTACTTCAGGGTTAGGGATGGGTGATATCAATTTAAACTGTTTCTGTACTTCAGGGTTAGGGATGGGTGATATCAATTTAAACTGTTTCTGTACTTCAGGGTTAGGGATGGGTGATATAAATTTAAGCTGTTTCTGTACTTCAGGTTTAGGGATGGATGATATAAATTTAAACTGTTTCTGTACTTCAGGGTTAGGGATGGGTGATATCAATTTAAACTGTTTCTGTATTTCAGGGTTAGGGATGGATAGAATAAATTTAAACTGTTTCTGTACTTCAGGGTTAGGGATGGATAGAATAAATTTAAGCTGTTTCTGTACTTCAGGGTTAGGGATGGATGACATAAATTTAAGCTGTTTCTGTACTTCAGGGTTAGGGATGGGTGATATCAATTTAAGCTGTTTCTGTACTTCAGGGTTAGGGATGGATAGAATAAATTTAAGCTGTTTCTGTACTTCAGGGTTAGGGATGGATAATATAAATTTAAACTGTTTCTGTACTTCAGGGTTAGGGATGGATAATATAAATTTAAACTGTTTCTGTACTTCAGGGTTAGGGATGGATAATATAAATTTAAGCTGTTTCTGTACTTCAGGGTTAGGGATGGGTGATATCAATTTAAACTGTTTCTGTATTTCAGGGTTAGGGATGGATAATATAAATTTAAGCTGTTTCTGTACTTCAGGGTTAGGGATGGATGACATAAATTTAAGCTGTTTCTGTACTTCAGGGTTAGGGATGGATAGAATAAATTTAAGCTGTTTCTGTACTTCAGGGTTAGGGATGGATAATATAAATTTAAACTGTTTCTGTACTTCAGGGTTAGGGATGGATAATATAAATTTAAACTGTTTCTGTACTTCAGGGTTAGGGATGGATAATATAAATTTAAGCTGTTTCTGTACTTCAGGGTTAGGGATGGGTGATATCAATTTAAACTGTTTCTGTATTTCAGGGTTAGGGATGGATAGAATAAATTTAAGCTGTTTCTGTACTTCAGGGTTAGGGATGGATGACATAAATTTAAGCTGTTTCTGTACTTCAGGGTTAGGGATGGGTGATATCAATTTAAACTGTTTCTGTATTTCAGGGTTAGGGATGGATAGAATAAATTTAAGCTGTTTCTGTACTTCAGGGTTAGGGATGGATGACATAAATTTAAGCTGTTTCTGTACTTCAGGGTTAGGGATGGATAGAATAAATTTAAGCTGTTTCTGTACTTCAGGGTTAGGGATGGATAGAATAAATTTAAGCTGTTTCTGTACTTCAGGGTTAGGGATGGGTGATATAAATTTAAGCTGTTTCTGTACTTCAGGGTTAGGGATGGGTGATATAAATTTAAGCTGTTTCTGTACTTCAGGGTTAGGGATGGATAATATAAATTTAAACTGTTTCTGTACTTCAGGGTTAGGGATGGATAATATAAATTTAAGCTGTTTCTGTACTTCAGGGTTAGGGATGGATGATGTAAATTTAAACTATTTCTTTACTTCAGGGTTAGGGATGGATGATATAAATTTAAGCTGTTTCTGTACTTCAGGGTTAGGGATGGATGATATAAATTTAAGCTGTTTCTGTACTTCAGGGTTAGGGATGGATGATATAAATTTAAGCTGTTTCTGTACTTCAGGGTTAGGGATGGATAAAATAAATTTAAACTTCTTGTATTTCAGGATTAAGGATGGATAGAATATTTTTTTCTTGTTTCTGTACTTCAGGGGTAGGGATGGATAGAATAAATTCATCTTGTTTCTGTACTTCAGGGTTAGGGATGGATGATATAAATTTAAACTTCCTATACTTCAGGGTTAGGGATGGATGATATAAATTCAAGATGTTTCTGTACTTCAGGGTTAGGGATGGATGATATAAATATCTTGTTTCTGTACTTCAGGGTTAGGGATGGATGATATAAATATCTTGTTTCTGTACTTCAGGGTTAGGGATGGATGATATAAATATCTTGTTTCTGTACTTCAGGGTTAGGGATGGATGATATAAATATCTTGTTTCTGTACTTCAGCTGAACTGTTTCAGTATTTCTCTATGGCTGAGGATGCATATATAGATATGTTCTTCCTGTGTAGTTTGGTTAGGAACTATGTACTGTTTTTTCTTTTTTGCAGGGCTGGGGATGCGGGTATAGGACACTTCAGACTATGTGTGATTGGGTAATAAACCAGCTAACACGCAACGACAAAACTATGGATGATAAAATGGCCGTTCCATCTCTAAGTAACATACAAGAAGCCTTGGTTACCATGGGAGACAAACCGGCGTCATTTGTGGATTCAAGGGAATGGATAGGCAGCTTTGAAGTTTCAATATGTATGGATTATTTCATGCAGGTAAATACGCTGTATATAGAGGGTTGTCTGGCTTGATTGTAGACTCTATAGCTGTAGTGTTTGTTTAGAGCAGCGGCTTGACCTCAACTGCAAAAACAGTGTAGTTCTACTGTTCAAACAATGATATCCCCATGTCGTACATCGGATCCCATTTCGGATCCACGTCATATCTTGCGAAAGTTGAAACATTATCTGGTTCCTATTTTCCCACAATAGGTAGCTTAGCGTCAAGTTCTACTATCAAGGTGGTCATAGGTTAATCAGAAAAAGCAGTTAAAAATCACATTTGACAACATATGTATTTTTTCAAGCAGTTATAATTATATGTATTGGAGCATTGGGATTCATGGCTTACAGACATTTTATTTTTTTGCTTTGAATGAATGTGTGAAATACTGTTAACAGGAGAGCTACCTTATGTTTCAAATGACAAAACATTACATTGTAGGTACCATGTAAGATCATACACGTCACTTCCGGTGCGTTGCTAGGTGAACACCTGGATACACTAAAGAAGCATTTCGAGGTTATTGGAGCTCCAGTGATGATGGGTAAGGGCAAACAGAGTGACCTGTCATTTTTATCATAGTTGATCCTCGCTATAGAGAATCAGAATGTCCTCTAAATGTACTCACAGTAAGTCGGATAGAAACCCAATATTGATAAGAAAATAACTATTCTTACAGTAAGTCGGATAGAAACCCAATATTGATCAGAAAATAAATATTCTTACAGTAAGTCGGATAGAAACCCAATATTGATCAGAAAATAAATATTCTTACAGTAAGTCGGATAGAAACCCAATATTGATCAGAAAATAAATATTCTTACAGTAAGTCGGATAGAAACACAATATTGATCAGAAAGAAAAATATAATATCGTGCCCGAATACTGGCTTTAAAGCGTTGTCCATTAGTGTCACTTCCGCTCTTTTTATATATAGGCCATTAAACACAGAGTGAGATACATAAAATATTGTGTAAATAGTAGATATTTCTGAGGGTCACAGTCGGAGAGTTTGTCGGAGAAACAATACCTAGCATTATACTGTGGAATACACACTAAATAGGGTATAAATAATGAACGTTTTGTTTTTCATTGTTTTAAACAGCTAATAAATAAGTCAGCTAATAGTAGGCATATTCAAAACACCGGGATAACAAAGATCTAAAAGCGTCCCAGTGGGTTAAGAGTGCTAGATTTTATCTTTCCATAAAACAAAATATTGTCTAGTGTAAGGAGCCGTGAAATAAATGGGTCTACACAAAACGCGTAAATGATAAAATAACTCCCTCTGTCCCTCAATCAGGTTCAGAATCTGTTGTTAACTTCCGAACGTGTTCTTAAATATCATAATATTGTTACAGGTGTGTTTGTGTAGGATGATGAGGGTATGTTGTAAGTGAACCTATTGGGCTGTATTTGTTCCAGAATATCATGCAATGTACAAATCATTATATACCTTGTTGATATTTGTGAGAATTTGTGCTGAGCAAACGCCTTTGTACCCACAGGTGGGGACAGTGACAATGCATCGAAAGGTGTCCTGGGTGTGTGTTCTGATCCTCCATCACTACTCATTCTGGTAAATAGTCAGTCAATCTGGTAACAATACACTGTTTCACGGTCTATGATTATCCCATCACATGTTTGTATCTATCAGCTGTTACATGTTTTACTCATTCATAAAAAAAGAAAACAATAAAGATTAAACAATAATATTCCAGGTCTGTTGGACGTTGAAACAAATCAAACCGTTTAACAGAATATAGAATATCCTGTATCATCTTTCTCAGGTTCTGTTCATTTTTAAATTAATATATGTGGATGTTTAAAAGTGGTATCGTGAAACCTGTCGATTCTGAAACATCAGAGAGAATGCAACTTGCTGTTGTTAACACATGTGATACAAAGAAATTTGCTGCTAATGACACGTGATACAATATAATTCGCTGCTTATGGCACATGTGAAACGATGCAATTCGCTGCTAATTACACGTGATACGATGTAATTCGCTGCTAATGACTCGTGATACATTGTAATTAGCTTCTAATGACACGTGATGCGATGCAATTCGATCGCGGCTGCTAATGACACGTGATACGATGTAATTCGCTGCTAATGACACGTGATGCGATGCAATCGCTGCTAATGACACGTGATGCGATGCAATTCGCTGCTAATGACACGTGATACAATGTAATTCGTTAATATTGATATTGATACACTTGGTCCTCTGTTTCAGGACCCCCATCACTACGGTCAAATAAAGTCACTGTCCGACCTGTATGAGCGGAACATGGTTTCTTGGCGCCCCCTGGATACCTTTGTGAAGGACTCCTTTTATAACTTATGTTTACCACAATATCCAAATTCGTGACACTGGAAAGGACCGAACTCGCTATGTCACTAACAATACCCAAACACTTTGGTGAATGAGATTCAATATCACGTGATCGAAGGATTGATGCAGTTAATCTGTTTACGATGGAGGTCTAATCTGCCTTCGACATATATTATTTTATGGTAACAACGTTAAGTCACACCAGATCATGCTGATTTATCATTTGTCAAGTATTTTTCTCCAAGAAAAGTGTTGATACCTGCTGGAGATGATAGCTTTTGAAATAGAATTATTTGTTATCTGGTCAGTGGTTGGTATTGATGTCTTCAGGTTTTGTTATCATTATCCGTTGATCTAGAAGATATTATCTATCTTTAAAATCAGGGTAGTCCGCCTGACCATATTTCTGATGTTCCTTCAGTTTTAGCCACCTATTCAGCATCTGATGTTATCAGCAGGTCATGTTCAGTTTTTAGGTCATCTGACCCGAAGGCTCATTCATTGCTCGCCGTCGCGCAGTCCGTAAACCTTTATTTTAAAACACTGCTCTTGCTTGGTATGAAACATCATTTGTTCGAACCAAGGAACCTGGGGATTGGGCCCCAAAAGGTAGTTAGACAGTACTTTACTGCAAAACGCTACTCTTCATTAATGCTTGAATGGATTTCATTCAAATTGTCTGAAACATCAATAGAGGTAAGCAATAAATTCCTAAATTTAGAAGTTGATTCGACTCTTAAGGACTGCTACTACTGAATGCCTGTTGATTTCAACCTAATGTGATCTGAAACATTTTCGTATAAAATTTTGTAACTAAGTAGAGGTCATAGAAACTAAAATCGAACTTCACTTTTGAAAGGTATTTAGACGTTGTAATGGAAATATTAAACGTTATATTTTATCAAAGCTACTATTGTTATTTTATTTTATTTTCATTACATAATGATAACCCGTATACATGTACAGACATTCTTCATACAATAAAAAGTCATTTTTAAATCACAGAGTAATAGAAGGGTTTAAGAATTTGGTAACAGATAAGAGTTTTTATTTGAACTTTCCGTCAATCGAAATCTAACAGACCTTCAAGGAAATTCATAACCAAGATTTTTGCATAGACACCGAGAGGGCTTATAGATTCCATCGAAAACTATGTTATATAAACAGAAAGCTCCGTAACCTAAGATTTACATTCAATACAGAATGTTGATAAATCACTGAAAAAATCCACATCACAATATCTGCAGATCGATTAGAGAAAAATGTATCCAAATCCGTCGTCGAACGACTGAAAGTTTCCTACAAAATTCTGGACACGGCTAACAGTTCCAGATAACAATACCAGAATCTGAACAAATAGCTTCAAATATTCAGTCAACCAACACAGAATTAAAATAAAAGGCTGAAAGCTCCCTCCGACAACCACAAAATCTACAAAAAGGCTGAAAGCTCCCTCCGACAACCACAGAATCTACAAAAAGGCTGAAAGCTCCCTCCGACAACCACAGAATCTGAAAAATGCTGAAAGCTCCCTCCGACAACCACAGAATCTTAAACAAAAAGGCTGAAATTCCCTTCGACAAACACAGAATCTGAATACAAGACTGAAAGCTCCCTCCGACAATCACAGAATCTACAAAAAGGCTGAAACCTGCCTCCGACAGCCACAGAACCTAAACAAAAGGCTGAAAGCTCCCTCCGACAACCACAGAATCTAAAAAAAGGCTGAAAACTCCTTCCGACAACCACAGCATCTGAATAAAAGGCTGAAAGCTCCCTCCGACAACCACAGAATCTTAAACAAAAAGGCTGAAATTCCCTCCGACAAACACAGAATCTGAATACAAGACTGAAAGCTCCCTCCGACAATCACAGAATCTACAAAAAGGTTGAAACCTGCCTCCGACAGCCACAGATTCTTTGACAAAAAGGCTGAAAGCTCCCTCCGACAACCACAGAATCTAAACAAAAGGCTAAAAAGTCCCTCTGGCAGTCACAGAGTCTAAACAAAAGGCTGAAAACTCCTTCCGACAGCCACATAATCTTAAACAAAAAGGCTGAAAGTTCCCTCCGACAACCACAGAATCTAAACAAAAGGCTGAAAGCTCCCTCCGACAACCACAGAACCTAAACAAAAGGCTGAAAGGTCCCTCCGACAACCACATAATCTTAAACAAAAAGGCTGAAAGTTCCCTCCGACTATCACAGAATCTGACCAAGAGGCTTCTGGTCTTCTAGAAATGCATATGAAATATTAACAAGTGAAATCAAATATTAAAACGAATTAAAACCATTTCTTTGCGGCAGACTTTGTAAAAAATCATTATAGAAAGATTTACCAAACATTTCAATCCTTGAATATGTAAGTAATGGTAGTTGTTCCGTATTATCACGGTAAAACAACTCGAACAGCATTTCCTTACAACATTAAACAGACTTTTTAACGATGATGTTTTCTGTGCCGCCTTAGGAAAATATGCACCAGTCATTTTGTGGTGTTTTCCGCGATTAACCTATTAGCTTCTCTATTTTTGCTTAGCCTCGATATGAAATCACATAGTTTACGACCAATTCCACCAGCCTCTCGCTCTTGGAGTTTTCAAGAAGAGTAGAGAGGCTGGTGAACAAGACATGTATGCATGGCACAATCCTACTGGGAACCTCTCTGCTGTAGTTAAATTTGATACGGCACAATCCTACTGGAAACCTCTCCGCTGTAGTTAGATTAGATACGGCACAATCCTACTGGGAACCTCTCCGCTGTTGTTAAATTAGATATGGCACAATCCTACTTGGAACCTCTCTGCAGTAGTTAAATTAAATATGACACAATCCTACTGGCAACCTCTCGGTTGTACTTAAATTAGATACGGCACAATCCTACTGGGAACCTCTCCGCTGTAGTTAGATTAGATACGGCACAATCCTACTGTGCCGCCTTAGGAAAATATGCACCAGTCATTTTGTGGTGTTTTCCGCGATTAACCTATTAGCTTCTCTATTTTTGCTTAGCCTCGATATGAAATCACATAGTTTACGACCAATTCCACCAGCCTCTCGCTCTTGGAGTTTTCAAGAAGAGTAGAGAGGCTGGTGAACAAGACATGTATGCATGGCACAATTCTTGGGAACCTCTCTGCTGTAGTTAAATTTGATACGGCACAATCCTACTGGAAACCTCTCCGCTGTAGTTAGATTAGATACGGCACAATCCTACTGGGAACCTCTCTGCAGTAGTTAAATTAAATATGACACAATCCTACTGGCAACCTCTCGGTTGTACTTAAATTAGATACGGCACAATCCTACTGGGAACCTCTCCGCTGTAGTTAGATTAGATACGGCACAATCCTACTGGGAACCTCTCCGCTGTTGTTAAATTAGATATGGCACAATTCTACTTGGAACCTCTCTGCAGTAGTTAAATTAGATATGACACAATCCTACTGGCAACCTCTCGGTTGTACTTAAATTAGATACGGCACAATCCTACTGGGAACCTCTCTGCAGTAGTTAAATAAGATACGGCACGATCCTACTTGGAACCTCTTGACAATACTCTGTCCAGTAACGTCCGTATTTACTTCTGCATTTCCGATCATCACGGAAACTACGGTGAACCAGGAGTATCGTGAGGAAAGTCAAGTACGCATATGGTGCGAAATTTAAGGTCATGCACGGCGCTGTCCAAAAGAACGCCAGCAGCAATTCAGCGAGGTAGTTAAAATGACGGGCAACACCCCACCATCCAGAAACAAGAAGTAAATTTTCCTTTTCTTCGCCGCTTTGTAGTGTATATCTAGCCTTTATTATGTTTGGTTTACGTCCCCAAATAAGACAACTTCCCCGTGTTTCTCTTGTCCTCATTTTCTGCACGTCAGCCCAATAGTTGATCACTATACTAGTCAAACCACAGCCTAACAACAGAAAGGCGATGATTGGTTGAATATGTACCGGATGTTTTACCATGTACATGCTCACTGATGCGTAGAGTGAGGGCACTAGAACCAAACATCCCCAACATATATAAAAACCTGCACGATCCAAAATTATGTCGAGAGTACGCATGTAGCCTTCTTCCCACCAGAAGAACTTTGTGATATACGCTATTTGGAGAACAGAGGATATGAAAATATTGTTAACAAATCCGTGCAACTCATAACTCTTAAGGTTGTATAGGACCACCAGGAGAGGCCAAACTGTCAATCCGAATCGACAGTTTGTGAAAACTTTGATGTCGACACCAAAGACACGAGGGTAGAGTTCGGTCCCCCAGTAATAGTCGAATATAAAGTTACCGGTACAACCGCTGTCGCTGGACGACGGCCAAAAGCGGCCCTTGATGTACAAAAACAGACAGAAAACCAAACTGAAGGCATTCAGGAACAGCATGACCTCGTCAAACCGGTCGTAGACCACAGTAGGGGTAAGTCCATGAACTTTTAATACAACTGTCAGCACAACAAATATCACCATGGTGACGATATAACACAAGAAACCATTATTTTTATACACAGGAATATTTCCTTTTACAGTCATTGGCCCTTCCAGCCTCTTCCCTGGGAGAATCACCATCAGACAAAGTGCGAACGCCATATATCCCAGCACTACACAAGGAATGAGGCCGTCCTTTAGTCGACTTGACCACCACATATCCCATAGAGCTGTCACAGGTGACTTTTCCCTCATAGCACGGTACATGTTGGTAAAGTTCCCGCCATACTTCTCCGTGACGTTCCACAACAAAATCCCAAAGTTCGGTACCGTAAGTATTATCAAAATGGGTAGGAAAGTTTCGTTGACGAATTTGTACAAGGAAGAAATAGCCCCGGACTTAGATTGTTTGTTATTTGTTTGTAACTTCCCATTATCCATTGTGGAAAACACACCCGAAGATGGCTGTCCTGTTCCTGGTTGCACTTTCCGGGATCGTGGCGTCTTGTCGAATCTATTCATCGCTAGCACCTGAAAAATAGACAATGTACAGTTTCAACTTCTGGTCAGTGGCATTATAAAGATATATAGAGAGGGCACCTTAACACTCGAACCAGCTGACTGAACATGTGACATCTGGTTTAGTAACACGCTCCTTGAACATTGCACATACGAAAGTATTTGTTGATAACACACACTGAGAACATGTACTTACGAAAATGGGTATTAATAACACACTATGATAACATGTACTTACGAAAGTGGGTGTAAATAACACACTCTGATAACACGTACTTAAAGAAAAATAAAAGTTGTTATCAGAATTTTACTAATGGTGTTAATTATGATATCCATGACTGACTATTATGTGGTTTGAAAAGTGATACATATAGTAAAATTGCGATAACAGCTTTTATACCTGGGCCGCAGAACACTGAGGATATAAATATTTCACACGAAACAAATATATCGTTGATGTGACTCAGCATGGGATTTGTGATGTACAAATAGAAGAGAGTCTGGTTCACGTAATACCTTGATGTTAAATACTGAAATACCACTGCTGTCACAGGATCACCATGCATTCCATAGATATCATATTTAATTAATCTACTTTGGTAGTATGTTTCATTTTAAACAAAAAGGAAAAAAAAATTAAATATGTCGATTTTAATTTCTGTGACATCGGTTTGTTCTTGTCGGCGAAACAACCGGATGAAGATTCAACCGATTTCATCACGTTTCATCACGTTTAATTAGTAACATTTATGTAAACGATTGTTGATGAGAGAATTTCATGTAGAAATCTTAATGTTATGTCTTAAACATTGAAGTGTTTGGTTCATAAGTAAATTTTGTTTAAACCGGCCATGAACACGTCGAAAATCATTCAAATTATAACACTTTTTAAGATAGACTTGTCGTTTTCTTGTTTCTGCAGGCAGAAACGTCTCGTGCAGAACCAGTAACCACATCCAACCAGTTACAAAGCCTTTGATCGTTACTTTTAAGTCTGATCAAGAAACGTTTTGATTTTGGCGATTTGAATTTACCAGATATAACGTGGATCCAAACTTAGAACCCGTGTATAATAGTATTATATCTACATGTATTCAGTTAGCCATCATCTGAGTGTTATGTTCTCGATAAGGTCTGGAAATAAAACACTATCATCTGAGTGTTATGTTCTCGATAAGGTCTGGAAATAAAACACTATCATCTGAGTGTTATGTTCTCGATAAGGTCTGGAAATAAAACACTATCATCTGAGTGTTATGTTCTCGATAAGGTCTGGAAATAAAACACTATCATCTGAGTGTTATGTTCTCGATAAGGTCTGGAAATAAAACACTTTCATCTGAGTGTTATGTTCTCGATAAGGTCTGGAAATACATCACTATCATCTGAGTGTTATGTTCTCGATAAGGTCTGGAAATTAATTGCAATTATCGGAGTGTTATGTTCTCGAAAACATCTGTGAATGACAGTTATAGTATCACCCGATTGAGGTAGTATATTCCACCATCAAGACTCCTTCCCCCCCCCCTCCCCCCAACACCCGTAATCTTTTCTGACCGTAAAAAGGTCATTTGACTTAAACATATTTTAGGTGTTATTAATGCTTTTTAGTTTTCAGGAACTGAAAAATGGGCTCTATTTGTGAATGACTGGAAACTTAATGTTTGTTTCAATAGGAGTGATCTTTCTAATGTATAAAAGGACTCAGAATCTGTTGTCTGATATCTTTATATCATAAATTGTGTGTACAGGTAGCGTATTCGAGGAATCATAGCCAATTCCATGCATTCTAAATTGATTGCAAAGAATTTTTGAAATTAAAGGGAAACCCCCAATGAAAACAATAAAAACAAAGACAGAAAACAAAATATCCTTCGAAAACATCATGAAGTAAAAACTCACCTAGAGCATATATCAAAACTTAAACACTGACAGAAACTGCTGTTCTGTATTACAAATAATGATATTCTAATGAAAAGTAGTAACAATATGTTGCAGACCTACTTTCGTTACCGACAACACAAAAAACAGTATTTTGTGGCAATTCTGATCAGGGGAGATAATATAGAAATCGACAGCAAGTAGTAAATTTATCTTTCCTCGCGTATGGGTCATTGCCTTTTGTTATTGTCAGCAGTAGGTAAATGAAACTCTTAACAATGGACGACATAATAAAACGTTTCGTTTACTATTGTTGTAGAAAGAATCTGTGTCGCCAGTCTCATTTGTATATGAAAGACTATATAGAATTACAACCGGTTACGCTGAATAGACGAGAGAAAACAGAAAATAAAGGGGTCCTTAGCTAGGTAACATTAGACAGCAGATCAAGGTTATAATTTCCGTGTCCACGAGAAACATTAAAAAGGTTAAATCATTGGGCATGCGAGTCAAACAGCAACGATAAGTTAACTTAACGTGACTATAATAGGCATAAACCGTCCATATATATCTATTTTTGGCGCTCTGTTATTGACCATGAACCAAAGTAATTCTTGATGTCCTTTATATTGAAAAACTGTTTCTACAACAGAGCAATACATCCGACATCCAATGCGACCATGTCAATAGATCATACAATTTATTTTACTTTGTAAATCGCTACTTTACATCCTTATTCAAATTCCAAATGTTTCCTCCGAGGCATTTTGCATCGAATGGACTGTTGGACATAGTTCTATGCAAGGTTGTGAGCTTCTTTGTTCTTGGGGTTTTCTTTAATCTCCAGTTTGTATCGGTGTAATAAAGCATTGCTTAAAGAATATCTTTAGGCATGAGGGATACGAAATAAGTTTATGATATTTCTCGACCTCGCCTCCTATTTTGGGTACACTATAAACTATAACAACAAACTGGAGTTGCTGTTCGCTAGTGTCAGGCTAGTTTAAATCTGTCCCACTTTGGACTCCTCCTGCAATAATTTAGAACGATATAAGGTGTTACTAAATCTAATGGTAACAACGTGACTAGGAATGTTTTACATTGCTATATTTTTGAGAATCTAGCGTGATGAAGGACATCAAATGATGAAATCACGATTTCAATGGCAGCTATAAAACTCAATTCGGGTCACGGCAGGTTCAAGATTTCGTCGTTCATATATACTAAACAGTTTTGTGTAAGAATACACAGTTTGTCGGATGGGACATTTTGTAACCCGTGTGGGAATGTCATCTCCCACAATAAAGATCCCTGTGCGGTTTTTCGAAAAAGAGCAGGCGCTCTAACGCCGACCCAGAGGTCAGCATTAGGAATTATTTATGAGGTTTTTAGACGGACTTCCAACTTTGTAATAGAAATATCTAAATTCTAATAGAGTAGGACCCCGCCCTCTTCCTCCCTGTCCTTGGCTGCTCTTCTGTGACGTGCCCACCCAGAGCTAAGTCGAGGCTGATCTCTGTATCCCACACTCTTGTTTTATATGGCTTTTCCCCTCGGCTGAATGACCACCATAAAAACAGTATGGGAATATCTTAAACAACTTACCTTGAATGATCGGCCACAGCGCTTGTGTAGCCCTCTCAATCCGTTTATTCATTCGGATGTTACAATAATCAGTATTGCAAGTATACAATGTATATAGTTTAAACGCTAGTGCAACTGTATTAAAGGACATCCAATGATACACAGATCTATTGTGTTGCTAGCAAGACAAAGACAGATCAATGTTTAGTACCTCAACAGCTGCACGTGCTGTGTCCCCGTAACATTGCATTACTGTATTGTTTTCACTAATACCTTAGTATAATATTCTAATCTAATGCCAAACAAACTGTACAGAGCACTACCTTTTAAATAAATTAAAAATAAAAAAAGAAATACCCCCCCCCCCCAAAAAAAAACCCGCCTATGCTTACTGTATTCCATGATTTTTTTATGGTTTGTAGCAATTTTTAAGGTAGAAAAGTTCAGATAGATTGTAAAGGATTTACTTACCTGTTGTAGAAATGACAGACAGCGCGTGTAAGTGTTAGCCTAGTGAAATAAAGTAATCCGTGTGCTGATTGTAGTTAGATCGTTACATATAGGCTGATCGTCTAATTCTGAGTACTACAGCACTAGATGGGTAGTCCTGGATGTACTGAGCAACCGTTTCACCTCCCTAAACACGACACAAGCTGTAGCTTAATAAATCTATTTTTAGTTTAACAGAAGATGGTAGCATCACACGAAATATCACCTCTGTGATCTGTTGTTTTTTTAAAATTTAAATACCGTAGGAATTTTAACATGAAGTTTATTCAGAATATACAAACCAATTATTAGTTTGAAATAATATAAAAGAAAAGTTTTCTTCTTTGTCAACAAACCAAACGCTATACAACACGACGATTTCAATAACATACACATTGAGTATATATGTTAATAGACAGAAGAGGCAGACCAGTCCACGAGATACTTTATATAGAGATACAGTATGTAAGTATATATGTTAATAGACAGAAGAGGCAGACCAGTCCACGAGATACTTTATATAGAGATACAGTATGTAAGTATATATGTTAATAGACAGAAGAGGCAAACCATTCCACGATATATTTTATATAGAGATACAGTATGTAAGTATATCACACACACCATAGCAAATGTGATGGCCTTGAGAGAAATTGGTCTAACAGAAGACAAGCTATGGTGTGAGAATAGAAGTGTAATAGATGGACAACAACATGCTATAATATGTCCTTCAATCTTCCCCTGCTAAACAGGAGAATCATATGAAATATCAAAATTAATTTTTAATTGACCCAATCCAAAAAACTACCTATGGACCATTTGATTCCTGAAATTAGTCACAAGATCGAAATTTAAAAAAAAACTATACAGGTCTGATGAAAGGGTTAATCTTTTATATGTAGCGCGAAAAAGATATCAGAATCAGAGATAGCGTCCCGTCGGCCATTTTGTTACCCGATCAGTCCCAAAATTGAATAAGCCCAACTTAGGACCAGAAGATAGGTACTTATATGTGAGAATGATCCCTCTGATGGTTACGGACACGTTGGACATTCACAGCTCGTTTGAATTAAATTTCATTTCTTTTGTGTAAATTATGCTGCATACGTTGTACTGTCTCTGCTAATGGTGGACACACCAAGTACTTTACTCAGGCTAAACACTTTACGTAAAACTTAAAACTCGAAAAACACTAATTGGAGGCAGTAGGTACTTCGAATATGATGCGTGTTGTTTGTTTAGTCTGAAAGACGACTCGGCGACAATAAAATCACATCGGGCGAATTGCTATTAAAGAAGTAAAAACATAATGGCTGCTTGTATAAAAATGCTGAAAGGCAGTCAGGCGACAACTTATTTTGAATTCACGTGATGTTTGTATATCAGCTACGTCAATATATCTGTCTTATGAAACTACCTAAAATTGACGCAGGCGATCAGTAAATATTGTTTTTCTTCTCGCCGAATGAAGCATGTATGCGTGAAACATATACTGTTATGAATATTGCAGACAATATTTTATAAAGTTTACAACAGAGCGGTGGTGATGAATGATACACCGATGAAAGACGAAGTTTTAAGGTATGCCAATATAAAATCCAGCGTGAAGACATCCTTCCCTGTTATTTTCGTTTTTCACAAATATATTAACAATTCAACTCTTAGTCAATGATTAGTCGTTTGATGATTCTAATGCCCGGCGCCCCTAAATATTGTACATGGTAATTTCTTTCCCAAAACCTTGTTGGACTTTCCCCTTAAAACATGTCAGCCAAAGATCATTATTTCAAGACTTTTCTTAAATCAGAAGTCGTCAAAACGTTTTTAACACAATGTCATTTGATCAATTGAAATCAATTGTTTGCGTGTTTTTATCATATTTGATTCCTGTTACCTGGAATATGGGTCAAGGTCGTTTCTTTTGCCAACGATTTAGGGCTTCATCAGCCAGTTATCATTATTCTGGGTATTTTAGTAATCAAAAGAAGTGTGAAGATTTTAGCTTGACCCATGTGATCTTCAATATGAGGCAAGGCAATTTCTTTCCAAAAACTTTGCTGGACTTTCATCCCAGGAATCCAATAACCAAACATCATGATTTTTCAGCTAAAGTTCAAGTTTGAAATACATTTTCAATGCAGTCTTAATGATCCGATCTAATGATGAACAACCACGCCCATGTACTGAACATTTCTTTTAGTTTCCTAGCACTAGTGCTGGAGCTGTTTGAAACAGAACTCCATCTAGATGGCAGTGTCTTAGATACCCGACTGAATGTTTTGATGACAATTCAATAAAAAATCTATCTATCAGTTTAGGCACAGATGTAAAATGTTATGTAGGGAATTGTACAAAAGGCCACGCCTTACAATACAAATACAGAATTAGATACGGGAAAGCCAAATAATGAATCAAACTGCATCAAACAGCTATTTCATCCCTCAAGCACTGTCAACCATGCTAAGGGCCTATGCATCAAACAGCTATTACATCCCTCAAGCACTGTCAACCATGCTAAGGGCCTAAATTCTGAGCCCTAGTAGGTGGCTGAAGAAAACTGTGGACTCAGGAGATAGGTCATACTTGATGCTCCAGTTCAGGCAATATGATAAAGAGTGTTAGAAAACTTATCAATCTCACCTATCCTTGTAAAATCCCCTGGCCCATCCTCCAAGAGATAATATAACAATTCACAATATGGTGTTCAATCACATTTTATTATGTTATCATTCAATCATTTGAGCGGGATGGATTGTAGAAGTAAACAAATACTTGTGGAATAGTATTACCCATTAGCTCCAACAACTAATTGAATCAGTGTACAGAATGACAAGAGCCATTTAACAGGGACTTCTTTTTGTGTAAATTTTGTAGTCTTATTTTTGAGGGGAAAACATATTATTTCATATCATAAATAATGAAAAAAGAGATGATATTAGGAAAAGCAGGTATACCAATCACCATAGTAATAATTATACTGTGACAACAAAACTGTATTTACTGTATAGGAGAATATGTTAGATTGGAGCAGACAGTGAACATGTCTCAGAAGAGAAAGTAGAAATTTGACAGTGAATGGGGTTAACGTTATAAAGAATATTGTGTATAGGAAACATTGTTACACAAGATGGCTCCACATTGTAATACATATATTTATCAACATAAACAAGTATGAGATACATTTTAATAACCTGTTACCTTTTACAAGTAAATATGTACACTGAAGGTAACATCCTACAGGGTGGTAAATAGCTATTGTAGATGGCTTGAAAAAAGTGGCATTCTCTAAAGTAAAAAGTTACATTGTAGCAGTCATGCTACATTTAGCATTAAACAGGGAAAATTATAGCATGAATGCTACAATTGCATCTAGCAATTTACCAATAAATAGCTACTTTTGCAGGCTTGCTACAGCTAGTATCCAAAAATTAAACAATAACATAATAGCAACCATGCTACAATTAGCGTTTCACAGGTCAAATTATAGCATGAATGCTACATTTGCATCTAGCATTTTACCAATAAATAACCACTATTGCAGGCTTGCTACAGCTAGTATCCAAAAATTAAACAATTGCATCATAGCAGACATTTTACAAAATTTACAAATCTTAGTATGCCCGCTACAGTTACATAATGCATTTTATCAGCAAAAAGTTCAGTATATTGTGGAAGCAATGCTACAGTCAGTATTGCTTGTGTAGCAGTTAGAGCCTACTAAAGCTAGCACTCTAGTAAGAAATAGCACTTCAACTTTTTCCTTTCAACACCTATTAACATGTTGATATAATCAGATCAGAATGGCAATGTAGAAGATATTACAACCCAGAGAATAAAACAAGGTCTGATTTAATGAGTAACTGATCAATGTGAATGTCTGAAATAACTATTGTACAAACTATGGCAATATCTGTCATTTGTTTTCTTAAGTACAAGGGGCAGCAGTATCTTATTTGCAAACCTGGCAAAAAAAGCATTGAAATAAAACTTATTAGGTCAAACTTATCATTTATCAAATGTAATCTTCGTGGGAAAATATCAGGACACTATAACAGATTTTACCAAAGGTTGATTCTTAGTAGCACATACACTATTCTGAAATCTTATTTCATCATTGTTCTGTAGTCAACAAACTATATTATCACTTACCATAACATCAGCAATTAATCCTGATCTGACAACATTTACTGCTGCCTAGTAAAGAATAGTTTCATCACTTCTCGATACTTTGTGTTGAGTGTCAACAATCATTATAATCTCGCAACATTTACCCTCACTTGATAACATTGTTAAAGCTCGAGAAATAATTATAGCCAGTATCTGACTATCATACCAGATCTTTATTCACAAGACTAGGGTGTGTCAGTATAATGACATCTACTGGTCAATGACTGATTAATGTATATAATTGTAAAAAGCCATCCTTTACTAATATTTTACAAACACCAGTCATCCCCCTTCCTTTGTTTACTAATATTTTACAAACACCAGTCATCCCCCTTCCTTTGTTTACTAATATTTTACAAACACCAGTCATCCCCCTTCCTTTGTTTACTAATCAATAAAGCCTTTTTTATTTGTAGTCAAAATAGGAACATACATAATTAGTTAATAGCTGTCTTATTTCAGGTGGCCAGGTGCCCCGCGAATTTACCTATCACCAGAATTCGACTCCACCAAGAGACAATAATGAAGGGGAGATAACCACTAACACTATTTAACAATAATAAAAACAAGGTACATGTATAATAAATACTAACATTATTTACATTATCAGCAAACTTTATGTAAATTAATATTTACATCATCATCAGCAAAAACAGTGTAAAATAATATCAACAAGAATAAAAATATGAACTAAAACAAGGTCAATATAGTAGCACTTTCCATAAAACCCTTCAATGAATACTTTTTTGGTGACTTTTGATACATGTTCTGCAAAATACATATTTCCTTACTGGCAAAAAACAATCAGCAATGCTTTTAATGATACGGTTTCCTTATTCTGAAGAAACTAATGTCCACACTATCAAACACACATTAAGTAGTATATGATGAAGATAAGGAAACATGTATGACACTTTCATATTTTCATTACATTCTTTCTTGCTCTAATTTGATCCTGAAACAAATATGCCCTATCTTCAGGAGGTCACTAGTGAAATATTCACTTTAGTGTTTTTTAACAATGTGTTTTTAAAGGAATACACTATATATCAATTACCACAGATTGTGTACAAATTCTTTTTCAAAGGCTGATATAAATCAAACTCGGGTGTTTGAACTGGTTGATGATAATTCTTGAATAGGATGCTGTATGTAAGTATCTTAAATCCATTAAGCATTCCTGATGTAAATTCTGAATACTAACATAAATACATAACTAATATTTCTAGATAAATTTTCTCCTTTAATTATTTCATTTGCATTGAAACCTCTAGTATGCTTCTCTGCTAAATGCATCCAACCTTCAAACACTCACCTTGGCATTCACCTAAACCATACATCAAATCTACATACACATGAACCTGCCAGTCTCCTATACAAAGCAAACCTTTCAACACTTATTGTTGCAGTCATCTCAAACACACATCAAACCTACACACAATCATAAAGCTGGTATTCCCACACACAAGTCAACAGCTGACAGGAAGCCAGACATCTAAGTCTACAAAAATATGTTAAGCACCAGGAGCTATTCTTACTCCTTGCTACATAGAGAAGAATGCACAAGGTTTAAATATCAACATGTGAGTATGACGTGGGTCATTTTTGTTTGAACATTGCTGAATACCTTTCTCTGAACGGTAATTTTTTGTCTTTTGCTTAAAACACATTACATATACTTTTTTGCTTACTTCTGCTGTCGTGTGTTCTTGATTTATAAGTACGGTGATCTCTAAATATAAGGTAATGTTGATATATGAGGTGTTTAGGTCACAAATGAACACAACAATTTGATGATGTTTTCCTGCACCATATGAACACTGGGAAAAAAATTACATGTCTATTCTAAAGTATAAATTTTGTAGTTGCAATACATGTGTATATTTTGTGCCTGTATTCATCTTCACTTTTAGTCAGTACCTATCATGGCTTCAAAAGTCAATCTTATGACAGAAATCTTGATTTTGGCTACGTTTTTCGGCAGTCTGATGACATTTTCACCAACAGTAATAATTAACTAGTGATGAAATTCTTTGCTGACTTTTTCCACAGAGGTGTTGCCATTTGCTGCATGACTCTTTCAACTGTTATCTGTTCATCCAAATTGTCTGCAGCTCTGTAGTGTACCAACAGCTCCTGAATAGCTTGTTCCTCCATCTGTCAACACAAACAAAACAAAGTTATAGCTTAGCAGGTAAAACCAAATAAAAGAAATAAAAATATTTTAAATTATAAGTTGTGTGGTCTTCAGAGAATAACCTTCACAGTACTTGTGAATGCCATAAATCTGTTATTTAATATTTCAAGCTACTAAACTTTCATTTTCTACCTTTTGAAAATTAATAAATTTATCAGCTTTCATTTTTTAAAAAATCATAGCCAGTACTTTTAGCATTGTATGATACAAGAAGTTAAATTTCTGTTGTATGTTGCGACAATTGAACATTAACTCAGTAAAGCTATTACCAACACAGAACTGAACCTTTCCTGATTTCTGCCAAGTCTTCCCTTTATCACACAACAACAATATAAATATTTTGTCCTTGTCATCTGTTAATTCTGTTTTCTTGTTCTACAATCATCATTGTTTTGGCTTGCTTAATACAGAAGCTATTGTTTCATCTGGGAACAAATGATCCTTTCCAATACTAGATTTCCCTAGTCATCCAGCCATCTCACAGTCGAGCTTCATTTGTTTATAAAAGATAATGAATATCTAAAGGATCCATGGTAATATTTTCACTTATTGACTTAGTTCTTTAAGGAAATATAATAGCAAATTCAAAACCTGGGACAAAACTTTTTGATATACTTTGTTAATCTGTTAATTAACTTTCCAAAATAAAATCAATCTCAAGGTCTATTACTTAAAAAGGGAACAAAAATTATGCCTACTTGTATCAGACTGAGGTGTTTCTTGGCTGCCTTAGCCAGGGTCTCAGTCCTCTGTTGTTCATCCTTGACAATATCAGTGAAGCACACAGAATCGCCGGGGGAGGGGCTGGTCATGACCTTTTTAGTCCAGGGATTGTCTGGACTCCTTGGGCTTGGAGGTTCTTCCCCTACAGGGTCACTCTGTGGTCCCTCCTCTCGGACATGACTTGTTGGTATTCCCCAACTGTAAAATCAAAGTTCAGACTGCAATACTTAGGTTACAACGTAAATTCACATAGAAAAGCTGAAAACTTATGCTTTCATCCACATTATTATATTTCTGATGTTGACTTAACAAGTCTGAGAGGCCATTATAAGGAACTTCTACTTATGGCGCAAACCATTTGACTCCAGCATATACTCCCAACTTTGTTGTTTTTAAAAACTACTAATACCTGGTATACCTGACTCCAGGTTTTGTTTGGATCCTTAGGGAGCACTGCCCAGTAGTATAATGTCCTTACCTGACTGTGGGTTTGGGTTTGAATCCTTTGTGACTACTGCCCAGTTGTATAATGTCCTTACCTGACTGTGGGTTTGGGTTTGAATCCTTTGTGACTACTGCCCAGTAGTATAATGTCCTTACCTGACTGTGGGTTTGGGTTTGAATCCTTTGTGACTACTGCCCAGTTGTATAATGTCCTTACCTGACTGTGGGTTTGGGTTTGAATCCTTTGTGAGTACTGCCCAGTAGTATAATGTCCTTACCTGACTGTGGGTTTGGGTTTGAATCCTTTGTGAGTTACAAGGGCTGACTGGATGGTCTGTTTAGTTGGCAAGGGTTGTTTGACTGCTTTACTGCTGTCCTCAGACATCAAATCTCTGAAGGATTTTACAGTAGTATTCACATCACCCCTGAAAATATGCAAAACATGTTTAGAAATAAACAATGCTTTCACAAAAAACATCATTTAAAAGATCAATACAGCAATCTGTTCCTATGTGAAATTAGAAAAGAAAGTATAATTTTACAACAAAAAAAAGGACCATATTTTTTCTATTCTTTTGGAAAACCCACAGGTGGTTATCTTTTATTGACAAAATTCCTTTCTGCTGGACTTTCAATTTAATCAAAGAGATATAAAAAAAAATGCTGTGTAATCATGTATGTATTGATATTGATACTCATTGCAAGGAGTCCTCCAGTAATATTCAAGTTGGCAGTGAAAAAGCAACTATTCTTCTTGTATAAAAACAATTTACTAACAATGGCTGCTTTAGGAAAATTTTCTGGTTTTCTTCAGGTGTTGTAGAAACTAGAAGTAATGAGTAAACAACGCTTACCATGGACATGTTGATTTGTTGGGTGTCTGTGGAGTTTGGGGTTCTGCTGGATTACTTCCCTTCAATGGCTGACTACTACTGTTAACTGCCACAGCTTTCTGTTGTTTCTTAGCTTCCTTCCATGAAAATTTGGAGCTGCTCTTGGCTGGACTTTTAATCCTAAGATATTAAAGCAAAAGTAATGAAATGAAACTTTTTTTTTTTGAATTTCACCTATTTTATTTACAAACAATAACAATGTTAACAAAATTCACCAGGACTGAAGCTTCAGCGTGTAGCACCAGTCACAATGTTAACAAAATTCATCCGGACTGTAGCTCCAGGGTTCAACAACCAGTCACAACATTTATAGAATTCACCAGGATTGTAGCGTCAGGGTTTAACATCAGTCATAACATTAACAAAATTCACCATTACTGTAGCATCAGGGTTTAACAACCAGTCATAACATTCACAAAATTCACCAGGACTGTAGCGTCAGGGTTTAACAACCAGTCACAATGTTAACAAAATTCATCTGGACTGTAGCTCCAGGGTTCAACAACCAGTCACAACATTAACAAAATTCACCAGGACTGTAGCTTCAGAGTTTAACAACCAGTCACAACATTTACAAAATTCACCAGGACTGTAGCGTCAGGGTTTAACAACCAGTCATAACATTAACAAAATTCACCATTACTGTAGCATCAGGGTTTAACAACCAGTCATAACATTAACAAAATTCACCATTACTGTAGCATCAGGGTTTAACAACCAGTCATAACATTAACAAAATTCACCAGGACTGTAGCGTCAGGGTTTAACAACCTGTCACAACATTTATAAAATTCACCAGGATTGTAGCGTCAGGGTTTAACAACCAGTCATAACATTAACAAAATTCACCAGGACTGTAGCGTCAGGGTTTAACAACCAGTTACAACATTAACAAAATTCACCAGGACTGTAGCTCCAGGGTTCAACAACCAGTCACAACATTAACAAAATTCACCAGGACTGTAGCGTCAGGGTTTAACAACCAGTCACAACATTTACAAAATTCACCAGGACTGTAGCGTCAGGGTTTAACAACCAGTCATAACATTAACAAAATTCACCAGGATTGTAGATTCAGGGTATAACACCCAGTAACAATCATAACAAAATTCACCAAGACTGTAACTCCAGGGTGTAACAATCAGTCACAACATTTACAAAATTCACCTGGACTGTAACTCCAGGGTATAACACTCAGTAACAATCATAACAAAATTCACCAAGACTGTAACTCCAGGGTATAACAACCAGTCACAACATTTACAAAATTCACCTGGACTGTAACTCCAGGGTATAACACCCAGTAACAATCAAAACAAAATTCACCAGAATGGTAGTTTCAGAGAATTTGTGAATTAGTCTATTATCAAACTAACAGTGTACAACAAACATGTATTTAACACTAATCACTCTGATGTGTGAAGCCCTATTGTCTTTTTAAAATGTGGAACAATTTGGATCAAACAGGTTTTATCTAGTGATAGTTGTATTGTCTGTGTCTAATTAGAATTTGATGATTTTTGTATAAGGACAAATACCAGGAATGGTAGTGTAGGATAAGTACTAAAAATGTGAGCGTAATTCCTTACCTCCTATTTTCTTCTTCCATTATTTCACGCAAACTGAGAGCTGAACTTGAACCTCTGGAGCAAGTCGTATCTATGGTTGGGACAGGCTGTACTTTTGGGGTGGTGGTATTCTGTGGAATAGGAGATTTGTGTGGTGTAGGAGACTTCTGCCAGGCTATTGATGATTGATGTTCTGGGGACGTCACCGCAGTTGTTGAAACCACAGGAAAGCGGTCATGTGACCTTGACGTCAGACTTATTGTTAATGGTTTCTGACTACTATTAGATCTCTGTTTATTTTTCCTTGTCAACACTTCTTCTGTTGGTAAAATCTTCTCAACCACCTGTTTTTCTGTTTGGTTCTCTGCTACTTGACACTGAAACATAAATTCCATTAAATATTACACCTCCAGCTAAAACGGAAATGAATTCCTGTTACAGATTAGGCTAAGATTAAAAAACTATAATCCTTGTAAAATTGCAAATGGTAAATGCTTTATATACTTAATACAGTCTTGAGGGGCTTGAAATCATTCAAAACTTTGTTCTTTGTACTTCTTCAAGATTGTGAGTGCTAACCATCTACCAGAACATGACAATGGTATGTTTAGAATCATAATACCCTGTAAGGGTGTACGTAACCAGGCTGGAGACCAGTAAATTTAGAATGGTTATGACCTGTTAGGTTCTTCATTACCGGGGCTGGAGACCAATTAATTTAGAATGGTTATTACCTGTTAGGTTCTTCATTACCGGGGCTGGAGACCAGTAAATTTAGAATGGTTATTATCTGTTAGGTTCTTCATTACCGGGGCTGGAGACCAGTAAATTTAGAACGGTTATTACCAGGTATCTGTTAGGATCTTCATTACCGGGGCTGGAGACCAGTAAATTTAGAATGGTTATTACCAGGTATCTGTTAGGATCTTCATTACCGGGGCTGGAGACCAGTAAATTTAGAACGGTTATTACCAGGTATCTGTTAGGATCTTCATTACCGGGGCTGGAGACCAGTAAATTTAGAATGGTTATTACCAGGTATCTGTTAGGATCTTCATTACCGGGGCTGGAGACCAGTAAGTTTAGGATGGTAGTTACCTGAGGGGTTCAGTGTTATCAGGATTGGTGACTAGTAAGTTTAGGATGGTAGTTACCTGAGGGGTTCAGTGTTATCAGGATTGGTGACTAGTAAATTTAGGATGGTAGTTACCTGAGGGGTTCAGTGTTATCAGGATTGGTGGCCAGTAAATTTAGGATGGTAGTTACCCGAGGGGTTCAGTGTTATCAGGATTGGTGACTAGTAAATTTAGGATGGTAGTTACCTGAGGGGTTCAGTGTTATCAGGATTGGTGGCCAGTAAATTTAGGATGGTAGTTACCCGAGGGGTTCAGTGTTATCAGGATTGGTGGCCAGTAAGTTTAGGATGGTAGTTACCTGAGGGGGTCAGTGTTATCAGGATTGGTGACTAGTAAATTTAGGATGGTAGTTACCCGAGGGGTTCAGTGTTATCAGGATTGGTGACTAGTAAATTTTGGGGTAGTTCTGAGGGGTGTTATCAGGATTGGTGGCCAGTAAATTTAGGATGGTAATTACCCGAGGGGTTCAGTGTTATCAGGATTGGTGGCCAGTAAGTTTAGGATGGTAGTTACCTGAGGGGGTCAGTGTTATCAGGATTGGTGTCCAGTAAGTTTAGGATGGTAGTTACCCGAGGGGTTCAGTGTTATCAGGATTGGTGGCCAGTAAATTTAGGATGGTAGTTACCTGAGGGGTTCAGTGTTATCAGGATTGGTGGCCAGTAAATTTAGGATGGTAGTTACCCGAGGGGTTCAGTGTTATCAGGATTGGTGACTAGTAAATTTAGGATGATAGTTACCTGTAGAGGTTCCCCACTGCCAGGACTAGAGGCCAGTAAGTTCAGGATGTTATCCAAGCTTTCCTCCTCAGACTTAACACTATGATCTGAGCTAACTGATATCTGTCGATCACGTTTCTGTGATCTAATTTGAGCTGTCTTTTCCAAATCCTCACTTAAGCTTTTCTGACGGCTTCTCCTCTTTTTTGACTTGTTCTTCTTTTGACTGCCCTCATTAGTCAATGTAGGACCTTCACTGTCCATGTCTGCTGCCAAACACTCAAGGAAGTCCTTGCTAGGGCCGTCAAAGTATGGTGTAATGATACGTCGTGACATGGCCTTAGTCTTGTTGTGATAGTAGACAGTTAGACCAGCCAGGACATCGTCACTCAGAACATCAAGGTGTCTGTTATACACAGAAAAAATAATGTTTATCGAGTCCTTCAGTGTGAGAATGAAATGGTCATTCCAACAACCTTTTCCTTTACAAATCTCAAAGTATTTGTATATTTCCCCAATTTTTATGAAAACATTTACTTATCAGTTCTTTAAAATAGTTTTTTGAAAAATTTTCCCAGGGGTTAAATTTGACTGTGCTCTTGTTTCTGCTTTTTCGCTGACTACATTTACATCAATATAATCTTATATTAGCATTTGTAATGTATTTTGAAAATAAATGTTTATGAGTAAATCCATTTTCAATGGGTACACATCTTGTTATCATGCATCACTGACTTCACTCAGTTAATCAAAATGTAGTTAAATTAATGTTACATTGTAAAGGTATATTTTCATATTCTATATTTTGTTAAATGATATTTAGGTACTATACCACTAATCCATAATATCAGTGACATTTTAAATATTTCACTGGCGTCTAGAATTCACGGATTTCAGTTGAAATGCATATATAGCGAAAAATAACTAAAACGAAAGAGAAAATGTAAAATGCAACAGCTATATAGCAGAGATGTTACGAAATATTTACATACATATCTCATTCTTAGACTTACACTACATATAACACGTCTTCTGGTCTGGTTGTATATGCTGTATAGAATGAACAAAAAACTTCAAGATTGACAGCACAAAAAACTGATAAGAAACAGTAAGCTTGATGCAAATTTGAAAACTGAAAAAACACCCAAATCAATTATCCTGTTCAACAACAACAAAAAAACCCCCAAAAAACCCAAGTCCCTTCTGCCCCTACATACCTGCCCTCAAACATGGCTGCCAGGTTGATAACGATGAATTCCTGACAAACAGCCTGCAGTTGCTGAGCGTTGTACACACAGGCAAACTCAAGGATCTCTGCCACATTCTTCAAGTTTACTGAAAAATACAATAGTGATGATTTATCAATACTTCAGACTTCAAATTTTTGTTTTTGATTTGGTTCTAGTGCCTGGGTTAATCAGGATTGCTCAATTAATGGGAAAACATTCACTTTTTTATTATGTAGTGATTTTCAAACTGAACTAGAGAGATATAGGAGAAAACTTACTGAGTGTGGCGATGGACACCTCACACATCTCCTTTAGCCGTGTAATCAACAACTGATCAGCTGACACCAGAATGTTACACAGGAACTCAGCATTGTCACACTCTGTAAATGAATATTTTTCAAATTATTGCTTTTAGATTATAAAATTATGGTTTTCATTTTGACAGGAAAGGAAACAGCAGGGAGAAGTTTATCATAGTTTGTTTTACTTTTTCCAGCACAACATAGTAGCGGTAATTTTAACTTTTATAACCAAACATGATTTCCTTTATATTCTTTCGTACATTACAAGTTCATTATCGTATGTATATAACTACAAACAGATATTCAATGGTAAATATGCTTAAAATGCCTGTTGCTGACTTTCATCAAAGAATTTTGTAAAACAAAATTTCAACTACAGAATAATCAAATTGTGACCCAAATATTATCGTGCTAAAACTGTTTTAATTATGACTTTATAAACAATGAAGAGTTTGCAGGGATGATCGATCAACTAATGGCAGATATTTCAGTCAGTATTCAGAATCAGCCATTTTAAGTAACAAATGTAAGTTAGAAATAAAATATACTGAAATAATGTGTCTTTATGAAGCTACAATAAACTGAGTGTTTGGTATTGATCATGCAACACCCACCTTCAACTACTTGGGATGTGTCTGTGTACAGAAAGTCTATAAGTATTTCCAATATGTCTCCAGGAACAGGTAGTGACAGAGAGGTCGTGTTGGATGTCTGGAAAACAAGGTTACATCATATCACCTCCATTCTATGTGAGGTACATTTCACTATATTATAACCAAACATTAGGTCTTAAGCATGTTCCCCAAGAGAGCTCAGAAGACCTAGATGGTCAATGTAATGTAACACTGAACAACTTTCGGTACGTGACACAACATCTTCCCAAGATTTACCCATGCACAAATCTTGAAGATACAAGTTATTTTAATGATAATTATACAACCAAGAAATGAAAAATGCATCGACAACATGCCTAATACATACATTGCATTATTTTTAAACTGAGAGTGTAACAGCTTGCATCTGCTAACCGGGTGGTGCAAGGTCACCAGGGGTGATAATCAGGTATACAAAGATCTAAGAATGTGTTAGTATTATGTCTTACCTCAATCCAGCCACTGCCTAGCATGCTGTGGAAGTACTCCAGTCTGGCAACTAACACACACTTGTGACAGTGTATCACAGTGTTATCTTCTGACTGGATACTAACATCATACATATCACGCCTGTGGACACAGAAAGAAAGTTTATGTTTATAAGGTGTATTGTTGATTAGATAGAATATAATGTTGATATAACCATCTTTTTTATTTGAGATTAAAAGTATGATATTTGACCTGCAATTCTGAAAGGTAGTGAAACCATAAATCCTGAGAAATGATCAGTGTAGCATGGTGTCAATAG